>NC_137821.1:19507700-20150200 GCF_963921795.1 Nannobrachium achirus
GGTGCTCTTTGGCGAGGCACTTAACGTGCTCCGTATATCCATAGATCTAAAATCATCCCTGTATGAACGGCTATCATGCAGAAACAGTGGCTCAGCACAGGAGCACAGCTCAACCTAGAGTGAGCGATGAATAAATAAAACAGAAATGGAGGAATATATAGGTTCTCACTTGAAGGTATACACTTCCGCGCCCTCTCTATTCATACATAAAGTTACAGCCCTTGAGAGTCAGAAAGCAATCCGTTTTCAGACGTACGACTGACACAAAGGATAACTCCAAACTTGACACTATACTGTGTCACCAATCTTTACAATGCAATCTAAACTTCAAACACTGAAATAAACCTAGAGAGGAGCATAGTGGTTGAAGAAAAAAGTGTCTGTGAAGCAAAAAAAGGACATGTTTTTTAGGATCTAAGTTTATTTAGACATCACAGGAAAAAAATCATGCAAAATAATCTCAAAATAAAAGACAGCAAATGCACTCGCTCGCTTGTGTGTGCGCGCTCACACACACACACACACACACACACACACACACGCACACACACGCACGCACACACACGCACACACACGCACACACGCGCGCACACACACACACACACACACACACACACACACGCACACAAATACACACGCTTGCAATGGTCTATTGAAGTTTAATAATAAACCCATCATCTCCATTAAACACACATTGAGTCCCTTGATGTCTCATGGTGTGTGTTAGCCTATCAGAAACAAATCAAAGACACAGTGTGTCATGTGACAAAGCTCTCCTTGCTTCCTTCTCCCAGGGGGGTCTGGAGTCTAAACAAACATTACAACAGTCTCCGTGGGGGATTAGGCTAAAGATGCAGCAGTGTAGCACAGACGATATGCAGCTTTAATTGTCTCTTAAATTAAACACCCAACAGTTTATCTGCAAATCTCATAATCCTCCTTCACTTTTCAGCTCCTGTTCATCACAGATGAAAAGCTTCCCTAAAATAAAATGTGTTTTTCTTCCCTTTCTTGGGCCTCTGCCTGCTGCTCAAGTTATTTTTTCTAGACAAAGTGCAGCCTATCTGATCACAAGTTTGCAAACACACGCTTTTCCATCAGTGTGGTTAATTCATTAGCTAATTAGCATCGATAAAAGCCAAACGCTCCTGGAGTCAGTGATTAGTGTTTGTGTGCACTGATGAAATGTATCATTCCCCTGACTCTGAGAGAACATCTATGCAGAAACAAAGACTAAGGTGGAGGGCAAATAAAGACAATGGAACCATTGCTTTTAATTAGATTAAAATTCATAATTTTGTATTCAGTCTGTAATTGGTTCACTTTTAGGCATGATGGCAGTTACAGTAATAAGTGTCAGTCTCACAAACTGAAGGTCACTTGTCATGGCTTTGTTTCTCTACACACAGTATTGCCATCATGCTGATGCTGCATGTGCTTGTTGTTATGACAAAAGTTTACGACATATGTTACAACTTGCATTATTTCCCCTGCCAGGCGATGACCTACAGCACAAGGTCGCATATTGCAAGCAAGATCTTAATTAATACATTTTCTTATCTGAATAGATGAATCACGCATGAAGACGTGCAGAAACAGGACAGCCATTGAATGAAAAAAGAGAAGAGAAGAGGATAGAAGAGAAGACCATTAGTTCCAAGAAAAACTACTCATGAAATCACCCATGAGGTATAATCATCTGTAATCATGAATGTGAGAAAGCAGCTTAAAGGAAGGCCCCTGGAGTGAAAGTGCTTAAAACAGCACCTGTCACCCCAACGCAAATGCACATTATAAGAGGTGAGGCCACAGATACAGGGAGGCCTCAAGTCAAGCTCAATGAGCCTTGTACCTCAAGAGTTCTGCTACTGTCATCAGCCGTAAGTAGTATTGGAAGAAGGTCGATGAGACAGAGATCCTGTTCCATTACGAGATAGCGTATACCGGTAACTTCATTTACTTCATTTACATTTACTGGGCAGAAACCTTGTATCTCCATTTTTTTTTTTTCATAGAGTAAAGCCCTGCTTCATCGTACAAGACTGTCACACAAAACTGATGAATGCAAAACGAATGGTTTTGGACATACAAGGTTTCCTCCCGACAACAACTTCAGGACATCTGCTGCATAACCAAAAAGGCAATTCAGGTTTATAAGGACACTACCCCACCCTCTTCACTCATTATTCAAGCTATTAGGCTACCATCAGGCAGGAGGCTTAGGGTCCCATTAAACTAAAAAGTAAGGGTATAACAATTAATTTGTGAAATCTGCTGTGGATATTTTAAATGAGAAGATTAGAATAACCCTTTCTCTGTCTCTCTCTCTCTCTACTTTCTGTCTGTCTGTCTGTCTCTTTCTCTCTCTATCGCTCTCTCTGTCTCTCTCTCCACCTCTCCCCGTCCCTCTGGCAACCAGATGAATCTCTATGTGTGTCTCTCTACTTTGAGCGCTGCTAACCGCTCCTACATCTGGCTTTGTCTGTACAGTATGTACTGTACAGTATGCCCCTCACTGTGGGACAAGCTTCCAGGGATGCTTAATTAAATTAACTCATAAAAGGCACTTTTTATTGCTGAACATTTTCAATGTTCTACATTCTTGGGAAAGAAAATCTTCCTTAACGACCTGGAGTTAGTGAGAGTCATTTGAGGCCAAGCCTGATCAAAGGATGGCATCTGACCTCATTCCTGTCCGACCAAGAACATACATTTTCAAATACTGCTGGCTGTTGGAAAAGATGAGATAGGATTACTCAACTAAAACATAGCCATGATGACTTGTTAAAGTATTTCTCCCTTTTCAGGAGGCATTGGCTATAGCAAAAATCTTGGCTTTACCAATCAGTCTTACATTATTGAGCTGGTGAAATAAATTATTTGTTCAAAATATTAAGCATTTTACTTTTTTTTTAAATTTATGTAAGCCTTTCATACAGTTCATACAGGGAGGTTACAGTTGTCATTTAACACAGCGCAAGGCTCCATAGATGAAGACATCATCAACCCTGGGCTATGGTTCAACAAAGGTTCACCTGACAGCTGCTGCCACCTACTTCACTCTCTTCTCTCCTTATGCACAAAACCTATCTCAAACAGCCTTGTCTTGTTCTGGTGAAATATTCAATGAAACACGGCTGCCGCTGGCCCTCTAAAGTGTCGCCCTGGCCCCTCTCAAATGCCATCTCAAACACCATTTCTCTCTGACAGCTCAGCTGACTCTAAATGCCAGAAACAGACCGAATTGAATTCTAATGTGAACCATTAGTCCAGGAACTCTGCTGTGACAGATGAAGGCAGGACACTCCACCAGTGTTCTCTCCCTCCTCCATCGGCGTCTCCTCCTACACAGTCAAATGTACAGTGTGTGTGTGTGTGCGTGTGCGTGTGCGTGTGCGTGTGTGTGTGTGTGTGTGTGTGTTTGAGAGAGAGACTCCAATGAATGAACAATTACACATCACGTGTGGAAAGCGGTACAGAAGGACTGCAACAGCACGCCAAGACTAGTGCTCAATCTTTACGATGCACTAACGCACCGCCTCCCTCCTTCACTGTTGGGACTGCCTGTTGTTCCCCGGACACCTTGCCAAACCAAACTTCACACGCAACTCTATCTCTCTCTCTCAAGTTGCTTGCACCATGGGGTGTGCTTGAGCCGCTCACAGGGAAATGTTTGTTCCAGCTGCCCCACGGCCATGCTGAAGCCAGTGTCACACCCACAATTACTCGCCGGCACCCCACGCTATCCCACCCGGCCACACCCATAAGGGTCAATTTTTACACTCCCCAAGAGTTAAATTAACACTCATCATAAAATAAAATACATGGTGGCCGCTCATTTGGTCGACCTATTATAGGAGGCACAACTGTCAAGGTGCATTGGTGCAACAGATGAAAGCAGATTTAAATTAAAGTCACTTTGACCAACACGGATCCACTGCTGGCCCATAGCTGGCTATGTAACCTACAGCCAAAAGAGAGCCCAATAACACCATGTGAAGGAGCATGCACTGTACCCAACAAACAGGTCATTAATCTCTCGACTGCCAGGCACAAGGGCCTATAAATTGCTCTCATATGAGGTAAGTCTGAGCATTTCAAGACGTTTTACTTTTCAGGCGTGTCAACAAGTAAACGTGTGTGTGTGTGTGTGTGTGTGTGTGTGTGTGTGTGTGTGTGTGTGTGTGTGTGTGTGTGTGTGTGTGTGTGTGTGTGTGTGTGTGTGTGTGTGTGCATGAGTGCGTGTTTGTGTGTTTGTATAATACATGCATCCCTTCAGGGAACACATGTGTACGCATCACACAATGGGGGTGGGAAGTGTTAACAGAGGGTGAAAGGGTAAGAGGGGGAGACTCTTCCTTTCCGACGCGTCAGATGAGACCAGATTGATGGATGATGTACAACAGGGACATTGTTGTTCATCAAGCTCATCTCTCTGTCTCCAATTAAAGGCTGCTGAGTGGCAACTTAAGCGGTTGGTTCATCAGAGACGGCTGCCAGTCAGTTCTATCTCTACCCACGCACTGTAAAAACTTTGCAGAAACACTATTGATCTTCCTCAGTGACGTCCAGCTGGCTGATCTCTGAAAATATCTCTAAAGACAGGAAAGGAATGGAGGAAAATAGAGGAGACAATATTTAAACAAATTTCTCCTCCGCAATCAGATTTAAATAGAAGGTATCTGCAGAATTGAGATACCGGTATGCTCTGAGTTGAAATGCTGAAACTAGATTTGGCATTCTTTTTTATCTTTGTCCAAAGCTTTTCATATTTTTTCCCCCCACAACAGCTATTCTGTACAGTTAAGCCTCCTTAAGAACCTAGAATGAAATCTCTATCCCTGAAATGACAACTTGGCATTCTTCGATGTAGATAGGATGAGAGAGCTTATCTACTGGATACATCTTTAAATCCTAGACAACACCAGTGTTTTGACAGGCAACTCAGCATTATTCTCTCAGTATGTGTGGCTCAACACATTGTGACACTATCTAAGCGCTGAAAGTTTGGGGACTGCAGCCACCTCGAGAGTGCAGGGGTGGCTAAATAGCAATAGACAGCCAAAGTAAAATAGCAAAAAATAAAATATTAATTTACTCAGGAGACATCATGGGCCCTATTTTCATACCCCCTTATCCTTAAACTTCTTTGCCTTCTTTTACTATTTTGAAAAGCATTTTAAAATACTTGAAATCCCAATGTAGATCAGCTATTTGAACTATTTAAAAATGTTTTTCAAAAATTGCAAAGAAGTTTTGAGATAAGGGGTAAGGCATGAACGAAAATAGGGCTAAGACGAAGACAAAGAGTTGACCCAGAGGGGACAAGGGCCAAAGTGAGAAGATTGCATTAATAGACAGATGCCAGGTCATTGTTGGCATGAGAATTTGGTTATTTTACTGAGACTGATGATAGGTTCTTGCTTTACCTATGGTCCTAGAATAAATTTGATGAAGGCTATTACCTTGTGCTGTCCTTGCTTATTGAAAATCGCTCTGCTAAATGCCTAAATTGTAAAAATGGTAAATAGTAGAAGCCACTCACATTGCTGCTGCCTGGTTTGTACTGTTCAGTGCTAATATCTAATATTCTAGAGCCTGCATACTGTATCTGGACAGAATGGTACTGTATACAGTATAAAAGGGGAAAATATAAAATATGCAAGAAAAGTGGTGCAGGGGTAAGGTTACTGCACACCCACAGAGACTTGGCTACACGGAGCTGGATATTTCATATATCCAGGTTTTTCAGATATCCACATAGAAAAATATCTAGGTCCACACGGAGCTGGATATTTCATATATCCAGGTTTTTCAGATATCCACATAGAAAAATATCTAGGTCCACACGACAAAGATATCTAGGTCTAACAAGCAAGATATCAGGGTTCCCTGTCTACACGGATCCAGTGAATCGGATATTTTTCAATCTCTCCACTTATTTATCCGGTTTAAAAAATATCCAGCTAGCGGCCGAAATATCCAGCTTCATGTGGCTGCAAGCCCCAACAGCACAAAAAAATGTCTAGATTCAGAAATATCCAGCTCCGTGTAGCCATGGCCTAGTATTGTCTCTGATCCTCCATGGTGTCTCCGGCTTGACCGGGTGCCCCAGTGAACAAACTTGTCGATGTTCACTGGTGGGAGGCCATCAAGAGAGGGTGATCTTTGTCACTGCAGTATAGCCATTTCTACAGGTCGGGCGGGCCTGTTCAGGGACAATGGCAGTGCATTGAATTAATCAGGGTGTTAATGCCTCTGCTGAACCTGGTTACGTTCTGGCTAAGGAAAAAGTCTTGATTTAATGAGCCAGACCCCCAGTCACAGATACTAGTGTAGAGGGGGAAATCCCTCTAAGTCAAACGCCGATAAGGCAAACGCTGATAAGGCAAACGCAAATGTACTGCCCGGGTCTCCTACCGTAGTGATCTTCTGCCGTCTCGTTAAGGAAACAGAGTAGCCTCCTTATTTTTAGCAATACAATGGTTATATGTCACAGTTATTGTCCACAACATTGCAAGCGGCGCGAAGGCCAGCGGACCTTGGTCCTGCTCTTCGCGCCCGAGCGCCGCAGGCGCGAGTGCCCGCTGAGTGCTCCGCCGGCCATGCGAGTTACGTAGCCGTGGTGAATGTAATCGTTATATTTATGCCCAGGCCGTAAGGCCTGGGCAAGCGCACGATAAACGCATGAATGGAATGAAACGCGATGCAGATGAGCTCACATTTCACCATAACAAAAGAAAAAAAGGAGTTTGGCTTATCAGCGTTTGCCTTATCGGCGTTTGGCTTATCAGGACGTGCCCCTGTAGAGCACATGGCAGTCTTTGTGAGATTAATATGCCCGCTAGCTTGTACTAATGGCTAATGGTTCGCGCTCAGTCCCATCCAGTGGTGGTGACAGCTCAAGTGCGGCTTTCTCATTTAGATGGAGAACAAAGTTACACAAATGCTATAATGTATAATATCCTTTCACACTGAGATAGTCTTGTTTCTGACACAATTTTGTAAATGCCTATATTTCCACTTCCATTCTGCATTTTACTCTCTCCATGACTCTTTCTTCCACTGGCATGCATGGACATCAGTACCCTGAATGGACACGTGCTTTATCTTTCTGCCAATTAAGGAGACCATTCTGTTCTGTGTAATCACCGGCTTGAATTGAGTAAATGGCTGCATCTAGGGCAGAATTACCAGCCTTTCAGCCATTCTGTGGATAAAGATGGAAAACAAACAACACAAGGGAGGAAAAACACTTGATAAATCAAACACTCATTAGCACTTAGTATCTAGAATGTATTTTCTGTCTGTTTTTCCTGCCACTGTCTGACACCTGTATACGCCTAGATAAGAACTTACAGAACTTGAATAAGAAATAACAGAACTTGTCATCAACTAAACTTTATGCTGTGCCTCCTGCCAGTGATATGACAGTGATACAAATTGGTATGGCTCTTACGTTGTATGGTGGGGAAATTATTCTGAGAATAGATAGGAGCTGTACAATCCAATTATGCTCTGTGCCGCACCTAATACCTTTCACTTTAAGTTAACACAACACAGGCACCACCGTGTTGTGTTAAACTGTAATATAGCAATATTTTTTTTACCCCTTTAAAGGACAACTTTATAGTTTTTTACAACAAGGGTTCATATTTTAGATTGTAATTAAAGAATATAAAAGACGAGTGTTAAATTGATTTCATTTACTTCTTTCTATTGTGTTAGAGATTCTGTGGCTGTGGATTCTGAAGTGGCTAAATATGTCATTTTACACAGAATAAGCCCATTCCCAAGATACAACGCAACCTTTCATGGATGTGACTTATGGGGGCTAGAAGTGTTACTGTAAATAGCAATAAAGAAACTGCTGGCTTATTGTGTCTAAAAATACATATTTAGCCACTTGTATGCATGCCCCCATGCGTACGCATGCCCCACATTTTAGCGCGGTAAACACGATAAAACAATAGAACGAAGCAAATGAAAACATTTTAACACTCACTTTTTCTTTTCTCTAATTACAATCTAAAATATGAACCCTTGTTGTAAAAAAAACAAAGTTGTCCTTTAAAGGGGGCGTGACACGGCCAAAACAGCTAATTATGGCTATCAAATTAGCCAATTTTTTTAATGATGTCATGTACCCCCATGTTAAATTACCCAATCAAATTAATTTATTGTAGTTACTGTACTGAAAGTAGTACTTTCTGTACAGTAACGGCAATACATTAATTTGATTGGGCTAATATGGGGGGAGGGGCGGAGACTCGCGGAGTCGAGTATCCATATCATTATCTTTTGAAACTGCCCCAAAAAAAGCTGACCGAGGTGTGTTTCCGACTTTCTAAACCAACTTTAAAACTATCAGTTCTAGGGGTAAAAATTATATAGCATTCGCTATAAAATCGATAAAAAAGTACATGTCTTCTTCAAAAAAGGTGTCAAAAAAGGTGTACAAGGCTCAACACGCTTCTCCCCGTCTATGAGACGGTTTTGTCGGCCATACCCTGCTGTCTCTTTCCCTAACCTGACTGGAGCACCAGAGTAGACCGACCGTAGCAAGCCATGTCCTGCTGTCTCACCGGCCGGACTGAGGTCCGTGCTCCGTGGCTCATACACTCTGTGTGTGTGTGTAGCCTGTGTGTGTGTGCTTTAGCGCGCGCGTGTGTGTGTGTGTGTGTGTACACACACAATAGCTCTCGCAAACATCTATGCTCGCAAATAGCCGTGCGGTGCAGCGTTAGCCGGGCTACACGCTAACAACAAAGCCATCACGTTGTGCGCGGCACCGCACGAAGGACGAAGTATACATTGCGCGGCACCGCACGACGGACGAAGTATACATTCACTACTAACTGATACGGCCCCGCCTCCCTTTCAGACTGTTTGAAGAAACACCACGTGACCTACTGTATCATAATGTTAATTTTCGGCCGGTGTCGCCACTCCTTTAAGGAAGCCCTCAATAAAATAAAATAAACACCACTCGCAACCTGCCGCTCTGGAAACACCAAGTTTCCCCCCTGCTCCCCAAGACCAAGCTCTGTACCCTGGGCGACTGGCAGTGTTGTAGTGCTAAATTTGGAAGTGTGGGCACTCCCCGCGCGTGCACGCACATGCACGTGCGTCCGTGCGCGTGCACGTTTTGCACGTTTTCGTTGGCTTAAAACGGGTCTGCGCGGCGGCAGAAATAGCCTTAGACCAGTGGTTCTCAACCAATAATTTGATGACCGGATCATCAGCCAAACTTCCCATGCAAAATAGCTCAACAAATGATATTTCCAATTAATTAATCCATTTTCAAATCTTATATTACCATCTGCTGTTAGTCATGCTCATTTCAGCACGACTGGCGAGCCTATTTCAACCAATTGCTGGGTCAGAACGACCTGAAAATATAATATCAACTGACTTGACTTGAGAGAAGTGTGGGCACTACGTACCCCCGCGTTCCCCCCCACTACATCCCTGGCCTTCTGCTCGGCCTGTCCTGACTCCTGAACTCTGGAATGCCCTCCCTGACCACCTGTCCTTTTGCAAGATGACTTATTAATAAAGTGTTTTTATATAGCAACAACACTTGTTTTTCTCCTAGGCTTTAAGCCGTTTTCTTTTAGCTTTGTCAAGTTTTATACAAATATTTTACCCTGAGTGTTGCACTTTAAGATTTGTTTTAAATGTAAAGTGCATTACAAATAAAAGGAATTATTATTGTTTTTTTGTATTATTATTATTATTATTATTAATGTCATCATTACACTGGTGATATGTTTATAGCTGCACCTCAGCTGCATATAGCTTCATCAGACAAGATGTTCATTTGAAGCTCACACAAAATCATTGTGCTTCTATGAAAAACAAACTACAAAACATGAATTAAAACACTATGTTGTCTTCCTGCCTTTGTTTACGGGCCCATCACCAATGGGAACACTTCCTCCAATCATCTATAAGTGTGACCTCTGTGTACTCAGTTATCTTAACTCAATTAGCGCCGATCCCGAGAATACTCGTGAAAAATACTCGAGTAGCACATGCTGCCGATCCCGAGTATACTCGTGAAAAGTACTCTATTACTGTAACGGCGGTACTCTATTACCTGTTGGTGCGCGGAAGGTCCTGACACGATCGCCCTCGCCGATTCATCATCATCACGGATCCACGAGCACAAAATAGTAATCCCATAACATTGAGGCAGACGGGGAATCTCATCTTTAACTCTCCTACTGCCAGATTATTTATTTATTTATTGGGTCTGGTGCCATCAAAAAGCGGCTTACCTTTGCAATGTTATAGTAGATTGTTGGCCTTTTTTTTTTTTTTTTTTTTGACTCTTGGCCTATTTGGCCTTTTTTGCATGCGCTTTCGCTGACCAGCCAGCAGAGGGGGGCGTAATGCCATTAATGTGGCCGCTTCCTCCTCCCATGGACTAGGAAGACACATTGGCCACAGAGCCTCTGGGGCAGAGATATCAACACGGAAGCGAAATGGTCTCCGTTGATGTTAACGCATAATGGATTTTTAAGAACATCACTGCTCGCCATGTGATTACAGTACACGGCGGCGGGACCCCTCATCAGCTTACAGACATCAAACCAAGGTACAAAAGAACGAGCCAAAGAACGTACAATTGGCGTTGAGGTTCTGTAAAAAATGGGGCGAACGGGAACGTTCAAAGCGTAGAAAGAGTTAATGTCCATTATCTCGAAACAACACTTTCAAAGGGAGGATGGCAGTAGATTCTCGCTTATATAACACATGTTGAAAAGCACCGATCCGCCATTACACAACAGTATGTTGATGACGAGCGATTCCGGTGAAGGACGTGATGACGTCAAACCGGAAGTGTTTACGCTATGGACTTCTGGCCTTCAAAATAAGACAACGGTCGTGGATGCAGCCTGCGGGAGGCACGCTGGACATTTTAATCCGTTAATTTCTGGAGCACTAAATGAGTTAAGACAGCCTGCCTGTCAATCAGTGGCAGTGGTTAGATGAGAGCAGCCATCCACATACAGTATTAGGACCTATCACTCCCAGTACCTTCAGGGTACAGGATGGAACAGGGGCAGGGAAAGGGGCAGGGAAAGTTGCTACAGTGCTACAGTCTACTGTAGCACTCGTCTCGTCCATGTGTCATTGCATATGATAGGCTATTTATATATTACACTGAACCAGATGGTAATTAATGGAGAGAGAGAGAGATAGCACAGACTTTGCCCACTGTTTCTGTTACCAGAAATGGCTAAATCTCCAAGACAAATTATGTCCAAGTTGGAGGTTGACAAAAATAAACAGTGGAGATGCAGCCAGATGGCAAGAAAATGCTTCAGCAAGCTGCAGTGTTGCTAGGACTGAGTGTCCAGGGTCTAGCAGTATAAAACGCTTTCGTCCTCGTCAAACTTTCTTCGGTTCAGCAAGCAAAAAGTTTGGGGTTGTATAGAGTATGCTGCAGCGCTGCCTTTATGACTGGGGTCGGCAGAAGGCATGGGTTGGATAAATGTCAACAAGAAGCGAATTTCGGAGCGACCCAATAGGGATGAGCACAATGCCCTGATCAGCCCGTCCGCCAGTCCCATTCACAACTGGCTGAACCACTTCCTGCCTCTCCATTACGGTTGTCTGTTGAATATAACATGAAGATAACTATAAATACCTAAAAAGAAGGGAAGATGAAAATTAGCACACACACACACACACACACACACACACACACACACACACACACACACACACACACACACACACACACACACACACACACACACACACACACACACACACACACACACACACACACACACACACACACACACACACACACAGCCCCCATTTCATTCCCAATGCCCACCTGTTTGGCATTGGGGAAGCATGAATGCAGACAGCTGGAGCCAGGGGTTAAATCACCAATTAGCTGAAGTTAATGAGGCGTCATTAGTCTCCATAGACTACTCTCTTTACCCTCTCTCCCTCTCATGCACCTCTCTTATTCGCCCCCTCTATTGATGCACCTTCTCTTTATTGGTACTGTACTGCTCTTGTCTTTGTTTTTGTTTTTTTCCCTCTTATCTATCTTTTCTTACGTCTCTGTAACTTTGTAAATAACTGTATACTGCTGTGCTACTTCTGGACAACTGAATTTCCCCCTTGGGATAATAAAGGTATCTATCTATCTATCTGTAATGTTCTGATGCACTGCATGGAGCAAAGGTGAGAGAGAGAGAGAGAGAGGGAGGGACAGAGAGAGAGAGAGAGAGAGAGAGAGAGAGAGAGAGAGAGAGAGAGAGAGAGAGAGAGAGAGAGAGAGAGAGGGGTTAGAGCAGAGGGGTTAGAGCAGAGGGTTAGCTCAGTGAAAGCTTTGGATGACACATTGGAGTATTGGATTACAAAAGGGGTGTGGTCCATCCAGGTGAAAGGATCGAATCATCAGTAGCTGGACAGTGGCCCTTATGTGATGTTCAGGATGATTTGGGTCAGTTTTGGGGTCGATACGATGAGAAACGAACAAGGTTATACACCAAGGCATGTCCCTCTGAGATGTAGAGCATTGCGCTCATGCATCAATACATGCCTTGCTCCTCTGTATCTTCGCTCAGTCCCCCCCCCCCCCCCCCCCCCTCCCTCTCTCCCTCTCACGCACGCACGCACGCACGCATACACACTGTTGGGGAAGCTACTTTGAAAGCATAGCGTGGGAAACCACAATACAACTACTGTACTACACCATGGCAGTAGTTCAAACGAAATACATTTCTACCCCTGGGAGAAATGTAGTTTGTAAAACGACAGCGCATGGTAAAAGCAGTTCAACATTTTTTTTAAGTGTTCATATTATGATATATGAAAACAAATATACTAGCCAACCAAAAAATCATGTCAGCAAAAATAGGCCTCTCAATTAAGTTTTGTTAAAAAAAAAGGTTGACACTTTTTATAGCAAAGAATATAGCAATCAATGTGTGATCTTATGTGTCTGTCTACACTACAGTAAAGTAAGATGTATTAGAAGCACACTCCAGTCTGTCTTCACCGGCTGGCTCTCTGCCTATAAGAGAGACAATTTTGCAGCAAAGGAAAACAAATCCCTAGAACTAAATCAAATGGGGAACTTTGCACTCTGCGGTAGCTGCGCGCTGAAGGGAATCGTTGCAGCGTTGCATCGTGGGTCACACATCGCCACAGGGGACCGAAGTCTGGACAGAGACTGAACATTCATTATGCAGTGATGTCTCACGGTATTATCCTGCACCTTCCTCTGCTTCAAACACAACTCAGCAACACTCAGTTCTCCACAGACGACCTTGAAATAAGTAATAACCTAATTGTATAGTTTACCACAAAACAAAAGTTTTGAATTGTGTGTAAGAGGGACAGCTATGCAGTATGAGTATAGCATACAGATATGAATGGCTGTGAGGATCTGGCTAGGCTCCATTGTTAGCACTGCCAGTCTTCCAGGTGACGTACGTGCATTTATTTCCATTCAATATGTCACCAGTGAGTCTATCCTTGATCACACATAGCATATCCTGGAGCCCATTATCCAACCAGCACACGCGCGCGCGCACACACACACACACACACACACACACACACACACACACACACACACACACACACACACACACACACACACACACACACACACACACACACACACACACACACACACACACACACACACACACACACACACACACGCATGTATGTATGTACGCACACAAGGCCAGGTTCTTTTTGTTACATTATTAATTTGTAATTTGTTTATTTATTCATGGTATCAATAAACTACGGCAGACAGATGGACCGACATTGCATCAAATGCACATCATCAAACCAGGTTTTGAAGGAGATCACACCGCGCCCAAACTGCACAGCTAGATAGAGGCGGCGGTCTAGAGAATGCCGGCTTTCATATGGTGATTTTCTTCACCTTCGGTCTGAAAGGGAAAGGAGGAATGCAGACAGTAATAAAAGTGCCTTTTAAAATATGTCTGGAATTGAATATCGCAGATGTCGGGGGTGGAAACCTTGTATGTTCTTCCTTTCGTATTATAAAAAAAACAAAAAAAAAAACATTCTAAAATAGTGACGAATAGCCGATCTACAAGCTCACAACATCTGCTATTTGCACTGCTTTTGTGTAACACTGTTGTATGATGGAGAAGGGCATTCATTTACAAAAAAAGAACATGGACATGTGAGGTTTTCGCCCGACAGCAACAATATGCTGCAACTCCAAAGGATTCCCAGACTGACTGCACATCACATTACCTTGCAGTGGAAACCAGCATCATGGGGACGCTATGGTCTAGGAATGGACATCACATTACCTTGCAGTGGAAACCAGCATCATGGGGACGCTGTGGTCTAGGAATGGACATCACATTACCTTGCAGTGGAAACCAGCATCATGGGGACGCTGTGGTCTAGGAATGGACATCACATTACCTTGCAGTGGAAACCAGCATCATGGGGACGCTGTGGTCTAGGAATGGACATCACATTACCTTGCAGTGGAAACCAGCATCATGGGGACGCTGTGGTCTAGGAATGGACATCACATTACCTTGCAGTGGAAACCAGCATCATGGGGACGCTGTGGTCTAGGAATGGGACCATATGAACGTTTCATATCACGATTATTGTGACCAAAGAAATCGCCATTTACAATATTATCACGATAATCAAAATATCCCCAACATCCATTATCCTGGGGCGGAACATTTGCCAAAAAATTGCAGATCTACAAGCTCACAACGTTGCGACGCGTTGTGAGCTTGTAGATCGGCTATTTTTTTGGCAAAGACATTTGATAGAGAGTTAAAAAAAGACTGTATCAAGTATGTATATTATAAGTAGGCTACTTTTTTACCAATTAGAGGGTTTAAGTGGTACTGGATGAGCAGCTCGTCAAATAAAAGGTGAATTGATCCCAGTGCATGACGGAAGACGATATCACGATAAATTAAATCTCCACGATACGATTATCGTGAGTGTTTTTTATCATGGTACACGACAATATCACTTAGCATCCCTTCCCTAGTGCAGACCCTCAGTGTGTGTGTGTGTGTGTGTGTGTGTGTGTGTGTGTGTGTGTGTGTGTGTGTGTGTGTGTGTGTGTGTGTGTTGGAAACCAACATCATGGGAACGCTTCCCATGCCGCGCACACACACCCACGCACGAATGCATGCACACACGTGCACACACACACACACAAACATGCTTCCAATTAAAGCATTCAAGGTGCAGAGATCATTCAAAGATCGTACACAGCATTCTAAACAGCCACTAAATAAATGAGCTTCGCCTCGACCACTGACATTTAACTGAGAATAATGAGCCTGCCTGTCTTTGTCTCTCCTCTGCAATCTCTCCATCGACCACTTTCCTTTCCTCTGTCCACATGTCTCTCTCTATCCCTCTCTCTCTGGCCTATGTCATACATGTCTATGGCTTTCTCTTGCTATCTATCATTCTCCCGGGGTTTGCTCTCTCGGTGGGAGATTACAAGTTTGCACCGTCAAATTGTTCCCTCACAATCTCTCTGCCATCGTCTGTCCCCATGTCCCAGGGAGTCATTCTTCACTTGGGCCTTGTGAGGGAAACAGTTGGCTACTATGGCTGCTTTCCAGATCACAGACGACTGACACATGGACCCGGGATCTGAACTCTACTGAGACCTATAAGTTGACTAACCAAAACACATGAATCACTGGTTTTTATTCATGCACCTGCTCAAAGGCAGGGGTTGCGAGGACAGGTCGCTTTGGAACACACAGTCAGATCCAGTAAAATGTACTTTAAATCCAGATACATGCAATTATGTGAAGTTTGCTCACAAAACTCTGCAGCAAGTCACTCTAGCAAGCAAATGCTATCAAAGCTTTTGAGCAATAACAGGCAGTATACCAGAATGTATGGGCAAGTAAACTGAGAAATACATTTTATGATGTTTTTTCCCCCAGCTGGTCCAATGTGGCTAACCTTTATTTAATCATGTTATATATTCAACACTAACTTTTACAGAGTCTCTACTATTTGATTGGCCAGCGGCCCAAGTTGCTCTGTGTAAAAAAGAGGAAAACAACCTCACAGAGCCAAGTTTCTTGTAATTGCTACTACAGGCCTTTCGCAGGATGAGCTCATTTCAGAATGTGCAGGAGCAAAGGGTCAAATCCCAGCAACCATGAACTTCATGAACAACACTACAACAGGTCAATGCAATGCATCATGGGACCTCATTTGTAGCACCAACCGGTCCAAGATACACACATGCTGCAGTTACTATATATTACAGATAATACTGTGCAGTGAATTTTGTATTATGAAATAAAGGACTCCTTCATGTACATTGGACGGACCACCACCCCCACACAATGTACAGCTCAGATAGACCTCCAGCTGCACTGCACACCTTTGCGTTACATATTTGGACCGTTTCATGATTTAATTTAAATGCTCCTCGATGACTTGTACGGTTAAAACGGCTTTTAAAGTCACTCTTTTAGTCTGTAAGCGAATGCAAAACAAAGCTGAGTCTGCTAATTGCGACCGAAGGTCGCATTATACCCTGAGAAATCTTGTAGCTTGTCTGACTGTCAGTATTGTCTGACTGTCAGTACAGGAAGTGATGTCATGTGATGTCCCCATTTCCTGTCAGCCTACTGTCAATAAAAAGCAGAAAAAGCCCCAAAATACTGTCCAGATGGTAAAGGCAATAAGGCATGGCCCATATCTGTGTGGCTGGTTCAGATAGGGATCTCCATGTTTGGGCATAACATATATGTATATGGATGCATATATATTATTAATAAAGGATAAAATAAAATATAAAGTCCATATATGGTCATTCCCAGAAAAAGAAAAAAAAACTTTTATAACCATACATGGTTATAAAAGTTAAATCCCAGGGCAAAAATTAGAATGTTAGGGTACCCCCTTATGCCCATATATGGAGATCCACAGGCATCAAACCAAGGCCCTAACTCACCAAGGCCCTGCTTGGCATTACTTACGAACGTTTTATGCCCATATATGGAGATTCCTATATTGTCAATATTATGGACATTATTAACTCAGTTAGCGCCGGGCGACTTTACGAGCGACTAGTTCACTATGGCGTTTGGTGCCGAGCGACTCGGAGCGACTTTTATATAAAAGCATTGTTTAAGCTTTTAATATGTGTTTATAGACGGAGCGAAATGGTTAGCTTACCTCAGCTAATGTCCACACGTAAACCGTGAAAAAAAAGGATACGATTATGACGTCACCTTTAAACCAGGGCTTCCTGTTGACAACAGGCCTCTGCTAGCGTTAGCCTCAATGCAACCATCCGACCCTCACGTAGCTTCACTAGGTCGGATTTTGATTCTGAAACTTTCTGTGTGGCATCTATATACGTCCCGATGCCCATACCAATGGTGGTTTGAGACGATCAAGCACGAATTGAACAGTATTGAGCTGAAATGGTGACCGGCGGCCCGTCCATGTTAAGTCAATGAGGACCAAGTCAGCGTCTCATCCTGTTATGTGGATTTAAACAGGCTTAACATGGGACCATGTCAGTGTATGGTGTATGGTGGTCTCTAGTGGTCATCTGGTGGTATGGTATGGTGAACGTGCATTCGTTAAGGTGGTCTGGTTAAGGTGGTCTGGGGGGATACAAAATAGCTATTTCCTGGCGTTATAAGCGCACATTCATATTCATATTTTGGAAATCTGGCCCTGTATGAGTTAAGGATATTATGTTATCAGTATTAAGGACATATATGGGAATGCCCATATTTGGCAATGTCCATATATGGGCATGTTTTGACGTAACATAACTATCATGAAGGGGTCTCCATATATGAGTAACTGGTCCCATATACATCACTGGCCAGATGGCCAAGAATTGGCGCGACCTCGCCCTTTAGGGCGAGGTCGCATGTCACCCTGAGGTTGCAAGTCACCCTGAGGTGTCTTACTAGTATATAGAACATAGCAAAACCCAGTGCTGTGAGTCAGATCTTCCTAAACACGCCTAAGGGCGACTAGCAAGGTCCCACCATGTCTTGGCCATCTGGCCAGTGATGTAGGCCTACTATATCGGACCAGTTACCCATATATGGAGACCCCTGGTACCCATATAAGGAGTAGATCCATGTACTGTATATGGAGACATGCTGTGAGACCCCAAACATGCTTACTCAGTTATTCATTGTGTGAAAATCCTATGACGTCTATCACATCTGACATCATACATACAATCCATTGTATGCCAATATATGGAGATCCCTGTCTGTAGAACCAGCCACACAGGACTGTCTTCCTCCATAAATGGGCATTCCCATATGAAGTCCTGTTAGATATGGACTTAATATTGATCTCCATATATAGGCATAAAAGGGATTCAGTTAGAGTGGTTGGTTCCCCTGACATCACAGTGATGTCAGAGCGTGATGTCAGAGCGGCAAACCCATAGACTGTAAAAAAGCATACAAGTCCAGACAGACAGACAGACAGACGGAGACATGATGTGCCGTTTCACAGCTAGGTCGCAAAAATAGCAGTAAGAGGTTAAAAAGAATAAAAAATGTGCGGCAGTGCAGGGAGAAGTGGTGTTGCAGCGTGACATATTATCAGGCCCTGACGCCTCAGCGTGTCCCATTGATTTCAGCTCAACAACAAATTGGACCATTTTTCATATCATCCTGCAGTGGCCCCACTTGTCTGTTTATTTATTCTCCCGTTCAGCAGAGACACCTTTGCCATGTGTGTTCCCTCGTCTCTCCCCCCTCTGTGCGTAATTTATGAGTGTGGGATACACAAACATTCTGTCACGCATGCATGCACTCACACATGCGCTCGATCACACACTCACACACACAAACATAGCGAGGCAGTGGAGCTCGGCTGCACAATGTCTCGTGAGATAAAGAAAGAAAAAGTCACCTGAATTGATTGAATGTTCTAGTCCTCTTTTCACAATCCACGATTAAACCATGCACATTCTGGGTATGTCTACTGTAACCAATAAGTGCTGTACTAGTGGGAGGGAGAGGTCGGTATAAACATCGAGAACACATAAACCAGTAAGACTCCCTAATCGGGAGATAAGCGACCGTTGGTCGCTTATCTCCACAATCTGTCGGTAGATAATGCCGGTCTTATATCCCTTTTATGCCCATATATGGAGATCCCTAACAGAATCCCTTTTATGCCCATATATGGAGATCCCTAACAGAATCCCTTTTATGCCCATATATGGAGATCCCTAACAGAATCCCTTTTATGCCCATATAATGGTTGCTATGGTAAACAGTTGGTTGCTAGGGTAAAAAAAACATGGTTGCTATGGTAAACAGTTGGTTGCTAGGGTAAACAGTTGGTTGCTAGGGTAAAACCATGGTTGCTAAGGTGGTTGCTAACGTACACTAACAGACCAGCAACAACAGACTGTTGCCACAGCAACGTACACAAAGGTTTGTGTACACATGTGGTGTGATGTCATACTGATGCGGAGATATGAGCAGGGCAAAGGTGTGACGTGTGACCGACCGACCGACCGACCGACCGACGGACGGCCGGTGGAGGTTTTGATACTAAACTGCGACCTACGGCCGCAACAAAACAAGTCCCTCAGCATGAATGTTGCCTATATATAGTTACTGTCACTTAAACAAGATCAGGAAAAGAGGTTCCAGAATAAGAGGAATAAAGGCAGCGTGTATCTATTCTGCATCTAGCATGAGTCAAGACCCAAATTCAAAGTGAATTCAAAGTGAACATGCATTTGTACCTCAAATATTTGCTTCTGGGGGTCCCCTCCCCGGAACAAAATATTTGAGATGGAGGTCTGCTGCTAAATACATATCATTTTGGGAGTCCTTGACATGACATCGTTTGAGAACCGCTGATATAGGCCGATTCGACAAATGTCTTCTAAAACAGTTTTCTAAAACAGTTTTCTGAGAAACCTATGTTGCTATATCAGTGGTTCTCAAACTTTTCCATGTCAAGGACCCCTTGTGTTTGGCTGCGGACTATGTATTTGGCTGCGGACCCCCATCTCAATTTTCTCTGCTTTCTTTGTTCCAGGGAAATTCTTTTGGGTCCCAAATATTTTGTTCCAGGGTCCCATTTTTAACTCAAATGTTCACTCTGAATTTGGTTCTTGCCTCATGCTAGATGCAGAATAGACACACATACAGGCACAGCAAACAGCAGGGGGTTGTCAGGGCTCAGGAGTCAGAGACGTGTTACGTGCTGTGTGCCTAACGCACGCCACAGCGTGCTTCACACACTCGGCATATTAACTCCCCGCCTTCAACTGACACCTCCCAACACTTTCAGCTATGACAGCCTGAAGAAACCACAAACAGCCATCACACACCAAACTGTCACATCGGTTGACGCCGCCTTTGAGTCTTTGTGACGAACATGTCAAGGAGAGGAGGAGACAAGGTGGGGAGAGGGGGCAGTGATGGAAAATAAAATGTTTTACTTTGCAGTGTAGAAATACTCCTAGTCCAGTAATCAAAATGTACTGGCACTGGTACTGTACAAAAGTATTGGCATCAAAATACACTTAAAGTACCCAAAGTACTCATTGCACTGAATTTCCAAAATGTTCAAAATGTACAAAAACATCTTCTGGAAATAGCAGATCTACAAGCTCACAATGCGTCGCAACGCAATCGGCTATTTTCAAAAGGCCGAAATGTAGGCTACTGTATATTGGGCTAAAGGCTTTAATGTAAGTTTTGTGATAATAATCAAAATCAGCTTTTAGTGACTAGTAACTAAAGCTGTCAAACAATTGTAGTGGAGTAAAAGTAAAAGTATTGAAAATTGAAAATACTCCAGTAAAGTACACATTCCTCAAAAGGCAGTACTTGAGCAAATGTACTTAGTTACAGTACTTTACCCCACTGGGAGATGGGGAGGCATGGATGAGAATCTGTGGCCAGGGAGGAGGGGAAAGGAGGGGGAGGGAGTGTGGGCCAGACTAAACGGTGTGGAGATAAGGTGGTGGTGTGTGGAGGGAGGGGGGGTCTGTCAGTCTGTTGGTGAAGGTAGATGGATGACAGTGACGGACAGGCTGGGTGGGGCAGGAATGACGGGACAGCCAGCAGTGAATATGACAGATATTAGTTTCTAGCGAAGATGCATTGGCCTGTGTGTGTGTGTGTGTGTGTGTGTGTGTGTGTGTGTGTGTGTGTGTGTGTGTGTGTGTGTGTGTGTGTGTGTGTGTGTGTGTGTGTGTGTGTGTGTGTGTGTGTGTGTGTGTGTGTGTGTGTGTGTGTGTGTGTGTAGGATAGCTAGATAGATATACTTAAGATAGATACTGTAGATACCGTACATAGAGAACTCTCTCTCTCTCTCTCTCTGTGTCTCTCTCTCTCTCTCTCCCTCTGAAGACCATTCATTGCTGAAGCTCACTTCGTTACCATGGCGACCAGGTCACACTATTTCTACACAGGTATGTGCCGTGAATATGTCGAATTATATCCAGATTTGGCATCATGTAGCGTTGTGAACAGATCATCACTGCAAACAAAAGTTAGAGGTGAACGTGAACACACACACACACACACACACACACACACACACACACACACACACACACACACACACACACACACACACACACACACACACACACACACACACACACACACACACACACACACACACACACACACACACACACACACACACACACACACACACACACACACACACACACACACACACCTCTTCCCATTCCAAACATGCTCAGCTTTAATTACTTCGGTCTAGTCTTTTTTTATGTCCATTGTATTTGTATATGTAAGTTCATAAGCGAGGGAGTGAGGATGATGCATGTGTGTGAGCTTAGTCTGCAACTAGTCTATTGCTTACTTTCGTAGCAATTACTTTTATTCTTCTACCTTTACTGAATAATCGAGAAACAATGTTTTTCATATTTTATTCTGTCTCTCAGTGTTCTTCTCCTCTATTTCAATGTTGCAGTTCTATCTCTATCTCACTGTGGTATCGAACAGCAAATGTAATACATTCATATTCAGCCTCGCTCGCAGTTCAAAGACGGGTTCCAAAGCAAAAGATCAATTTTCCAGTTTTAGATCTCGGCTTTCATCATTCTCTCCTCTGTCGCTTCCTCATCCGGGGTTTCCCTAACCCACAACACCCCACCAACCCCCCACCCCCACTGGTCACAGCCCACAGGAATGGAAGAGACAAGAGCGGAAACGAATGAGAGAGGGATAGTGTCTTGATCCATCCATACTCTGTCATGGGCCATGTGACCTTATTCACTAATTAGCGAATTCACTTTTTTAACTAGCAACTTTATCCTCTACCTTATTCTAGTGCAATGCATGGTTATTTCTATAGATATGAAGTCATGCTTGGCTCATTAAGTCATTAATTGGCTGCAGAGTAGGCTAGTCATTCCAAGTGTCCATGTTTACAAAAACAAAACAAACGCCCATCCCTACTACTACTACTAATATGCAATCACTGATCCCCCTGCATGGGTAATATTTATGAGCATATACACACCAATTTCTTCAAACATACTGTAATACTCACATACACGTACGTACGCACGCACACATTCCATGAAGCTGTGTTGCGCTCCCATCGTCACATTACTCCTCTTGCTATAGGCCTGGAGGTGTGTTTAAGCAGTGTGTTCTTGTTCCAGAGCTCCCATTACCAGACATCCCGCTGTCAGAACCCACACTCTCTCTCAACCAGGACCTCCCCAGACACCAGCAACCCTCTCCCAGCTACCTCCCTACCTCCCTCTCAATCTCTGTTCCTCTCTCTGGTCCCTGAGGGAAATTAGGAGGACTCTATTCCCAAGCAATTAAATGCTGCTGCTCTCTCGCCTCTGACTGTGTGTGTGCGTGTGTGTGTGTGTGTGCGCGCGCGCATGCGTGTCTGCGAGACTCCTAGAAGGACCTGTCCGCTAATCTTCCTCCATCTCCACATCGAAGGGAAGAAACATGGGCCCTGGCAGTAACGCCAGCCAATCAGACACGCTGCCAAACAGCGGCCCAATCATATCTCACCTCCATCCATTCACCTACCAGAGTTGGTGCTTTCACTTCATCGTCGACATTACTTTCCACTGCGACTGCCACAATAAGTGTGATTCTGCATTCGCCTCTTCAGATCTCTACCCCAGACCCTTGAGATCAAGGTTGCTTAGTGGGGTTGGCAGCCGGTCAAGGTTCACCAGAGGTGAATCCCCCCAGTGAGCCATAGTCAGCTATTAGAAGTCTGTCTAAAACCGGGTTATAACTGGTCTAAAAGTGAACGTGTTTTCAGTGGCTAGACTTAGCCTAGGCATTGATTAGCTGTTTTTTAAGTGTCTATACATCAGATCGTCGATATATAAGATGCTCAGAGGGCCACACTCCATACACAACGGGACACTCCGCCACTTCGCTCCCATAGAATGGAAGTCAGCGGGGAAGCTACCGCGTCTGAAGCGTATGTGTGACTGGGCCCTCTGAGTTGGGAGACAGCCAGGCAAGAATCAAACAGAATCCAATAGAGTCACAGTTGTCATCAGTCTCAGAGACTAAGCAAAGTCGATGGTCAACAAACCGACAGGATGAGAGGTAAATAACAGTACAGACAAACTCAGGCAAAACAATCTGGCTGAGAGGAAACAGCAAAGCAAGGCATAATGTTTGTTATGCTGTATATTCAGTGTGACACACAAAATATTGCAGATATAGAAGCTCACAATGTGTCACACTGCAATGTGTTATTCTTTTATTTTCCACAACTTAGTATAGCCAGTTATTGTTTATCCCGATTTAGTGCCAATCAATTCCTCACACTGCTTTTGGCTCAACTGCCAGTGAGCCCCTCACTGGGAGGATGTAGCAACTCCATCCTACTACACTCGTTCAACATTGACAGGTGCCACCCCAGCCTGCAGGAGTACGTTCAGTGACAAAGATTTCCTTCCCCGCCCAGCTTCCCTCCCTCGAACACGGCCAATTGTGTTCATAGATAGATGCTCGGCAAGCTAGATGAACCGCGGCGGATTCGAATCCCTCTGTGGTGGGCAGGTGCTTTTCCCCTACACCGCCTGAGCGCGGCAGCAGATATATACAGAATATATAATCAATAATAAATACATAACATTTCTTCTGGACAAGTAAAACAGCATGTCTTCTCTGATGTAATATGGAATGATGCGATGATGAGTGGAAAGAGAAAAACTACTACAACAAACACAAGGGCACTCTCACAGTAGAGAGGATGTCTGGTAAACAGAAGATCACTGGTTTCCCTTCCCGGCCTGCCCTGCCCGTGTACGACGTGTCCCTGACCATTTAAGACTAGCAGAATGCTGGCAGGACAGACAAGACTATGTAATTCTGACTGAGTCTACCTGTTAAAACGCATAGGAGATCTCTCTCTAGAGATATATATCTATATAGAGATATATATCTATATAGAGATATAAAATCTGCAGAAGAAATATGTAATTCTGACTGAGGCTAACTGTTCAAACGGATAGGAGATCTCTCTCTAGAGATATATATTTATATAGAGATATAAAATCTGCAGAACAAATCCTGTCCCGTACCAATCCTGGGCGGGACAGGATTTTTTCTGCGGAAGTGGGACGTGACGGGAGTGAAAATCCACTCCTGTGTTATCCTCTAGTGGAGACTGGAGAGTGATGTTTAGCACAGGGTGAGGAGGAATCAACAACACATCAGGTAGGGGAGACATTGATGAACGGCAGTGTTCAGTGAGCACGTTGCTGGCTGGCTCCTGGTTGAGTGGATTTGCCCCTCACTGCACCCCCAACCCACATCACGGTCACCACTCAGCGGGACATCACCCACTTGCAGGCACACGCCTAATAGCATGCGCCCTCACTGGCACGCACGCCAACACTGTACACAGGTACAGCTCTCTTGTTCACTCCATAGCAGTACATGTAAATGCAATCACAATCAGTGTTGCAAGATTCCACAAGAGAAATCAAGCGGCCGGGTCTATAAAAGTAAGTCCAAAAAAAGCTACTATAGGCTAGGTTTGACCACTTTAAAAAGAAAATTGAGGAAGTAAGTAAGTGAAATATTTTGAATATCACATTTTAACAACACAAATCTTGTCAAGCCCAAAAACCTGCAACTACCAATATTTACAGGCGACTTTACAGAAACAGAAGCCCGATGTTGCTTATAATAAGCGGACATGGCAACACTGATCACAATCACGCACTCTCCTCCGCGCGCACACACACACACACACACACACACACACACACACACACACACACACACACACACACACACACACACACACACACACACACACACACACACACACACACACACACACACACACACACACACACACACACACACACACACACACACACACACACACACACACATGGCTGTGCTCATACAGTATGCTCTCTTTTTATTTTTCTCTCTCATCTCTCTCTCTCTCTGGCTGTGCTAAATGGAGAGGCCTGGGTCCCTGTGGTGAGGGGCAGCAGGTGTTTTCATCTTCCCGGCTGCATGGTGTGAGGTGTTTAACCTGGATCAGTCAGGGTTAGTACATCCAGCACTGACGCAGGGCTCTGTGCTTATGTCAAAGCCCCGCTGGCTAGCTAGCACAGGATACTGTGGCTTGGTGACCTGCCATGCTAGCCAGTGGTGGTGGGGTGGGGGGGTTGTTGGGCATTAGGCCTAATTGCCAAAGAATTGCCTGAGATTGAAGATAATGCTAATGTAGCAGCAGTGGCTCATATCCATCTCTAGACAAAACATGTATGGCTGCTGGTGGGTTCCCAGTTCAATCCCGGGCTCCCCCTGAGTTAGTGTCGGAGAGTCCTTGAGCAAGACTCTGAACCCCTAGTTGCTCCCGATAAGCAGGTTGTTGCCTTGCATTGTTTCCTCTGCCATCGGTATATGAATGTGTGTGTGAATGGGTGAATGTAACGCACAATCTCTGTAAAGCGCCTTGGATAAAGGTGCTATATAAATGCACCATTTACCATTTGTAACGAATTAGAAAATAATAACAGATCATCTGTTATTATTTTCTAATTCGTTACAAATGGTAAAGATGACTGCTATCCCATGACCAGCAACAACCACTACGATGACCTCTGCTGGGCTTTTTCATGGTTCACTTGAATACAAGATATCAAATGGGAAATGTTCAACCTTCCACAGATGGGGTGTTATGCAGCTAATAAGGCTGGAGAACTGGGGTGGCTCCAATAAGTAACAGATATAGATAGAGATTAATGATGTTGAGTTAATAGGACTGCTCATTTATGTATGCTGTCCGTTCAGCCCTTTGGATTAATACAGTTCTTCGGTTGGGAACTAATGTAGATTAATGACAAATCACTTTGAAACAAACTAATTTGACAGGGTACCTTAAATTAGTAGCAGCATACACAGTAAAATTCTGAGTGTTCACTTACGTAATCTACTTTGAAAGTGAAATGAACACTGAATTTTGGGTTACACTGTGCAGATATAAGACTCTCATTGCCTCTCCTTATTGACAGAGAACAGATTATATTAACAACTAGAAAAATATTGTTCCTTCGAAACAATTGTGGGCTCGCTTCAAGCCAGAAAACAATGGCTATAAAAGTACAAAACGTCAAGATCGCAGGCAGTGCTCTCTTTGACGTTACTGACGTCAAAGATTGGTCCATTTTGTTCCAAAAATGTGTTGTGCAAAAGTTGACCCGCTGGTGGCGCTATAACAGGCCAATGTAAGAAGGGTGATATCTGTTCCTTGACCTATTGGGAATGTGCTTGCAAGATTTCACGCACATTGCAGGCTGTGTTCATGATTTGAGGTGTTTTTGGCTTTGGCCACTTTATCGCTGCTTGCAGCTATATTCATTATTATTATTTTTTTTGTGTGTGTGCACTTCATAGGCATATTAGATAAAGGTCCTTAGATTGTGTGTAGAATGTTTCATGCAAATTGCAAAAGAAAATCCTAACGGGTTTAAGCGTTTCACAAACTGCTCAAAATGATATAGCGCCCCCCTTTGGCCAATTGGGGTAAGATTGGTTTTAGTGATATTTGGACTAACACTCTACATCTTTGCCAAATGCCATGAACATGTTACTTTGCATGTATGATTTAGAGGCAGAAGAATAATTTGCATAAAACTGCAATATTCATTGAATTTATTTAAAAAAGCATGTTTCAATTTTAAAGAAATACGATCTGACAGATCTTTAGATATTGGTCCAAAGTTCACGTAGAAAAAGTTTTGTGCACGTCACGCGAAAATTACAGAATAAAAGCGGGTTTACGCGTTTTACAAACTGCTCAAAATGGCGGAAAATCGAAGGGCGGAGCTTACTTAACAACGACACAGATGTCTTCCGCTTGAGTCAAAGCACGCGTGTAACAAGTTGCATGTCTTCAAACGAAACGAGTCATGACTTATGCCCGTTTGAAGTTTGATTTTTCAAACGCTTCGTATAGCGCCCCCCTTTGGCCAATTGGAATAAGATTGGTTTCAGTGATATTTTGACTAACCCTCTACATCTTTGCCAAATGCCATGAACGTGTAACTTTGCATTTATGATTTAGAGGCCGAAGAATAATTAGCATAAAACCGCAATATTGATTGAATTATTAAAAAATTATATTTCACTTTAAAAAAAATCTGGTTGATCAATCTGACCGTATTGGTCCAAAGTTCATGTGAAAAAAGTTTCGTGCGCGTAATGCAAAAATCCCAGGAGGAGATAGATTTTTACTGTTTTTCATATAATTCCAAATTGTGGGAGATCTAAAGGTCAAAGGTCAAAAGTCAGAGCGTAAAAGTTGTTCGGCATGAGGAGACGCATACGTGTATACAGGTTTCATGGCTTTACCTCAAACACAGCATGAGCTATACCTGTTCAAAGTTCGCACTTTCGAAGGCTTCCTACAGCGCCACCATTTGGCCGATTGCTGTAAAAAGTAATAGCACATGTCGCCACAGTAAACTGAACACATTGATGTTTTTATTTTCATTTTCTCACTAAGTATGTAGGAGTAGAAAGGAACCGAAGTTTTTTGATACTTGCACTGACTGCCTGCCTAGTATAGAAATAATGACAATATCTAAAGTGTGCTCGCCTTATAGGCGAGCCCACAATAACAAGCATTGATATTACAGAAAAGGGGAAAGCAAGAAATAATACAATATAGGCTGTATGAACAACTGTTTTACTCTTACTTTTTGTTTCGTTTTGTCCAAAACGAGGACAAAAGGTCAGGCGAAAAAATCTAAAAAAAGAAAAAAAGAAAAGAAAACAACAGACTGATAGACAGAGAGAGAGACGGAAACCTTGGGAGAAATTGTGTTCTCCGCTTTCGCGCTTGAGGAAGCACAGAGATTCGTCTGCACTTTAGGACAGCATAGGGCGCTGATTCCCACCTAATGCTCTCATATGTCAAGGCCTCTTGCAGCACCTGACACCTCCAGGAAGACAAATTGAGAGCGTCGGTTGGGTGCATCCAAAAGCAGAGGGAAACGGGTTACGCAAGGAAATGAATAGGATTGAGTGGCGGCATGTACTGTACGTAGGAAAACGTTTCTTAATCCCCTATGCGTGTCTCGCACAAAACCATAAACATCAAGTAGTCATGAAAGCCCTTTGCTTGTACAGAGCAAAGAAATCATTGCTGATGAACCCGCTACAGATCCTCACACACGGCTAATGGATTTAGTTTTGCATGTCACACGTGTTGCCTTGTGATGACTTATGCATACGGCTTTCAAGCCAGAATTCACCCAGGGGCCCTCAGGGAAGCCATTCATTGACTGAGACGCGGAAGAGAGCAAAGTGTTTGGCATGACACAAGACTGATTCAGAATGGAGTCTCAACTGACAGAGATGTCAAGTGCCAAATATGTTAGTAGATGCACATTCAGCTGACAGTCAGAATTGGTTGGTGGAAATGGTGTCTGAGGACAGCAAAATTCAAAAAGGAGGAGGATAAGAAGGAATATAACAGGAAAGGAAGATCTAGTGATGTTAGTAATGTTGAAGGAGAATATCTACAGTTGTAGGGAGAGTGGTGAGAGGAGTTGATTGATCCTTGTGTAAAACAGAAGTGGAATGGTTGTAATGAAACGCAAACCAGAGAGTCAGATGGCAAAAGCCCTGAAGATCACAATTGAAGATCGATGTCTGGTGGGGAGCGTTAAACTTGGAGGAAAGACGAGGAGGAGGGGAGCGATAAGTGGTGAGCCACTATCAACAGTAGCCATTTATGGAGTCATTTATGGATATTAAAGGAGTATGTGGAGAAAGAAGATTGACATGATACAGAGAAGGGGGAAGGAGGATCTGGGAGATAGGCTATGTTGATTATCGCAAGTCATAGGGTTAGGCTTCCCAAGAGAGCTCATCTCTTGTTGTCAGGAGTACGGGACAGATTGCTGCAGTCGAGGAGTGACATGCGGAAGGTGTGGCAAGACCAACTGTGAGGGGGATGAACTCATGCTGAAGCTGGGAATTATCATATACAATCATATACTATGCATTATCATATACAAGAAATATGGTTCATAAATGTCGGAGAAAAGTGTTTGAACAGCTGCATTGACTAGAGTGTGTGCTTACTCTGATCTTGCATGTCACTCTACTGGATAAGAACTCCTGCTAAATGCCTAAAAGTGTAAATTGGAATTTTAAATTGAGCCTACTGAACGTTGCCAGATGTGGCTCTTGACACAGAATAACATTTCTGATGCTCTGTTTTGGTGATTGGCTACAAGTTAGACAATTGACTTGTGGTAAGAGAAGGCCAGTGTGCCTGCCTGGCATTGTTACAGAACCAGAAATAAATCTGTGATGATCATAAAAGGTGTTCCAATGACCGTTATTAGCCATATCTCATCCAAAGTATTTTGACTGGCTTTTTAAGCACGGATCCAAGAGAGATTATCACAACCTAATCGTTAACATCTTTCTTTTTGAAATAGTGGCAAATTAACCTCAGAGGGCAGCTTCTGATTTATCAGCAGCAGAAGGTAATTTCACTGGCAACAAGCGCTGGAAACACCGGTGAAGGGGGTCGCCATTAATGTTAAAGGGGTTTCCATTAATGTTGATTTACTGCCATTTAACGTGTGGCAACATGAATACTGTAACAGATCACATGCATTCTACAAGTGTGGTGGTATTTCACACATCCATTTGGGAAATATAGTGAAACTGTAGTATGCTTTATGATACAGTAATACTGTTTATAACACTGAACTGTGGATGTTAGGACATGCAGGGGCAGTGTTGATTTTGACAGTACATTTTGATTTAGTTTAGTCTGAAAAGTTTTAGTTTTAGTCTAGTTTTAGTCAACTAAATATCATAATAGTCGACTAAATCTACAGTTGATTTTGTCCGCAAAAATGTACGTATTTTGGTGGGCCTTGATGGCGTGTTAATGACAGATTTTACACTTGGTTGCATGCTGACAATAGACCGATTTACAAGCTCACAAATCTACAGAATCTTGTGAGCTTTACTAGCTATTTTCAGAGCACAACGCCTGAGTGCAACCAAACATAAAATTACGTGTCTTCTACTGATCTCTTCTCCTCCCCAACATTTTTGTCTAGTTTTTATTTGTTGATGAAATTGACAAATTATATTTAGTCTTACTTTTAGTAATCATAGCTTTTTATTTAATTATCTTATTTAGTCGTCACTCGTCAGTCAAAAAAGTTTTTGAAATGTTTTCGTCATAGTTTTAAACACTGGACAGAGATTTTTCAACGTTAATGTTAAACACTGGGATTGTTGAAGTTCAAATCACAGCAAAGCTTTACAATACATTCACTACCGGAGAAAATAAATAGTTTACAATTGATAACACTGTAGAGTAGTTGTGCAAGCAACTGTATTATGGGTAACATATAGTTTGAGTTTTAAAATAAGTGTAAGAACTCGCACACAACCGAGTTCAGCACCATGGACAGCGATCATGTAATTTTGAATTGAATGATGACCTGTGTTTTTATTTTTTGCACATCACCACCTTAAATATAGCATTATGCACACAGTTGTCCAGTCCTACCTGTAGCCAATGCCTTAGCATCCCACATTATGTCCATATCTTCCTAGATGTTATATCATGTTGAAGCTTAATTTGGACATGAAATCAACAGGTGTTCATATGAACTGCTAGCTCTAAACACAACTACTTCTAGCACCTGTGTTGCTTGCAATCTGTTGGAACCTAGCAACCTAGAAGGCCTAGCAAGTCGCTAGACCTGTGCCTGCTCAAAAATGAGTTTAAAAACCAAATATAATCGAATCCGGGCTTTACTTTTACAGCCTATCATTTTATCACTTAAAATGTGTAGGCCTATGCAAGAAATATTCTCACTGAACGTATTGATTAGTCTTGTACATATTTGGCCAGTAAGGGGGAGGGCCAGAGCCTATGTCTGCCCTAAACTCTTTAATTTTGTTCCCAGGCACCAGCTCATTTGGTGAAATAAAATAAGAGATTCCACTCATGAAGTTGTTGCACAACTTCTCTAGCTGAATACTGTACAATGCCTGCCCTATTGACTAATTGTAGTTGTCAAAGTGGGCATTGATGCACACCTCTCCCTCCAGAGAGCCATTGGATTTGGAATTGTGCCAGCCCTGTAACAAGAGGGATTTATTATCTTTGTTTAATTTAATAGGACGTTTATTGACAATAGAATGTCTTCTTTAGACATTCATTGTTGTTTTCCTGGTAATACTTTGTTAAACAGCACCCTCTTGTGGAATTAAGATCACTGCATGACTAAGGAGCAGGACTTGTTTCAGCAGATGGTTAATAGTTATTTTTTACAGTCTATGGTTAGACCACAGTGCATGCGCATTGCGCAAAACCTGTGAAGACTTACAGTAAGACCTCTGCAAAATGAAACTCATTCATGCCCTTTGAAGGCAAGGTAATAGGCAAGGCATGGCAAGCACATTTCAACAACACAAATGCATGCACACAGCTACACAGAGCTATGTGCAAAACTTCAGAGGAAGTTGCCTGATGACCAATATCATAATATCTACCCTGGCCAACAGGGGAATTCCCCCAAGATGTTGGCTTTCCACATGCATGTGAGACCCGGGTTTGGATCCCTGGTGTTACAGTAAGGAAGAACACTATAGGCTACTAGGTAGTTATTAATGTTCATCTACGCAAAGTCACTGATGCGGTTGCACCCAGATGCAAAATCATGCATAGAAGTGCTTCCTACACACAGCACGCTGTCGGCGCAGGCAGCTTGCCAGGATAAAGTGATTCATGGTAGGTAAAGGCTGTTAGAGAGGCGGAATGGCAGATGGTTCCCTTGAAGGGTGGTGCAAAGGCCCATGAAGCACAGTTATTGAGGGCCTGTAAGGGCCACCTCCATCACAGAGGCTGCTTATGGAGATTCCCCAAAGGGCCCTTTTATGTTATGTATATTACTGTCCACCGGCCAGGAAGGTGGTGCAGACAGAGAGCAAAGAATAATAATGCTATATGAGAATGAGACACCATGCTGTGCTGGAGCTAAGCTGAAAATCTTTGTGTCTTTGCAACAATGCATTTAAATCCAGATGATAATGGTCTGGATTTTGCTGTGTCGAGGTGGGCAAAACTTAAACATTTAAACAAAATAACTTAAACAAAATAAACATTTGATTGCCAGTGGTAGAAAGACTTAAGAACTGCATGTAACATTGTGTGATACTGACATAGCCAACTTACATTATGAACTTTGTTGATACTTCTACTCCATTACATCTCAGTGACAAATATTCTACTTTTCAATCCAGTCACAGTGCAATTATTTTACACCTTGTTACTAGTTACTTTATGATGTACCCGTGTACATTGGTGCACTGCCACACTGTACATACACTGCTACATTAAACTGATGAACATACTGTATTAATTTAATGCATAACAAATTAAAATCCAATAATATTATTGTGAAATGGGATATTCTTAATACAAAATCTGTGACACATCCATGGGCTTAGAAACGCGGTTTAGATTAAAATATGCAAAAACAGCTCATTGCACAGCTTAGGGTATGAGTTGACACATTGCATGTGTGATTGTTATTGTAGCACATCATTGATGATAGTGTTCATGAAATCCACACCAATAAAAAGCTGCGTTCGCTTTCACCAGGTGAAATCACTAGACCTTTCAAACCACACAACTTTCTTCTCCCAGAGAGCAGAATTAGCATTTCTTTTGTTTGTTGAATAAATAAGTTTTGACGACAATTAAATCCCTCATTCTGTTGTATTTGCACTCAACATCCTTGAAATGACCTGAATGGGCACAGGGAAATTAGCATATAGCAAAATAATTACTGTCACCTCACCTCATAATGTCACCCGTAGTCTAATAAAAGGTGTTCCTCCATTGAAGACACAGCTGGTCTGTTCATGCCTGTAAAGGACTATGATAATGTCTTTGTCTTTTCACAACTTCAGAACTAAATACTGTACATGTCAATCATTTGTACTTACTGCGTGTACACCCTGGTGTGGCTATTCTCATGGCAGACGCTTTAACAGTGTTTGTGCCAAATTTTAATATCCACAAGTTTCCCAGTGAGCTTACTGGGAAAAAGGGTGTGCTCCACTTCCTCCACACAGCTGATTCAAATCACTTAACAAAGCACCAAGTAATCACCAAGCAGAGATTCAGGTGTGAAAACGAGATGCAGATTGAAACAGCCAAAAGAAATCAGGAAGCGATGCCCACCTTTCATGCAATGGCTCATGGGACAGTGGAAACTTGTGGATAGGATGTGCAAATGTACATTGACCCCCCACTCCCTCTCTCTCTCTCTCTCTCTGAGTAAGCATGGGTGCTATGCTATGAACCAGAAGCAATACTGTTAGGCTATCTGGATCCAACTATCACACCAACACGTTCTGTTTGAGTGCTGAATGGATTTAACTGAAAGACTGTGTGATATTCTCACTAACAGTACCTCTCTCTCTCCCTCTCTCTCTCCCCCCCCCCCTCTCTCTCTCTCTCTCTCTCTCTCTCTCTCTCTCTCTCTCTCTCTCTCCGTGAATGTCTTCCTCATCTCTTCTTTCTCTAAAGTGGTTAAGCTCCTGACTCCAGCCTCTGGATCCAGTTCAACAGAAGAGCCAGAGGCACCCTCAAGCTCCTCTCCTTGGTCCCTCTTGTCTTAGTACACAGTAAAACCCTGAATGTTCATTTGACTCTGAGAGTAAACTATACGGACCGGTCAGGGTCCATTGCTACACTCTGAGAGGTAAATGAACACTCAGGATTTGTATTGTGCTCTGAGCTCTTGTCAAGCAGCCCTCTCCCTGCACCCCTGGCCCAAAAGAACACAAGTGGGAGATCAAGGCTCTAATTGAGGACATTTATCTAAATGACATGCTCACGAGGCCCCTTAGGGGACAGGCAGGAACACCCTCACTCCACACTTGGCATCTAGATTTAATAGATCCTTGAAGCTGCACTCAACTCTTTTTCTCCACGCTTATGTCAGGCCAATCACCCAAGACAAATCACACTTTAACCATTTGAAGACGAGCTGAAAAAAGAAAACAAAAAGAAGAATAGTTTTACCAAAAGTGTTTTTCTTTTTTTTTTTTTACTTTTTTTTTTTTAGCTTTGCTCTTGGAAGGAGCTTAACCATCTTGGCACAAATTGCTCTGTACAAAGTTTGTTGTACACCCGTCGCCTATGCTTCCGGGCTCTGAAGCGTGGCCAACATCTGGCCTACATCCTGGACGCTTAATGAAATTAACCCATAAATATCACCGTTCTTCATTTTCTTCAGATAGTAGGCTCACAGGAAATGAGGGAGAGAGATGGGGAGTGACATGCAGGAAAGGCCGCCAGGTTCGGGACTCGAACCGTGTACCTGTCAGGATAGACTGAGCCTGGACCACTGCGCCAGCGTCCCTGGCCCAAAAGTATATTTTTATATCAAATGTAAAATTTGGATTACTTCCAGTCAAACAAAAATGTCATGGATGATTACATCAGCAGATACTAACCAGTTAATCAAGCATGGCATTCACTCATCAATATTATTTTTCATACAGAGCTAAGATTCACAGGAAGAAAAGCACACGCACGCACGCACGCACGCACACACACACACACACACACACACACACTCACACACACACTCACACACACACAACATTGAAGGACATCCGTCTGGTCTAGTAACAGGCCAAACACAACACAGACGCCTTGTAAATGTAGAACTGACACATGCTGTAATAAATCTGTTTACAGCTCAACAAGCCGATGCTTATTGATGGTCCATTTTCACTGCAGCAGGTGGTCTGTGAGAGGAGGCTGAGTGGCTGTTTGCTATTTTATAAGGACAACAGGCAAATCATATTATTCTCCTGAGGCATGTTTTTCAAAATGAACTTAAACCAGGGGACACTCAGTTGTGATCCTGGGAACAATGATGTGAGCATGTAGATCAGCTGAGCTAATTCACAATTTCTGCCTCTAATATTTGACTATTTGGCCAATGTTTAATTTGTCATTTTAGAGGTATTAATTAAAAGGTCCTTAAATTGTCACTTTAGAAATGTACAGATACTCTCTATACACTAAAACTGTATGTTAGTTTGTTTACTGTTGAGTGAGAAAACAATGTTGCACATTATGCTGATCATCTGGGGAGTGCGACCCCCAAAATTATTTGGGGGGTCCTGAGCCACAGGTTCAGAAACACTGCATTAGATCACCTCTGGGTTCTGAAATCACAGCTCAACAAGCAGCGTGGAGGAGCTGTCCATGGTGCTGATGAACAAATGGAGCCACCTCTGCCTCCATTCTGGCTCAGTCAGCAAACAGCATCCAACGCCAGCTTCATCTGCCAGCTTCATCTGGCCTCCAGCGTTTCAAAAATATATCTTAAAGTTGAACCGTTATGTGACCGTTGTAAATATTCAACTGCAGTTTTGGTCCTGTATAATATCAAGCGGTACTGGACAATATATCTTAAACTCATGTTTGAAACTAACAGATGTATGCCCCCTTGTGGCTTCTTTTGGTCTGTCACCAGTATTATTAAAAATCAAACCTCGGTTCGAAGTGAAGTGAATCTGAGCAGCTATACCGTGTGTGTGTGTGTGTGTGTGTGTGTGTGTGTGTGTGTGTGTGTGTGTGTGTGTGTGTGTGTGTGTGTGTGTGTGTGTGTGTCTAGTCTGCACAATAGTGCCATAGAAGCTGTGTGTGTGTGTGCCTGCACAACAGCGCCCCTCCTTTAACTTGTGTTGTGTGTGGCCACTCAAGGTATTGCCAGGCTACAGACATAGCCAGCCACCCAGCCACATAGCCAGCCACCCACCCACCCACAGACATACCTGTCTATTGGGAGCGCTTTCACCGCTCCAAAAATATAAGCTACCTACTGTAGCCTGACTGCAAGCGTCAGACTCAATCACACACTATGTTTTACCAACAGGGGGTGGTGATGTGCGGACTGAAGGGACAGAATGCCATGGCTTTGGCAACCCTACTTGCAAGGCAGTACATCATTTGCCTCGCGTTGCGAGACTCTATCAGCTCTCCGATATTGCATTTATTTTTTTGTTTTTTCATTGCACCCGGAGGTCATGTACAGTATGACTTATTTCCAGAAGAAAGGACAAACATTTGATAATTTAGCTATGTAACTGCTCGTGGGTGATATTGTGATTGGGTGAGGTTTCATCTAAACACATGCATGGGTATCAATTTGGGTTATGGGAATGATACACTTGTAAACAAAGTTCAAGTTGTTTTAGGGACCTAGGGAAATTTATGGAGGGGGGTCACTGGAGGAAAATAGGGGAGGGTCATGTCTTTTTAGTTTTAGTTTGAGGGAGGGTCATCAAATTTTACTTTGAGTCCAAGGGAGGGTCATCCAATTTTTATTTTTAAAATGAGCCCGGATTTTATATGCATATTTTCTTTACAGCTTTCCTGAATAATAGTACAACAATAGTCATTGACACCCCTCCGTTGCTTATCTTGGTTTTTCCCAACAGCTGGGCTATTGAGCCTTTCCCATTGTTCCTTCTATGTGTCAATCATTTAGCTTGGCCTATCCAGCCAGTAGGCGTGTGCAGTTTCTGGCCAATCACTGACGCTCTTCCTGGCAGCGACAATACTTTTAGTCAGAGGGAAAAGTTCAGAACACAACAAACATGGCGTCTTACAACATCAAGAGAACAAATGTGCGTACTAAAAGTTACTTGGATCACAATTTAAGAGCTTCGCTGCAGACCCTCTCTGCTGAGGAGAGTCTTGTCAGACTCGAAACTAAATTAGAGAAGAGCACGGACAACAAGAAGATCAGAGGGGTTAGGCAAGTCCTACTGGATTTGCGTGTGTGCGGATTTTGATTTTGGCTTCGAGGTTTTTTCGTCTTTTTTTCTTTCTCCACCACAACGGGAATCTTTTAGGGATAGTCTCATTGATGAAACATATGGCATCCCTGTTTTAATATATAGGGTTAAGTTCGGCCGGCAGTGGATCATCTTAAAGGATGGCAGTGTTCCAATGGAAAGCATTTTTCTTCACTTTCACATTTGCGTATAAAATTTCCCAGACAGATAGATGAAGCGGTGAGTTTACAGATTAAACATTCATAGCCTTCTCCTAAGTCCTGTAACATCATATGATATAGAAGTGGTAGCTTAAGTTCTAGAGTTCACTTTTATTCACTAAAATGTTATCTGTGAAGATAGCTCAGTGCATTAGTCACTGTGCTAACGATCCATTCGTCCTGTGGGGCCGCCGGTTTGAGTCTCATAGGGGGAGGTGAATTTGCTTTATTCATGTTCTCGTATATAGTGCTATTATTACTGCAGTTGCGTTTATGAATACGTTTATGTTTTTAGGGATCATTTTACTCATGTATAAAATGTTATGTTTTAGGGGAGGGCCATCTTCTTTTCTTTTTTTGGTTGGGGAGGGCCACTGATTTTTTCCCACATACAGAGGGAGGGTCATAGCATTTTATATCAGGGCATATACATTTCCTCCAGTGACCCCCCTCCATAAATTTCGTTCTGTCCCTTACTGGTGACAAGCAGTAAATGTGCACCTTTAAAATAATCCTTCACTGATGCAGTATTTTTTTCTAGTATTTCTCTAGCTGTAGACCATCTGGATCCATCTACAACGAAAAGCAGACATGGAATAGAAATAAAAGGTCAAAGCTAAGGTGAGTGGTACATTACAGGTTTGTGACATTCAGAGGAAGAATATCGAGAGAGAGAGAGAGAGAGAGAGAGAGAGAGAGAGAGAGAGAGAGAGAGAGAGAGAGAGAGAGAGAGAGAGAGTAAAAGTAATACAAAGCGGTAGACAGATAAGGCTGTCTGAGCTGGAAGCAGTCAAGTATGACATTAGTTAATAATACCATAGGCTATATCTGCCAGCAGATGGCGATCTTTGACTTGCAGTAGTATTGGGTATATTCTTATTAGATATGTATACTAACATGTAGCCCATTTGTTTTAACACACACACACACACACACACACACACACACACACACACACACACACACACACACACACACACACACACACACACACACAATTAACTTAGACTTAGGAAACTGGGCCCGATTTGACTTGGACCACTTCTTTTACCGTCACCCTTTGTTAGCCTCCTGGTTGGTCCCTGACTGACCAACCAGCAGGCTCTATCTGCCTTGTCCCGCCCTGGTTCCGCCTTTTTTATGTTGAATTAGCTAAAACATAATTTTTGGAGAAATAAAAACATTTAAAAACATGCTGATTCACTATGCTGCCACTGAGCAGCTCCAATTGACTGAAACAAAGTTTGAAATTAGAATTGAGCACACAGAATAACAATATGAAGCAACTGAATTAACATGGCAGTGGATGGAATGTCCCACTGAATGTCCCTCCAAGTCAAAGCAACCAATGGGTGTGGAGAGGGGCAGGACAATGGGCGGGACTTGACAAAGGGTGTTCCCCTGGGTGCTGGGGTAAAAATGATTTCTTCTTTGTTAGCTGTACCTCTGCTTTTCTCCCACACCAGCTGGACCCAACATTTTCTCTCTCAATTTTACTAGAGTCTGTTTGGGCAATATTGAGTGGACCCCACAAAAATCTGACCATGCAAGGAATGCCCATGTCATGTCATTTTTCAACACTTCCTTCCACTGCCACAATAAATAAAGCGGAAACACAGAGGTTACGCAGGAGAATTGTGATTTTATTAATTAAACATTAAACAACAATGTGCAACAATTAAACAAAAGAATAAAAAAAAAAAAAACTGCCAACTAAGCCAAACAAAAATGCTCCTCTCATCCTTCTGCGGCTGCTAAGTTGGCCTATGTGTAGAGACTGTCACCTGATAAGGGCGGTCTTCCCCTGATTACTAACTCAACTCTCCAACCAGCACTGCAACAGAGAACACTACAAAACAGAGCACTAGCAAAGGCCCCAGGGGGCCCAGGGGGCCTTCTTATTTGTAAATAATTCATCCTCTGTATTGACCCATCTTAACAATTATGAGCAGTGTACACTGTACAGCCACTGAGCATCTCTCAGCTTCAGCTTTATAAGGTTATTGCATGCATTGTTAAGCTTACAAAGTAATTTATATCACATGGTCAAGCTGCTACAGCAGAGACAGATTAAGAAACGTAAGAAGAAAATAATGATTTAATTACTTTTAATAGCTATTTACCTTCAGTTTATAAGTGATTTACAGTTTACAGTTTATAGGAAAGGTTTGTGGGGTGCTGAGCCCCACAATGCAGATAGTCTACTAGAGCAGTGGGTTACACGTCTCCATTCCCATCTAACCCTATCCCTAACCCTAACCCTAAGGAAGTGTTGCCACTCCGACAATAAGAAGTCGAAGTCATTGTCGGAATGGAGACATGTCGGAATGGAAACACCCCCCAGAGCGGTGGATAGTAGATATCAGTTCTAGTGTCTAACTCCAGCATACACAGTATCCTTCTCCATGTTGTTCCTCTGTGTTCTTGATCGGCTCTTCTTGCTGAGACTCAGAGCAGCATAATGGAGGTTGTCTTCATTCTGGTCCTTGAATTACAAAACAAAGAAAAACTATTGGAAAGAGACTTCGGAGTGGACCTTTTGGGCAGGGAAAATATTAGACACATTAGGTAAAACACATTAATAAAACTCACCCCTGTGTTTGTAGGAGACACTGAGGAATGTCCTAAGCAAAAAAAGAAACGTAAATAAAAATAAAATAATAAATAATAGTGTTGTAAACATTCCCTGTCTACTCTATAGCAACAGCTACAATACTCTCAAAATAAAAATGCTTTGGAATTCACTTACCATGAATGCATCTTTTCAATTTCAACTTATAGAAGATGGAAGACAAGACAATGACCAGGATGATGGAAATGACCAGTGCCACACTCAGGAAATACACCAAGAAAACCATTGTTGTGTCTGTAGAGCCAGGAATTACAGTATATCTTTTTTACATCACATATCACAAGGGCACGGTCACACCAATTCTACCTATGAGGGTAGATTCTGCCAATGCATTTCAATGGATGGAGCGTTTTTGTGGAACTACGCAAATGGCAGCAAACTGCTCCATTCCCATTGAAATGCAAGAATCCACCCTAATAGGTAGAATAAAGGTGCGGTGGGACCGTTGCCCAAAAGCTTTTTTCTCAATAATCCAGGGATGGTAGCAAAGGTATGACTTAATTCATGAATCCAAAGTACAAGTAGATTAAAAAGTACCACCATCCAGTTTTCCGCGCACAGTTAAATCAACACTCTGGATTTTGTTGTGTAGATGCTGAGAATATGATGTTACCTGCTGTACCCTCAACGTTCAGCCTGGTTCCATTTCCATACAGTATTTCTCCACATGAAGCCACAGCACAGTAGTAAGTACCAGCATCACTCAATTTGAGGTCCTTCATGGAGAAGTTGTAGAAGCTGCCCTGTGTTGTGTTTGCTATTTCACAACGTTGGTCATGGGTGTAAAATAATACTGGTTGAGATTTTTCTGATCGTCTGAACCAGTAGACACTGTGTTCTCCTGCACAGGGCTCAGTGTGGACGGTACAGTTCAGAGTCACAGAGACTCCTGTCTGGACTGTCTTCTCTGGTGGCTCCTGGACAATCGCTTGGATGTTGGACGAGGAACCTTTAACAATGAGCATGATTCCTTCTTGGAACTGAATCTCAGAATACCAGGACATCCCGCAGTAATACGTTGCTGAGTCTGACAATTTCACATCTGAGATCTTGAGATGATTTATTCCTTCCTTTTGTACCACAGAGAAACGGGGATCGTTCTTAAACTTGTCTGATAAGGTAGCATTCCCTCCCCGCTTCATTCGGGATACTAACGACTCAGGTTTATCTCCAAGACGTTGCTTGTACCAGGTTATGAACGACATGCCATCAGCTTGATAGAAGCACGGCAAAGTCACAGTTTCTCCAATGTTGGCCATGATCAAACTCTTCTGTTGATCTTCCACTGATAACTGAGCAAAATGAACTGGAAACAGAAATATTTATCAAATAAAAATACATACTATGCATATTCTTTAAGAAAGAATGTTTTTATAATTGTAGATAAAATAATTGGGGTATTTACCTTCTTCCCATAGAAGCAAACACATCAGATGCAGAATGACCTTTGACGCTACCATGATCTTCAAGTATTGTTTTCTCTCGAGTGGAAAGAGTTTACGATGTAGTCTACATCTTAAGAGATGATCTTGTATGTGATTGGCTGATTGTCTTGTGATGATGTCATGAGCGATTGAGAACAAATGACCCATTCCACATTGTGCTGGGACCGTCACAGTTTCAAACGATCAAATGTTGGCATTTGAGAAATAAGTTCAATATATTTTCACTGAAGTATGATATACATTTGTAAACAACAGAAAATGCTTTCAAATTAAATAAAAGGAAAGGTCATGGTGTCACTAAAATCAGTAGCCATGCTGCAATATGACTGAGATTATGATGATGATGATTGAAATGCTTTATTTTGAATAATTCTTAAGATGTAACAGTAGCATCTCGTTTTCGAGGGGGTCCTAAAAGCATGTCTTGTGTGCATATGGATATTTTGGTCTGAGTATATAGCACTAGATCAGACATGTCGAACTTGGGCTGGGGGAGGGAGGCGGGGGTAAAATAACCAAATAAAGAAATAATATATGTGGTTTATATATTAATATTTAAAGGTAGGGGAATTTCTTGTTTTTTGTTAAAAAGTCAAAGCTCTATATTCTGAAGGTCATTGTGGCAGTGTTTGTTCAGTAGCAGGGATCTCTCTCAAGCACTTTAACTAACTGAAAATACATGTTCAGATGGGTTGCCAATGTCAGCCAATCAGGAGAGAGTACAGATGTATTAGCATATAAACACTCTATAGCAATGATTACTATGGGAAAATAGAGCTTTTGAACACATATTTAAAGTTTAACCCCCCTAGCTATAACAGTCCCTGTAACTTTAATACATTTCTTTCTTTTTTAAAATACATTTTTGGGCTTTTTCTGCCTTTATTCTTAGGTGTACACTAGGCTGACAGGAAACGGGGAGAGAGATAGGGGGGGGGGAGGGGGGGGGGGTGACATGCAGCAAAGGTCATCAGGATCGGGACTCGAACCTGCGATGCTGTAATGGCTAGATTACCAGCCTAGGTGCCCTGGACCACTACCTTGTGGCCCAGGCTTTAATACATAAGCAAAAGATTTATGTCCACTAATTAGCTACTTGTGTCACTCTCTTCTCTTGCCACTGCCGTGCTGTCAAAAATACTATAAATACTATACTGTGAATCTAAAACAATAGATGCCATGCATGTAATCACCCACTGTGTGTAACCACCAACAGTGAGGGCCCTACTCTACATCAGTGGTTCCCAAACTGGGGGTCGGGACCCCCAGGGGATCCCCAAATGATTTTGGGAGGGCCCCAGATGATTAGCTTAAACCTTAAGTTAAAGGGATAGTTCACCCCCCTTTCCCTCGCATTCCTAAGCCAATAATTTGATGACCATGCAGTGGTTCCTTCCCTATGGAGACACAAAGAGCCTGCTTTGTTCCCTATGGATACACAATAGCCTGTGACCTAGTTTGACACCCCTGCACGGGAGGAAATGTCATGTGGCCACAGATGGTTATGGCTATCACACTTATGGGATGTGGACGGGAATCCTGTATTAAGCACAAAAGACACAACACTGTGCTGCTTTTGACGCTTCAAAATAGGATTCTTATATGAATTACACACCTACTGCCTTTAAACAAACTTATGACCTTAACTTCAGGTACTGTATACTGATTCAAGAATTACACCAGAACATACAACCCTATAGGATATAACGGCTCCTTCACATACTGTACCTTTGAGATAGCTAAAACACAGTTAAGGAGTGCATTTAAAACCATTCCTTTCCATCTTTAAAAAGCCTTTCCTTTCAATCTTTCCAAAAAAGCCTGAATAATGTAATAGATTTGGCTAGCTACAAGCCACATGGACAGACACATGGATGTTTCAGTGTGCCGTGTTTAAGCATGACAAATCTAACTCATTCATGTGAAAATAACATTTCATCTTATGAACATCTGTTGTGTCTGCTATGTTGTAAGATGCTACAGTATGCCGCAGCTAAGGCTGCAGACCATTCTTCCTGTCCTCGCTTCACACCAGCGGAAACTAAACAACGGTAACCACAGCAGAGAGAACAGTAGCTTTCAGTTGAGACTTGGTGGAGCTGAACTGCATCAACATTTACGATCAGAAGAAATAATTTATATACATGTGAGTCTCTATGGTGATCATGTCTTGACCATGTGTATCTGTCTGTATGAGTACAGTCAGAACTTGCCCGATCACAATCATGTGCAATCATGAATCAAAAAACTACACCATTTATTAAATAGTATTCTTTGGCCATTAATGCAAGATAATATAGTAATTTGTGTATTTTTTATTTCAGGTTTATAAGCACCCCCTCTTTCATTGGTGTTTTGCCTTCATTGCACCTACAGTAACATTTAACTTCACAAACACTATGCCTAAACCTGACCTCACAGAAATAATGCCTAAACCTAACCTCAAAACCCTGTCCATCTGGATGAAACACCTGGGAAAGACATCCTCCCGTAAATAACCACTTGAACCCTTGCACGGCGCATTGTGAGATTGTAGATCAGCTATTTTCAGCAAAGAAATTTGGCTTAAAGGGGAAAAACTGCATGACCAAAAGAGCCGACCCTAGCACTGTCAGCTAACTATGAGTTTACCAAATAGGGCCTATAGAGGGTTTAGGAGGTTAATCAAAAATTGAATGATGAAATAAGGACTGCTAAAGCTGAAATCCATGTGAAGATTTCAATTGATCTTTGAACTCTCATTGTCTTCTGCACAAAGTTCAGCTTTTGCTGTTCATGTTTAAATTATGAAAGACAAAACAAAGATGGAGATCACCAAAGTAGAGCACCAAGGTAAGCAAGCTTGTCTTTTTACTTTTATTTGCTTCTCTTCATTTCATTCTGGAGAAGATATGTTAGACATGCTATTGGCTGTCATCACCTACCCACAACCAACCCTCTTGTTCCATTTATAAACAGTGCAGTAGCCTATGTCTCCACATGAGGCACCAACATCTCTTCAAATCGCTTTACAATGAGTATTTGTGTGTGTGTGTGTGTGTGTGTGTGTGTGTGTGTGTGTGTGTGTGTGTGTGTGTGTGTGTGTGTGTGTGTGTGTGTGTGTGTGTGTGTTTGTGTTTGTGTTTGTGTGTGTGTGCGTGCGTGCGTGTGTGCGTGCATGCGTGCCTACCCACAAGGACTTGCTAATTTCTACAGTAATTTAAAGTGTAGTTGTTTAGTGCCTTCTCTCATGCAATGTGAAAAACACATTTCTTCTTGTGAACATCTATTGTCTCTACAGCTAAGCTGTAGGGTGCTATGACCATGAGGTTGCAGACCAGTCTTCCTGTCCTCGCTTTTCCATTCCACCAATGGAAACTAAACAAGTGTAACCAGTACCACACAGGATAGAGAACAGAGGTTTTCAGCTGAGACTTGGTTGATCTTGTATAAAGGTGCAACCTGCATCAACATTCATGATCAGAATTGAGTATTTATTTATAGGCACTTGTCTATATGTTTTTCTTTTCTTGACTGTGCTGCATAGTGTAATTACATTATACATGTACCTGTGTGAACACACCACAATCAATTGATTAATTGACACATTAACATAATAATGCAGATTGGCTATTAAAAATATCCAAGAAATCAATGGGGAAACAGTTAGAGGCCAAAATGTGAAGTGTCTGGTCTGTTATAGTGCCACCATGAGACCAATTAAAAAAGATAGGGGAGGAGGTGTAGCGACTGCTAGAAACTTGATGAGAAACCCTCAGAGATGTAGCGACCACCAGGAACTTTCCACAACGTCTTAAAACCAAGAAGAGGTTTATTAGACCGGAAACGTGGTCTGCTGTTACGTGACAAGTCACACTGTTCTTCTCACACATCTAAATGCACACAATGTAATGTAAATTAACCTTTAAAACAAACAATGATTCAGTTCACGAACAGATGAAATACAGTTATTTATTTGCACTTTATGATAATAAGAAATATCATTGTACAATAAAGATGGTCAAATAAAGATAATAATAAAATAGAGAAAAGCATGTTGAAAAAGTAAAGCTATTTTGTACGCAAATATAATGAGTATGCTATAATAGTGGCATTATAAAGCATTATGAAATTAAGTAATATGAAAAGATTCACCAAGCAATACTAGTGACAAAACTAGTGACAAATCATGATGGTGTGTTTTTATCTTTCCACAAGCTGACATGTGTATGTCTACTTTCTGGTCATGTAGATGATGGTTAAGATGAGGACGCAGCAGAGCACAACTCCAGTTCTGATGATGGAGAGAAGCACCAGGATCTTCATCTGGTTACGACATTCATCTTCCCCAACATTCAGCCTGGTTCCATTTCCATACAGTATCTCCCCACATGATGCCACAGCACAGTAGTAAGTACCAGCATCACTCAGTTTGAGGTTCTTCATGGAGAAGTTGTAGAAGCTGCCCTGTGTTGTGTTTGCTATTTCACAACTTTGGTCATGTGTGTAAAAGAATACTGGTTGAGATTTGTCTGATCGTCTGAACCAGTAGACACCTTGTTCTCCAGCACAGGGCTCAGTGTGGACGGTACAGTTCAGAGTCACAGAGTCTCCTTGATGGACTGACTTCTCTGGTGGCTGCTGGACAATTGCTTGGATGCTGGACGAGGAACCTTTAACAAGGAGCATGATTCCTTCTTGGAACTGAATCTGAGAATACTGCGACACCCCGCAGTAATACGTTGCAGAGTCTGACAATTTCACATCTGAGATCTTGAGATGATTTATTCCTTCTCCTTGTACCACAGAGAAACGGGGGTCGTTCTTAAACTTGTCTGATAAGGTAGCATTCCCTCCCCGCTTCATCCGGGATGCTAACGACTCAGGTTTATCTCCAAGACGTTGCTTGTACCAGGTTATGAACAACTTGCCATCATCTTGATAGAAGCACTGCAAAGTCACAGTTTCTCCAACGCTGGCCATGATCAAACTCTTCTGTTGATCTTCCACTGATAACTGAGCAAAATGAACTGGAAACAGAAATATTTATCACATAAAAATACATATTATGCATATTCTTTAGGAAATAATGTTTTTATAATTGTAGGTAAAATAATTTGGGTATTTACCTTCTTCCCATAGAAGCAAACACATCAGATGCAGAATGACCTTTGACGCTACCATGATCTTCAAGTATTGTTTTCTCTCGAGTGGAAAGAGTTTACGATGTAGACAACATCTTAAGAGATGATCTTGTATGTGATTGGCTGATTGTCTTGTGATGATGATGTCACGATAGATTGAGAACAAGTGACCCAGGCTACATTGAGCTGGGAACGTCGCAGTTTCAAATGTTGGCATTTGAGAAATCAGTACAACATATTTTCACTGAAGTATGAATTCATATTGTAAACGACAGCAAATGTTTTCAAATGAAATAAAAGGAAAGTTCATGGTGTCACTAAAATCAGTAGCCATGATGCAATTTGACTGAGATATGATGATTATTGAAATGCTTTATTAGGAACAACCCTTGAGATTTACAGTAGCATCTCGTTTTCGAGGGGGTCCTAAAAGGATATCTTGTGTGCAGAGTGGATATTTTGGTCTGAATATATAGCACTAGATCAGACACGTCGAACTTGGGCTGGGGGAGGGAGGCGGGGGTAAAAATAACCAAATAAATAAATAATATATGTGGTAGGGTAATTTCTTGTTTTTTGTTAAAATGTCAAAGCTCTATATTTTGATAGATCGTTGTGGCAGTGTTTGTTCAGTAACAGGGGTCTCTCAGTCTCTCAAGCACTTTAACTAACTGAAAATACATGTTCAGATGGGTTGCCAATGTCAGCCATTCAGGAGAGAGTACAGATGTTTAGCATATAAACACTCTATAGCAATGATTACAATGGGAATATAGAGCTTTTGAACACATATTTTAAGTTTAACACCCCCCCCCCCCCAACTATAACTGCACCTTTAATACATTTCTAAGCAAAATATTTATGTCCAGTTATTATCTACTTGTGTCACTCTCTCTTCCCTTGCCACTGCCGTGCTATCAAAGCTACTATAAATACTATACTGTGAATCTAAAACAATGCTGCATGTGAGAGCCCTACTCTACATCAGTGGTTCCCAAACTGGGGGCCGGGACCCCCAGGGGATCCCCAAATGATTTTGGCGGGTCCCCAGATGATTAGCTTAAACCTTAAAGGGATAGTTCACCCCCCTATCCCTCGCATTCCTAAGCCAATAATTTACAGTTTACAGTTTAGTTTAGGCATTTAGCAGACGCTTTTAATCCAAAGCGACTTACATTAAGCAGGTCATCACTTATAACTCTTTCATTGGTGTTTTTGCCTTGATTGCACCTAACATTTAACTTCACAAACACTAAACCTAACCCTAACCTCACAGAAATAATGCCTAAACCCAAACTCAAAACCCTGTCCATCTGCATGAAACACCTGGGAAAAATCTCCTCCTGTAAATAACCACTTGAACCCTCGCACGGTGCATTGTGAGATTGTAGATCAGCTATTTTCAGCAAAGAGATTTGGCTTAAAGGGGAAAAAGTGACCAACAGAGCCAACCCTAGCACTGTCAGCTAACTATGAGTTTACTTTTAGTAGACCTTGTACCAGTGAACTGTACTGTCATGAAACTGTACCTTTTCCTATGCAAACTTCTAATAAAGTCTTCAATCAATCAATCAAACCAAATATAGAGGGTTTAAGAGGTTAATCAAAAAATGGAATGATGAAATGAGGACTGCTAAAGCTGAAATCCATGTGAAGATTTCACTTGATCTTTGAACTCTCATTGTCTTCTGCACACAGGTCAGCTTTTGCTGTTCATGTTTAAATTATGAAAGACAAAACAAAGATGGATATCACCAAAGTAGAGCACCACGGTAAGCAAGCTTGTCTTTTTACTTTTACTTTTCATTTCATTCTGGAGAAGACATGTTAGACATGCTATTGGCTGTCATCACCTACCCACAACCAACCTTCTTGTTCCATTTCTAAACAGTGCAGTAGCCTATGTCTCCACATGAGGCACCAACATCTCTTCAAATCGCTTTACAATGAGTATTCGTGTGCGTGCGTGCGTGCGTGCGTGCGTGCGTGCGTGCGTGCGTGCGTGCGTGCGTGCGTGCGTGCCTACCCACAAGGACCCCATCTTATATTTCAGAGCTGCACTCAATGCACTTACTGTAAGACCGAAAGTTTAATCTTCTTGCTGATTTCTACAGTAATTTAAAGTGTAGTTATTTAGTGCCTTCTCTCATGCAATGTGAAAATCACATTTCTTCTTATGAACATCTATTGTCTCTGCTAAGCTGTAGGATGCTATGACCTTGAGGTTTACCAGTCTTCCTGTCCTCGCTTAACATTCCATTCCACCAATGGAAACTAAACAAATGATCACCACACACAGATCTGAAGCTTTCATCTGAGACTTGGTTGATCTTTAAAAGTGCAAACTGCTTAAACATTTATGTTCAGAAGAAACTATTTATAGACACCTGAGAGTCTACTGTATATTATTTTCTTGACCGTGCTGCATATGTGTGTGATAACCTAATTACTACAGTCAAACCATGATGTACAATCATGTGAACACACCACAATGAAATAATTAATTGACACATTTATTACATTATATTGCACATTGGCCATTAAGAATTCTCTACCTCTATCCTCTCTGGCATGAACACAATTTGGGTAAATGCAAGTTCTTGATGGTCGTTGTCAAATGTGTGCCTACTTTTGTGAGTTTTTATGCAACAAACAGTTTTTTTTTGTAGTTTTGTGCCTCCTGGAAGTGAAATTGTTTTTGTCTCTGTGTTTTTAGTTGCCCTTCAATGTGTGCTTAACACAGGCCGAAATGTCAATTCATGACTTGAGGCTTATTTAGCTATATGGAGAACAGTATACAAAAATATATGAGGTTTCTGCCCTATAGTGATGATAAATAATGGCATAATAGCAGGACAGGTTGCGTCATGATCCTAGGAATCAAACAGGAAAACATTAATTTCACAAGCATGTCAAGTGGCCTGTTATAGAGCCACCATGAGACCAATTTAAAATCAAAATTGGGGGAGGAGTTGTAGCGACTGCTAGAAACTTGATGAGAAACCCTCAGAGATGTACTAGCGACCACCAGGAACTTTCCACACCGTCTAAATACCAAGAAGAGGTTTATTACACAGGAAACCTGGTCTGCTGTTACGTGACAACTCACACTGTTCTTCTCACACATCTCAATGCACACATGTGCCTGTCAAAAAATCACAACTAAAAGAAATTAACCTTTAAAACAAACAACAATTCAATGTCATAAATAGATGAAACAGAACAAGTTATTTTTTCTGCTCTTTATAATATAAGAAGAAATATCATTGTTCAATAAAGATGGTCAAATAAAGATAATATAGAAATGCCCATTGAAAAAGTAAAGCCATTTTGGACGCTAATAATAATATTTATTAGTGGCATTAAAGCGTTTATGAAACAACTGAAATAAAGTATGACAAGTTTCAGCAAGCTAAAATAGTGACAGAAACATCATGATGGTGTGTTTCTATCTTTCCACAAGTTGACATGTCAAGGTATATTTTTTTGTCAGGTAGATGATGGTGAAGATGAGGACGCAGCAGAGCACAACTCCAGTTCTGATGATGGAGAGATGCACTAGGATCTTAATCTGGTTATGACATTCATCTTCCGCAACGTTCAGCCTGGTTCCATTTCCATACAGTATCTCCCCACATGAGGCCACAGCACAGTAGTAAGTACCAGCATCAATCAGTTTGAGGTTCTTCATAGAGAAGTTGTAGAAGCTGCCCTGTGTTGTGTTTGCTATTTCACAACGTTGGTCATGTGTGTAAAAGAATACTGGTTGAGATTTCTCTGATCGTCTGAACCAGTAGACACTGTGTTCTCCACAGGGCTCAGTGTGGACGGTACAGTTCAGAGTCACAGAGTCTCCTGTCTGGACCGTCTTCTCTGGTGGCTGCTGGACAATCGCTTGGATGCTGGACGAGGAACCTTTAACAATGAGCATGATTCCTTCTTGGAACTGAATATCAGAATACACCGCTGTTCCACAGTAATACATTGCAGAGTCTGACGATTGCACATCTGAGATGTTGAGATGATTTATTCCTTCTCCTGGGACCACGGAGAAACGGGGATCGTTCTTAAATTTCTCTGACAAAGTGGATTTCTCTACCCGCTTCACCCGTGATGCTAACAGCTCAGGTTTTTCTCCAAGACTTTGCTTGTACCAGTGTAAGTGTATTGCTTCGTCATCTTGATAGAAGCATTGCAAAGTCACGTTGTCTCCAACATCAGCCATTATGAAACCCTTCTGTTGTTCTAGCACCGATAACTGAGCCAAACTAACTGGTATAAAAGAAATATGGAATTATAATTAAAATACATTTAGTGTTTTAAGAATGAATGTTTGTTAAGGTTTTACTAGGTAAAAACAATTGAGTACATGTTTTACCTTCCCATAGGAGTAGACACATTAAATGTCGGATGATCTTTGATGCTGCCATCATCTTCAAGTCCGTCTCTTGAGTGGAAAGAATTTACGGATGTAGACAGCATCTTAAGAGATGAGGCTGCATGTAATTGGCTGATTGAGTGTTTTGTGATGATGTCATCAGAGATTCTATTAGTGCCCATGCTACATCGGGAGTGGTAAGTACATCATTATAGAAGAATAAATATAGAAAACAACAGCAAATGCTTTAGAATGAAATAAAAACAATCATGGGTAACTTAAATCAGCAGTGGTCATCCTGCAATCTGATTATTACAATATAAGATATTGTAACTAACTATGTACATGTATGTCCAGATATTTGCATTCATTCTTTATTGTCCTCCAAAGAGGAAATTGTTTTCAAAGTCTGCACAATTAAACACAGGGCATAGACAAGATCAAATCAATATAGATGTATTAATGTGCCCTGAAGAAGCTATTGCTTAGGGCACAAATCTCCTCCCACAGTGCCAGGGGGGAGGCGGGTGAAGTGGTGGTTATTCAGGGGTTGCAGGGGGTGACAGGGCTTGTGTCTGTGCTCTGTCATTGGCCGTGTTAATGAAAGCTGGCAGATTGGGAGTGGGGAGGGAGGCCAATAGATTTTTTTGGAGCTAATTGATACTATGGTGAGTGAAATAGCAGGTTCAATAGTTCAATAATATTTCAGTACAGAAGGAGTATAAGGTGAGGTTTGACTGAAAGAGCCCTGAGTTTGCAGATGAAAAAGAAAAAGAATGCCCCTCAGCACAGACTTTGAGTACTTGTTTTGAGTGTTTACTTGTACAGACTTTGAGAACAATTTCTCAGAATGAATGCAAATATCTGTATATACATAGTTATTTTTATTTCACATCAACTCATCCCACAAACCAAATTGGACCTCTTGGGCCAGTAGCTGGACACCTCTGCTCTGTTCAATGCTCTATGCACTTTTCAAAATATCAACTCTGTTCATAAAAGTATCTGATATTGTAATAATCAGATTGCAGGATGACCACTGCACGCACGCACACACACACACGCACGCACGCACGCACGCACGCACGCACGCACGCACGCACGCACGCACGCACGCACGCACGCACGCACGCACGCACACACACACACACACACACACACACACACACACACACACACACACACACACCATTTTAAGCTCTGTCTCCACCAACTCCACTGGCTGGTCATTGATGGAAGTGGGGAAGTGAGGATGTTTTGCAGCAAGTGTCAAAGATGAACTCCTTCGTGGTGACGTTGGTTGCTGACTGTCTGTGACTTCTATGTAGCTCTCTCTCCCCTTGCTGCCACCACAGCGACAAAGCTGCTTTTGTTTGTACATGAAAGAGTGGAGGCAGCAGGTAACCCACGTGTAAGCACCTACCACAAGGACCACATTACATGTTTCAGCGCTACTGTTAGATGAAAGATTTGCAAACTCATCTAAAGTCCCTTCTCTCCTGCAATTGATATAAAGGTGGCACTAGAAAGTCTACCCTTATAATGCCAATAGTGTCCCCTACAAATGTTTATGTTGTAGCGCCCATCAGGGTTTTACCTAGATGTACCAAATGTGTTATTATATTTCATTTATTTTCCCATTTTTGTATAACTTTTGCTACTTCCAGTCAAAAAAGTGACAGTTCTGATGTCCTGCAGAGGTGTGCCTAATCTCAAGGCCTCACTGCCGTCATGCATTTATTGGAAAATGTTGCACACATAGGACATCGCAGTGCACAACGAGCGCTGTTCCCGAGCTCAACTGTGGTGGAAATGGGTTATCTGGGTTATAACAATCTGAGTTCCCAGAAGTTCTTTTTCTCACTAGGGTTATAAAGGTGACTGACTGAACTTCATTGATTACAGACCACATTGGAGTAGCACTTTTTACCAGATTTTTGAAGGAACAGTGCTAACCAAAGCAGTCCATTGTAACCCAGCACACACACACGCACGCACACACGCACACGCACACGCACACACACACACACACACACACACACACACACACACACACACACACACACACACACACACACACACACAAGGATGGATAAGGACAAAACCACACCCAAGAACAGAAAGAGAGAAATAAAACAAAATCATGTTTAATCATTGTTGATTACAAAATTATTACATGCATTGTTCAACTTACAAAATACATTTTTCATAAGGTGATGCTATAGCATCAGAGAAAGTAAGAAAAATACAGTAAAAGGAATGATTTTAAAATGTAATTAATAGAAAGATACTGCATGTGTCTAATACACTTTTGTTTACTTGAAGTTTAGAAAAAGGATTGCCTGAGACCATTTATAAATTGTTTTTGTGAACTCACATAAGACCATTTGAGCCCCACAATGTTGCATTGCTGATTCAGTGTTTGGGGGTACGCGGTTTTCATGATGTCTCACGCACGTCGTTTAACACCTACTATACAGGTCTATTGATACAGGTTAGTTTCTTTAAAACACCCTGTTGTGACACTAAAGTGTTGTCGAGGGTTAGGGTGAACTTTTTTTTACATCAATGCATGTCCGTTAGCTGCTCGGACTAATGCCACACTGCCCACAAGATAGCAGTGGTATCAATTCTATTGTCTAACTCCAGCATACACAGTATCGTTCTCCATTACGTTTCTCTGTGTTCTTGATTGGCTCTTCTTGCTGAGACTGAGAGCAGCATAATGAAGGTTGGCTTCATTCTGGTCCTAGCATATAACAAAACAATATGAAAATCATGATCAGAGGAAAAAGACCCGGGTGAGGACATTGTGGACTTCAGAATATCATTCAGGTCAGATGAATGAATTCAACCTACCGTGTTTGCTGGAGACACCGAGGTACCAAGTGAATGTCCTAAAAACAAAATGTGCACAATAATAGCAAATACTGTACATTTAATGTACTTTAAATCTTTGCTCTACACAGTACGAGTGTTACACATATCAGTATTTTGAAACTCACTTACCACTACTAGGAATACATGTTTTCCATTTTAACTTGTAGATGATGGAAGACAGGACAATGACCAGGATGATTGAAATGACCAGTGCCACACTCAGGAAATACACCAAGAAAAGCAATGTTGTGTCTGTAGAGAGATAGATTTTACAGAAGGAGCGAATACACTTCCCGGCATAGGAATCATTGCCGCGGCTGTTGTCGGCAGTTACGGCAACGCCGGTACCGGGAAATGCATTCGCAGTGTCTCACTAAACCAAGATAACAGTAAAAGTGTCCTACATTTTTACACTGAACAGTTAATTCAACCCACCGCAGTCTAGATGCTGAGAATAAGATGGTGTGATGTTACCTGCTGTATCCTCAACATTCAGCCTGGTTCCATTTCCATACAGTATCTCCCCACATGAGGCCACAGCACAGTAGTAAGTACCAGCATCACTCAGTTTGAAGTCCTTCATGGAGAAGTTGTAGAAGTTGCCCTGTGTTGTGTTGGCTATTTCACAACCTTGGTCATGTGTGTAAAAGAAAACCGGTTGAGATTTGTCTGATCGTCTGAACCAGTAGACACTGTGTTCTCCACAGTGCTCAGTGTGGACGGTACAGTTCAGAGTCACAGTCTCTCCTGGCTGGACTGTCTTCTCTGGCGGCTGCTGGACAATCGCTTGGATGCTGGACAAGGAACCTTTAACAATGAGCATGATTCCTTCTTGGAACTGAATCTGGGAATACAACGCTGTTCCACAGTAATACATTGCAGAGTCTGACAATTGCACATCTGAGATGTTGAGATGATTTATTCCTTCTCCTGAGACCACAGAGAAACGGGGATCGTTCTTAGTTTTCTCGGACAAAGTAGGGTTCCCTTCCCGCATCCGGAACACTAACGGCTCAGGTTTATCTCCAAGACGTTGCTTGTACCAGGTTATGAACTGAAACGTGTTTTCATCTTGATAGAAGCACTGCAAAGTCACGTTGTCTCCAACATCAGCCATTTTGAAACCCTTCTGCTGTTCTAGCACTGATAACTGGGCAAAATAAACTGGAAAGAGAAATATACGTATATACATGAATACATCAACACATATATTTGTTTTATGAATGGAAATTTGGAGGGTTTCTTTTTTACCTTCTTCCCATAGAAGTAAACACATTAGCTGCAGGAGGATCTTTGATGCTGCCATCTTCTTCAAGTTCGTCTCTTGAATGGAAAGACCTTACGGATGTAGACAACATCTTAAGAGATGAGGCTGTGTGTGATTGGCTGATTGGGTATTTTGTGATGATGTCATTTGAGATTAGTGACCCATGCTACATTGGGAGCGGGAAGTACATACAGTATAGAAGAATAAATATAGAAATCAACAGCAAAAATGCTCTAGATTGAAATAAAAGCAACAGTCATGGTCAGGGTCACTAAAATCAGCAGTGGTCAGTCTGCAATCTGATTATTACAATATCAGATATCTTGTGGGCATAGTGGATATTTTGAACGGGGCATGGCACTAGAGCAGAGGTGTTAAATGACTTGCCAAAGGGGTCCAATTCAATCTATGGGATGTCAAAATAAAAAAGTTAAAATAACTATGTACTGTATGGATATATTTGCATTCATTCTTTGTTGTCCTCCAAAGAGATTTTTCTTTTTTTCAAAGTCTGTACAGTGAAACAATCAAAAATAGGTACTGTAACATAAAAAAAAACAGGGCATAGACAAGATTACAAGATCACGTGTTACAATGTGATTGATATTTGTTTCTATTGGTGAGGGTGAAATCGCAGGGAGCACAGCACAGGAGGATGGGCTCAATAATAATATTACGGTACAGAAGTAGGAGGTGGGGCTTGACTGATGGAGCCCTGAGTTTGTAGATGAAAAAGAGACTTTGTTGTTGCATTTATGGATGTCTGTGGTGTGGTTCAGTTCATTGTCCATGTATGACACAGAGATAATATGTTAAGCTCTCTACCAAGTGTGGGGTGCTGAGTTTAACGCAGTGGGTGTCAAAGATGAGCTCCTTCATTTTGGTAACGTTGAGGTGGTGGCTGTCTGTCTGTGTCGCTCTTTCTCCCCTTGCTGCCGCCACACCGACAAAGCTACTTTTGTTTGCACTTTGTACATCAAAAACAGTTGTTGTAAGCGCCTACTACAAGGACCACATTTAATGTTCAGCACTACTGTTAGACCAAAGGTTACATCTCATTGCAGGAGATTTGCAAAGTCATTTAAAGTCTCTTCTCTCCTACAATTGATACTAAGATTTCACTAGAAGAAAGGCTACTGTATAATGTCGCTAGCGTCAAAGTTGAAGCTCCCATGACATCAGGGTTTTAACTACACTAGATGTACCAAATGTGTTATTATATTTGATTTATTGTCACATGTGTGTATATATGTGTGTGACAGTTTTAAGTTCTCACTGAGGTGCGCCTAATGAGCCTATAGTCTCAAGGACTTACTGCCGTGCACCTGTCGTGTTGTCAAGTGATTTAATAGTCATGCATTTATTGAAAAATGTTGCAAACATGCAGTACATTGTAGTGAACCACAAAACTGCGGTGGAAATGTTTTTATTTAGACCACGTTGCAGTAGGGCGGGTCATACTTTTTTTATTTTGGAAATCCAAACGTGTTGGGTGTCCATTTAATGTGTTTTTTGATGGAGAATTCAAATATGACATTATTTTTGTGATAGGACAACTCTAACCTACATCAATTTGCATTTTTACATTGTTAATTGTACCCGTTATATCTCATTTATAAGATAGAAAAATCCAAATTAAATTTTAACATGTGGGGTGTCTAAATTATTTGTTTCTTTATGGGGAATTCAAATATGTAATTCTTTTTTGGATAGAATAACTCTAACCTACATCATTTTGTACTTTAAAAAGGGAGAAATGTGCGATTTTTACCGCTTTTTAGGATATTTTTATAAGACACAAGGGAAATGTTTTATAATGACAAAGCCAAATCAAATGTACCTATTTATTAACCATTTAAGTGCATAACAGTGAATACACTTATGGATATCAAATATCACTTCCAGAATGTTGCTAAGTTGAACAAGTCCTGCTTTGACTCAGCCTTGGACATCAGCCTCCTGCTGGTATCCTGATCCCTGATACCTCCATCCCTCTTTTCCTGGGAGAAGTAAAGTATTGGAGGAAGCTTCAGTCACCATTTTGACAACCCTCTCAATACTTTGGGTGTGGCATGTTGACCAGTGAGGTACCTCCATTGGGGGTGTTGATAAGGTTATTCAACTCTGAGGTGTTTATTGTACAGGTGCGAGGTGGCTCTGACACATCTTCTGACTAGCTAATCATTTCAGCAATGCTGGAAGCATCATCATTGATCTCAGGTGTCTTTCTGCTTCTTACTGAGGAGTAGTTGCTGCCAGGCTCACTGGCATACAGTATTGCCAGTGAGCCTGGCAGCAACTATCTGTTCCAATACCCAAGAAAAAGGGACTAAAGAGGAGCCACATGCAGAGCAAATTGCCAAGCTTTTTGCATGGCTGAGAGAGAGGGGTTTTGATTAGACCTTAAGGGCCATTGGAGGGGACTCAACAAATCTTAACACTGGTGTCAAAATTGGAGTAATGCAGAAGCTAGAGCTGCACCTATAGACAGAAAGCTGTCTGATTGGCTGATTGAGTGTTTTGTGATGATGTCATGAGAGATTATATTAGTGACCTAGGCGACATTGGGAGCGGAGTGGGAAGGAGGGTAATACATATAGAAAACAGCAAATGCTTGAAATAAAAGCAACAGTCATGGGTCACTAAAATCAGCATTGGTCATTCTGCAATCTAATTATTACAATATGAGATATCTTATGTGCAGAGTTGATATGTTGACCTGAGCAATGGCACTAGAGGTGTCCAGCTAGTGGCCCAAGGGGTCCAATTCAGCACAGGTTGATTAAAGAAGCCATTGCTCGGGAACAAATCTCCAGTGCCAGGGGGGAGGAGGGTGAAGTGGTGGTTGTTGAGGGGTTGCAGGGGGTGGCAGGGATTGTGTGCTTTGGTCTGTGCTCTGTGATTGGTGGCCATGTCAGTGAGGGCTAGCAGGTTGGGAGTGGGGAGGGAGTCTGATACATTTTTTAGAGCTTATGTATATTGGTGAGGGTGAAATAGCAGTGATACGGGGGAATGGGTTCAATAATAATATTACGGTACAGGGTAAGAGTAGGAGGTGGGGTTTGCAGATGAAAAATAATCTTTTTTGATAACATTTGTGGATGTCTGTGGTGTGGTTCAGTTTATTGTCGTAATGAGGACCCATCTTGAATCAATGGGGGTAAATGTACTGTAATCAAATTTTCGTCTTATATGCGACAAATACAAAAATATATTATTGAACTCAAGTACCATGGCATAAGTAATCAATAGAAAAACGTCTCCACCAACTCCACTGGCTGGTCTTTGATGGAAGTGAGGGGCTGTGAGTTTATTGCAGTGGGAGTCAAAGATGAGCTCCTTCATTTTGGTGACGTTGAGGAGGAGGTGGCTGTCTGTCTGTTTCACTCTCTCTCCCCCTGCTGCAGCCACACCTACAAAGCTGCTTTTGTGTGTACATCAAAAACAGTGGTTGTAAAGTGACACATTTCATGTTTCAGCGCTACTGTTAGACCAAAGGTTGCGTTTCCTTGCAGGAGAAGTCATTTTAAAGTCCCTTCTCTCCCACAATTGATAAGGTTATTTCACTAGAAGAAAGGCTACCCTTATATAATGCCGCTAGCGTCAAAGTTGAAGCTCGTCAGGGTTTAACCTAGATGTACAAAAATGTGCTATGACATTTGATTCATTGTCACATTTGTGTATATTCTTTGCAATTCCTTGTGTGACAGTTCTATAGTCGTGTTGTCAAGTGATTTAAAAATAAATCATGCATTTACTGGAAAATGTTGCACACATGAAGGACGTTGTAGTGAACCACAAAGAATGCTGTTCCCGAGCTCAACTGCAGTGGAAATGTTTTTATTTAGACCATGTTGCAGTAACACTTTTTAACCACCTTTTAATCGGATTGATATTCAGTGTCTGACATGCATAATAATTAGAACTGGACCAGCTGGCTAAACGGTCAGACAAATGGATGTGTCTGTGTGTCACATTCACCATGATAAATTAAACTCACTAATTTGAAAATAACATTTCATCTCCTAAACATCTGTCTCTGCTAAGCTGTAAGATGCTATGCCCTTGAGGTTGCAGCAGACCAGTCTTCCTGTCCTCGCTTCACATTTGTTTCCACCAATGGAAACTAAACAACTGTAACCACACAGCAGTGAGAACAGAAGCCTTCAGCTGAGACTTGGTTGAGCTTGAAAGGTGCAAACTGCATCAACATTTATGATCAGAAGAAAGTATTTACAGACATATGAGAGTCTACAGTTGTTTTCTCTTGACCATGCTGTATCTGTGACTAGACTCCAGTGACTTAATTCACACATATTATATTATATTATTTGTCATTTGTCATTATTCATGTAAGTCATGTATTTTGTCTCTCAGATCTGTAATTACAGAAACAGTGTTTAATGGTCAAAGCTGATACAGGTAAAATAGATTCCCACTTTATTTTTGTTGTATTGTCTAATTCTAGAGTAGACACAAATTAACTTTCCCTCTGGCTTCTCAATCACAAAGCTCAAATCTCAAAGATTTAACTTGACCTTACTCTTACTTTATTCCGCACACAGGTCATGTTTTCCTGTTCATGTTGTAGACGATGTAAGACAATTAATTAGGCAAAGATGGAGACAAGGAAAATGCCATTGATGCACCCATCCCATACACCAAGAGTAGAGACACTTTGGTCAATTCTATTCAGATAGAACACCAAAGTAAGCCAGCTTGTCTTTTTACTTTTCATTTCATTCTCTTTTTGTTGTCGCGACACAGACCAGAGAGAGAGGAGAGGAGAGGAGAGGAGAGTAAATGCAACAACAGACCACAGCTCAGACAGCCAGTGTGTGTTTGCGTGTTTTATACACACCCCATTTAATAGGGTCGAGTGCAGCCTGTAATTGCGACCGTAGGTCGCATTTACTATCAAACCCTGCACAAAGTGTAAGTCCGTCAGTCAGTCAGTCTGTCTGTCACACCTCACACGTCACACGTCACACTCTTGCCCTGCTCATATCTCCGCAACCGTTGCCCCGATCCATGCCAAATTTTGCACACACGTTCCTTACCTGCCAAACTACAACCTCCAAGGACCCCCGGAGCTCCAGGGACCCCCAGGTCCCTGGGGGACCCCCAGATGTAAAAAAATGACCAAATGTGCTAAACTGAGCAAATGACCACCCCAACGGGGCTGCTCACGGGGAATTCCCGGGGACCACCCACTCCTGGTGCTCCAGAACGGATGCAAAAGTGGTGGCGCCCCCAGTGGAGGACCCCCTACACTGCAGCTCACATAAAATGCCGTAACTCCGGCTAGGAGCGACCGGGACAGCCGGGGCCGGTACCTATTCGTCCGCCTTGCCGGCGTGGAGATCCCACCCCTCATTTCTCACATGGCCCTCTTCTAGCGCCACCATGAGGCCGATTCTTGCAAAACACATTTTTGGACACTGCTCCTACAATTTTTGCCCTAAAATCACGCAAATCGGTACACAGTATGTCTACACTCATCCCATCAACATGAATCTCTCCCATATAGCGCCACCTCCAGGCCGATTTTTAAAAACACATTTTTGAACACTGCTCCTACAGATTTTGCCCTAAAATCACGAAAATCACTACACAGTATGTCTACACTCATGTCATCAACATGGATCAGGAAGATTTTGGCAAAACACATTTTTGCCCTATTTGTGGAGATAAGTGACCTACGGTCGCTTATCTCCCGATTAGGGAGTCTTACTGGTGTATATGCAATGACACACAAATGAGACGAGTGCTACAGGTGACTGCTGTATTTTGGCAGATGGCAGGTACAAAGGTTCAATACTTTCCTACCTTTAAAAGTATCTTTTTGGAAGCTTCCAGGATGGTCCAGCAGTTGTTTGTTCCAAAGAAGCAATATATTCCATTTTTGATCGCGTGTCCTACACGACCACGGCTCCATACAGGACCGCTTTATTCAATTGTTAATCCGGTTATTTTTTGCTCCGTGTCAACCACCAAATACTCTTACTAACACAACCGAGCATTAGCATGTTCAGGAGGCGGCCATTATTGTTTTGAAAACCGTGAACTTTGAACTCCCGTTGAAATCCTGTCTCTCGCGCAACTTCTGTTGAATGGGACGCAGAAGTACAGCGAGACATGGCGAGGAGTTCAAATTTCAATGTTTTCACAAACAATAAAGGCCGCCTCCTGAACATGCACGTTAGTACCCAGACCTGGGTTGTGTTAGTAAGAGTATTTGGGGCTGAGAGCAAAGAAATTGACTTTCGAGCAAGAAAAATAACCGGATTAACAATTGAATAAATTGGTTATGGAACAGTGCCGGACACTGTTCCATGTAAGGACATGTAATCAGAAATGGAATATATTGCTTCTTTGGAACAAACAACTGCTGGACCATCCTGGAAGCTTTCAAAAATATACTTTTAAAGATAAGAAAGTCATTTTCCCCCGAAATTTGCCTTTAACATGAGTGTCTTTTGATGAGGGATGAAAATACTAACTCCACAAAGAGAGGCAGACTCCAGGTTAACCAGGTTTAACACAGGACACACTTTAGGATAGTAAGCAATGGTTAAGGAACAGTGAAGGAACAGTGCTAACCGATGAGCCTTTGAGCAAGCCATTGTAACCCACCTTCACACACACACACACACACACACACACACACACACACACACACACACACACACACACACACACACACACACACACACACACACACACACACGCGCGCGCGCAAACTACACTATCTAAACAGGATACTCTGACCAATGATGAGTATGGATACGGACCCCCCCCCCCCCACCCCCACAGCCGAGAACAGAAAGAGAAATAAAATAAATCAAGTTTAATCCTTTGTTGATTATAAAAAATAAAATAAAAAAATGACATGCATTACTACAAAATAAGGTTTGTCTTTCATGCAAAGCTATAATATCAGAAAAAGTAAATTAATGAAATTATTGAATGGATATTAAGAGAGAAATTCCATCCAATACAGGAATTGTTTTTTTGTGAACTCTACTGTAAGTGTATGGGTTTTTAGCCACACAAGACTGCAGTGGATATTAGATATCAGTTCTATTGTCTAACTCCAGCATACACAGTATCGTTCTCCATTATGTTTCTCTGTGTTCTTGATCGGCTCTTCTTGCTGAGACTCAGAGCAGCATAATGGAGGTTGTCTTCATTCTGGTCCAACAAAACAATATGAAAAGTATAATCAGAGGAACATAACCCAGGTGTAGTGGACTTTGTGGACTTCAGAAAATGATTTAGGTCAGCTGATAAATACAACCTACCGTGTTTGCAGGAGACACTGAGGAACCAAGTGAATGTCCTAAAAACAAAATGTAGTCGTTTATTTTATTTTGGCACATAATATTAAATACATTTAGTTATGGACTTTTTATCTCTGCTCTACAGCATCAGTGTTACACAGATCAAAGTATTTTGAAACTCACTTACCACTACTAGGAATACATGTTTTCCATTTCAACTTGTAAATGATGGAAGACAGGACAATGACCAGGATGATGGACATGACCAGTGCCACACTCAGGAAATACACCAAGAAAATCACTGTTGTGTCTGTAGAGATTTAGTATCAGATATTGATTTTATGTCCCATTCTTACATGTTTTGCCATTTGAAAGCTTTTTTTCTCACTAAACCAAAGATCATGGCAAAACAAAACAAAATCACGTTGTCATAAACCCATAGATTAAAAGTGAACCGTAAATGAATTTAACCCACTGGATTTTGCAGTGTAGATGCTGAGAATATGATGTTACCTCACCTGCTTTACCCTCAACATCCAGATTGGTTCCATTTCCATACAGTATCTCCCCACATGAGGCCACAGCACAGTAGTAAGTACCAGCATCAGTCAGTTTGAGGTCTTTCATGGAGAAGTTGTAGAAGCTGCCCTGTGTTGTGTTTGCTATTTCACAACGTTGGTCATGTGTGTAAAAGAAAACTGGTTGAGATGTTTTTCTCTGTCTGAACCAGTAGACATTGTGTTCTCCACAGGGCTCAGTGTGGACAGTACAGTTCAGAGTCACAGAGTCTCCTGGATGGACTGTCTTCTCTGGCGGCTGCTGGACAATCGCTTGGACGTTGGACAAGGAACCTTTAACAATGAGCATGATTCCTTCTTGGAACTGAATATCAGAATACAACGCTGTTCCACAGTAATATATTGCAGAGTCTGACAATTGCACATCTGAGATGTTGAGATGATTTATTCCTTCTCCTGGGACCACGGAGAAACGGGGATCGTTCTTAAATTTCTCTGACAAAGTGGATTTCTCTACCCTCCTCACCCGTGATGCTAACAGCTCAGGTTTTTCTCCAAGACACTGCTTGTACCAGTGTACGTGTGTGTTGTCATCTTGATTGAAGCATTGCAAAGTCACGTTGTCTCCAACATCAGCCATTATGAAACCCTTCTGTTGTTCTAGCACTGATAACTGAGCCAAACTAACTGGTATAAAAGAAATATAGAAATATAATTAGAATACATTCAGTGTTTTAAGAATGAATGTTTGTTAAGGTTTTACTAGGTAAAAACAATTGAGTATGTGTTTTACCTTCCCATAGGAGTAGACACATTAAATGTCGGATGATCTTTGATGCTGCCATCATCTTCAAGTTCGTCTCTTGAGTGGAAAGAATATACGGGCGTAGAACAACAACTGAAGATGTTGTTCTACATTACATTCTGAAGAGCTGTGGTTGTGTGTGATTGGCTGGTATTCTTCACCATCTGGGTGTAATTGGTTACCAACATTTGTGGGAGGGGCCCATATAGCATCCCATCAATCTATCCCAAACTTAAATTGCACGTTTTCACGTCGGCCCATAGGACACGTCGCAAACAAGTCCTCAGATCCCAATGACTGCAAACCATTAGGTCAAAATTGTCTTGTTTGTATAATTTCATGGACTGATCAGCTGGTTGCCACTCTTATTTTCCTGGATGTTGTAACTTCTTTTCATTTCCTTTGCAGTCCTGCCTTGAAATGTGTTCCCAATCTGGCCCTGTACAAACATAATGACACAAGGGTCAATAATGATCAGAATCTTTAATCACACAGTCTTTACTTTATTGTGACATCACAGGTTTACAGGTATAGGCTAAACAGCGGGTGAAACATGCACCACACAGACACAATGATGGAGGGAGATTCATGTTCCACTGAATGGCCCAACTGAGTGAATAGAAGCCTTCCTGGTGGTTCCATAATCCTTTGAAATAGAGACAACACAAACAAGCTGCTGTTGATGCTTCAAAACAGGATGTTGTTCTGCTTCCTGTTATGTGAATTACACACATATTGCCTTTAATTGAAATTGCCTTGAATTACTCTCTACTATTATACTCATTTCCTAATTCCACTGACACATAGTTCAAATAATCACATAAATATTATATAAATATATTTATACGTAAATAAAAATGTTCATGATTGAATCAACGACTAAAACATTTTTTTTGCATAAAGCATCAATAATTACATTTATATTACCCCAAATGGCATTACTCGGATAAAGTTTTACGATTTTCAGTGACCATTCAGCTCTTAGTACGTAACCTATACTGTAACTGTGTTTTACTTATTTACTGTATTTAAAAAAAAAACACGCATGCAAGCGCGTATGCGGGCAGAATGACAGACAGACTCTCAGATTCTTGTCCTGCTATACTTGTTAGGACTTTGAACTGATTTACATTGACTACCGTACATTCATCCCTAACCACTTAGTCTTAACCATCATCACTACAGGCCTAACCATAACCTCAACACGTACACACGCACGCGCAGACGGTAGAGTCAGTGGCCGTCTTGGAATTTAAAGGTTCCCGGTTTCATGTCAAAGTGTTCTTGAGAGAAAACGGTCTTAACCCGTAACCTTCATGTTTGTCTCCCAACATCGGTTTGTGAATGTGTGTGTGAATGGGTGTTTGGATAATGGCACATTATACTACTGTATAATGCTCCATTTACAGTACACATAGGCACACACGCACGCACGCGCACACACGCACACACACGCACACTAAAGGTCACGATCCTATTAATAGCTTTTGGTCATCATTTGATTTTCATCTACAGTAGAGCACATGCATCTTATTGTCCTCTGATGCAGTACACGAACACCGAGAGAAAACAAAAGAGCACATCCTGCTGTAAACCACATCCATAGCAACAAAGAGAGAGATGATGGTTCAGTGCATGAGTACGACTAACTGACTGTATCAAAGCATTTAGTCATCTGACAATGATGACCTTTTGACTGGGGGAAAACAGCTCATGTGGTCACTGTAGTACTGGATGACTGATAAGACGCTGAAAGCTGCAGGTCATGTCCTCCTGTTTCACCTGATCATATTGTCTATCAATGGAAACTTACTATAATGCTTAGTTTTATCTACTTTCTCCTCTGTACCGTGTGTTCTAACTTCACACACAACACAACATGTATACTGTATGTGTGACAGTAGCCTGTGATCTCTGCTGTACAGTACTGTAGCTTGGAGCTACAGCAGAGGGGGAGGTCATGGCGCTATGGTTTGACAGTAGTTGCTTTCTGCACAATGTAGCCCACTGAGGTAGTGCACAGGCAGTGTTACATTATGAACTCATACAATTGTGGTATAATGTTTCATACTTTATTAGTGAATTTATTGAAAAGCAAAACATTTTAATGTTTTTTATTATTTTGGCATGTAAGCAATTACTTGTATAAACTGAAAACTGAAAAATCATAAAACGTTTTTAAAAATCTCTGTACATAGAAACAAAGCCTGACTAATCAAAGAGTAAATGTAACATGTCCAGTTCTACTGTCTAACGCTGGAGTACAAGCAGGCATCCATGTTCTCTCTTTGTCTTCTTGATGTGTTTGTGGTCACTCTTAAAGCAGCATAATGGAGATTGTCTGCATCTTGACCCTGGTAACATACAGTAAAAAGGGTAAATTCATCAAATGAATATAACTTCATTTCAGTCAGGAACACTCATGTCATAAATAGATATTGAAGGAGAGATGGATTTATTGCAACAAATGGAATACCAATATATTTGGTGTTGATGGCTCTGCTCTTAAGATGTTTCCCAATTTGAGCTAAGCAGCATGCTAAGCAAAATCAGGGAACACTGTGCAAAACCCCCTATATGTGGGCAGTGAGCCCAGCTGGGCTCTAAAAGTTAACTGAACTGAGTTAAATTGATTACATTTTAATCAATTTAACTCATTTCAGTTAACTTTTAGAGCCATGCACACATGAATTTCAATGTATCATTCAGTTTAATTGCATGGGGTGGTGGAAGCAAGCTTTGCAGAGATCCAGGGAGATCCAGGGAGCTATTATTTAAATGGACTACCTTAAATTGGATACACACTGCTGCATTTTTTCCCCGTTGCGTTTCGGAACTCCGAAATCAAAAAGAAAAAAAAGAAGAAGAAAAAAGAAATCTGAAAAGATCGACCCATGGTCCGAAAATAAATACAAAAAGGCGGCAATGTGCAAACGTGATTGACATAACATGAGGTCTATTTTTTTATTTACGTGCTCCGAAATTCGCTCCGATATTTGGCCGAAAAAACGCAGCAGTGTGCAAAGATATTTATTGTGGGAAAAAGCTGTGATTGGACTGAGTGTAGAAAAACATGGCTGATTTGGTAACAGAAGTGTGATTGGTGTGTATTTAAAAAATGTGGGCTCAATCAGCAGACTGTTGATATGACTCCTGTGAACAAACACAATAGTTTATACTCCAGAGGAACAAATAGTTGATCAAAATTATTTACCCCTATATTCTGAGGAGAGGAAGCTGAACTTCTTGGTTGAGAACCTGTTTGTGAAGAAAATGGCCAAAATAGATTATCATCAATGGTACAGTAAAATACTATAGGCTACCATTTGATGACAATTTAATGGAATAAATATCAAATACCTGTACAGTGGTGACATTTTTGCTTGTTCAACTTATACACGCAACATGCCAGGATGACAGTCAGGATAGAGGTGAATACCAGTGCTGTTATCATGAAATGGACCAAGACACGAGAGTCCACTGACACTCCACCTGTAAACATCAGCCATGAACACACCATGTAAAGCTTTTAAAAGTTATCCTCTGTGGATCTGAAAATCTTCAGTTTGCGGAGGAGGAATTGAAGAAAAGTAATTAAACAAGACATCTGCTGTTACGATGATACTTACTTTCAATGCCCACTTTGGTTCCTTCTCCAAACAGTATCTCTCCACACGAGGCCATGGCACAGTAGAAGGTCCCAGTATCAGAAAGGTTCAGGATTTTCTTGTGGAAGTTATAAACACAGCTCTGTGTTTGTGTCTCAGATCTCCTCTTACACTCATGGTGGACTCCTTGAGTGTATAAGACACCTGGTTGAGATTCTTTTGAGCTAAACCAATATACACTGTGTTCTCCATCACAGAATTGAGTGTGGACAGTACAGTTCAGTGTCACAGAGGCTCCTAGTTGGGCCGACTCAGACACTGGCTGACGGATGATAGTTTGAACGTTGATGGATGTAGATGAACCTTTTACACTAAGAAAAGCTCCGTCTGCAAAGGTGAACACATAGGAACTAACGCTCACACAGTAGTAAGTACCTGAGTCTGAGAGATGCAGATCTGAGATTTCTAAGTGATTGATTCCCTTTTCTGCAGTGTGCAGTGAGAAGCGTGGATTGTCCTTGAATTCATCTTTCAGATTGCCATTTTGACCGTATTTATAGAAGGTGGACACGAGTTGTGGTTTAAGTCCCGGTGTTTGCTTGTACCAACTAAACATTGTCGTACCAGTTCCATTCCCATAGAAACAGTGCAAAGTTACATTGTCCCCAATGTTAGCTGATATAAGTCCACTATCTTGATGGAAGACTGAAGGCTGAGGCTTCAGATGACTTGCTGTAAAATAGAGACCAATTTAAGATTTATCAATCAATTAATATGCAGACATATGGAATATACAGTAGTGTTGATAATATTTCACTAAATACATAAAAAGGTATATAAGAGGTATATATAAGTGATGGACATACAGTTTTAAACATTATTGAAGTTGCAAAAAGGCCCATCTTACCCGTTTCCCCAAAGAACAGAAATACGACACACAGTGTGAACTTCGGAGCTGTCATCTTGTTCAAATGTCTGCATAAAATGGAAAGAATTTCATAGATATACTCCTCTGTTCAAAGATGAGGCCGACGTTGATTGGCTGACCAGATCTGTTTGAGTTTTTGGCAAATACCTTATTTGGTGAAATGCACGACCTCTTAAATGAAAAAAGAAAAGAAAAAAGTTACAGTAATAGACCACGCCTTTTGCGTGTGTGTGTGTGTGTGTGTGTGTGTGTGCGTGCGTTTAATCCCTGATGAAGACCTACTGTACAATGATTTAGCCACTACGATAAAGGCCCTTTAGTTCCATCCTCGTTTCTTAGGGGGCAAAGCACTAAGTGCGTGTAGGCACACTGTTGTACTGTATCTGTTTGTATTATACTTCCACTGGTCAAAGAACAATTGCCCAGTCACTTTTTACAGAGCATTGCAGATTGGTAGAGGATCATGCTTTCACAATGTGGAGGAGCACTTTTTGAACTAGAGCCATGACATTTGTTTTACACAATGCATCTCCTACCGCAATTAGCATTTTGTGTAATGCTTGGTATTAGTTTCTCTTCATCGTGTAAGGAACAGTCTATATTAAGAAATCCCTGACTGACCACTGACCATGTAGCCATTACTCGCTTGTCCTACTTATTATTCAGTGACACATTCATGGCACCGTGGTCTGCTATGGATGTAGATGAATCTTATCATCAAAGTCAATAATAATACAGAATAATGAATACAGTATTCTGTATTGAAAAAGTTTTATTTTCAACACCATGATTCACCTCGCATAGAAGGCTTCATCAGGTACTGTTGATATTTGTTATTTTTTACTGCATGTGCTTTGTATCTTTTTCATTGCAGCCGAAGTTGAGTTTTTTTGGAGGAAGTGGGCTATCAGCATCATGTCTGCTTTCACAAACAACCTGCTTATACCACCTTTATAAACCTTACGGTTTCCTTGTGTAGCTCATCAGTGACAGCACAAAATACAAAATATACTATAAATCTTAAACACATAAAATGTTAAATGCATCCACTTCCCAAATTGTGGGATTCCACTGTGGCCACTGACCACTGACCAGTAACTCCATTTATTGTAAAGTGGTTTTCTCAAGCACATGCATACAGTCTAACGGTCAAAAGAGCAGGCTCCAGCACATGCATTTCAAGTTAAAATCAACCTCACAAATGTGAAATCACATCTAGACCTATCTATTGCTTATGCTACACTGGGCAAGATGCTGTACGTCGTGACATTGAGCTTGCAGACAAGTCTTCCTGTCCTCGCTTAAAATGAGTTTCCACCAATGGAAACTAAACAACTGTAACCACACAGGAGCAAGAACAGATGCCTTCAGCTGAGACTTAGTTGAGCTTGAAAGGTACAAACCGCATCAACATTCATGATCAGAAGGAAAGTAGGCCTATTTATAGACATGTGAGAGTCTAAGGTTGTTTTCTTGACCATGCTGTATCTCTGTGAGGGAGAATCACTAGCCTCCTCCCCTGTGACTTTTACATACTATAGCTGACATACCTAATGTTCATATAATCATTTGAAAACACCACACTAACATAATTAACTGTAGATGCATTTTTCAATGGCCATTATGAATTGTAAGATGTTCTTAATATGTTTTTCCTTCTTTAAGCATCTGAATAATGGGTAAAATGTTAGGACAAATACAACATCTTAAATGTCGGGGCAAATACAGGTGAGAATTGATTTCCACTAGAACAGGGGCTAATACTGATATTTTCACAAATTGGTACCACACAAGGTGACCGTAACAATTTTTGGTTTTTCTTCTTCGTACATGTCTCTAGTTTATATTTTGGTAATGATAACTCACCAATCTGGTAGCTTAATGGCAGTTATCACCCGCTAGAGTCGGTGTCCCATTAACTTTACATTACAGGGAAAAAAAGGTAAAACTTAATCTGCTTTAAGTAGCATTATGAGAAGTCAAACCAGGGGTTTTTCATGATTCTGAATCCATTGCAAGCATCTGTTTTGCACGAAAAACATTCCTTGGGCTAAAAACGACTATGGTTTAGTGATGAAAAGTGATGAGTCATCACTTTTTATCACTTTTCACACTTTTGAAGGGGCCGTTTTAGCCCAAGGAATGTTTTTTTTTTTGTGCAAAACAGATGCTTGCAATGGATTCAGAATCATGAAAAAACCCTAGTTTGACCCCGCATATGCTACTTAAAGCAGATACATTTTTACCTTTTTTTCCCCTGTAATGTAAAGTTAATGGGACACCGACTCTAGCGGGTGATAACTGCCATTAAGCTACCAGATTGGTGAGTTATCATTACCAAAATATAAACTAGAGACATGTACGAAGAAGAAAATCCAAAAATGTTACGGTCACCTTGGGTGGTACCAACATTTGTATTAGCCCCTGTACTATAGATTCAAACACTGTCATCAGATTAAATGTGCTAAATGATGATGACTTGACTTGACTTGAATTTACTGTTCTATGGAGACATGGGTGGTTACTTTTTTATCTGAAAAACACAGAAAGAGAAAGAGATACAGAGAGGAAGGAGGGGGAAGACACAGCCAGAGAGAGAGAGAGAGAAAGAGAGAGAGAGAGAGAGAGAGAGAGAGAGAGAGAGAGAGAGAGAGAGAGAGAGAGAGAGAGAGAGAGCGAGAGAGAGGTCCTGTTTGAGGACTTCCTCCTGTATCTATCTTGCTCCGCCTCCTTGCAGTGGACAGTCACTGAGCAGCGCCCATGGGGACCTACCGCATTTCTAAGGCCTGTACTTTAATCAAGGGCAATGGCAGGAGTGTGACTCTAACATGAATGTTTTTTGATGTGAGACGAAACCCAGACAGACACAGGGACTAAATACAAACCCCACAACGACTTTAAGAAAGGAATAGTGCTAAGCACTGAGCCACCATGCATGTACCTTCACACACTCACAAGTTACTCTGACCTGACCAATGATGGGTATTAATAAGACCACCCCCCATGTAGGCCTACACACAACACAGAGAGAGAAATAAATATAGAAGGTTGTTCATTTATTGATTACAAAATGATTGCATGCATCTTAGAAATTCTAATTACAGATACTTTTTTTTTTATCACATGGTGAAGCTATACTGTAATAGCACAGTTAAAAAAAATATATTGTCAGGAAATAGCATAATACAATAAAGATGGTCAAATAAAGAGAACAGAAAAGTTGAAAACTCAAGATTCATCAAGGTAAACTGAGAGACATATGGTGTAAAGTTGACCTGATAACGGCCTACTTTCTGGTTAGCTAATGGTTAAGGTGAGTACAGTATGTCTATTTTCAGGTCATGTAGAGGATGATTGAGATGAGAAGGCAGAAGAGCACAACTCCAGTTCTGATGATGGAAAGAAGAACTAGGTTCCTCATCTGGTTACGACATTCATCTTCCCTAACGTCCAGCCTGGCTCCATTTCCAAACAGTATCTCTCCACACGAGGACACAGCACAGTAGAAGGTCCCAGTATCAGAAAGGTTCCGGATCTTCTTATGGAGGTTATAAACACAGCTCTGTGTTTGTGTCTCAGACCTCCTCTTACACTCATGGTTTTGGACTCCTTGAGTGTATAAGACACCTGGTTGAGATACGTCTGAGCTTCTAAACCAGTAGACACTGTGTTCTCCATCACAGAACTGAGAGTGGATGGTACAGTTCACAGTTACAGAGTCTCCTAGTTGGACCAACTCAGACACTGGCTGACGGATGATAGTTTGAACGTTAGACCCTGAACCTTTTACACTAAGAAAAGCTCCGTCTGCAAACGTGAGCACATAGGAACTAACGCTCACACAGTAGTAAGTACCCGAGTCTGAAAGATGCAGATCTGAGATTTCTAAATGATTTATTCCCTTTTCTGCAGTGTGCAGTGAGAAGCGTGGATTGTCCTTGAAATCATCTCGTAGAATGCCATTTTGATCGTATTTATAGAAGGTAGACACGTGTTGTGGTTTATGTCCTGGTGTTTGCTTGTACCAAGTAAACATTGCTGCATCAGTACCATTCCCATAGAAGCAGTGCAAAGTTACATTGCCTCCAATGTTAGCTGATATAAGTCCAGTATCTTGATGGAAGGCTGAGTCTTGTTTCAGATGACCTGCTGTAAAATAGAGACCAATTCATTAATCAATTAATATGCTGTCATATGGAATGTGTGTGTGTGTGTGTGTGTGTGTGTGTGTGTGTGTGTGTGTGTGTGTGTGTGTGTGTGTGTGTGTGTGTGTGTGTGTGTGTGTGTGTGTGTGTGTGTGTGTGTTTGTGTGTGTGTGTGTGTGTGTGTGTGTGTGTATATAAAATCAATCATATATATATATCATTTATATACTTTATATAATTTATATTTACATTATTATTTGCAAAAAGGCCCATCTTACCCGTTTTCCCAAAGAACAGAAATACGATACACAGTGTAAACTTCAGAGTTGTCATCTTGTTCAAATGTCTGCATAGAAGGGAAAGAATTTCATATATCGTATACTCCTCTGTTCAAAGACGAGGTTGACCTTGATTGGCCGACGAGATCTGTTTGAGCTTCGGTAAATACCTTATTCGGTAAAATGCACGACCTCTTAACCTATTTAGACCTGGTGCCACCTAAGTTGTTTTACCATTCAAACCGGATACCACCTCTGTGTCTATAAGAGGGTATGCACGTCCACTGGTCCCCGCCCCCCTAATCTAGACTGAGTGGCAAAACATTGAGCAGCATGGATGGAGCATTGGAGTTTGGAAGTGTTAGTTGCAAATCACTCAACGGCCCTGCATACCACCTGTTTCTACATGTCACATAATGCAGGAGGCAGCAGGATGTTGTCTTGTTGAAAACGAGCGCCTCCAAACTCTGACACTTGTAAAAAATAATCCCCTGCACAGAATTTATTGACAGAAAGTAGCTCATAACATGCCTATGGTGGATTTTTATGAAACACAAGCTTTGCAGATAGAAAGAGGATAATTCAAGCTTTCAATACAGCCACAATGTTGGTGAGTTTAACTTTGTTTAATAAAATCAGAAAGGACTTTTCTGTTTGGATGTATGGGCTGTCAATGGCAGAAATTAGTTTTTTGCCACTCAGTAGGCGTTCCCCCATAACTTCCAGCAACAGTGATGTCATGATGCGCATACCATCTATTAGTGTTTGTTTTACAAATACTTTAGTAACATCATTAATTAAAAAAGTTTTGAATAAGAATTTTAAGGTTTTCAGAAACTTTAGGTTTAGGTTTTTAAAATGTATTTATTTATTTTTAAATCCCTGACGAGGACCTACTGTGCAATGGTAGAAATATGTTCTGTTCTATTGACCTTTAGAAAACCACTTGACAGTAAAAAGGAGTTTACTGATCACAGTGGAATCCCAAGATTTGGGAAGCAGATGCATAAAAAATGTATGTGGTTAGGTATTGTGGGCTGTCACTGATTTACAGTAGCCTGATGAGCTACAAAAGTGCCGTTTTTGGAAGCTATGCAGGTCATCAGTGGTATACACGGGTTGTTTGTGAAAGCACACATGATGCCGATAGCTCACTTCCTGCTAAAACCTCAACATCTGCTTCAATGAAAGAGAAACAAAATCAAAGTAAAGATGAAAAAAGGTCATTAATACCAAATGAAGTCTCCTCTCCTCCCTCTGAGGTGAATGTTGAAAATAAAGGGTGCGCACTGTGTGTGGTGTTCTTTTTGGAGCGGTGAAAGCGCTCCCAATAGACAGGTATGTCCGTGGGTATGTGGGTGGCTGGCTGGCTGGGTGGGTGGCTGGCTGGCTGGCCATGTCCGTAGCCTGGCAATACCTTGAGTGGCCACACACAACACACTAGTTAAAGGAGGGGCGCTGTTTTGTGCAGGCCAGGCACACTCACCACTCACTCACAGGCACAGTTTACTCACTCACTCACTCACTCACATAGGGTACAGCTGCTCAAATTCACCGCTCCACTTCAAACCGAGGTTTGATTTTTTTTTAACTTTTACATCATCTCATCCACCCTTTTACCTGGTTGATAATGTCATATATTCAGTGTCATAATAATTAGGACCAGCAACTGCTATGGTCAGAGAAATGGATCTTTCAATGTAATCAGCCTTGCAAAATGTGAGATCACATGTAATAGCATATTTTGCCTATGCTACACACAGGTAACATGCTGTACGTGACCTTGAGGTTGCAAAGTCATAGTAATCTTCCTGTCCTCGCTTCACATTAGTTTCCACCAATGGAAACTAACTAACCACACAGCCACAGGTGTGAGATCAGATGTTTTTATAGCTGAGAGACTTGGTTGAGCTTGAAAGGAGTAAACTGCAACAACATTTATGATCAGAATACATTATTTTCTATAGAAATGTGAGAGGATGTTATTTTCTTGACCATGCTGTGTTAGGTATAATCACACTACCCTAGTGTGACTTTTGCACACATCAAGACTACTACTTGGTTATATTGTATAGTGTAGTAGTGAAGCAGAACAAACAAACCGGTGGAGAGAACGCAGGTGTACTTATACTGTAGGGATTGCAACAAGGATTGGCTGTGGTGAGTGGAGGCAGCTGTAGTGGATACGGGTGATTGCGAATGGGGAGTGGCTAATGAGTGAAGGCAGTGTGGTGGATTGGCAACGGGGGATTGGCCGTGATAAACAGAGGGTGGTCTCCACTCCTGAACCTACATTGTATACAACTCCCATAATAAAATAAATTAGTGGTGTCCAACGATTAAATATTTTAATCGCGATTAATCGCATGATTTATGTAGTTAATCGCGCGATTAATCGCAAATAAGTCATCAGCTTTTATCAGGTCATAATGTAACTTGGAGGGATAACTTTCAAGTCTTTTGTGGCCCTATTAACTTGGGAGTGTAAATATTTGCTGGATTTATGCAAAAGTATGTTAATCTTTTATTCTAAATCAATTAAAAACCCAAATAAATCATAATGGTATTGCATTAAACAGACTTCAGCTGATGGGTATAAGGATCTGCTAAATGAGTACTGTTGTGTCCACCTTTATGCTTTAATTATACTTTGGTATTTTTTGTTACATCAACAGGGATGGACCTTGTAGCCAATATAGCCGATATTGTACTTATGTTTGTAAATATGTGATTAATTGCGATTAAAATAATTAATCGCGATTAACATATCGGTGAGTTAATTGCGATTAATTTAGTTAACTCGGACAGCACTAAAATAAATACAATAATAAAAACAAGACTGCATCAAAAGTATCAAACTATATCATGAATCACTCGCTTTGTGAGGGGTTGTGAGCTGAGATTTTCACCATGTTTATCTGTGGAAAATGAGTCAAACTACATTTTATACCTCAACTCCCACAATTCCAAGTGCTTGTCAGGATCCCCAGTTCAAATATGATTATTGTGGGGTTCACAGCCTGAAAAGTTGATATTCATCAGGCAGATTCATCTGAAACCCGCAGAGAGAGAAAGAGAGAGGAGAGATTGAAATGTCTTTGATGTGAGAAGATCTTGTGTCGTTTAGTCAGTAGACCACAGCTCTATCTATATTGTCTGTGGACTGGAGGAGGGAAGACAAGTGTGTATGTATGTGATAATATGCCTTTGAGCATGGATCCCTTCCCAGGATAATAGATAAAGATAAAGTTCATATCTATTATAGGAGAAAAAGACTTGAGAGTTTAGTTGTTTCACAATTTTGTTATACAATTCTAGGGATCTGTCAAACAACAACAGGGCAAAGTGGCCACAGTGTTGAATTCTATACTTTATTTATTCATCATCTGCATTGATCCATCCTAACAAATAGGAGCAGTGGACTGTCACTGAGCAGCACCCATGAGACCTGCAGCATTTCTACTGTAAGGCCCAGACTTTAATCATGGGTAATGGCAGGAGTGTGTCTCTAACATGTCTTTTGATGTGGGATGAAACCAGACAAGCACATGAAGAAAACTCCACACAGAAAGATGCTAGTTGGATTTAAGAAAGGCATAGTGAAGGAACTGTGCCAAGCACTGAGCCACCGTGCATACCAGACTGTCACACACTCATACTGTACACAAGTTACACTCACCAATATGATGGGTGTAAGGACGCCCCCCACACACACACAACAAAGAAGAGAGAAATAAGTATGTTTGGCCGTTTATTGATTACTAAATAATCACATGCATCATTTATGCCCGGAAATTGCAGTAGGCTACTTTTTTTTTTACCACAAGGTAAACCTGTAGGCCTACTGTAATAATAGCAAGAACAAATATTGTCAAAATATTATTAATGATATATAGTCTTACTAGTTTTGACTCAACAATAACACAAATATTGCAAGCAGGAAAGCATTTTAAAATTAAATGAATACAAGGAGTTTTTCTTTTCTTTTCTTTTTTTTTTTGTAAGGTTTTGTGAACTCAAGTGTATGGGTGAGCCCCACAAAGGAGATAGCAGTGGATAGTACCATAGATATCAGTTCTAGTGTCTAACTCCAGCATACACAGTATCGTTCTCCATGATGTTCCTCTGTGTTCTTGATCGGCTCTTCTTGCTGAGACTCGGAGCAGCATAATGGAGGTCGTCTTCATATTGGTGCTTGAATTACAAAACAAAATATTACAAAAATATATGGTGTTTCGAACAAGCTGGAGTGGACTTTGTGGCTGGGGGAACACTTAAGAAGATACAGTACATTATGTCAAATAATAGCATTAAACCTACCACTGTGTTTGTAGGAGACACTGAGGAAACATGTGAATGTCCTAAAAAAAACACACATCATGTTACAAATCAATCCTTCCCTGTCTGCACCACTGTTACAATAACCACAAAAATGTAAATGCTTTGGAACTCAAGCACTTACCACTACTAATACATGTTTCATGTTTCAGCTTGTAGATGACGGAAGACAAAACAATAACCAGGATGATGGAAATGACCAGTGGCACACCCAGGCAACACAGCAAGAAAACATTTGTTGTGTCTGTAGAGAGATTTAGCACAAGGACATATCTATTTGTAAAAGATAACTTTTTTTTCCCCTGCATTTGTAAAATCAGTTTAAAGGAGCTATAGTCAACTTTTTCTTGAAAAGCGGAAGCTAAATAAAAAATAATGTCGAAAATATATTTTTTTAAAACATGCTTCATATATGTGTTTCTGTTAAAAAAAATCCACAAAAAGCATAAAATAATGATACAATAATCAGTTTGGCCTTTGTCAGGCTGACACTGTTTACATCCTATCAATCCATATAAAAGAATAGACTAGGATGTAAACAAAGTGTCGGTCTGACAAAGGCCAAAATGATTATTTTATCATTATTTTACGCTTTTTGTGGAATTTGTTTAACAGAAACATATATGAAGCATATATCTTTATAAAATATTTTCGAAACATTATTTTTATTTTAGCATCCGTTTCTCAAGAAAAAAGTTGACTATAGCTCCTTTAAAGCTTTAAAAGCACATTAGAGCTGCATTCTCACTAATCCAGGGATATTTGAAAAGGTATAGATTATCTGTTAAACCCATAGTAGTGAGTATTGAATACGCTGTACCCTCAACATTCAGCCTGGTTCCATTTCCATACAGTATCTCCCCACATGAGGCCACAGCACAGTAATAAGTACCAGCGTCACTCAGTTTGAGATTCTTCATGGAGAAGTTGTAGAAGCTGCCCTGTGTTGTGTTTGCTATTTCACAACCTTGGTCATGTGTGTAAAAGAAAACTGGTTGAAATTTTTCTGATCGTCTGAACCAGTAGACGCTGTGTTCTCCTGCACAGGGCTCAGTGTGGACGGTACAGTTCAGAGTCACAGAGTCTCCTGGATGGACTGAAGTCTCTGGTGGCTCCTGGACAATCGCTTGGATGCTGGTTGAGGAATCTTTAATAATGAGCATGATTCCTTCTTTGAACCGAATTTCAGAATACTCCGCCATCCCACAATAATACATTGCAGAGTCTGACAATTGCACATCTGAGATGTTGAGATGATTTATTCCTTCTCCTGGGACCACAGAGAAACGGGGATCATTCTTAAATTTCTCTGACAAAGAAGCGGTCTCTTTCAACTTGATGCGGAATGCTAACTGCTCCGGTTTATCTCCAAGACTTTGCTTGTACCAGTATAAGTACGTCATGTCGATATCTTGATAGAAGCAAGGCAAATACACGTTGTCTCCAACACTGGCCATTATGAAACCCTTCTCCTGTTCCAGCACCGATAACTGAGCAGAAGGAACTAGGAACAGAAATATAAAACATGAAAATAGTATACATATTATTTTAACAGAGTATATGTTTGTTATGATTTTAAGTCAAATAATTGGGTTGATTTACCTTCTTTACATAGAAGAAGACACATTAGATGCAGGACGATCTGTAATGCTGCCGTCATCTTCAAGGTCGTTTCTTGAGTGGAAAGAGTTTACGGATGTAGATAGCATCTTAAGAGTTGTGGCTGCGTGTGATTGGCCAAACTGATTTGATTTGCTTCGCAACGAGGTCACGAGAGATTGAGAACAAATCTTTAAGTGAACCACGTTACACCGCGCTTAGAACTTGGTGTACAAGTGCAGTAAGTGTCCAGGTTGTGAAATCAATCAAATGTTTATTATAATAGCTTGTTGCCAATGGAACAAACTCAAGTTGAAATGGGAGTTGGAGGTAGAGAGTGAACAGGAAAGGTGACAGCATGGTTCTTACAGTATATCCTGGAAAGTAAACATACTGTAGGCCTATGTTAATGCTTAAATTGAGTCTGACTCTTATAAGAACCTTAAGCTTTGACACTTTCTGTTCTTCTACAATATATAGGCTATAATCGCTGCCAGATGGAAACCTTGTATGTCCCAAACTGTTAATTTTCAGAAAAAAAAGAAAAAAAAAGAATGTGTTATGGATCAAATGTCGTTATTATTTAGTCACAAGCTCTTGTTAATATACTTTTAATTTCTAAAGCCCAGGGATACACTTAAACACGTTCACATCGGGGGGTTTTTAAGTAGTGAAGCTACTCTACAATCTTGTGTGACCTTACAGTATTATCGACAGTGGCAACTACTTTTGTGCGACACTGTTGTACGATAAAGTACTTCAACATATATGTTTTGCATATATCCTTTTGTGCAAGTTGTTAGATTTAAATTGCTATTGGTGCAAATGTTTAACAAATGAATGAAAATGAAAATGAATAAATGAGGCCATACAGTATGCCAAGCCTTTATACTCTGTGGTTTATGCCTTTGTTATTTTGCACAGGACATACAGTATGTGACAATTGGGGCGGGGGAGTTTCAAAAGAAGCTGACATATACTCTAGTTAGACAGTTCCGGTTGCCACTGAACACATACTAACAAATACTTATGCAATTCATTTTCAAATTTGACACAGCAACAATGACAACCTGCTGGCTCTGGATGGCTTCTGTGATGTATGCGAACTTAGGTAAGTTGGATTCAACCACTTTATTAATGAATATTCGTTCAACCACTTAAATCCCCTAGAATTGTCTCTGTACTTGGTCTGCTGCCCCCCCAAAAATAGGGCCCATAGACTCTATCACCCAGTTAAATATCTGTTTGACTTTTGGTTCAATTGATTGCATCAGTTTTCATGCACATTATGCCCTAGTATACGAGAACTTAACATGTTGTGTTTTTTGTTTTGTTTTTTATCTACTGACAGCTTTGACACAAGCATCTGCAGTGAAACCACAGGACAGGCTTGTTGTAGTGAATGTTGGGGACACTGTGGTTTTGCACTGCTTTCACAAGGATGGAAACAAAGGTCCATACTTGTCCTGGTACAAGCAAGCCTCGGGTGATAAACCAAGACTGATATCATCTCGTATGAAGCAGACCACGGGCGTGAAGTTTTACCACGAGTTCGAAAACAATCCTCGTTTCCCGGTGGAGGAGGGAGTGAACCATCTTAAGATCACAGACGTGCGTCCTTCAGACTCTGCCACGTATTACTGTGGGATATCCTTATATATCGTAGAATTTGAAGAGGGAATAATGCTGCTTGTTAACAGTACTGCTGTCCAACAGTCATTGGTGACTTCAGTCCAGCCAGGGCACTCTGTTACTCTGAACTGTACCATCCAAACTGAGATTTGTGGTGAAAAATACAGTGTCCACTGGTTCAGACGAAGCTCAGCAGGAGAATCTCAACCTGGAGTCATCTACACTCATGCGAGCAGCTATGAGAATTGCACGAGAAGCTCGGACACTAAATCTCCAACACACACCTGCATCTATCACTTGACCATGAGAAACCTGAGTCGCTCGGATGCTGGCGTGTACTACTGCGCCGTGTCCTCTTGTGGGGAGATCCGGTATGGAAATCGAACCGTGTTGGAGATCAGGGAAGACAGCTGTTGCGACCAGATGAGGACGCTGGTGTCCCTCTCCATCGGCAGAACTGTATTTGTGTTCTGCTGCGTCCTCACCTTGACCATCTTCTACGTGACCAGAAAACAGTCCAACATGTGACGTCATGTCCACATGTGGACAGATAAAAACACATGGTTTCAAAATGTTTTGTTTAGCTTGCTCATCTTACCTATTTGCAATTTTTGGATATAATACTTTCTTATTCATTTGTATTAAAAATAAATATAACAGGCTTTGTGATCTATAAATAAAGAATTGTTACACAAAATATACTAGTCAATCCTATTTCTTTTAATACCTTTATATTATGACATGTCTTATAATTGGCGCACAACATTATTATAGAACAAGTCTAAATTTTGGCCTAAAGGTCACACAAGAGGAGATGTTATCATGTTAGGGTTCAAAGATGAGATATATTTTGTCCATGGTGCACTGCAAATTCTATGGCAATGATTCTACTTTTCAAGAGATCTGGGACCAAAGTGACTAACCTCCACCAGTAGAGTGGTGGAAAAAGTACTCACATTTTGTAAAAGTATCAATACTGTAGTATAGAACTCTGTTAAAAGTAAAAGTCCGGAATTCAAAATGTACTTGAGTAAAATGAGTAAAAATGTACTATTACTCACAACACGTCGCGTTGTGAGCTTGTAGATTGGCAATTTGAAAAGTATAAAATAGGGCTAAAGTGGATTAATGTATGTTTTATAATACAATCATTTATATCTGCAAAATAACTAGTAGCCTCGGAAACCCAGACTTTTTCTGAGTAACTAGTAACAAGAGTTAAAAGTATTGGAAATTGGAAATACTCAAGTAAAAATACCTAAAAATTGTACTATAAGTACAGTACTTAAGTAAATGTACTTAGTTACTTTACACTGCAGGGCTGTGACAAAAGTACATTGTGTGCATTGCGTTGTGTGAGAAGAACAATGAGAGGTGTGACCTACAGTACCAGCAGACCACATTTCCTGTGTAACAAGAATCTCTTTGTGGTATTACTGTAAAAGGCAGTGTGGAAAGTACAGAAAAAAAGAAAGAAAAGACTGTGTAAAGTAACTAGAGGTTGCTATGTGTCTAAAGGTATCTCAACACTGCTATACTTTTGTCAGCCTGCTTATTCGTATTCGACCAAGGGGTTCTCATGTAGCATCTGAACATTTCCGAGTCCGATCCTTAATTTCTCTCAGCTACAGCATGTACATTATTACTATTACTATTATGGATGAATTAAAATGGTAGTGAGGGAAAGGGGTATCAATGCCACCAAGAGAGCGCACACACACACACACACACACACACACACACACACACACACACACACACACACACACACACACACACACACACACACACACACACACACACACACACACACACACACATCACTCACTGTAAGACACAAAAGAATTTTAGGCACACAAAACTGGTTTTCTTCACACAAAGAATGGAAATAAGCATGTCACACAATATTATGATGCACTAGCAAACACTACTAAAACACTACTACAGCTTATACCCGGACCAACCATCTGTGGGGACTACAACCAGTGATCGAGTTATACCCACAGAGCTATGGGAGCCCTATAGGGCTCCCTTCGGCGGCGGCGAAAAAAAATCGGGTAATTGCGGATATAAAGTCGCCTAAAACGGGTACTTTCCTATATTAAATCATATTAAATCGGGTATTTCGCGGATATAAAGTCGGCTAAAACGGGTATTTCCTATATTAAATCATATTTTTCCTTTCACAATATTAATTCGGGCTTCACATTGGCTATGTTGACAACTCCAGGCAGTCTTTTCTGTTCATATTAACTCACCATTATTGCTCAGCCTCCAGTTCCCAATTCCTCCATCTGATGATCTGAGCTCTGAGCCATCCAGCCAAAAGTTCCCGTTCTGGTAGCATAAAGTCGGCTAAAATGGGTATTTTTCTTTCTCAAAACAAGGCGGGTCGGGTTCATATTTATTTACTAAAAAAAACAATGTCACGGGCACAGGCTACAGTCTTGCTCACAAGACAGCGTTGTTTGGTTGTTTGCACACTCTGGTTGTTTGTTGCTGTCCGAGTGTCCGCCTTCCTTTGCCGTCCGGGCCGTGGCTAGAACAGACACTCGACGCAGTGGTTCCTAGCTTATGGGGAAAGAAAGCCTGGTAGGCGAGGTTAGGGGAAAGGTAGGAAGTAGGAACCATTGCAGCGAGTGTGTTATAACCCGAACGGTAAAGGAAGACTCACACCCCACATTAAATGCGCCTGATTTATAATAATAAAATTAATAGTAGGATTAAACGGTGTGATGTCATTGTTTAGTCTTACTGTCTAACATGTTTATTTAGTATATCTAGTTAACATAAATAATATAAATTCTTCCAATGGAACATAAAAAAAAAGAAAACGAAAAAAAAAAAAAAAAATACACACTTAGAAAAAAAGAGACCCCAAAGGGGGTTGTTGACTATGGGGTCCCAGACTTTAACTATGGGAGCTAAGCCCCTACTGGCTCCCACATAACTCGAACTCTGACTACAACTATATATGGCCCACCCGCACTAATGGCATTGCCGGGGCCAAAGCAATCCCCAAAACAATATTTACTTTTCTGTCCCCCATCGGGATACAACTTTGGACAGCGCAGACAGCCCTGGATTATCCATAGGGCCGGTGGGGCCTGGAACCAGACCAATCCCTTCCACGCAGTGATATAGTCTGGCTACATGAGGCTAGGGGTGGTGGGGCCCTAAAAAATGATAGGCCCCAGGGCCCTCGCAGGGATTAATCCGTCCCTGGGCGCAGAGTCTACTCAAACGAGGGGTCGCCTAATAATTTCCCTCATAATATGGGGTTGTGGCATAAAAAAAGTTTGAGAACCCCATGTCTTCTCAACAGTGAAACACAGCGAAGGACATTGAGTATCGAAATATCATGCCTCTTCAGTGAGCATGTACAATCATTCCTGTGCCTTTCCATCCATGTTTCATCTCTGTGATAACTCAGACATCTTTATCTTTGTCGGCTAATACACCAGATGTTGTTGTGGTTTCTGAAGAGTTCAGGGTGTTTGTATTACAGTAAATAGCCTGCACCTTTGACCCTATAGTAGAGGAAGCATTTAATAATAGTTACCTACTTCCTCCCGAGGGGTAAATTCAGTATTTTCAGCCCAACCCAGCTGATTTGCTGCCCACAAGGAGCATGTGAGCAATTAAGGGTTAAGAGTCTTGCTCAGGGACACACAACAACATTGCTACACTGGCCATGGAACCGAACCAGGCACAACCAGGGGCGCTGGTTCCCCAGGCGGGCTCCATGAGCATTCAGCTATGCCGCCCCTAATGACCAATGGTCATTAAACCAACCACTCCTATACTATCTAAGATCTGGGCTGTAGACTCTGCACCGAGTTAGAGGGTTTCAACAACATGGGTTGTCTTATAGGAGGACATTTTGGGGTTGTTTTCAGTGCATCCAATGAATCTATGAGTGACTTCTTCTGGTCCCTAAAGGCCTAAACTTCTCTCTTATCTAGCTTCTCTCCAAATTTCCTTCAAGGAGAAATCTTAGTTTCTGACACCAACTTGCTCTTTATATAATACAGTAGCTGACTTACTGCACTGCACACTATACTGTATGCTGTTACTATCTGACTCTGCAGTGTATTTTAGCCAGTGCCATTCTTTGAACCAAGCAGCCTGCAGGAGTGATGCCGGAATACTTCTCTGGTGATCTTAATGACACTGCACCTTTTTAGCCTTTTTAGTAAGAGGCGAGAAACTAAAAGTAGTAGGCCTATACTCAGCAGGAAACTAGGGATAGCTGCTGCTGCTGCTGTTACAGTTGGCCTACTGGCACATAATCTGGGAGGTTCAGGACATGTATAAACTTGTCAGCTCTTTTCTCTGTCTCTCTCAGGTGCCTCGCTGGCTCAGAGAGAGGTTTTGAAAAGAAAATCGAATATTCACTTTCATGACAATGCCATAAACCGCTGTGCCCCACTTGCTAGCTAACCAGGTCAACGTTGCGCATGCATCAAAACGTGTAAGATCCAAAATTGGGTTACCCTAACCCTTTTTATTTTTCTTCCTATCGCCAAAATAAAAGTCTGGGTTTCCGAGGCTACCCTAACCCAAATGCTAACCCTATGTCCCTACACAGCTGTGCTAATAGTACAAAAATACTTATTTCTTTCTCAATCAACAACATTTTGCATGTGACACTCAAATATCATGTCAGTCTCTCATGACACCATCGTAACACTACACAAATAGTTTGGCCAATAACACACAGCCACACCTCTTAAGATGTTGACTACATCCGTAAAGTCTTTCCACTCAAGAGACATACTTGAAGATGATGGCAGCATCAAAAATCGTCCTGCATATTATTTGTCTACTTCTTTGGGGAGAAGGTAGGATTCATAAATCATTCTTTACCTACATCCATAATAAATGCCCATTCTTATAAAATATGCATTTTTATATTTATATGTATATATTTCTGTTTCCAGTCCATTTCGCTCAGTTATCAGTGGAAGAACAACAGAAGGGTTTCAAAATGGTGGATGTCGGAGACACCGTGACTTTGCAGTGCTTCTATCAAGACGACGACATGTTGTTCATAACCTGGTACAAGCAACGTCTTGGAGATAAACCTGAGCTCTTAGCATCCCGCATGAAGCTGAGAGACAACGCTACGATGTCAGATACATTCAAGAACGATCCCCGCTTCTTCGTGGTCCCAGGAGAAGGACTAAATCATCTCAAGATCTCAGATGTGCAATTGTCAGACTCTGCAATGTATTACTGTGGGGTGGCATCCTATTTTCAAATTCAGTTCAACGATGGAATCATGCTCATTGTTAAAGGTTCCTCGTCCAGCATCCAAGCGATTGTCCAGCAGCCGCCAGAGAAGACAGTCCAGCCAGGAGACTCTGTGACTCTGAACTGTACCGTCCACACTGAGCACTGTGGAGAACACAGTGTCTACTGGTTCAGAAAGACAAAAACATCTCAACCAGTTTTGTTTTACACACACGACCAACGTTGTGAAATAGCAAACACAACACAGGGCAGCTTCTACAACCTCTCCATGAAGGACCTCAAAATGACTGATGCTGGTACTTACTACTGTGCTGTGGCCTCATGCGGGGAGATACTCTATGGAAATGGAACCAGGCTGAACGTCGGGGAAGATGAATGTCGTAACCAGATGAGGATCCTGGTGCTTCTCTCCATCATCAGAACTGGAGTTGTGCTCTGCTGTGTCCTCATCTTCACCATCATCTATGTGAGCAGAAAACAGACAGACATACCTTAACAATCAACCACATCAGTGGTTCTCAGCCTTTTCAGACCGAGACCCCAAAAATAATCATATTTGAACTGGGGACCCCCCACCCTGATAAGCACTTGGAATGTACTAGTAGCTTGAGCCATTACATTTAGTAATGACTTGGTTCCACAGATAAATATTGTCAAAATAGCTACACAATTTCTGCCTCTTTCTAATTAAAGAGTCTTAAAATTCCTTAAAAGGGACAATGACTTTTTTCGATCCATTACTCACCAATGGATAAATTCATGGATATTTTGTTTTTGTTTCTGTCACATTCCTAAGACAATAATTTGAGGAGGCTCTTTGTGTCTCCATAGGAAACAAAGCAGGCTCTTTGTGTCTCCTTAGGGAACCACTGCTAGTCATCAAATTATTAGCTTAGGAATGTGACAAGAAAAATCCACGATTTGAAGTCTCCAAGTTATTTTGGGGGGTGAACTCTCCTTTTAAATTGCCACTTCACAGTTATCTGGGGGCCCCTCCAAAATCATATGGGGACCCCCCCTGGGGGTCCTGACCTACAGTTTGAGAACCACTGAGCTACATAACCAGAATGTAGACTTACACTTGTTATCATATCAGCTATTGGAAAGATAAAAACTAAGGCTGGGACTTTAACTGATTAATTGCGATTAATTAATTACAGAAAATTAACGCGATTAAAAAAATTAACTCATTTTAATCGCACTTAGTTTTTGCACCACAGAACCTTCAGTTTCGGGCATACCGATCATAGCGATGCACCAACCAAGAAAAGACAACAAACGCAAAGGGAGAAGTAGCCGATCAGAGCGCTTTGCTTGGCCCAGTGGATGCGAAATTTAGATTTTAAAAACTCACTCGTTGATTCACTCGTACAATAAAATGTGTTTTACTTGAAAAAAAAAATACTTCTCAGGTCAAATATCGACGTGCGATTAAAATGCGATTAATTGCGATTAATTAATCACAGAGCCTGTAATTAATTAGATTAAAATTTTTAATCGTATCCCAGCCCTAATAAAAACACACCATTATGATTTGTCTCTCACTAGTTCAGCTTGCTGAATCCTTTCCTATTACTAATAGTTATTTATTTGTTGTTGTTTTCATAATGTTTTATAATGCCAAAAATATATTTGCATCCAAAATATCTTTACCCTTTCAACAGTTTTGTTCTGCTCTACATTATCTTTATTTGACCAACTGCATTGTACATTATAACATGTATATTTCTTATCATAAAGTTGCAATTAAATGACTCGTTCTGTATTTCATTGGTTCATGATACTGAATCGTTGTTTTTTGAAAGGTTCGTTTACTGTAACTGTGATTTCTTTTGTGCACTGAGAACAGTGTGGGGTGTGATGCAACAGCAGATCACGTTTCCTGTGTAATAAGCCTCTTCTTGGTATTAAGACAGCGTGGAAAGTTCCTGGTGGTCGCTATGTCTCTGAGGGTGCCTGATCAAGTTTCTAGCGGTCGCTAAACCTCAGAGGGTGCCTCATCACTGCTATACTCTTCGTCTGTCAGACTACAGTCAGCATTTATATGCACATTTAACAACATAGAGCTCAAATAAGAACAATTGACAGTATTCTCATAGCTGTTCGTACAGGTGATCTAATGTTATTACAGGGTTTCACACAACATCAAGCTCTGTCCTGAAAGAAATGTAAATATTTCATATGCTTCAAAACTCTGATGATAATGTATAGATATGCAGTATGCAGATTGAGTTGCATGGAAACTAGACGAATCTACCTGAGCAAAATGATTAGATCTAGCAGTAGGCCAGACTATAGGCTGCAAAGCGAGTGCAAAGAGAATGTTATAAGAGAGTTCATTAGCTGGTGTCTCTTGAATATGTCTATACTTTTCTGTAACTCACATCAAAGTGGGTGTCCACTCGCCTTTGTCTTTTTACGTCTTCACTGTGAAATATACGGAGCCCTGGGGATTGAGAGGTTGAGTGGGTACGAGATACTATATTGTAGCTACGAGATACTATCTCGTTAGTTTTTTTTTTTTTTTTTTTGCTCTTATTTGAAATGGAACTTCATGTGTATGAAGCTTACAGAATAGAAGAAACTCAGATGCACTGGTGGCAAATCTCGTTATTCTGTTTAAGGGAGAAAGGTGGAACTCTATCACAGTTTATATATTTCAGTTAAAAACTTAAATCTGAGAACCATTGTGACATTAGGCCATTCTACTGTCACTTCACAGTTCACACTACACAGGAAATAGATCTTAAAGTGAACATCGTTTGTAAGCATCTCCTCTTCTGTGTCAAGCCTCTAACCCACCACAATGCTCTTAAAGTACGCAGAGACCAGTCACACGGAAAACTATTTAGGTCACATAACATACTGCCATAGGTGTACGGTGTACGTATAGATAATATTGCATATTAACCGTGACTTTATATGGAGAGACATACTGTAGGTTGAATAATAACAATTTACAGTAAATCATTTAAGTACTGTATGATCGTCAAGTGAAGTGTGAAGAATAACAAAGATGTGAGTCATGCAACGTACCACATGTACAGTATATGCTAATTTAGCCACTAGTAGGCCTGCAGTGGTGATTTTGGGGTCTTGAACTTGCAATTGTTTACTTCAATAGGTTAATGGTTAACCTGTGTAATAAAGTGATTAATAGTCTCCTTTTCATTATCAGTGCTTGTAATTAATTCACTGCTCTACTACACATGTACACGCACGCACGCACACGCGCGCGCGCACACACACACACACACACACACACACACACACACACACACACACACACACACACACACACACACACACACACACACACACACACACACTCTTTCTCTCTCCTCCCCTCTCCCTCTTCTTTGTCTTATATCTTTCTCTCAGCACAGTTTATCATACTAATTTGGTGTATATGTATGGGATGGGTGCAGCATTGGCAGTTTCCTTGCTCTCCATCTTTGTCTTGGATTACATAATCTAAAACATGAACAGGAAGACATATGAAGAAAATATTCACATGAAAGTTGCATTACTTTAGCCCTACGCCAGTTTAGATAGGAGGAACTGTAAATCAGAGGGAATAACATAATCCCTGGCGCTAGCCCAGCTTGTGGTCCCCCCCAAATAACCTTCATGCTCTCCAGAGGATGGCTCCTTGATTTTGGAGACCCAATAATGGCCAGGCAGATTGCCGCATGAAACTGCAATATTGGTGACCCATGGCTTTTACTCTAGTGCCACCTTTAGGCCAAACTTCCCACTTGTGTACGCTTTATACCAGTCATTATGTCACATAGATACAACATGGTCAAGAAAATAACAACCGTAGACTCTGATGTGCCTAAAATACTTTCTCTTGATCATAAATGTTGTTGCAGTTTGCACCTTTCAAGCTCTCAACCAAGTCTCAGTCAAGATGAAAAGCCCCGCTCCTGTGTGGTTACAGTTGTTTAGTTTCCGCTGATGGAAACTTATGTGAAGCGAGGACAGGAAGACTGGTCTGCAACCTCAAGATCACACTCAGCATCTTGGAGCATCCTACAGTGTAGCAGAGGCAATAGAAGTTCATATGAATGTGATTTTCACATTGTGAGGTTGATTTATCTATTCTTTCTACAGGTCACTGATGTAATATATCAGAATATCAGACCAGACAAAAATAAACTATGTATTTCTGCACAGTGGTCTATGAATAAAATATGAATGCACAAAATATATTGCACAGTCCCAATCTTTATTTTCAACATAAATTGATGTTTCATCGAGGAGGCTTCATCAGGTCCTTTTCTGCCTTTATTTATAGAATAGTAGACTGACAGGAAATGGGGAGAGACACGCAGCAAAGGTCGTCGTCAGAAACGGGAATCGAACCCACGACAAGCTGTCAGGCATCAGAGCCTATGTGTTATGCGCCCTGGACCACTAGGCCAGCTGGCACCCTTTCTATCTCTTTCCTTTCATCAGACTTTGTGGTTTGAGATCATGTTTAGTACTTTCACACAGAAGAAGCTTAGGCCATTGAAGTCCTTTATAGCGTCCATACAGTAAACAGCATTTTTGTCTGATGACATATAGCCCATCCAGCAAAATCAGCAACAACCCACAACTAGAAAGATGCAATTGGAAATTGCAAGTGTGGTTGCTGACGGTTGCTGACTATATTATACAGTAAGCTAACTGTCATGTGAAGCTTGACCAATTGATTCCCTATTGATTCCCACTCCCATTGATTCCCTACTGATTCCCACTCCTATTGATTCCCTATTGATTCCCACTCCCACTGATTCCCTATTGATTCCATATCCCTGCCATTTCCAATGGCAGCAGAAAGGTTACCTTAGTAATAGATAAAGTTTCCCCAGGACTATAATGTGTTGCCCTGTTGGGCAACCACACTAACAAGCAGTATGAGACCATTTATTGTCACCCTTTGGTGTTATACTGTAGATTGGTTTTCTAGAATATATAGCGTTGCATAATTTTGGTAATGTACAGTACATGAACCTTACAGTCTACTAAGGTCAACAGAACAGCACATGAATTTGAAGTTTATGTGGATTTTCCTCATTAAATACTGTACAGTGTTAGGCTTCAATCAGTGTTGCCCCATGCACTTGTTGTACAGGGTCAACTAATCATCTGAGCTGATCTGCAAACATTTGAGAGAATTATCGTAAATTGTGCTATTATTAGCAACCTGGTTTATATATGTTGTAATTAGTAGGCTAGCCTACTGACTTTCTGAAATATAATTCAAGATCCTTCACTTGTGCCGGATGACAGGTCTTATACTGTATATCTAAAGTCAACTAACTCCACAAACAAATACTCCCACATTTATGTTAGCAAGCAACATATTAGTAGGATGCAATGAAACAGGTGGTACGTTTTACCCAAATAAGGCATTTACTGAAAACTCAAACAAGATCTGGGTGGCCAATCAAAGTCGCCCTCATCTCTGAACAGAGGAGTATGTATGAAATTTGTTCCATTCTATGCAGACATTTGAACAAGATGACAGCTCCGAAGTTCACACTGTGTGTTGTATTTCTCTTCTTTGGAGAAATGGGTAAGTTGGGCCTTTTCTGCAACCATCACTTACAGCTCTGAATAATCTCCTTTTCATTTATTTTACAATAACACATATACAAAATAATATATGCTATAATACTGTAATAGCATAAATGATGAATCTCTCTGTTTTGCAGCAAGTCATCTGAAACAAGCCTCGGCCTTCCATCAAGATAGTGGACTTATATCAGCTAAAATTGGAGACAACGTAACTCTCCAATGCTTCCATGGGAATGCTACAGGTGGTGCACCAATCTTTAGTTGGTACAAGCAAACACTGGGACATAAACCACAGCTTGTGTCTTCCTTCTTTAAGATAAATCAAAATGTGATTCTACATGATGAATTCAAGGACAATCCTCGCTTCTCACTGAACACTGCATTAAAGGGCACAAATCATTTGCAGATCTCAATTTTACATCCTTCAGACTCCGGTACATACTACTGTGTGTGCAACCGCTACTACATTCCTATCACATTTTCAGACGGGGCTATTCTCAGTGTAAAAGGTTCGCAGTCCAACGTTCGAGCTATCATCCATCAGCCAGTGTCTGAGTCAGTTGAGCTGGGAGCTTCTGTGACTCTGAACTGTACCGTCCACACTGAGACCTGTGATGGAGAACACAGTGTCTACTGGTTCAGAAGCTCCACAGAATCTCAACCTGGAGTCATTTACACCCATAGTAAGACTGAAGTCTGCAAGAAAACTCCTAAATCTGGACAGTCTACAAAGAGCTGTGTCTACGAACTCACCAAGAGGAACGTCACTGTTGCAGATGATGGAGCTTACATTTGTGGTGTGACCCTTTGTGGGGAGATGTTCTTTGGAAATGGAACAACGCTGGATATCAAACGTAATCAAGGTAATTGCACATTTACAGAATAGCATTTAGATGGTGGATTTATAATGATGGAATTACAGTAGGCTAATGTTTCTGTAGGTTATACTATGCAGTTTACTGTTTTAGTGTGGAAACAATGTTTCTTCTTCTAATCCTAAGTGGTGAATGTGGACTAATAATTAACCTGCCTTAATTTCAGTACAAGATCATGTGAATACGACCGTCACTGCATTGGTGGTTTCAAATGTACTTCTTGGGATGTCCACGCTTCTACTTGCATGGGCTCTTTGCAAGTCATGGAGCAAAGATCACAAAGGTATAAACACTTCCTAATGAATGTTGAGTGTGATCTTAATGTATGTATGACCTAATAACCACTTTACTTTAGCCCTATAGACCATACTTATTTGACCACCCCTATGGCTCTACTTGGTCCACTGCCTTTCCCCCCTGTACACTATGTGTTGCGATGCATTGTGAGCTTGCAGATGTGCTGAAATTTCACCCCAGGATAGAGATGCGCGGGGTTAATGAATACAATATCCCTGGTTTTGCTATTTCAATTTGTGTTTAGTACTGGCACTAAAAAGGCCCATTACAATTGGGCAAAATAACTATATTATTATTATTTATTTAGTAAAATAGTTAAACAGAAAATTAGTGGAACACATCTGTTCCATTCTTTCTTTCTGTCTGTGTATTGAAGAGAATGTCACATGATCAAACCGCATTCTGATATTTTATTGCTCACTAGCAGGCATACATACTTTACATCATATTGTTGAACATTAAGACTTTATGAATCACTGAATCAGTTCAATATGTATTTCAGGTTGTATCCAACATATCGATCCATCATGCAATAAAATTGGCAACAAGTTGTATGATGACAATGATAATACAATTGCATAAATTATCATATTGTATGGATAATCAAAATTTGAACACTTTACTGCTGCCGTTTTTTGGTCAAGAGTATAATGTTTATGTTTGGTATGTCAAATATAAACAAACTAAAAACATAAAATGCTCATTTAACGTGTCTGTACATTATATCACAGCTGCAGTGTCACAACCACATCTTTTGTGGTGAAAACTAAAATAAATGTGTTGTCCATAGCAGATGCAAAAATGTAATTCTTTATCTCAATTTACAGGAAATACAGACCTATCTTCCTCTCAGGTAATTTGACCATTTTTAATGCTACAGTATTATAAACAACTTTAAGAAACGTATAAGACTTTTAATAATTATAGTTCACCCCAAAAATGACTTATTTTCTATCGATTAGTCACCCCATGGAGACTTTAATTCATGGATATTTGTTTTGTTGCATTCCCAAGACAATAATTTGATGACTAACAGCAATTCCCTGTAGAGACACAAAGAGTCTCCTTTCGTCTCCATAGGGAATTACTGTCAGAAGTCAAATTATTGCCTCAGGAAAGCAACAAAAATTATAATATCCATGAATTCAAGTCTCCATGGGATGAGTAATCAATAGAAAATGGATGAACTATCCCTTTAACATTTGAGATTGTAAGTAAGCACTCAAAAATGTGAATGAGTTATTGTAGTTTAAACTCCTCTCCTCCACATGTTTTAGTGCTCATATCCTCTTTTTTGATAGTGTTTATTCCCGCTGATCGTAGAAGCACCACACACTTTTTAAGAAGTTCTTTAAAAAAAAAATCTCCTTTAAGCACCTGGTTGCTGCTTTTTTCCCAGTTATTTTACTTTACACGTTCTGTGGTTTGATTGCGACCGTCAGGGAGAAGTTTACTATGAAAACCTCCACCGGCCGTCCGTCCGTCCGTCCGTCCGTCCGTCCGTCCGTCACACGTCACACGTCACACCTTTGTTTGTGTACGGTGTGATGTCATATATCTTCAGTATGACATCACACCACATGTGTACACAAACCTTTGTGTACGTTGCTGTGGCAACAGTCTGTTGTTGCTGGTCTGTTAGTGTACGTTAGCAACCACCTTAGCAACCATGGTTTTACCCTAGCAACCAACTGTTTACCCTAGCAACCAACTGTTTACCATAGCAACCATGTTTTTTTACCCTAGCAACCAACTGGGCATAAAAGGGATTCTGTTAGGGATCTCCATATATGGGCATAAAAGGGATTTTGTTAGGGATCTCCATATATGGGCATAAAAGGGATTCTGTTAGGGATCTCCATATATGGGCATAAAAGGGATTCTGTTAGCTGTTAGTGATCTCCATATATGGGCATAAAAGGGATGCTGTTAGGGATCTCCATATATGGGCATAAAAGGGATTCTGTTAGGGATCTCCATATATGGGCATAAAAGGGATTGTATCCCAGATGATGCCCTGTACTTGGGATTTGTTGATGTAAATGTTCACATAGAGTGTAATAATTGGTAAAACAAACTTTTGGCCTATTTGTGGAGATAAGCGACCAACGGTCGCTTATCTCCCGATTAGGGAGTCTTACTGGTCTGTCTGAATTGACTAAGGCCCTGGTATGGTTCTTCTTGCTGTGACGCAGTTTTGGATATATTTCTATGTTTCCACCCTTACAGCCTCAGAATGGCGATGACGTCAGCTATGCAGCCGTGACTTTCACATCTAGAGGCCCTTCCTCCTCCAGGATGGACAGAGTGAAGTCCAACAGAGACACTGCAACCTATTCTGATGTCAGATTCCTTCAACAGGAGTGACGGCGGTGTGGAACACCATCAGAGAACGGTGGAGAGGAGAATCCACGCCCATTTTCTTATGGCTGCAGTATAACAATAGTTGCAGTGCAGTTGGGGGTTAATGTGTCTTACTTAAGTTTACAGTGAGGGCACTTTGAGGCCACTCATACAGTATGCATAGTTTACTAACACAGAGCAAGCGTGCACCTCCTTTCCTGTCAGAGGTGCATAACACTTAACACCAACATTTCCCCTCACACTCTCACAGCTTACCCTGTTGATGATAACAGGTTCATCTACTCCCTTATGCTTTTGCTTTCATTATCCTCCATCTCTCCTTCGCCTTTTTATAATCACAAAAAAAACATTACTGTAAAATATAATATGCAGTATCTAGCTATTATTCTATTTTCTCACATTTGTCTTGTATACAATCATGTACAATTAAACTCGTCAATATCCTTTCCTTTGCCCATGTGTTGCCTTTATTGTGTCAGTGCAATCTGGGAACACATTGTGACGCGTTGTGAGCTTGTAGATCTGCTACTTTCAACAAGCGTCACATTTGTATGGCATATAAATTAATCACCATCATTCATCTCTTGTTTTTCGTTGTTTGTACCTACCAACATGACAAATGGTCCAGTGTTAAAGGTTTGAATCTATTTGAAAGGGAATTGCAATGGAAACGTTGATGGTTGATATTTACAAAAGCCTGCAGTAGGCACACTTATTACCACAGATAGCCTATATTTTCATGTTTTATATTTTCTAATAATGGGATTGTGATTGGGCTGAAAATAGTTTGTAATCTTCATTTATCTCCACTACAGGTGATTAGCCATGCATGTTTTACCAGAGCCCTGTTAGTCAGCATTATGTTTCCACCTCTCACAACGAGGACGTAGGTTTGGATTTTGAGAGGCATATTTTTGTTGTTTTTTGGTGCCTCAGTGGGTCTCCAAGTAAATGCACATATACCATATACAGTAAAGAAAGGCTCCGGTTCCTCCTTCTTGCATCTGCCCAAGGCACACAGTGCAATCTGCATGTGATCATGGTATATGCACTGCTTGCTCTGTGAGACACCGCGCCCACCTCTTTTTAATATATTTTTTTGCATTTTTTTTACTGTATCAAACTTTATTACTATTATTAAATACATTTTTTTGTATTTTTTTATTTAGATTTGTAGTTGATTGTCAGGTTGGTCCTGACTTCAGGTCCCCCTGTCATGTGCATTAAATACATGGACATGACAGGGGAATCATGGAATCATTTACTGCCCTCCCCTCAGACGCAGGACAAGGTGGAGGGTGGATTCTTTCTGGATGTTGTAGTCAGAAAGGGTGCGTCCATCTTCCAGTTGCTTGCCAGCGAAGATCAATCTCTGCTGGTCAGGGGGAATTCCTTCCTTGTCTTGGATCTTGGCTTTGACATTCTCAATGTTATCACTTGCCTCAACCTCCAAGGTGATGGTCTTGCCAGTGAGGGTCTTGACAAAGATCTGCATTCCTCCCCTCAGACGCAAGACAAGATGTAGGGTGGATTCTTTCTGGATGTTGTAGTCAGAAAGGGTACGTCCATCTTCCAGTTGCTTGCCAGCGAAGATCAGTCTCTGCTGGTCAGGGGGAATTCCTTCCTTGTCTTGGATCTTGGCTTTGACATTCTCAATGTTATCACTTGCCTCAACCTCCAAGGTGATGGTCTTGCCAGTGAGGGTCTTGACAAAGATCTGCATTCCTCCCCTCAGACGCAAGACAAGATGTAGGGTGGATTCTTTCTGGATGTTGTAGTCAGAAAGGGTACGTCCATCTTCCAGTTGCTTGCCAGCGAAGATCAGTCTCTGCTGGTCAGGGGGAATTCCTTCCTTGTCTTGGATCTTGGCTTTGACATTCTCAATGTTATCACTTGCCTCAACCTCCAAGGTGATGGTCTTGCCAGTGAGGGTCTTGACAAAGATCTGCATTCCTCCCCTCAGGCGCAGCACAAGATGGAGGGTGGATTCTTTCTGGATGTTGTAGTCAGAAAGGGTGCGTCCATCTTCCAGTTGCTTGCCAGCGAAGATCAGTCTCTGCTGGTCAGGGGGAATTCCTTCCTTGTCTTGGATCTTGGCTTTGACATTCTCAATGTTATCACTTGCCTCAACTTCCAAGGTGATGGTCTTGCCAGTGAGGGTCTTCACAAAAATCTGCATGTTTGCGGAATATTAAATTGCTATATCTGTATACCTTTATCTTAGTTTCTTAGTATTCTGTTCTCTGTAACCAACACTCTGCAAACTGCACTGGATGCATGAACATACCTGTTCTTATATTGACGGTGATGTCACAGTTATGTCACAGTTAACTATGTCACTAAGCTCCAACATCTGGCTTTGTCCGTATATACGCTCAGGGTCACAGTGGCCAAGCTTTGCGGGGTGCTTAATACACTGCTCACTTCACTCTGGGTGTGATTACACTACACAGCTGCGTGAGCCACATTTATATAAAAGTATGTTTAGGAGCAGTTTTCAGTACCATATTGTTCTGATGTAAAACCTTGGTTGATAATATTTTTTTTTGTCCAAAATTGTAATGAAAGAATTCAACTTAGTCCAGGTAGTTTGTGTGGCGCACTGCACCAGACAATGGATCTAAATTCACAAACTCACAACACCAACATTTTTGAAACACACAGACAAACCTTTCCTCGTGATAGGATCAAATCCATGTAAACCAAGATAATCTCACAGACGAAATTGTAATCTTGAACCTCTTGTGATCCTTGCTGAGGGGAATCGCCACTGCCGTAGCAATGGCATAGCACCTTATTTGACTCATCAGTATCTAAACATTGAGAATTCTGTAATCACGTGTAATAGTTTTTGTTGGCAGCTAGCCATGGTTTCATCAGGATGTACTTGTTTTATTGCATTGTTTTATGTAGGCGGTTCAACATAGAATAGGGGAGAATGAGACTAGCAGGACACTGCCAAAGACAGCAGGAACTGCCAGCCAGCAAACTGGTGCTGGGGGAACCAACACATGGGCACCGGTCACGAGGACGTCCCAAACTAACATATTTGGATGTACTCAAGAACGACTGTCTATATGTGGCGGAGATGTTGTTGCCAGGGATCATCGCTCTATGTAAATTCAATGTAGCCCAGCTACCATTGGAAATGAATAGCACTGCTGGTCAAAAAAAGAAGACAAAACTAAAGAAGAAGAAGAAAAAGAAGAAGAAGTGACTAGGATACAAAGGGATATATATATATATATATATATTTTATATTACATAAAATTGATGCACGGCGCACGCACGCACGCACGCACGCACGCACACACACACACACACACACACACACACACACACACACACACACACACACACACGCACGCACGCACGCACGCACGCACGCACACACACACACACACACACACACACACTTTCTCTCTTTCTCTCTCCTCCCCTCTCCCTCTCTCACTCTTCTTCGTCTTATATCTTTCTCTCACTATAGTTTAGCACAGTTTCTCATACTCTTTGGTGTATGGGATGGATGCAGCATTGGCAGTTTCCTTGCTCTCCATCTTTGTCTTGGATTACATAAACTAAAACATGAACAGGAAGACATATGAAGAAAATATTCACATGAAAGTTGCATTACTTTAGCCCTAGCCCAGCTTGTGTCCCCCCCAAAATAACCTTCATGCTCTCCAGAGGATGGCTCCTTGATTTTGGAGACCCAATGGCCAGGCAGATTGGAACTGCAATATTGGTGACCCATGGCTTTTACTCTAGTGCCACCTTTAGGCCAAACTTCCCACTTGTGCACGCTTTATACCAGTCATTATGTCACAGATACAACATGGTCAAGAAAATAACCGTAGACTCTGATGTGCCTATAAATACTTTCTCTTGATCATAAATGTTGTTGCAGTTTGCACCTTTCAAGCTCTCAACCAAGTCTCAGTCAAGATGAAAAGCCCCGCTCCTGTGTGGTTACAGTTGTTAGTTTCCGCTGATGTGAAGCGAGGACAGGAAGACTGTCTGCAACCTTAAGGTCACGTACAGCATCTTGGAGCATCCTACAGTGTAGCAGAGGCAATAGAAGTTCATATAAATGTGATTTTCACATTGTGAGGTTGATTTATCTATTCTTTCTACAGGTCACTGATGGAATATATCAGAATATCAGACCAGACAAAAATAAACTATGTATTTCTGCACAGTGGTCTATGAATAGAATATGAATGCACAAAATATATTGCACAGTCCCAATCTTTATTTTCAACATAAATTGATGTTTCATCCAGGAGGCTTCATCAGGTCCTTTTCTGCCTTTATTGATAGGACAGTAGACTGACAGGAAATGGGGAGAGACACGCAGCAAAGGTCGTCGTCAGGAACGGGAATCGAACCCACGACAAGCTGTCAGGCATCAGAGCCTATGTGTTATGCGCCCTGGACCACTAGGCCAGCGGGCACCCTTTCTATCTCTTTCCTTTCATCAGACTTTGTGGTTTGAGAATCATCACTTTCACACACAAGAAGCTTAGGCCATTTAAGTCCTTTATATAGCGTCCATACAGTAAACAGCACTTTTGTCTGATAACATAGCCCATCCAGCAAACTCAGCGACAACTCACAACAAGTGTATGAGACCATTTATTGTCACCCTTTGGTGTTGTACTGTAGATTGGGTTTCTGGAATATATAGTGTTGTATAATATTGGTAATGTACAGTACATGAACCTTACAGTCTATGGTCAACAGAACAGCACATGAATTTGAAGTTTATGTGGATCTTCCTCATTAAATAAATACTGTACAGTTAGGCTTCCATCAGTGTCGTCCCATGCACTTGTTGTACAAGGTCAACTAATCATCTGAGCTGATATAATGCAAACATTTGAGAGAATTAAATTGTGCTATTAGCAACCTGGTTTATATGTTGTAATTAATAGGCTAACCTACTGACTTTCTGAAATATAATTCAAGATGCTTCACTGTGCAGGATGACAGGTGTTATACTGTACTGTATATCTAAAGTCAACTAACTCCACAAACAAATACTCCCACAATTATGTTAGCAAGCAACATCATAGTAGGATGCATTGAAACAGGTGGTACGTTTTACCCAAATAAGGCATTTACCAAAACTCAAACAAGATCTGGGTGGCCAATCAAAGTCGCCCTCGTTTCTGAACAGAGGAGTATATATCTATGAAATTCTTTCCATTCATGCAAACATTTGAACAAGATGACAGCTCCGAGGTTCACACTGTGTATCATAGTTCTGTTCTTTGGGGAAATGGGTAAGTTGGGCCTTTTGTGCCTTCATTTTGTGTTTAATGGCCATCACTTAAAGCTCTGAATAATAAATTATTCATGTATTTTACAATAAAACATTTGCAACACAATATGCCATATGATAATAGGATAAATGATAAATCTCTCTGTTTTGCAGTAAGTCATCTGAAACAAGCCTCGGCCTTCCATCAAGATAGTGGACTAATATCAGCTAACATTGGAGACAATGTAACTTTGCACTGCTTCTATGGGAATGGTACTGGTGCGACGATGATTAGTTGGTACAAGCAAACACTGGGACAGAAACCACAGCTTATGTCTACCTTCTTTAGGTACAATCAAAATGTCGATCTACATGAATTCAAGGACAATCTACGCTTCTCACTGAACACTGCAGTAAAGGGCACAAATCATTTGCAGATCTCAATTTTACATCCTTCAGACTCCGGTACATACTACTGTATGAGCATCCGTGCCTATGTTGCTACCACATTTTCAGACGGGGCTATTCTCAGTGTAAAAGGTTCACGGTCCAACGTTCGAGCTATCATCCATCAGCCAGTGTCTGAGTCAGTTGAGCTGGGAGACTCTGTGACTCTGAATTGTACCGTCCACACTGAGACCTGTGATGGAGAACACAGTGTCTACTGGTTCAGAAGCTCCACAGAATCTCAACCTGGAGTAATTTACACCCATAGTAAGACTGAAGTCTGCAAGAAAACTCCTACATCTGGACAGTCTACACAGAGCTGTGTCTACGAACTCACCAAGAGGAACGTCACTGTTGCAGATGATGGAGCTTACATTTGTGGTGTGACCCTTTGTGGGGAGATGTTCTTTGGAAATGGAACAACGCTGGATATCAAACGTAATCAAGGTAATTGCACATTTACGGAATAGCATTAGATGATTGATTTAAAATGATGGATTTATAGTAGGCTAATGTTTCTATAGGTTATACAGTAGCTATTCCGTTTACTGTGTTAGTGTGGAAACAATGTTTCTTCTTCTAATCCGAAGTAGTGAATGTGGACTAATAATTAACCTGCCTTCATTTCAGTACATGAAGATCACGTGAATACAACTGTCACTGTATTGGTGATTTCAAATGTACTTCTTGGGATGTCCACGCTTCTACTTGCAGGGACTCTTTGCAAGTCATGGAGCAAAGATCACAAAGGTATAAACACTTTCTAATGCATGTAGGGTGCGATTTTTTATGACCCAATATGATAACCACTTAAGCCCTATAACCAATACTTAGTTGACCACCCCCTAGGGCTCTACTTGGACGGCTCCTTTTTTTCACTGTACATCACCTATATGGTAAAAATAACAGATCTACAACCTCACTATGTGTTGCGATGCATTGCGAGCTTGCAGATGTGCTGAATTCTCACCCCAGGTCCAGGATAAAGACGTGGTTAATGACTACAATATCCCTGGTTTTGCTATTTCAATTTGTGTTTAGTTCTGGCACTAAAAAGGGCCCATTACAATTGAGCAAAATGAAGATGAAGAGAATGTCAAATAAAACCACATTCTGCTATTTTATTGCTCACTAGCAGGCATACTGTACATCATATTGTTGAATATGTATTTCCGGTTATATCCAACATATCGATCCATCATGAATGTTGCAATAGTATGTAAACACTTGCTAATGCCTGCCATTGATTATTTGGTTTGAAGAAGACAAATACAATACTGTTTAAACAATTTAAGTAATTTGAATGAAATAATTGGCAACAGGTTGTATGATGATGATGATAATACAACTGCATAATTGATCATATTTTGTGGATAATTTACATGCTAATTTACACACTTTACGGCTGGCGTTTTTTGGTCAAGGGTAGAATGTTTAATATTTATGTTTGTTATGTCAAATATAAACATGTCTGTAATGTACTCTATGTACATTATATAACAGCTTCAGTGTCACAACCACATCTTTTGTGGTGAAAACTAAAATAAATGTGTATTCCAGATGCAACAATTTAATTCTTTATCTCATATTACAGGGAATACAGACCTATCTTCCCCTCAGGTAATTTGAGCATTTGTTATGCCACAGTATTGAACAACTTTAAGAAACCTATAAGACTTGTATTATTATTCTTAAGCAGTCTATAAACGTTTATCAAGTTTCTTATAAGCACTTATTAATAAATGCCTTATAGGCCTACTCTAACAATAAACATGTTTAAAATGCTATTATTAATGCTTATTCTCTTTTAACACTAAGCATCTAATATGGACTGGGCTGGATTAATTGTTAGCCTAATTAATGTTTATTGCAAGCACCTTATAAGTTGTTACCCAAATGAATATTAATGCAGGTGTATCAAATATCATATTAAATGGATTATTGTATTGTAAAGGGATTATTTGTTTTGTCGCATTCCTAAGACAATAATTTGATGACCGACAGCAGTTCCCTGTGGAGACACAAAGAGTCTCCTTTTGTCTCCATCGGAAATCAAATTATTGCCTCAGGAAAGTAATAAAAACTAGAACTATCCATGAATTCAAGTCTCCATGGGATGAGTAAGTAACTCCTCTCTCCTCCACATCTCTTAGTGCACAGATCTTTTCTTTTTTGATAGTGTTTATTCCTGCTTATCCTAGAAGCACCACACACTTTTTAAGAAGTATTTTTTTCTCCTTATCTCCTTTGAATACCGGTTGGCCTCTTTCTCAGTTATTTTACTTAGTTCTGTGGTTTGATCTGCCAGCATTAACTTATAGGCCCTGGTATGATTCTTCTTGCTCTGACACAGTTTTGGATATATTTCTATGTTTCCACCCTCACAGCCTCAGAATGGCGATGATGTCAGCTATGCAGCCGTGACTTTCACATCTAGAGGCCCCTCCTCCTCCAGGATGGACAGAGTGAAGTCCAACAGAGACACTGCAACCTATTCTGATGTCAGATTCCTTCAACAGGAGTGACGGTGGTGTGGAACACCATCAGAGAACAGTGGAGAGGAGAATCCATGCACATTTTCTTTTGGATGCAGAATTGATTGAAGGCTTTATTAGAAGTTTGCATAGGAAAATGTACAGATTCATGACGGTACAGTTCACTGGTACAAGGTCTACTAAAAGGAGATCCATGAAAAGACTAAGCTTATTTCAACAGGAAACCATTTAAGTATCTCATATAACATTGAATGACAGACAAATAGAACACAGTACTATGCAGTAGATATGTAAAGAAAAGGGGGAAAAAAAGAAAAGAAAACAGTAAATCTAAACAAACAGTAAGTATATACAAGGAATATACAGTAAATCTAAACAAACAGTAAGTCTATACAAGGAATATACAAGTATACAAGTATATACAAGGAAGGGGCAGGGAGGGTAGGGTTGGGCTAGGTTTTTTACCAGTTGCGAACGGCTGCTGCCTGTAAGTGGTTTTTCAGGGCAATTTTAAAGGATGCTAGTGATCCACACTCCTTTATGGCCTTCGGTAAGGCATTCCACATTTTTGTGGTATAGCAGAAGAACGAGTTCGACCCTTTCTTTGAGTTGACTCTGGGTTGAACGTGATCTGTGGCACTGCCTCTGGTGTTGTAATTATGGACATCCTTAACGTTTATAAAGTATTTTGACAGGTACTTGGGTATCATAGTGGTGTAGTGTATCTTGTACACCAGGCCCATTGCAAGTTGCTGTACTCTGTCATCTACTCTGAGCCACCCCACTCTTAACTGGTGAGTAGCGGTGAGGTGAGTCTGATAGGGAAGGTTAAGCAGGACCCTAATTAGTTTATTTTGGGCTGTTTGGAGTTTAGTTTTAAGGGCTTGTGGGGCGTCACGATACCATACGTGGACTCCGTAGTCAAAGAGGGGCTGGATTATTGCACCAGCTATGGTCTTCAGTGTGTTGAAGTTGACCATTGGGGCGATCCTCTGTAGGAAACGAGTTCGTTGGTTGATTTTTTTTATTACTTTTGAAGTCATCTTTTCGCTGGAAAGATTAGCTTCAAGGATACAATATCCAGTAAGATATTTCGTTTTTTCGTGTTATGACCTTGTCACCCACTTTGATTGTGAAGTCATCTACCTTTTTGAGGTTATGATAACAATAGTTGCAGTGCAGTTGGGGGTTAAAGTGTCTTACTTACAGTAAGGGCACTTCGAGGGCACTCATACAATATGCATTGTTTACTAACATAGAGCGAGCGTGCACCTCCTTTCCAGCCAGAGGTGCATAACACCTAACACAAAACATCTCCCAGCTTACCCTGTTGATGATAACAACAGGGTGTCATCATACTCCCCTATGCATTTATGCTTTCATTATTCTCCATCTCTCCTTCAACTCCTTTTTACAAACATCACAGTACTGCACATCTAATATATCTAGCTATTATTCTATTTTCTCACCTTTGTCTTGTACACAATTATACACAATAAAACAGATCAATATCCTTTGCCCATTTCTTGTCAATGCAATCTGGGAACCCATTCAGTACAAAAAAAAAAACATTCTGTCTTGAGAGATCAGTGTCTATGTACAGTAACCACGCCTCGGACAGGGTCTGTGGTGGAACCTGGAATTATTCGTTTTTTGTTCCCTTCTTGGCCCTCACATGTGAGAAAGGGTACCCATGATGAATGAATAATGTGATTTACAGACAGGATATGTGATTCTCAGAAGTCCTGTCTGTGATGCTGTGAAGAGCCTGCCTTCAGTAAGTCAGAGTTCTCTGGAATAAAAGAAAGTGTGGTAGAACTAGAAGCAGGGAAGATGATGGGTCAACTTGTAAACCTTGTTCTGCTCTGTACGCAATTTAAAATATTGGAATTACTGCATGATGATAATCAACACATGAATGTGCGTGTAATCTAGGCTGTCATTTTGTGTTTACGTTGATCTCAGCATGTTGCTTGCCAAGCAGCAGAGCGGGGAGACACTGAGATCAACAGTGGAATCACAAAAAGATAACTGATAACTGGGACAAGTCTTTATTAAAAGTGAGATAATGTAGCACAGGGCTACTCAACTTAAGATGGCACAGGGGCCACTCAGCAAAATACCAAAAGACTGAGGGCAGCCAGCTAAAGATGACAGTCCTAGTTTTGACGTTTAGACAATGATTTTGTAACACACTACATGACTAGTCTAAAAAAGTAAGGAAACACACAGAAAACAGCCACATTTCCATCCATAAGGCCAAACCTCATTTAACAAAAAGATTGTCATGGAATGATTAGTGATGAAATGATGAAGTTTCCTCTTTTGGAACAAACAAAATAGCAGGAAAGCCAAAAAAGGTTGTATAAAACAAGACAAAAATAGTTTCTTAGGGGTATTGGAGAAACATCTGGCATCAGAAATTAATTGTATTATATAATTTTGTTGGTATGACCAGGACGGGCGGCATAGACATGCTGTAGGGGGCGCATGCGGCCCACGGGCCGCAGGTTAAATAGTGCTGATGTAGCATAACATTCTAGAATCTCATCCAGATACAATGCTAATCTAAAAAAATAAAAAGGTTTAAAAAAACTTCTTCCCAAACAGGAGTCCATGAGCCTGATGTCGCGTGTTGAAAATAGCAGATCAAGCTCATGTGTCACATGAAAATACGAATTCTACAAGCTCATAATGGATCACGATGACACGTGTCGGAAGAAGGAATTCTTCCTACACATGCAGCTGAAAATAAACTATGTAATAGCTTCACTATGACTCAAAGCTGGGCTCTTAATTCAGACTGAGCTAATTTAGTGTCAAGCCTGTAACCTCTCACCACAATGCTCTTAAAGAATGTATGCAGAGACCAGTCACACGGAAAACTATTTAGTTCACATGATAGTGCCATAGTACATAATCTACAGTATTGCATATTAACAATGACTACAGAGACTGTGTCTGTCTGCCCCTCCCTTCCCCTCTCTGTCTGTCTGAATGTTTGTTCATGCGTCTCTCTCTCTCTCTCTCTCTCTCTCTCTCTCCCTCCCCCATCTCTCTCTTCCTCCCCTTATATATTTCTCTCACAGAGTTAACTCTTATTGAGAGTTCAAAGATTTAAAAAAATGAAAATCTTCGCATGATTAGCCCAAGCCCACTCTGTTCCCCCTAAAATAACCTTCATGCTCTCCAGAGGATGGCTCCTTGATTTTGGAGACCCAATGGCCTTTCCTCTAGGACCATACTTAGTTAAGACAACATTTGCAATAGCAAACATAAGGACCATGAAATGGCAATGGGTTCACAAGGATGTGCCCTATACTGATTTTGGTGGCCCATGGCTTTTACTCTAGTGCCGCCTTTAGGCCAAACATCCCACTTTTGCACTGTAAGCTCAAAATCTATGACAACTGTTCAGTCAGTGCATTCATGCTCCCTGAATGATGAACCCTTGAATTGATTGATTAAACTAATTTCTTCTATTGCCACTCAGGCTCAAATTACAATTTTGCATGCAAGATATCTCATCATTTAATTGGAACATTGCAGGATGAACCCTACTGATTTTGATGGCCCAATGGCTTTTCCTCTGGCGCCACAGACAGCAACCAAAACGTTCTACAGCCTCTGATTCTGTCATGACATGTATTATTTATGAAAGGATATCACAACAGGAGACAATTCTAGAGGTTGTCAGCATCCCAGCCCTGATGAGCCACACAAAGTAATGTGAAAACAAAGGAAAGTGATTAATTAAACACAGTACAAATTCCAAGATTCTAATCTGGTGATTACATAATATGGTTACATGTCAGCATATGTGACTTTTGCATGCAGTCAGAGCATACAGTAACTGAATATACCAGTCATTATGTCACACAGATACAGCATGGTCAAGAAAAAACCTTAGACTCTTCATGTGTCTATAAATACTTTCTCTTGATCTTGAATGTTTATGCAGTTTGCACCTTTCAAGCTCTCAAGTCTCATCTGAAAATCCACACTCCTCTGTGGTTACAGTTGTTTAGTTTCCACTGGTGGAAACTTATGTGAAGCGAGGACGGGAAGACTGGTCTGTAACCTCAAAGTCATGTACAGCATCTTGCAGCATTTTCACATTATGAGGGTGATTTATCAGTAAGTAAGTATTAACTCTAGTTGACTATGGATCTAGAAAAGTTTAATTAATAAATTAAAATATATATGCAATATGAAAGGCCAATAACAATATATGGCACAGTCCCACAACATAAACCAATATTTCATCCATGAGGCTTGATCGGGTCCTATCGATCTTTCATCATCTTCTTGCTTTGTATCTCTTTCATTGCAGACTTGAGTGGTTTCAGAATCATACTTCAACACACAAGAAGCTGAAGCCATTGAAGACCTTTATAGCTTCCATAAACAGCACTTTTGTCTGAGAACATAGCCCATCTGGCAACATCTGTGACAACCCACAATACATGCAGTATGAGACCATTGTCACCCTGGCCTTTAGCATTGTAAAAAAAATTGTAATCTATCTATAAATGCGAGAAGTCTCTGCGTGTCTGCGTGTATGTAATCCGCGTATCTCGAGAACCGTTCGTCCCACCGGCTTCAGATTCGGCACGCGCGTTCTCCGCCGCGGCGCGGAGTGCAGTGCCCGGCCTCGACCCGACCCGACGCGCGTTTTTTCCGAAACGGCGCAAAACGTTCGGAATCTCCTTATGCGGAGCTGATTGTTGACATCAGGCTGTTCCGGAGGAAATCGGCGCAAGCGCTGACTCATTGTGACATCATTTCATGAGTCAACAAAAAATCTCTGTGAGTGTGTATGTATGTATGTAATCCGCGTATCTCGAGAACCGTTCGTCCCACGGGCACGCGCGTTCTCCATATATGGGCATAAAATGAAAAATCTCTGTGAGTGTGTATGTATGTATGTAATCCGCGTATCTCGAGAACCGTTCGTCCCACGGGCACGCGCGTTCTCCATATATGGGCATAAAATGAATGCCCCCATATATGGGCATAAAATGGATTGCAGACAGACAGATACAGATATCTCCATATATGGACATAAATGAGTCAACAAAAAATCTCTGTGAGTGTGTATGTATGTATGTAATCCGCGTATCTCGAGAACCGTTCGTCCCACGGGCACGCGCGTTCTCCATATATGGGCATAAAATGAATGCCCCCATATATGGGCATAAAATGGATTGCAGACAGACAGATACAGATATCTCCATATATGGACATAAATGGACAGAGGCAAACAGATGGTCAAAGATCTCCATATATGGGCATAAAATGGACGCAGACAGACAGATACAGATATCTCCATATATGGGCATAAATGGACACAGGCAAACAGATGTTCAAAACGGGTCCTATGACAACAGGTATAATGAGGTTTGCATTAAAGGGGGAACCGGCACTGTGTCTGCAACACAGTTGGAGGCACAGACAGATACTCCATATATGGGCATAAAATGGACGCAGATAGACAGATATCTCCATATATGGGCATAAAATGGACCCAGAACTATAACTGCAGTGATCTCCATATATGGACATAAAATGGACGCCGACAGACAGACAGACAGACAGATACAGATATCTCCATATATGGGCATAAATGGACACAGGCAGACAGATGGTCAAAACGGGTCCTATGAAAACAGGTATAATGGGGTTTGCATTAAAGGGCGGGGCATTCATTCCCTATTTACATTGTTCCGAGTTGGCCAGGTCGCCGACTAGACGCTGGGCCGCCCGAAGGGCGGCCCAGCTTCTAGTGTCCATAATACTCAAACTGTACAGTCCAAGGTCAACATGAACAGCACATGACGTTTACGTGGGTCATGAAATAGTTTACAGCATAATGTTTTTCAATTGTTCCATCAGCATAGCCCCACTTGTTGTACAGATCCAATACATCATCTGAGTTCATGCTAACATGTGAAGGAATTAAATTAAGCTATTATCTACCTGGTTTTATATACTTCTGAAAGTTGTAATTAGCAGGCTATCTGAATTAACAAGACCATACACTGCAGCTGAAGTGAAGAAGTGATCCTATGATTTATTTATGCTTTTTGCTTATTCTTAGTTTTTGCAGGATGACAGGTCTTATACTGTATATCTCCACAAACCAATAATTCCACAATTATGTTTGCAAGCAACATCATAGTAGGATGCAATGAAACTGGTGGTCCGTTTTACCCAAATAAGGCATTTACCGAAACTCAAACAAGATCTAGTTGGCCAATCAACGTCAACCTCATCTCTGAACAGAGGAGTATATATCTATGAAATTCTTTCCATTCTACGCAGACATTTGAACAAGATGACAACTCCAAAGTTCACACTGTTTGTTGTAGTTCTGTTCTTTGGGGAAATGGGTGAGTCAATAGGCCTTTTATACAGCCCTTTTCGTGTATTTTACAATAAATAACACAATATACTGTATGCCATATGACAAATCTGAAATTGCTCTCTATTTTACTTACAGCAGGTAATCCGAAACAAGCCTCAGCCCTCCATCAAGATAGTGGACTTATATCAGCTAACATTGGAGACAATGTAACGTTGCACTGCTTCTATGGGAATGGAACTGGTGCGACAATCTTTAGTTGGTACAAGCAAACACTGGGACAGAAACCACAGCTTATGTCTACCTTCTTTAGGTACAATCAAAATGTCCATCTACATGATGAATTCAAGGACAATCCACGCTTCTCACTGAACACTGCAGTAAAGGGCACAAATCATTTGCAGATCTCAATTTTACATCCTTCAGACTCCGGTACATACTACTGTGTAGGAATCCGTGCCTATGATGCTACCACATTTTCAGATGGGGCTATTCTCAGCGTAAAAGGTTCACGGTCCAACGTTCGAGCTATCATCCATCAGCCAGTGTCTGAGTCAGTCGAGCTGGGAGACTCTGTGACTCTGAACTGTACCGTCCACACTGAGACCTGTGATGGAGAACACAGTGTCTACTGGTTCAGAAGCTCCACAGAATCTCAACCTGGAGTCATTTACACCCATAATAACACTGAAGTCTGCAAGAAGACTCCTAAATCTGGACAGTCTACACAGAGCTGTGTCTACGAACTCACCAAGAGGAACGTCACTGTTGCAGATGATGGAGCTTACATTTGTGGTGTGACCCTTTGTGGGGAAATGTTCTTTGGAAATGGAACAACGCTGGATATCAAACGTAATCAAGGTAATTTCACATTTACTGAATAGCATTTAGATGGGGGATTTATAATGATGGAATTACAGTAGGCTAATGTTTCTATAGGTTATACTATGCAGTTTACTGTTTTAGTGTGGAAACAATGTTTCTTCCTCTAATCCTACAGTAAGTGGTGAATGTGGACTAATAATTAACCTGCCTTAATTTCAGTACATGAAGATCATGTGAATACGACCGTCACTGCATTGGTGGTTTCAAATGTACTTCTTGGGATGTCCACGCTTCTACTTGCATGGGCTCTTTGCAAGTCATGGAGCAAAGATCACAAAGGTATAACACTTCCTAATGAATGTCGAGTGTGATCTTTTATGACCTAAAACCACTTTAGCCCTATTTGACCACCCCCTATGTCTCTCTTGGTCCGCTCCCTTTCCCCCCTGTACATCACCTCTTTGGCAAAAATAACAGATCTACAAGCTCACTATGTGTTGCGATGCAGATGTGCTGAATTTTCACCCCAGGATACAGACACGCAGGGTTAATGAATACAATATCCCTGGTTTAGCTTTACTTTCAATTTGTGTTTAGTCCTGGCTCTAAAAAGGCCCATTACAATTAGGCAAAATAGCTATATTATTATTTAATGGTGTAAAATAGATAAACAGAAAATGAGTAGCACACATCTGTGCCATTCTTTCATTCTGTCTGGGTATTAAAGAGAATGTCACATCAAGCCGATATTGTATTGCTCAGTAGCAGGCATACATACTGTACATCATATTGTTGAACATGATTTAAGACTTTATGAATCACTGAATCAGTTCAATGTATTTCCGGTTGTATCCGACATATTGATCCATCATGCAATATAATTGGCAACAAGTTGTATGATGACAATGATAATACAATTGCATAAGTTATATTTTATGGATAATGTAAATTAAATCTAAATTTGAACACTACTGCTGCCGTTTTTTGGTCAAGAGTAGAATGTTTAATGTTTGTGTTTGGTACAGTACTGTATGTCAAATATACGCAAACTAAAAACATAAAATGCTCATTTAACGTGTCTGCACTTTCCTGTATGTACATTATATTACAGCAGTGTCACAACCACATCTTTTGTGGTGAAAACTAAAATAAATGTGTTGTCCAGAGCACATGCAAAAATTTAATTCTTTATCTCATTTTACAGGAAATAAAGACCCATCTTCCTCTCAGGTAATTTGACAATTTAAACAACTTTAAGAAACGGCTTTTAATATAGTTCACCCCAATGACTTATTTTCTATCGATTACAAACTGGTGAAATTAATGGATATTTGTTTTGTCACATTCCCAAGACAATAATTTGATGGTTTGTTTCATCTTTTCGACACCCAAACCTAACCCTTACCCTAACCTCCGTGGGGTGAGTCGCTAACCCTCCTGACGCTCCTTTGTCGAAATGATGGTCGTTCGAAAGAACGAGATTTCCCCTAATTTGATGATCGACAGCAATTCCCTGTCGAGACACAAAGAGTCTCCTTTCGTCTCCATAGGGAATTACGGTCAGAAGTAAATTAATGCCTCAGGAAAGCAACAAAAATGAATAATATCCATGAATTCAAGTCTCCATGGGATGAGTAATCAATAGAAAATGGATGAACTATCCCTTTAACATGTGATCAAAAGATTTGAAGGAGTTATTGTAGTTTAAACTCCTCTCCTTCACATGTTTTAGCGCTCGTATTTGATAATGTTTATTCCCGCTGATCCTAGAAGCACCACACACTTTTTAAGACGTTCATTTTCTTTCCTTCTTTTAAGCACTCGGTTGCTTATTTTTTCCCAGTTATTGCCAGACCCATGAAATGGGTAGGCCTACATAAGCAAATGTCGGTCCGGGTTTTCTATATAAAGGGTATATATGATGATGACATAATGATGACATGCCTACAAAAGGCATGATGTCATAAATGATGATGACAGACAGGGGGTCTGGCACAACCAGGTTGACCTGGTCTAGTTTTACTTTACATGTTCTGTGGTTTGATCTGTCTAATTGGCTAATAGGCCCTGGTATGATTCTTCTTGCTGTGATGCAGTTTTGAATATACATCTCAGTTTCCACCCTCACAGCCTCAGAATGGCGATGACGTCAGCTATGCAGCCGTGACTTTCACATCTAGAGGCCCTTCCTCCTCCAGGATGGACAGAGTGAAGTCCAACAGAGACACTGCAACCTATTCTGATGTCAGATTCCTTCAACAGGAGTGACGGCGGTGTGGAACACCATCAGAGAACAGTGGAGAGGAGAATCCACACCCATTTTCTTATAGCTGCAGTATAACAATAGTTGCAGTGCAGTTGGGGGTTAAAGTGTCTTACTTAAGTTTACAGTGAGGGCACTTTGAGGCCACTCATACAGTATGCATAGTTTACTAACACAGAGCAAGCGTGCACCTCCTTTCCTGTCAGAGGTGCATAACACTTAACACAAACATTTCCCCTCACACTCTCACAGCTTACCCTGTTGATGATAACAGGTTCATCTACTCCCTTATGCTTTTGCTTTCATTATCCTCCATCTCTCCTTCGCCTTTTTATAATAAAAAAAAAACATTACTGTAAAGTATAATATGCAGTATCTAGCTATTATTCTATTTTCTCACATTTGTCTTGTATACAATCATGTACAATTAAACTCGTCAATATCCTTTCCTTTGCCCATGTGTTGCCTTTATTGTGTCAGTGCAATCTGGGAACACATTGTGACACGTTGTGAGCTTGTAGATCTGCTACTTTCAACAAGCGTCACATCTGTATGGCATATAAATTAATCACCATCATTCATCTCTTGTTTTTCGTCGTTTGTACCTACCAACATGACAAATGGTCCTCGCATTGAAGTTCAGTGTTAAAGGTTTGAATCTATTTGAAAGGGAATTGCAATGGAAACGTTGATGGTTGATATTTACAAAAGCCAGTAGGCACACTTATTGCCACAGATAGCCTATATTTTCATGTTTTATATTTTCTAATAATGGGATTGTGATTGGGCTGAAAATAGTTTGTAATCTTCATTTATCTCCACTACAGGTGATTAGCCATGCATGTTTTACCAGAGCCCTGTTAGTCAGCATTATGTTTCCACCTCTCACAACGAGGACGTAGGGTTGGATTTTGAGAGGCATATTTTTGTTGTTTTTTGGTGCCTTAGTGGGTCACCAAGTAAATGCACATATACCATATACAGTAAAGAAAGGCTCCGGTTCCTCCTTCACTGCAATCTGCATGTGATCATGGTATATGCACTGCTTGCTCTGTGAGACACCGCGCCCACCTCTTTTTAATATATTTTTTTGCATTTCTTTTTACTGTATCAAACTTTATTACTATTATTAAATACATTTTTTTGTATTTTTTTATTTAGATTTGTAGTTGATTGTCAGGTTGGTCCTGACTTCAGGTCCCCCTGTCATGTGCATTAAATACATGGACATGACAGGAGAATCATGGAATCATTTACTGCCCTCCCCTCAGACGCAGGACAAGGTGGAGGGTGGATTCTTTCTGGATGTTGTAATCAGAAAGGGTGCGTCCATCTTCCAGTTGCTTGCCAGCGAAGATCAATCTCTGCTGGTCAGGGGGAATTCCTTCCTTGTCTTGGATCTTGGCTTTGACATTCTCAATGTTATCACTTGCCTCAACCTCCAAGGTGATGGTCTTGCCAGTGAGGGTCTTGACAAAGATCTGCATTCCTCCCCTCAGACGCAGCACAAGATGAAGGGTGGATTCTTTCTGGATGTTGTAGTCAGAAAGGGTGCGTCCATCTTCCAGTTGCTTGCCAGCGAAGATCAGCCTCTGCTGGTCAGGGGGAATTCCTTCCTTGTCTTGGATCTTGGCTTTGACATTCTCAATGTTATCACTTGCCTCAACCTCCAGGGTGATGGTCTTGCCAGTGAGGGTCTTGACAAAGATCTGCATTCCTCCCCTCAGACGCAGCACAAGATGGAGGGTGGATTCTTTCTGGATGTTGTAGTCAGAAAGGGTGCGTCCATCTTCCAGTTGCTTGCCAGCGAAGATCAGCCTCTGCTGGTCAGGGGGAATTCCTTCCTTGTCTTGGATCTTGGCTTTGACATTCTCAATGTTATCACTTGCCTCAACCTCCAAGGTGATGGTCTTGCCAGTGAGGGTCTTGACAAAGATCTGCATTCCTCCCCTCAGACGCAGAACAAGATGGAGGGTGGATTCTTTCTGGATGTTGTAGTCAGAAAGGGTGCGTCCGTCTTCCAGTTGCTTGCCAGCGAAGATCAGTCTCTGCTGGTCAGGGGGAATTCCTTCCTTGTCTTGGATCTTGGCTTTGACATTTTCAATGTTATCACTTGCCTCAACTTCCAAGGTGATGGTCTTGCCAGTGAGGGTCTTCACAAAAATCTGCATGCTTGCGGAATATTAAATCGCTATATCTGTATACCTTTATCTTAGTTTCTTAGTATTCTGTTCTCTGCAACCAACACTCTGCAAACTGCACTGGATGCATGAACATACCTGTTCTTATATTGACGGTGATGTCACAGTTATGTCACAGTTAACTATGTCACTAAGCTCCAACATCTGGCTTTGTCCGTATATACGCTCAGGGTCACAGTGGCCAAGCTTCGCAGGGCGCTTAATACACTGCTCACTTCACTCTGCAGGGGTTGACACTAAGGTCTCAGAGGCACTTGCCCCTCGTGCAAGTACAGGTCATGTTCTACTTGCCCGAAGGTAATGCCCACTTGCCCGAAAAGTAAATCGTCCATTATAAAATGATAGGTACGATTTTAATTACTGCTCAATTTCACACTTATTTCTTTACTTTCTGGGGCTGTGCGATAAAATGTCATACCTCAATACCTCCAAATCCAAATGCCAAATACTTTAGCTATGATTGAATATGTCTATGGGTTCACACTTGTTATTTTTAATTTTTAAATGTAGCAACAGTAAAAACAGCACATTATAGGTAAATAGTGCTCTTATTTTACATTCCACAGACCAGAAGACACAGTTCAGGTGTTTAGACAGATATCTCGTGTTGTGTTTATAGACATTTGTGTCCCCTCTCAAATGAGCACTTGCCCTGTCGGGCAACCTGAAAGCCAACTTCACCTGCCCTGACGTTTTATTTACCTGCCGGGGGCAGGTGGGCAAGCTTTAGTGTCAATGCCTGCTCTGGGTGTGATTTTTACACTACACAGCTGCGTGAGCCGCATTTATATAAAAGTATGTTTAGGAGCAGTTTTCAGTACCACATTGTTCTGATGTAAAACCTTGGTTGATCATATTTTTTTTTGTCCAAAATTGTAATGAAAGAATTAAACGTAGTCCAGGTAGTTTGTGTGGCTCACTGCACCAGACAATGGATCTAAAGTCACAAACTCACAACACCAACATTTTTGAAACACACAGACAAACCTTTCCTCGTGATAGGATCAAATCCATGTAAACCAAGATAATCTCACAGACAAAATTGTAATCTTGAACCTCTTGTGATCCTTGCTGAGGGGAATCGCCACTGCCGTAGCAATGGCATAGCACCTTATTTGACTCATCAGTATCTAAACATTGAGAATTCTGTAATCACGTGTAATAGTTTTTGTTGGCAGCTAGCCATGGTTTCATCAGGATGTACTTATTTTTATTGCATTGTTCTACAGTATATGTACTGTAGGCAGTTCAACAGAGAATAGGGGAGAACGAGACTAGCAGGACACTGCCAAAGACACCAGGAACTGCCAGCCAGCAAACTGGTGCTGGGGTAACCAACACATGGGCACCGGTCACGAGGACGTCCCAAACTAACATATTTGGATGTACTCAAGAACGACTGTGTATATGTGGCGGAGATGTTGTTGCCAGGGATCATCGCATGTAAATTCAGTGTAGCCCAGCTACCATTGGAAATGAATAACACTGCGGGTCAAAAAAAGAAGACAAAACTAATTAAATGTAAAGAAGAAGGAGAAGAAGAAAAAGAAGAAGAAATGACTAGCATACAAAGGGATATATATATATATATTTTGATATTACATAAAATTGATGCACACACGCACGCACGCACACACACACACACACACACACACACACACACACACACACACACACACACACACACACACACACACACACACACACACACACACAAGCTGAAACAAAGCAATGGAAAACAGAAGTAGATATATCCTGGTGAAACTATTAAACAGACAGGCTGGCTAGCTGCCAAAATAAACAACACATAGCATCCAACATTCTTGCCACCCTTGAGAAAGAGAGTTAATTAAAGTGCAGTGTCATTGCTGCAGATCGTTTCCCAGCGTTTCCCCTTACGAATGAATGATCATAAGACACTTGACATTATACTTGTAAGTGTAGACTAAATAAAAAAGTTCACTAGGTTTCAAGTCTGAAATATTTGTCTTTGGTTTACCTGCAGGGTTTCTTTATTTAGAGTAGACATAGGCCTAACAAGGAAGTGGCTTTCCAGACAAGTGGTGAATCATGATTGCTAATTTTGATAATGTCAAAAGTTGGGTTTGAATTGTTTACACTATACAGCTCTGCATGAGCTGCATTTATATAAAATTATGTTTAGGAGCAGTTATCACTAACACCATAACCATAACATTCTAGAATCTCATCCAGATACAGCAATGCTAACTCATATTGAATCTAATGAAGTCTTCCCAAACAGGAGTCCATGAGCCTGATTTATACTTGGTTTATGATGGTGTCACGTGTCTGAAAGCAGATCTACAAGCTCATGTGTCACATGATTGTCCATATGCACACTCATCTTTTTCCAAAATGTTTATATAATGAAAGAATTCAACTTAGTCCAGGTACTGTAGTTTGTGTGGCTCACTGCACCATGCAATGGATCTAAAGTCACAACACCAAAATGTTTGAAACACACAGACAGGATCAAAGCAATCCATGTAAATCATGATAATCTCACAGACAAAATTGTAATCTTGAACCTCGTATGATCCTTGCATTGCTGAGGGGAATCGCCACTGCCGTAGCAATGGAATAGCACCTTATTTGACTCATCAGTATCTAGACATTGAGAATTCTGTAATCATGCGTAATTGTTTTTGTTGGCAGCTAGCCATGGTTTCATCAGGATGTACTTGTTGTATTGCATTGTTCTACAGTATATGTACTGTAGGCAGTTCAACAGAGGATAGGGGAGAACGAGACTAGCAGGACACTGTCAAAAACACCAGGAACTTCCAGCCAGCAAACTGGTGCAACACATGGGCAACGGTCACGAGGACATCCCACACTAACATACTGTATGTGGATGTACTCAAGAATGACGCAGAGGCGCAAAGCACCAACGAGCTAGCCGGTTGTATGGAGAACCGGAATGACTGGACATCGTTATCCCAGTGGCGTTTCCCCTTACCAATGATCATAAATAAGACTCTGGACATTATACTTGTAAGTGTACTCCAAATAAAAATGTTCACTAGATTTCAAGTCTGAAATATTTGTCTTTGGGTTTACCTGCGGGGTTGCTTTAAATAGACATAATAAGGAAGTGCAGACAAGTGGTGAATAATGATTGCTAATTTTGATACTGTCAAGAGGAAAGGTGTGTCTGTTAGTAAAAAATGTTTGGCAGTTTACTTTAGATCCATTGTCTCTTGCAGTGTGCTACAGAAAGGACCTGGACTGAAGTGCTACAGTAAGTCGTACTTAGTTTTTAGTACTATACAATTTGAGACCAAAAACCTTTCTTAAAAACAAACACGTTGGGAACTGTGGAAAGATAGACACTGTAGGGATTAACATTTCACAACATCTCATGCTGATAATAGATTCATGTTTTGTGTTGAAAACTTTAGGAAAATAGTAAAAATCAAACCTTGGTTCGAAGTGGAGCCGTGAAATTGAGCACTTCCAGATCTATGTTTTTGATTCTATGTGTTCCCCCCTGTGTGTGTGTGTGTGCGTGTGTGTGCCTGGCCTGAAAACAGCGCCCCTCCCTTAACATGTGTGGTCATAAAAGGTACTGTTCGAACTCAACGGGACAGTTCTCACTGGTGAGACAGGACACACATTGCCACTCAGAGGGAGACCATGGGCTCCGCCCACGGCTCCAAAAAAACATACTGACAGGGCGCATATCGATGTTTCGATGTGCCGTTGTTTCGAGCGACCAGTAATCCGAGGCTAACCAGCCGCCGCGGATGAATGCTAACCTGCCGTCACGGGTGAACACTAACCTGCCGACGCTGGTGAACACTAACTTGCCAACGCAGGTTAGCGTCCCCTAAGGCGAGGTGGCGCAGGATGGAATTCACACAGGACAGAATTCATTTGCAAGTGTGATACGATTTGCGGTTGGTTGTTTAAGTTGGACAAAATGTTGACAAAATATTTTTCCCAAATATGGATATGGCGGACGTCTGACATCATAGTCTTATGTTATAGACCACATGAGACTCACACAATATGTCCATAATTATATGGGCATTCTAAGCTATGGGCTATTAATATTGATGACATCAGGGATCAGGTCAGCAGGTCAGCTATAGTCATTGAGTGAACAATGTGATGTCACAACAGGTCAGCTATAGACATTGACCTACCTACCTACTCACTGACGGTCAAGGTTCTGCCGGGTTTGATAATAAATGCTTCCTACGGTCGCAGTAATACCTGATGATCATGTTGAAGGGGGAGGGGGTATCACGGCACCCTGTCTTTAAATGTTTGTACCGTATATATTAGTTGTTGTAGGGTTAATACTGTGCCATGTGATGAGTGATGTCTTCAAGTGTTCTCTGCACTATAGAAATGCACCTGGGTCTTCTTTGCCTGCTCTTCTATTGGAATAGTGCCCTCGTGCAGGGATTCGCAGCTTCACCCTTCACAGTCTGCTGTGGGAATTTGGATCCGAGAACCACACCAGCTGGCGGCTTCAACATCCATATAAGTAGTCCACAAACCGGCATCCCACCTTACAAAATCACTGTCTCCCAAAGTACTTATATGCCAGGAGATGTGATCAGCGGTGAGTTACCATCTATCAGCGCTGGCAACACATAACATCACAGTTAAAAACGAAAGTGTGAAAATATCATGTCATACATGTCTGTTGCAACACTATAGATCAGGGGCAGGCAACTTTGATGATGGGGAGGGCCACGATATGTCCACACTCACTCCATTGCATATACTGCCATTCTTTTTATTTTATTTTATTTTATAACATTATAATACACTATTAAAACGGGTCATGTTTGCATGTTTGGAATTGTAACAGCTGAAATCAACACATATCAGTATTATCAATACTATATCAGCTAAACGATATCAACCTGCGGGCTGCATTAAGTTAATGTGGGGGCTGCATGTGGCCCCGGGCCGCCTGTTGCCCATGTACAGTATGCTATACTGTAGATGGGGAAGCAGTTGTTGCTGTTAATGTGCAGTTGGCTACGTTTGTTATACTTGACAATCTCTTATGTTCTCTTTTTCAGTGACGATATCGGGAAATAACTCAGAATTCAAATTCATAGGGTTTCAAGTCGAGGCCCATGAGGTGGGAAGTAGTGATGCTGTGGGAAACTTTTCAGGGCTCGATCCATTAGGCACAAGATTAATGACATGTAGCAACAATCCAGTGAGTAAAACCATTCTGTACTATTGTAATAAAAGATTGGATTTTGTGTGTTAACACTCTGGGACGACTTGAGTTCCTTCTACATACCTGTAGTTTCACCACCTCCTTGTGGCAGGTACATGATTCTACAGTGTGATGACAAATATGAAATGTATAATTTTTCTTTATATTGCTATTTGTCTTAACTGAATCCTGTAGAGTGGAGCAGTGATTCAGTTTGGCAATTTACCCATTGGCAGTTTACCCCTAAAATGGACAGCACCCTTCAGTAACAAGGACATTGTTTTTAAGTAAGTCATTGGTGCACCATAAGGCTCCTAATCATTATAATCACAATTAATATCTAATACAATTTCAGACATTTGTACATAAAATGATCATGTTTTCGATGCTAATCATGTCTTTATCTCACACAGAGCAACATTCATGCAGTCAGCAAATACATATTGGGTTGCAGTACCTAGCACTAGAGTGACCAGACCAGCAACAGAACCTCCCACTAGCACCACTGCTGCTGCTACTACTCCACCTGAAACCAGTACAGCCACTACCCCACCCGCAACTAATACAGACACTTCTCCACCCACAACTAATACAGACACTTCTCTACCCACAACTAATACAGCCATTACTCCACCCACAACTAATACAGACACTTCTCTACCCGCAACTAATACAGCCATTACTCCACCCACAACTAATACAGACACTTCTCTACCCGCAACTAATACAGCCACTACTCCACCAGCAACTAATACAGACACTTCTCTACCCACAACTAATACAGCCATTACTCCACCCACAACTAATACAGCCATTACTTCACCCGCAACTAATACAGCCATTACTCCACCCGTAACTAATACAGCCACTTCTCTACCTGCAACTAATACAGCCACTACTCCACCCGCAACTAATACAGACACTTCTCTACCCGCAACTAATACAGCCATTACTCCACCCACAACGAATACAGCCATTACTCCACCCGCAACTAATACAGCCACTTCTCTACCTGCAACTAGTACAGCTACTCCACCCACAACTAATACAGCCATTACTCCACCCGCAACTAGTACAGCCACTACTCCACCTGAAACTAGTACAGCCACTACTCCATCTGAAACTAGTACAGCCACTACTCCAACTGAAACTAGTACAGCCACTACCCCACCTGCAACCAATACAGACACTACTGCACCTGAAACTAGTACTTCTCTACCCACAGAACCTCCCACTAGCACCACTGCTGCTGCTACTACTCCACCTGAAACCAGTACAGCCACTACCCCACCCGCAACTAATACAGACACTTCTCCACCCACAACTAATACAGACACTTCTCTACCCGCAACTAATACAGCCACTACCCCACCCGCAACTAATACAGACACTTCTCCACCCACAACTAATACAGATACTTCTCTACCTGCAACTAATACAGCCACTACTCCACCAGCAACTAATACAGCCATTACTCCACCCACAACTAAAACAGACACTTCTCTACCTGCAACTAATACAGCCACTACTCCACCAGCAACTAATACAGCCATTACTCCACCCACAACTAATACAGACACTTCTCTACCCGCAACTAATACAGCCACTACTCCACCAGCAACTAATACAGCCACTACTCCACCAGCAACTAATACAGCCATTACTCCCCCAGCAACTAATACAGACACTACTCCACCAGCAACTAATACAGCCATTACTCCACCCACAACTAATACAGACACTTCTCTACCTGCAACTAATACAGCCACTACTCCACCAGCAACTAATACAGCCATTACTCCACCCACAACTAATACAGACACTTCTCTACCTGCAACTAATACAGCCACTACTCCACCAGCAACTAATACAGCCATTACTCCACCCACAACTAATACAGACACTTCTCTACCCGCAACTAATACAGACACTTCTCTACCCGCAACTAATACAGCCACTACTCCACCCGCAACTAATATAGCCATTACTCCACCCACAACTAATACAGCCATTACTCCACCCGTAACTAATACAGCCACTACTCCACCCGCAACTAATACAGCCATTACTCCACCCGTAACTAATACAGCCACTTCTCTACCTGCAACTAATACAGCCACTACTCCACCCACAACTAATACAGACACTTCTCTACCCACAACTAATACAGCCATTACTCCACCCGCAACTAATATAGCCATTACTCCACCCACAACTAATACAGACACTTCTCCACCCGCAACTAATACAGACACTTCTCTACCCGCAACTAATACAGCCATTACTCCACCCACAACTAATACAGCCATTACTCCACCCGCAACTAATACAGCCACTTCTCTACCTGCAACTAGTACAGCCACTACTCCACCCACAACTAATACAGCCATTACTCCACCCGCAACTAGTACAGCCACTACTCCACCTGAAACTAGTACAGCCACTACCCCACCTGCAACTAATACAGACACTACTGCACCTGAAACTAGTACTTCTCTACCCACAGAACCTCCCACTAGCACCACTGCTGCTGCTACTACTCCACCCACAACTAATACAGACACTTCTCTACCCGCAACTAATACAGACACTTCTCTACCCGCAACTAATACAGCCACTACTCCACCAGCAACTAATACAGCCATTACTCCACCCACACCTAATACAGACACTTCTCTACCTGCAACTAATACAGCCACTACTCCACCCACAACTAATACAGACACTTCTCTACCCACAACTAATACAGCCATTACTCTACCCGCAACTAATACAGACACTTCTCCACCCGCAACTAATACAGACACTTCTCTACCCGCAACTAATACAGCCACTACTCCACCAGCAACTAATACAGCCATTACTCCACCCACAACTAATACAGACACTTCTCTACCCACAACTAATACAGCCATTACTCCACCCGCAACTAATACAGCCATTACTCTACCCGCAACTAATACAGCCACTACTCCACCCGCAACTAATACAGCCATTACTCCACCCACAACTAATACAGACACTTCTCTACCCGCAACTAATACAGCCACTACTCCACCAGCAACTAATACAGCCATTACTCCACCCGTAACTAATACAGCCACTTCTCCACCCACAAATAATACAGCCACTACCCCACCCGCAACTAATACAGACACTTCTTTACCCGCAAATAATACAGACACTTCTCTACCCGCAACTAATACAGACACTTCTCTACCCGCAACTAATACAGCCACTACTCCACCAGCAACTAATACAGCCATTACTCCACCCACAACTAATACAGACACTTCTCTACCAGCAACTAATACAGCCATTACTCCACCCACAACTAATACAGACACTTCTCTACCCGCAACTAATACAGCCACTACTCCACCAGCAACGAATACAGCCATTACTCCACCCGTAACTAATACAGCCACTTCTCTACCTGCAACTAATACAGCCACTACTCCACCCACAACTAATACAGACACTTCTCTTCCCACAACTAATACAGACATTACTCCACCCGCAACTAATATAGCCATTACTCCACCCACAACTAATACAGACACTTCTCCACCCGCAACTAATACAGACACTTCTCTACCCGCAACTAATACAGCCATTACTCCACCCACAACTAATACAGCCATTACTCCACCCGCAAATACAGCCACTTCTTTACCTGCAACTAGTACAGCCACTACTCCACCCACAACTAATACAGCCATTACTCCACCCACAACTAATACAGCCACTACTCCACCTGAAACTAGTGCAGCCACTACTCCATCTGAAACTAGTACAGCCACTACTCCACCTGAAACTAGTACAGCCACTACCCCACCTGCAACTAATACAGACACGACTGCACCTGAAACTAGTACTTCTCTACCCACAACTAGTAAAGCCAGTACTCCAGCTGAAACTTATACAGCTGCTTTTTTAACACTGATCTCATATCTCCTCAGCTACAGCTGAAGAAATTGGGTGAAATGCTGCCTTTTCTCATCACATCTTGTAGACATACATTATACTCTACTGACCTTTCAACTTCTCCAAATACATTTTTGAAAGACAACATCCATAAAATCCATATTGTTGGCTGGTGTTTCCTATTCTTGAGTATGATATAAGAACAACATGAATATGTGAATATTTTAATGCAAATAGTGTGAATATGGTCAGTTCTGTACTTCTGACAATTATGTGGCTTCACAATGTAGGCTATTTATTTTTAAGTACGGTAACTATCATAGCAGCAGCTAGTAACAATCGTGTTTATGTATGTACAGAATTGAGCTGCATAATTTGTCTCAGTATTACGTTTACATTCATAGCCAGAGAGTACTTATGTGTTAGGAATCGAATCTCAGGTCATTGTGCTTATGATTAATATTGTGATGTAAAGTCCATAGTATCAGACTATATTGATATTAGCAATTGTTTGTTGATAATGTGTTGGTATTTTACCGCTGCACCTTGCTGTATTTGCCACTCGCCCAGATGCCCAGTCATAACAAAAGTATTGTGCCCAGATGTCCCATAGTGCCCTCTGTTCCACTAGTATTCATAATTTCTCCCCATTATTGTGTGTTTTGAGTTATCTATCTATAAATGCGACAAATCTCTGTCTGTCTGCGTGTCTGTCTGTTTGTAATCCGCGTATCTCGAGAACCGTTCGTCCCACCGGCTTCAGATTCGGCACGCGCGTTCCCCGCCGCCGCGCGGAGTGCCGTGCCGGGCCTCGACCCGACCCGACTCGCGGTTTTCCGAAACCAGCGCAGAACTTTCGGAATCTCCTTATGCGGAGCTGATTGTTGACATCAGGCTGTTCCGGAGGAAATCGGCGCAAGCGCTGACTCATTGTGACATCACTTCATAAAAGGCTCTGAGATCACGTACACCACATGAGTCAACAAAAAATGCCATGGTTACGTATTCTGATGTTCCTATATGGGCATAAAAGGACACAGGCAAACATATGGTCAAAACGGCTCTTATGACAACAGGTATAATGGGGTTTGCATTAAAGGGTGGGGCATTCATTCCCTATTTCAAATTCGGCACGCGTGTTCCCCGCCGCAGCAGGTAGTGCAGTGCCTGGCCTCGACCCGATCCGATACGCGATCTTCTGGAACCAGCACGAAAGGTTCGGATTCTGATGTCTGACATTAGGGTTTTCCGGAACCGGCACTGTGTCTGCATATATCTCCATTTATGGGCATAAAATGGATTCAGACAGACAGATACGGATATCTCCATATATGAGCATAAATGGACACAGGCAAACAGATGGTCAAAGATCTCCATATATGGGCATAAAATGGACGCAAAAAGACAGATACAGAATATCTCCATATATGGGCATAAATGGACACAGGCAAACAGATGGTCAAAACGGGTCCTATGACAACAGGTATAATGGGGTTTGCATTAAAGGGGGAACCAGCACTGTGTCTGCAACACAGTCGGAGGCACAGACAGATACAGAGATCTCCATATATGGGCATGAAATGGATGCAGACAGACAGATAGATATCTCCATATATGAGCATAAATGGACACAGGCAAACAGATGGTCCATACAGGTCCTACAGAGATCTTCATATATGGGCATAAAATGGACGCAGACAGACAGATAACTCCATATATGGGCATAAATGGACACAGGCAAACAGATGGTCAAAACGGGTCCTACAGAGATCTCCATATATGGACATAAAATGGATGTAGACAGATAGATATCCCCATATATGGGCATAAATGGACACACGCAAACAGATGGTCAAAACAGATCCTATGACAACAGGTATAATGGGGTTTGCATTAAAGGGCGGGGCATTCATCCCCTATTTACATTGTTCCCGAGTTGGCCAGGGCGCCGACTAGACGCTCGGCCGCCCTTTTCTAGTTATTAATAATTAGAAATGAATGTTTCCAGCATTTTTGGATGAGTGGGGAACATAGAACCTTTTTTGTGGGGGTAAGTGGGGAACATAGAACCTGGGGAACATGCTGCTTTACACCACTGAGGCTGACAAGGTGGCAGTACATATGATTGCCTTAGCCGCAAATTGCAACACTAGATTTTTTATGCTATCTGATTGTATTAAACGACTTCAAACTCACCAATATTGTGGCTCTATGGAAAGCTCTGAATTTACTCTTGCTATCTGCAAAGTGTTTGTTTCTGAAAAATCCACCGTAGACATGTTAGGAGCTACTTTCTATCCAAGAAATTTGGTTCAGGTGATAATTTTTTCTAAGTCCTGGAGTTTGGAAGCGCTCGTGGAAAATCCCTCAACGGTCCTGTGACCACCTGGTTCTAAATGTCACATTATACAGGAGGCAGCGGGACATGGCGTTATAGAAGACGAGTGCTTCCGAAGTTCAACACTTAGAAAATAAACCATGTCTGATCGGATTTCTTGTCAGAAAATAAATCATAACAATTATACGGTGGATTTTTCAGAAACAAACACTTTGCAGATAGCAAGAGTAAATTCCAAGCTTTCCATAGAGCCACAATATTGGTGAGTTTGAAGTCGTTAAATACAATCAGATAGCAAAACACTGTTTTGATGCATTGGATCCCTATGGGAGGTATTGCAACCCTAGATTCATCCGATTAAAATAAAATCTAGTGTTGCAATTTGCGGCTATGATTGCCTATCCCGGGTATACGCGCGATATATAACAGGCTGCATAAAGTGCTGATCCCAGGTATACGCGCGATATATAGGCCTACTGTAAATACAGTAGAGTTGTTTATTACCTTGGAGTATGGTCTGTCCATTGTGCATCCTTCATGGCCGCGGTTTGTTTACAATGCACGTTGACGTGCACGCGAAGTGAATATCCTCCATTGAAACCCATTGATCTACCATCAAATAAAAAAATACATTTTGATTGCACAGCTGGCATTTTTCACGGCAAAATAGCGATCGCATGATGTTTTTTCAAACGAGCGTCACCATGACACCCAGCTTCTAAACTAGATCCAGGTCAAAGTTTGAAAAAATTAAAGCGCAATTTCCGCCCGGCCATTCAAAATAATAGCAAATGCCTATGGGAGGAAGTGCCGGCACTCTGTGCCCCTATCCCTTCAAAGTAAGGGGCAGGCTAGGGAGTGGGACTGAGTTACTAGGGCCCAAAGTGGATTTTATACTTTAGCTATTGAAAAATAGCAGATATACAGTACAAGCAGTGTGGCACCAAGTGCCACGCTGCGAGCTTGTAGATCTGCTATTTTTGAAAAGTCGTGAATCGTGATTTAGAAAAGGGGGTCTGTGGCCAAATACATATCATTTTGGGGGTCCTTCACATGAAAAGGTTTGATTACACTGACATAGAAACATAGGTTTTTCAAAAAACCTTAGAAGGATTTGAAATATTCAAAGACTTGAATATTAATTTTTCAAAAATAGATCTACAAGCTCGCTGTGAGCTTGTATATCTGCTATTTTTCAATAGTTAAAGCACAAAATGTGTGTGAATCCTTACCCAGGGCCCAGAATTTGGTGCCACACCCCTGATCACACCCATGGCATCACTGGCGCTGCCCTCTCCTGGTCGAAAAATCTTCTAATTCTGTCTCTCTAACTCAGTTGCTGTAAGCCTTGCACCAATTTTGTTGGGACTGACTCCCCCTGGTGGTGAGCTTGAGTCCCCTTTCTTTGTTTCTCTATAAAAAGCCTTTGTGGATGGATTTTTATTCCTTAAAACAGTGTTTCCCAACTTTGACATTTCAAGATCTCCCCTTAACTCTGACAGTGTACAAATGGAACCAAATGAACCCTAACAGGTTCATTTGGTTCCATTTGTATACTGTTAGTTACAGACTTGTATGGGTCAATTTAGACCCCCATAAAGGAACCCACAGAGTCCCTGGAACCCTAATAATTTTACAGTTTCCAAGATTATATAGTATTATTTGTCTTATTTTCTTCTACAGCTACACGTTAAACCAATAGCGTCACTATTCTGGGCATGTCATAATAAGTGATTATTCCACAAAAATAGTGTATCTACTAGCTCACGTGTTCCTTTCCTGATGCCTTTTTAAGCAATGACAAAAAATATCTCTCTCTCACACACACACACACACACACACACACACACACACACACACACACACACACACACACACACACACACACACACACACACACACACACACACACACACACACACACAAACACACACACACACACACACACACACACACACACACACACACACACACACACACACACACACACACACACACATCCCGCCTGGGGAAATGTGGAACAACATTTTTTTTTTTTTACATTTAAATTATTTGAATGAGAAGCACAAGAGTTCGCCTAAAAACATGGACTACCGGGATGTACACAAAAGCATCACGTAAACATCATGGTTAAAATGAATTTTAAATAAAGTATGACATTCATTCTATTTGCTTTCTTTCATTTTTTTATAGAACGACTTCACCAATGTTCAACCTAAGTTCATATAATTGGTCCTCCTCACTAATGTTCACCATGAAATAGTAGCCTACTATGACTTTTTGTTTTTTGACAGAACATAAACAGAACATAGTTTTTTGGGGCACCCGATGGCATAGCGCTCCAGGCGCATACCACATAGGCTCTGATGCCTGACAGCGTGTCGCAGGTTCGAGTCTCGATCCCGATGACCTTTGCTGTCACTCCCCATCTCTCTCCCCATTTCCTGTCAGTCAGTCTACTGTCCTATCAATAAAGTCATAAAAGCCCAAAAACAAATATAAAAGAAAACATATTTTTTCAAGGTCATATTTTTTTGGCCAATATGATCCATTCAGGAGTCAGAACCTCATACAGGATACAGGATAAACAAGTGAAATTAAAGTGGGGAATTATTGTTAGTATTATTAGTCAAAATGGGAACTGGAATACTATAAAATTGAATGAGATAAAGGATCTTTGTGGGGTATTCTCTCCTGATTGGATGAAATTGATATCCTGACCTGAATGTATATATTTTTATGGAATACCAAACTTATAACAAAACATTTCTTTCCCCCAACACTTATACTGTATATTCAGACTCGGTCGCAAAGGCATGCAGAGACATTCATCTGCCATATGCTGGCTGGTCTGTGTCATCCACCCAAAGCTAACACCAACCTTAACCCTACCCTCTTTGGTAAGCGTGGAACATAGAACCTGGGGAACATAGGGACCCGGGGAACATACTGTAGAACCCGGGGAACATAGGGATGACCCCACACAAACAGACACAACATGAACAGTCAATATGAGAGCATCTATTTTACAAAAGATAAAATAGTAATAAATAGGTTGTTGCTTTCAGATGGTCATGTAATTGTAAAATGGGGCGTGTCCTCTCCTCCGCGTCATCAGTGCCCATACCCTAGGTGGGGTTGGTGAAAGGGCCTTTCTGTGTGGAGTTTGCAAGTTCCCCCGCTGGTCAGCCAGGGAGCCTGATGGAGGGGAAAGGAACTGGTTGGAATAACACGTGCTATGTCCTACCGGGGAAACTCTCCTCCAGTCAGGTGATAAGAAGCGACCTGATCACTGCTCATGCATTGAAGGAAGCATGAGCTCAGTTCGGGGCTCTTTCCAGGTTGGCAGAGGGAGAGTAACGCCCAGGATTACGGCTTAGGCAGTTGGCACCGGGTGAAAAATGGGTTACAAAATTGTGGGAAAAAACATTTAAAGAAAAAATTTATAAGTTAGTCATAAAATAAAATAGCATTGGACAAAATACATTAACACATTAATTCTGTCTCTCATTCTTTGTAACACATTCTTCTGACACCTGAATTCAATTAACGTTATTCTGACCACAGAGACAAATTGGAAATGGAGAATTGGATACCGGCACATTTGTAAATCAAAACAGTGTTGGTTGTACATTGGTTGTACAGTAAATAGAGTCCGTTTTCTACATTAGTGGCATCATCCATTGCATCTCTTAATTTTATATAAAAACTGATGTGTAAGTGTGTTTGTTAACAGACCACTTGTCCCAGAGGTGTGCACATTGTATATCAGAAAAGGTGATGGTAGCTTCCTCAACGGAGCTGTGCTGATCTTCTGAGCTGACCTCCTCAGAGCATGGACACACCCAACACAGCCAAAATGATCAGAAGAACTGCATTTAAACAGGTGCACATAAAAGTCATAGAATGAGTGCGAGAGAGAATGAGAGACAGAGACAGAGAGACAGAGAGAGAGAGAGAGAGAGAGAGAGAGAGAAAGTGGGAGGAAAAAAAGGGAAGGGGCAAAGAGAAATTAGTCATTTATGTAAACATCCCTCTAAGGCCAGACCGCACCAATGCATATAGTCGCAAGTCCTCCTGGCAACAAAATCGATGCATGCAACAACTTGCAACAAAACCGTTACATGCAACTACAGTACTTGCTACCATTACCCCCAGTGGCAGTTGCAAGGAGTTGCATAGGTGTGTGGACTTTTTTTTTTTTTTTTTGCAAGGAGTTGCATTGGTGCGTCCCCCCCCCCTCCTTTCCCCTAAAGCAACTTTGGGTAGGCTACTTAGAAAGAGATATTATTAAATGTGACCTATTATTATAGTGCAGTGCAGTGCGTACCGGGTCAAGTGGAGACAAGCTAGATCTTAATGCACACGTCACAATTTGAAACAAACAAGCAAATAAAAATACACAGTCTAGTGTCTTCTAGCTTACCTTTGGAGAGGGACTGACAGGGTAGAATGGCGTGGCTTGTGGCCGTGGTTGGAGCAGCTGTTGTTGAACTGCTTAATATGTTTGTGTTGTTGCTTGTGGGGTCTTCCAGGCTCACAACGTTGCTCAGGACTTGGGTGGTGGGGGTTCCAAGAGAGTCTAGCAACACAACCAATAGATTAATAGATTTTTGGTACATTGTCGGCCACTTGAACTCTGATGACATCCACCCATGAATCAATCTCCAACTGTAATTCTGCGTGTTTGTTATGTAACATCCACTTTTCACCATTCAAATCAAATTCCTTCAACGTAATGTCCCGCCTGCATAACCTGTTTCAATCAGAAATACTTCATGATATGGAATTTAGATACTCTTCTGAATGATGTTTCATCTGTACTTAGAAAATGAATACAGTATGAGTCAGATATGTACATATAGTCTGCTGTAATACTTCTGCAAGGTCCACATACTGTATTAGTCTGGCGGGCCAACCTCTATTCAATTCAATTCAATTTCAATTCAATTCAATTTTATTAAAGTGTCAAATCATAACAAGTTATCTCAAGACACTTTACAAAGGCTAAAGAGCCATGAGAGAGAGAGAGGAGAGAGGGAGAAACAGGGGAGAGACAAGGGAAAGACAACAAGGGGCACACGCACACACATATACAGGTCCCGCATGCGTATGTACAAGAACGAACGAACGAACGCACACACACACACACAGGCGCTGCATGCGCACGCGTGTGTAGGGGGAGGGGAAGGGGAGGGGAGGGGGAGGTAAGGGTAGGGGGGGTGGGGGGAGGAGAGAGAGAACCCGAGCAGAACCTGTACCTGTGAGGTACCCCCCCGAGAGAACTCGAGTGGATACCTCACAGGCCCGAGGCCCCCACCCTGAGCAAGCAATTTGCTACAATGGTAACGAAAAACCCCCTCTTAAGGAGGAGGAAACGTCAGGCAGATCCTGACTCTGGGGTGAACAGCCGTGCTGCCTCGACCGAGTCGGGGGGACAGTAAGGAACAAAGAGAGAACAAGAGATAGACACAGAGAGATCCAGGCAGGTCCACAGGTGTGCTTCATGGAGGCCTGGTCCGGGGTCACACTCTTGGTCTGCAGCTGAGTAGTCGGGTTTTAGTAGCAATCCCAGCAGCTGAGTTGTCGAGTTTTAGGTATTTAGGTTGTCGAGTTTCCAGGAACTGGAACTGTGGAGTGGGAGACAGAAAAGAAACTCCGGGGATGATCCCCGGAGTTCGAATTAGTGGCAGGCCTTATAATGGCAGGCACAGTGCTAGTTACAATTGCAATGATGTGACACAAACCCACACAACCAAAAGGGGGAAGAGAGGGAGGAGGGTTCCCCCTCCCCTCTGACCCATTATTCAGCCCAACCCAGTGACTTTGTAGGTTGGGATTAGGAGTGACTGTACGCTGTCTCACAGAGCCACGGCCTTTTGTCAGCCCGGCCACTGGTCCCAACATGCACCCGGACAGCCTGAGGGAGGTAATTTAGTCAGCAACGAACGAACGAACAAACGAAGCAACGAGCGAAGCAACGAACGAACAAGCGAACGAAGCACGAGCGAAGCAACGAATGAACGAACGAACGAAGCAACGAACGAACGACCGAACGAAGCAGCGAACGAACGAAGCAACGAACAAGCGAAGCAACGAACGAACGAACGAACGAACGACGCAACGAACGAACGAACGAAGCAACGGTCTGTACTTAAGGGGACGAAGGCTCCGGAGAGCCTGCGACGCCCCAGCCGCGGAGGAGCGAGTCCTCCGAATTGATCGACACAAAGCAACGAACGAACGAACGAAGCAGCGAACGAACAAGCGACGAACGAACGAACGAACGAACCTAATTATAGGCTTTATCATAGAGAAACGTTTTTAATCTAGTCTTAAAAACACAAAGTGTGTCTGCCACACGGACAGAGACTGGGAGGAGGTTCCACAACTGAGGTGCCTGATACTTAAAAGCTCTGGCTCCTGTTCTGGCCTTAGGTATTTTTTTGGGAATGACAAGCATGTTTTCATATTGTGGACGCACCGGTCTAGCAGTACTGCGAGGCTCAATGAGCTCTTCGAGGTACTGCGGTGCCAGACCGTGGTATGCTTTGTATGTGAGGAGGAGAATTTTAAATTCAATTCTGTATTTAACCGGGAGCCAGTGTAGAGATGCCAGGGAAGGAGTGATATGATTACTTCTTCTGGCTCCTGTCAATACACGAGCGGCAGCATTCTGGACTAGCTGTAGGCTGTTCAGAGACTTACTTGGGCAGCCTGATAGTACTGAGTTGCAGTAGTCCAGCCTAGAGGTAACAAATGCATGGACTAGTTTTTCTGCATCACTTTGAGACAGGATGCGCCTCACTTTAGCAATGTTACGCAGATGGAAGAAGGCAATCTTTGAGGTTTGCTTGATGTGAGAATGAAAAGACATATCTTGATCAAACATAACCCCCAGATTCTTCACAGCGGCCTTAGAGGCCACGGTAATGCCATCCAGAGCAAAGTTCCTATCTGCCAGTTTGTCCCTTAGGTGCTTAGGGCCCAGGACGATAACTTCTGTTTTGTCAGAGTTGAGGAGTAGGTAGTTACTGGTCATCCAACTCTTTATGTCTTTGAGACATGCTTGCAGATTAGCCAGTTGATCCGTTTCATCTGGCTTCATTGACAGATATAATTGAGTGTCATCAGCATAGCAATGGAAGTGTATAGAATGTTTTCTAATGATTTCACCCAGAGGAAGCATATATAGGGTGAATAGTATTGGTCCAAGCACAGAGCCTTGTGGGACTCCGTATCTGACCTTTTCACGTAATGAGGATGTATCATTAACGTTTACAAACTGAGATCTGTCCGACAGATAGGACTCGAACCATCCCAGTGCGGTACCCCTAATACCAACCAGGTGCTCTAGTCGTTGTAACAGAATATGGTGGTCGATAGTGTCAAAAGCGGCACTAAGATCCAGCAAAACTAATACGGAGAGGAGTCCGTTATCCAGCGCGATCAGGATATCATTTGTTACTTTCACAAGTGCTGTCTCAGTGCTATGGTGTGCTCTGAAACCTGACTGGAAAGTCTCAAATAAATTGTTGTGTTGTAAAAAGTCACACAACTGCTTGGCAACTGCCTTCTCAAGGACCTTAGAGAGGAACGGGAGATTCGATATAGGTCTATAGTTAGCTAAAAGACATGGATCGAGAGTAGGCTTTTTGAGAAGAGGTTTGATTACTGCTACCTTAAAGGACTGTGGCACATAGCCTGTCACAAGAGAGATATTTATCATATTGAGTAAGGAAGGACCGATCTGGGTCAGGACCTCCTTAAGTAATCTAGTGGGGACTGGATCGAGGAGACAGGTCGTTGACTTGGAGGAAGTGATAATCGAGGTGAATTCAGAGAGCTCGATTTGGGAGAGACTGTCCAAGTACACACTAGGCTGCAAAGCCACTCCCGAGGCCACATGTGGACCAGTAGGAGACAAAAGCAGTAGATCATCGATTTGATCTCTGATTTTCTTGATTTTATCATTAAAAAATCCCATGAAGTCATTACTACTGAGAGTTAGCGGAATACGCTGTTTCACAGAGTCACGGCCTTTTGTCAGCCCGGCTATGGTGTCAAAAAGGAACTTGGGATTGTTTTTATTTTCCTCTATTAGGGATGAATAGTAGGCAGTTCGGGCATTGCAAAGGGCCCTTCTATATAGCTTAAGGCTATTCTGCCATGCTATACAGGATTCGTCCCGTTTGGCTGAACGCCATATTTTTTCCAGTTTGCGCGAGGCTCGCTTAAGGCTTCTGGTTTCATTGTTATACCAAGGGGCTAACCTCTGTTGCTTTATTACCTTCTTTTTAAGAGGAGCAACAGAATCAAGTGTCGTAAGAAGCGAGCTTGTGACACTGTCAACAAGGTGATCAGTCTGAGAGGGACTATAAGTATACATATCTTCAACTTGGTTGGAGCATATTGGACTAATGGCTAATGGCAATTTTTCCTTGAATTTATTTATAGCTTTATCGGATAGACTTCTACCAAGGACATGTGTGTCCAATGGTGGGTAGTCCAATAGTGTGAACTCAAAAGTGATCAAATAGTGATCGGAGAGTTCCTTATCATGTGGGAAGACCATGAGATGTTCGATTTCAATGCCATACACCAAAACAAGGTCAAGGGTATGGTTGGCAATGTGTGTAGGTTTATCTACACACTGGGAGAAACCGATAGAGTCGATTAATGAACTGAATGCCTTACCAAGGCTATCAGTTTCTACATCAATGTGTACGTTCAGATCCCCATTTACAATAATCTTATTAGAGGCGAGGACCAGACTTGACAGGAATTCTGAGAATTCAGATAGAAATAGAGTGTAGGCGCCAGGTGGGCGGTACACTGTGACAAATAATAGTGGCTGTGATGATTTCCAGCTTGGATGTGAAAGATTAAGAACTAGGCTTTCGAATGACTTGTAAGTAGGTTTGGCTCCTGGACTAATAGCCAAACTGGAGCTGAAAATGGCTGCAACTCCACCTCCTGTCCGTCCTGTGTCACGAGGAATATGTGTATTAGTGTGACTTGGCGGGGTGGCTGTATTGAGACTGACATAATCGAGCTCACTCAGCCATGTCTCCGTAAGACAGCAAACATCAAGGTGATTGTCCGATATGATTTCATTTACTGTTACACCTTTTTTGCTTAAAGATCTAATGTTCAGGAGCCCACACTTAATATTTATATTTACTGGCATTACTGCGTTGGTTTTGATCTGTACTAGGTTTGTTTGCACAGATCCTTGTCCAGCTGGTATATTACGCCTAACTGGTCGAACAGTTATAATTGTTTTAATTTGGGTAGGTGGCTGCTCTGGTGGAAGCACAGAGAAGTGTGTAAGACTGCAACTCTGCTTTCTGGTCCCAACTCTGGTTGGTCATAGATTCTTGATAAAGTCATCCATGTTTTTGGAGATAGTCTGCGCACCATCCCAAGTTGGATGTATGCCGTCTCTCCCCATCAGACCAGATTTCCCCTGGAAGGTTTGCCACTGATCAATAAAGCCCACGTTATTATCTGGGCACCAACCTGACAACCAGCGGTTGAATGAAGCCATACGACTGTACATTTCATCATTAGTCATATCTGGCAGGGGACCAGAGAAAATTACGGAGTCCGACATTGTCTTTGCATATGTGCACACTGACTCAACATTTATCTTAGTGATCTCCGATCTTTTGCGTCGTGTGTCATTTCCACCGCAGTGGATTATAATCTTATCATAGCGTTTAAATGTTTTACCTTTAGCAATTATTTTTAGGTTTGATTCAATGTCGCCCGCTCTGGCCCCGGGGATGCATTTAACTATGGTCCCTGGTGTCACTAGTTTCACGTTTCTCATTATAGAACTACCAATAACCAGAGTTGTATTCTTAATGACAGGTTTAGCCTGCTTAGAGGCTTTGTCATTGATCGGAGGTGGAGATATGTTCTCACTGACATGCTCAATGGGTGTATCAGTGAGTGGGGAAAATCTGTTTGAAACGTGAGGTGGTTGGTGTCCCGCGTGCTTTTGTTTTCGTTTACGCTTTCCACCAGTAACATCCACCCAGCCGTTCATGGGTTGTTTATGGGAGCCACGGCCGGCCGCCGTCGGTGACCGAAAGTGACCCCCCGTTCCCGGCCGCCCGTTAGCATATTGCGGGCTAAAAGCACCGCTAGCTATGCTAGCTTCCAACTCAAAGAGCCTTGCTTCCAGCGCTGCAAGCACAGTGCACCGGTCACAAACATCCGAGTCAACAAAGGAGTCGGGGTTGTAACTGTACATGAGACATACAGAGCAGGAGCGATGCCCCGAGCGATACTGGAACCGGGGGCCGGGGGGGTAGGGGTGAAAAGCCACCTCTATCACACACTTGTGGTGTTGTGTGGTCTGGTTAATAGGCTAATACACTGAGCTGTTGCTGTACAGTATGTGTATGTAATGTCATTAATCTAACCCAATAACGCTTTTGTATAGGACATGTAAGGGAAAGTAGGACATGTAGGGGACATATTTTATCTCATGAGAATGAAACAACAGTGCTTGCAGAGTTAGATGAAAGTGAAAAGGGAAAAATGGATCAAAACTACTTCAACATCATGAAAATGATGACTCTTTTCAGTAGGACGTGCACGTCCCACTGGGTGAAGACCCCCATGCAGACCAAAAAATAGGTGGGGGGATTATATCTCCACACTGGACATGGAACACCTCAGAATTCACAGGAGGAAGTGTCTAATGTTCTTCGGGAAAAGGACGTCTGGGGCTCTCCACTGAAAGTGTTGCCCCCACGACCCGACTCTGGATAAGACGTTGAAGATAATGTTTTTGCTTACCGCCTTCGACACTGCCAGTGTTCACACCCACGGAAAAGCTAGTGGTACTTGCTCTGGTTGAATCTGGTATAGTAGCTGCAAAGGTACACTGGATCTGTGTTCCAATTAATCTTCCCTTCACAGAATTCACATTCGACTGAAAAAAGAAGAAGAAAAAAAGCATAGTATGGCTCAACCAGTTGTTATAGTATAGTGTAGTTAGCCAAATTAGTATTCAGAAACCGAGAAACTCACAGATGTCAAAGTCAGAACTCCGCTGTTGAGTACGGCACTGAAGAATTGGATCACGCTGTTGTTGTTGGCACAGATGTACGCTACATCATTATCACCCTGTGGGGGAGAATTGCAGAGCAATCAACAAATATACAGTATAAGCCTATGGTGCATTGAAGGTAGAGCAGACAGACAGATAACTAGATGGATTTCTTAGGCCTTATCTTTAAACATACAGCCGTGCACCATGGGATCTATGCAGCGCATGTATTGAGTTTTTATAAAGTAGGTTTTACATACCACAGTGTTGTCTTTGGACAGAATGACGCCAATATAACCATTTGACTCTCCGGCCATCTGGAACTCAAAGTTCTGTCCGGCCATTTGCTTGACGGAGACAAAGAAACAGGAGCTTGACACGGACGCGTCACAGCTGGAAGGATTTGCCACGCAGAACCGGCTGACACCGCAACCATCCCTATTGATGGATGTCTGTGTGTGGGTGTGTGGGGAAGAGAGGAAGAGGAATCAGAGGTGTGGCTCGCACAAGGTGTGTGAATCAAACTGAGGCTGCTATCACTGCCAGATTTCTGAAGCGGTGAAAGCCGCTTCCAAGGAGTGGCTTTGTGTGTAACGTGAGTCCAGGATTGAGGATTGGTCAAGCTTCACATGACAATTTGGCCCTCCAGATAAAATCATTCAGAATTCAGAATTCATAAAAACATAGAACTGAGCACATAGAAAGTATAGATCTAGAACATATAATGTATAGATCTAGAACACATATTTCATAGCTCTAGAACACATAGGATGAAAATTCACTGCTTCACTTCAAACCGAGGTTTGATTTTTCATTCTATATTGTACAATCACCTACCGAGAGAGCCTCCACTGTGGTGTTGGGTACCAGGGCAGCTACAGTAGTAGCAGCAACCGTTGCTGCTGTTGTGGCACTTGCCGTGGTAGTTTCTGCTGCAACTATGGCACTGGCCGTAGTAGTTTCTTCTGCCACTATGGCACTGGCCGTAGTAGTTTCTGCTGCAACTATGGCACTGGCCGTAGTAGTTTCTGCTGCAACTATGGCACTGGCCGTAGTAGTTTCTGCTGCAACTATGGCACTGGCCGTAGTAGTTTCTGCTGCAACTATGGCACTGGCTGTTGTAGTTTCTGCTGCCACTATGGCACTGGCTGTTGTAGTTTCTGCTGCCACTATGGCACTGGCTGTTGTAGTTTCTGCTGCCACTATGGCACTGGCTGTAGTGGTTTCTGCTGCCACTATGGCACTGGCCGTTGTAGTTTCTGCTGCCACTATGGCACTGGCCGTAGTGGTTTCTGCTGCAACTATGGCACTGGCCGTAGTAGTTTCTGCTGCAACTATGGCACTGGCCGTAGTAGTTTCTGCTGCAACTATGGCACTGGCCGTAGTAGTTTCTGCTGCAACTATGGCACTGGCCGTAGTAGTTTCTGCTGCAACTATGGCACTGGCCGTAGTAGTTTCTGCTGCCACTATGGCACTGGCCGTGGTAGTTTCTGCTGCCACTGCGGCACTGGGTGTAGTAGTTTCTGGTGCCACTGTGGCACTGGCCGTCGTAATTTCTGCTGCCACACTGGCCGTGGTCGTTTCCGCTGCCACTGTGGCACTGGCACTGGCCGTGGTAGTTTCTGCTGCCACTGTGGCAATGGGTGCATTGGTCCATGCTGCCGTTGTTTCGCTGGGTGCATTGGTCCCTGCTGCTGCCGTTGTGGTGCTGTCGGTGGTGCTGTCTGTGTTGCTTGTGGGGTCTGCCAGGTTCACAACGCTGCTCAGGACTTGGGTGGTGGGGGTTCCAAGAGAGCCTAGCAACACAACCAATAGATGAATAGATTTTCTGACATTCACCCATAAATCAATCTCCAACTTTAATTCTGCGTGTTTGTTTGTTATGCAACATCCACTTTTCAACATTCAAATCAAATTCCTTCCCGCCTGCGTAAGCCGTTTCAATCAGAAATACGTTATGATATGGAAATTAGATACCGTATTTTCCGGACTATAAGGCGCACTTAAAAGCCTTTAATTTTCTCAAAAAACTACAGTGCGCCTTATAGTCCAGTGCGCCTTATATATGGATCATTCATTGACATTGACATTCCCTTTAGCACAGCTCCATCTGTTGGATGCATAATGCAACGGTAGCGTCTATTATGTGCGCCTTATAGTCAGGTGCGCCTTATATATGAAAACAGTTTGAAAATAGACCATTCATTGACAGTGCGCCTTATAGTCAGGTGCGCCTTATAGTCCAGAAAATACTGTACTCTCTATAACATCCATGCAGTCTCAGTGGAGGGTTCTCCTTAAAAAAAAAAAAAAAAAGGTTTATACAGAACTGTACGGGTCTTCATCTTCACTCAAAGGATGACATTCTGTCATTTTGGAAGGCTAAAGGTTACTGTATCCGACCACCAACATTTTTGTTGGAAAGGTCTGACTTTCCGACGTGCAGCTTTCCGAACTCAAATTCAGGGTAATGCTTTTCAGAAGCTGCGAGTGACGTCATTTTGTAGTTGAACTGGACCTTTCTGACAAAAGGATCGGTGGTTGGAGACAGTATGGACAGGGACAGATACTTCCCAACTTTAAAGAGGGATCAGTGGAAGTTCTTTGATGTCCCTGTCATGATGGAAGAAATAATAGAGGTAATTAGAGCATTGTAGTTTGGCAAAGCACTGGGGCAAGATGGAATTTTTCAAATGTTTTACATATAAGCTCACTCCTCTTTTGTTACGAGGGTATGAAGGATTCCATAGAATAGAATATAAATTGTATTGCCATCAATAAAATACTACAACAATACAAACGTGTAGATCAAATCCCCCAAAAGCTGAAGCTTGTTTACATTGTGGTCCACTCCAAAACAGTTATGGAGTTTTCAACATCATGAAGTAGTTATTTTATTATTACTCTTTCTTTGCAGTAGGATTTCACACATCCCATTAGGTGTGGAGTGAGGACCCCCTTGCAAACCAAGGACCAGGGAGTGATTATCTCCACACTGGCCTTGGAACACCTCAGGATTTCAGCTCTCCACTGAAAGCGTTACCCCAGTGACCCGACTCCGGATAAGCAGTTGAAGATGGATGGATGGATGAATACTCTTTTTAGTCCTTTCTTTGGGAAGCAATGTTTTTTTGATAAGACCACAAAGTGATAAGGAGGTTTGCTTACCGCCTTCGACACTGCCAGTGTTCACACCCACAGAGAAGCTACTGGTTGTGGTTGCTCTGCGTCTGCGTCTTGCATTACTAGTTGCATCTGGTATGGTAGCTGCAAAGGTACACTGGATCTGTGTTCCAATCAATCTTCCCTTCACAGAGTTCACAGCCGACTGAAAAAATAAATAAACAATAAAAAAAGGTTTCAGCATAGTATGACTCAAACAAGACAACAGTTGTTAGAGTATAGTGTAGTACTGTAGTTGCACCAAATTAGTAGAGATACAATGGGTGAAACTCACAGATGTCACAGTCAGAACTCTGTTGTTGAGTACGGCACTGAAGAACTGGATCACGCTGTTGTTGTTGGCACAGATGTACACTACATCACTACCACCCTGTGGGGGAGAATTGCAGAGCAATCAACAACTATACAGTATGAGCCTATGATGCATTGAAGGTAGAGCAGACAGACACATAACTAGACAGATTTCTTAGGCCTTATCTTAAAACACACAACCGTGCAGTCGTGCACCATGGGATCTATGCAGTGCATGCATTGAGTTTTTATAAAGTAGGTTTTCCATACCGCAGTGTTGTCTTTGGACAGAATGGCACCAATATAACCATTTGACTCTCCGGCAATCTGGAACTCAAAGTTCTGTCCGGCCATTTGCTTGACGGAGACGAAGAAACAGGAGCTTGACACGGACGGATCACAGCTGGAAGGATTTGCCACACAGAGCCGGCTGACACCGCAACCATCCCTATTGATGGATGTCTGTGTGTGGGTGTGTGGGGAGGGGAGGAAGAGGAATCACTTTTTAAAGGTGTGGCTCGCACAAGGTGTGTGAATCAAACCAAGGCTGCTATCACTGCCAGCTTTTTTCAGTCTATCACATATTGTACGATCACCTACCGAGAGAGCCTCCACTGTGGTGTTGGGTACCAGTGCAGCAACTGTTGCACTGCTCTCTGCTGCTGTTGTGGCACTTGCTGTGGTAGTTTCTGGTGCCATAGTGGCACTGGCCGTAGTAGTTGCTGCTGCCACTATGGCACTGGCCGTAGTAGTTTCTGCTGCCACTATGGCACTGGCCGTGGTAGTTTCTGCTGCCACTATGGCACTGGCTGTAGTAGTTTCTGCTGCCACTATGGCACTGGCTGTGGTCGTTTCAGCTGCCACTGTGGCACTGGCTGAAGTAGTTTCTGCTGCCACTATGGGACTGGCTGTGGTCGTTTCAGCTGCCACTGTGGCACTGCCCGTAGTAGTTTCTGCTGCCATTGTAGCACTGCCCGTAGTAGTTTCTGCTGCCACTATGGCACTGGCTGTAGTAGTTTCTGCTGCCACTATGGCACTGGCTGTTGTAGTTTCTGCTGCCATTGTAGCACTGCCCGTAGTAGTTTCTGCTGCCATTGTAGCACTGGCTGTTGTAGTTTCTGGTGCCATTGTGGCACTGCCCGTAGTAGTTTCCGCTGCCATTGTAGCACTGGCTGTTGTAGTTTCTGCTGCCATTGTAGCACTGCCCGTAGTAGTTTCCGCTGCCATTGTAGCACTGGCTGTTGTAGTTTCTGGTGCCATTGTGGCACTGGCCGTAGTAGTTTCTGCTGCCACTATGGCACTGCCCGTAGTAGTTTCTGCTGCCACTATGGCACTGCCTGTAGTAGTTTCTGCTGCCATTGTAGCACTGCCCGTAGTAGTTTCTGCTGCCACTATGGCCCTGGCTGTAGTAGTTTCTGCTGCCATTGTAGCACTGGGTGTAGTAGTTGCTGCTGCAACTGTGGCACTGGCCGTGGTAGTTTCTGCTCCGACTGTAGCACTGGCTGTATTAGTTTCTGCTGCTATTGTAGCACTGGGTGTAGTAGTTTCTGCTGCCACTGTAGCACTGGGTGTAGTAGTTTCTGCTGCCGTTGTGTCACTGGGTGCATTGGTCCCTGTTGCCATTGCAGTGGTCTCTGCTGCTGCTGTGGCGCTGGGTGCGGTCGTCCCCGCTGCAGTTGTGGCACTTCCCGCATTGGTTGCTGCTGCAATTGCCGTTGTAGCATTGGACCCTGCTGCCATTACAGTGGTTGCATTAATTCCTGACGTTGTGGTGTTCTGAGTGTTGGTGCCGATGAGCATCGAGGCAAATGCAACAAACATCACATAGGGAACCATGTCTGGGTGAAAACAAAGTGTCATTCAAGTCAGTTAAGGAGCATTTTGCTTTTGTTAAGGAGCATTTCACTTTTGACAACAAAAAATTGCTTAGGTAGCAATAGGCTTATGGGCTCCATTCTATACTATGAGGGCTGCTGTTGTCTGATGGGGAAACTGGACGACAGGGGCATTTATGCCTAATAGATAGATTTGTGTGGTTGCCCCTGCAGGGCAACCATATATAGACTATAGTCGGTACTATAGGACTTGTTTATTCCATCGATCTTTTCATCCTAGATAAACTTTATTTTGCCGTACTACTCCTCCCAGAGTTTTGGTGGCACACACTTGCGCCTTATGTCAAATCGACTGGCTTCATCGAGAATCAATTCCTTGCATTTTGTTAAGAGATACATTATATTGTTTATTTTATGTACATTTATTTGTGAATTATTTTTCACCATTGACTTTAAACCAAAAATTGTTAACTTTTCCAAAATATGGAGACTGTCCACATATAGGCATTCCAAGATATGGGCTTAATATTGATGACATCTCCATATATAGGGATAAAAGGGACAAGGATGGAATGGTTAGCACCGCTCAAATGGGGACAAGGACTGACAGACAACCAAACTTGAAATTTCCAATTGCATCTTTCTAGTTGCGGATCCCCTTGAAATCTAAACGTTCAACAACATAAATTAACTGCCATCCAAATACAATGCACAATGATGCTATTTATTAACAACACATAGCAAAAAATCACTTACACTGTACTGTACTTCAAGGTAGGCCTACAAGGTACTTTTTCATCACTGCATGGGCTAATGATGGGCTAAATGATGAAATACCAGACATACCTGTATTTCACATATTTCACATACACTGTACTGTACTGAATGTACAGGATAAGAATGTAAAGGATAAGAAGTGATGCAATTCATACACCTACACATACACATACTGTAGTATGTGTATGTGTAGGTGACACACACACACACACACACATATAGACCTACTGTATATATTTTCATATATATTTTCATATATGACCTGCTACCTATGATGCCAAATCATTTTATAGTTTTATGTTAACAAAACAACAAAATAGTTTTATAAAAACAATTTACGTTCAAAGGTTTATTTTGATGTAAATATAGCAATTTTTCATTACTCTCTACCACTAATCTGCACCCGTTTTCTGGGAACGTGACTCACGCCAATCCCAACATGAAAGACTCTGAATTAGTAGGGCACTGAATATAGGGTTATTTATATTTCATGTGGTAGCCTACAGTCAGTAGCATGTATTTTAGACTTCAATAACATGTGTGCCGTGTACCACCCTCATGTATGTCTAATAATAAACAATTAAGTATAATACTTTAACCCAGGCCATTTAGACCTGAGGCTGATTCTAAAGACGCCTTCTAAATCCTGACCTAAACTTTCTAAAAAACATCATATTTATATTCAAAAAATGCAAAAACAAACATGAGGCTATATTTGATGCGGATTGAAAAGTATAACAATGAATATGGTTTCCAGGGTTAAGACATAGCCATACAGTAATATACTTTAAAATAATTAAACTTAATCTTAAAAGAAAAGAGTAGTTCACAGTAGTTTTTTTTTCTTCTAATGATTACTCTTGCCATGGAGACTTGAGTTCAATAATATACTTAGTTTTTTGTCGCATTCCTAAGACAATAATTTGATTACAATAAATGTACCCCCATTGATTCCGGATGGGGACCCGAATGCATTTGGGTCCCCATCCAGAATCAATGGGGGTACATTTATTATAATCGATATTTCTTTTCTTAGGAATGCGACAAATACAAAAACATATATATATATTATTGAATTCAAGTCTCCATGGGGTGAGTAATCATTCGAAAAAAAGTCATTTTGGGGGTGAACTACTCCTTTAAGATAAAAAAGCATTTTGCATTAACCTAATAGATGATGCAAGCCATTTTAAATGTAGGCTAGATATAGGCAGATAAAAAATAAATACAAAAAAAAAGAAATTCCAGTTACCGTTACTTACCGGCCGACTATTGTTTCTGTATCACTACTTTCTTGGAGTTGATGCCGAGATTCCTTAATAATACAGTATAATAGGTTCCCAATGAACAAGGCTCTGTGGGTGTCTAACGCACAGGCAGGTGCACCCGTGGACCCTGTGTTCTGCTATTTAAACAGTACATAGTGGGATGGGAGGAGATGGTGAGGCAATCTGGAACGGCCCATCTCAAAAAGATGCAGAAAAACTAGTTCCAGGTATCTGCCACCTCCAGACTAGATAACTGCAATTCATTCTTAGAAAGGCAGCACACCCCCCAACCCACTAGTAGTATAGTAGACCTATTACTTTTTGAAAGTAATACTCTACTTTCAGTAATAATTTGCAGTAATAATTCTGCACAATTGATTCATTATGACAGTATTTGCATATTGTATTTTATTTGTATGTTCGATATTGTTTGTTTTGTTATTATTCTTTTTTTCCCCCCCCACTGCACTTGATGCTTTGGCAATATTGTAATTGCTACGTTCATGCCAATAAAGCTATTTGAATTTAATTGAAAAATTGAAATTGAAATTGTAATATGAGTTTTAAGATAAGGTTGAAATTGTATTTGTTCACACAAGTATGTCAAAAATGTATATACAGTAAGGAGTTTAAGTATCTCGGGGTCTTGTTCACAAGTGAGAGAAAGGGGAAGACGGAGAAGGAGATCAGCCGGAGAGCCGGAGTAATCTTCGTTCCCACTCTCACCTATGGTCATGAAGTGTGGGTCATGACCGAAAGTATAAGGTCTCGAATACAAGCGGCCGAAATGAGTTTTCTCAGAAGGGTGGCTGGTATCCCCCTTAGAGATAGGGTGAGAAGTTCAATCACCCGAGAGAGACTTGGAGTAGAACCGCTGCTCCTTTACTTGGAAAGGAGTCAGCTTAGGTGGTTCGGGCATCTAGTATGGATGCCTCCCGAGCGCCTTCCTAGGAAGGTCCTCGGTGCACGTCCCACTGGGAGGAGACCCTGTGGCAGACCTAAGACCAGATGGAAGGATTATATCTCCAGACTGGCCTGGGAACGCCTAGGTATACTCCCAGAGGGAGTGGAGGAAGTTGCTCAGGATAAGGAAATCTGGAAGTCTCAGTTGGAACTGTTACCCCCGCGACCCAATTATGTTAAATCTCTAGGAGCTATCAATTGTAAATGTATTGGACAGGTAATAACTAATGAGTTATGTTTTGTGTTGTATGAATGGTATGTATGTATTTGTGAAATATAAGCTGTTGTTGTTGATGATATAGTTTACAGTTTACAGTTTAGGCATTTAGCAGACGCTTTTAATCCAAAGCGACTTACAATAAGCAAATAAACATCACAATAATAAACAAGATTAAGTGTCAGTACATCAACGGCAATATAACAAATGTGAATGAATATATATCTGTATATGATATGTGTTGAGACCCCAGGAAGAGTAGCTGCTGTGACTGTACAGTGAGCTAATAGGGATCTAATAAATACAAAATTAAAAACTCTAAAGACTTAGATGTAAAGACGGTAAACAAATTATTGTTGATAAACATTTATTGCAAAAAAAATGTGAAATACAAGTATTATTGTATAGTACAGTACAAGGTGCAGTCATAATAATAATAATAATTCACCAACCAGTGGCCTTATTGCTTCACCCTTCTTCAAGGGCACATGCACACCCACACACATACAGTACACATACACACAAAGACATGATCTGCCAATGAAGGCTTCATTTAGAGCAGTGCTTTGTGCTTGTTCACTTGTTTCGTTAGGATGGACACAATGTCTGGGAGGATGTTGATAAGACAGGGAGCCGGTGGAGGTGGAGCAGCCTCCCACTAGACCCATAGACCCACGAATCGCCTCAGTGTTGCTTTCCAGGGCCAAATAGAATGTGTGAAAATCTCATCGCCATCCCCATCTTCCAGAATTACTGACTCTTGTCTAGCTATTAATCTAGATACACTTTATACAAATAAACATCATATTTTTTTTAGGATTGCCCTACAATTTCAGACTTTTTTTTGAGTGTTTGCCTGTAGTATTGCGAGCACAGGCATGCAGAGGGATTAGTCCACAATATCGTCGTTGTCGGGTTGAAACCTTGTATGTCCAAAACCTTTTTTTTTGTAATTATTATTATTTAAAAAATGATTTAAAATAGTGAAAATTGACGATCTACAAGCACACAGCGCCTCACATTGCAAGGCGTTGTGTGCTTGTAGATCTGCTATTTTCACTACTTTTGTGCAACACATTTGTATGATGAAGTGAACATGTATACACGTTTGAAACTTGGAGATACAAGGTTTCTGCCCGACAGTGATGATATGCTCACATCATTTTACTGCTCACCTGCTGGTCTGTTTCTTGTGCATCCACACAAAGCACTTGCTCACATGTCATACAAAAAATATGCATGCGCACGCACACATGCGCGCAAAAACAGCATAGCATGAACGGTCTATTTTACAAGAGACAAAAATAATAGCAATAAATAGGTTGTACAGAATAAAACGAGTAACGCGTTACCGATCACACATAGGTCCGTTTGACCAAAGGGTTCAAGTAAATAAAAATAGTATTGGACAAAATAAGACTCGTGAGAGCATACAGTGCGCATGTGTGCTCTCATACAAGTAGTTACCACATCATTATGTTTAGCTCAGGATAACTGAAGACAAAATGTGACTCTGTATGGAGCAGGACACAATCATGCAGGACAACGTGGGACTTGTGCAGTGGATACATTTGTAAATCAAATCAGATGTATTGGTTGTAAACAGGGTCTGTTTTATATCTAAGCATCCTTCATTGCACCTCTTAAAGGGATAGTTCACCCCCAAAATGACTTCTTCCTATCGATTACTCACCCCACGGAGACTTGAATTCATGGATAAATGTTTTAGTTTTTGTAGCGTTCCTAAGCCAATCATTTGAGGAGATTCTTTGTGTCTCCATAGGGAACAAAGCAGGCTCTTTATGTCTTCATAGGGAACCATTGCTGGTCATCAAATTATTGGCTTAGGAATGAGTGAGTAATCGATAGAAAAAAAGTATTTTGGGGGGGGTGAACTAAGCTTATAGAAGAATGGAGGGAAAATTAAGCCTGTTTGACATTTCCCCCCCACAAAGTATTAACAGACCACTTGCAGCCAGAGGTGCTTAGGTGGATATGAGTCTGAGAAACTATGTGCATTGGGAAATAATAAAAACAGATGGGAAACTTATGATCTTCCTGAGTGTATATGTTCTTCCTCTGCGGAGCTGCGCTGATCTTCTGAGTTGACCTCCTCAGAGCATGGACACCCCCAACACGGCCACAATGATCAGCAGAACTATTTATTTGAAAGAGGGAGAGAGGGGGGGGGGGATAAAAGAGAAATGAGTCAGTATGCAGATAGATAACTTGTTCAGTTTATTGCAGTGCAGAGCATTGCAGTGCAGTCTGTGCAGTCTGTGCAGTGCAGAGTGCAGGCTTTATAACTATGAATATTTGCTAAAATCAAGATTTAAAAAAAAATCATTATCAGACCTTGAAAAAGGTCATTCATGCTTTCATCTCATCACGCCAGGTCTACCACAACTCCTTATAGTCTGGACTATAAAAAAGTTTATCAATCTTCCAGCTTACCTTTGGAGAAGGACTGAGAGATTGGAATGCCGTGGCTTGTGGTGGTGGGAGCTGCTGTGCTGGTGCTAGTGCTGTTCACGTTGGCCGAGGGGTTAGAAAGGTTCAAAACGCTGGTCTGGAGTACGTTTGTGGGGGCTCCAAGGGCTCCACCTAAAGACACAAACAATTACAATTTAGGCCTTTTAGCACACACACTCTTATCCCACAAGTGTGGGATCGGAATAAGGGCATAAAAAGATCGAAGATGGGTGCGTGGGTGTGTGCGTGCGTGCGTGTGTGTGTGTGCGTGTGCACTGTAAAGCCCATTGCATTCAACTGAATTCTAAATGTATGAGAATGGACCTAAAAAGTTAAAGTTCCATCATTCATGCACTGTGTGGCATTCCTGAGATATTGAGTTATCAGCGATGTCCAGCGATGGTACAACTACTGTACTTGAACATCATAGTGACTCATAGAGACCTAACGCACTGTGCATGCAGTTAAACAAAGTGTTGCTGATTCTACCTAGGCCATAAAGAGATAATTTGCTTACTGCTGCTGACAGTGCCTGTGGACCCGCCCACGGAGAAGCTGGTGCTGGATTTGGTTGCTCTGCGTCTGCGTCTTGCATTACTAGTTGAATCTGGTATGGTAGCTGCAAAGGTGCACTGGATCTGTGTTCCGTTCAAGCTTGCCTTCACAGAGTCGGCACTCAACTGAAAAGAAAAAGAAAAAGAAGACAACGTTTCAGCATAATATGGCTCAACTGTAACAGTTGTTACAGTATAGTTAGCTTAGTTAGACCAAATTCCTATTATCCAATTACACATACACATGGGTGAAACTCACCGTTGTCAAAGTCAGAACTCCGTTGTCGAGGAAGGCAGTGAAGAACTGGATCACGCTGTTGTTGTTGGCACAGATGTAGGTTGTATCATTACCACCCTGTGGGGGAGAATTGAGCAATCAACACCAATACAGGATATATAGTATAAGCCTATGATGCATTGAAGATAGAGCAGACAGCCAGATAACTCGATGGATTCCTTAGGCCTTATCTTAAGGTACTCAAAATAGCTTTACAAAACAGATCTACAGTATGCAGCGCATTTATCAAACTGTTTTCCATACCGCAGTGGCGTCCGTGGACAGACTGGCAGCAATATAACCAGTTGACTGTCCAGTGATCTCAAACTCAAAGTTCTGTCCAAAAGTTTGCTTGGCGGAGATGAAGAAACAGGAGCTCGACGTGGACGGGTCACAGCTGGAGGGTTCTGCAACGCAGAGCTTGTCGGTACCGCAACCGACCCTATCGATGGATGTCTGTGTGTGGGGAAGAGAGGGAGAAGAAGCTCTTGTTAGAGGTGTGTGTGTGAATCAGACCAAAGGCCGCTATCACTGCCAGCTTTGTCAGTTTATTCTATTCCTATATTACATTGGTTTTCGGGGACCACGGGTACTCGAGGGGTACCAGCTGAGTCCCCCAGCAAAATGTGTTAATATACAGATATACATCTGCTATTCTTAAGAAATCTTGACAAGATTTGGACATTTTAGATTTAGAGTTTAGAGATTAGAGTTTTCTCTTTTTGGGGTAACTGTCACTAGATATTTTCAGATGGGGGTGTGCGGCCAAATACATATCAATTTGGGGGTCCTCGACATGAAAAAGGTTTGAGAACCACCTCTATATATTCAACCTACCGAAAGAGCCGTCACTGTGGAGTTGGCCACTATGGGAGCCGCAGTAGTGGCAGGAGCCATAGTAGTAGCAGCCGCGGTAGTAGCAGCCTCTGTGGCGTTGCTGCTCGACACGATGTTAGTGACATTAGCCGTGGGAGTAGCAAGACTCACAATAGCGGTCTGGACTTGAGTTGTGGGGGCTCCGAGAGAGCCGGCTATAAAAACACAAACGATTACAATTTACAATTTATCAGGAAAATACTCTGTTGCAAGTAAAAGCTTGAGTAAAAGTATGAAAGTGTTGGCATCGAAATGTACTTAAAGAACCAAATGTAAAAGTACAAAATGTTTGAAAATAGCAGATCTACAAGCTTGTAGGTCGGCTATTTTCAAATAGCCAAGGTATAAAATAGGGCTAAAGTGGTTTATGTATGTTTTATAATATTACAATTTATATCTGCAAAGTAACTAAAGTACAAATACCTCAAAATTGTACTAGTACTTAAGTAAATGTACTTAGTTACTTTACAACATTGTTTCTTAGTTTGTATTATATATCAAAATCCAATATCACTGTCTGTTTACGTAGGCTCGAACCAACCAATAATATGACATCCACCCATCAATCAACCTTCAACTGAAATCCTGCATGTTTCGTACTGTATGATGACACGCCCACTTTTTAACATTCAAATAAAATTCCCCCAAGGTTATGCCTCACCTGCCCGTTATGCCTCACGGACGGACAGACTTGAAAAACTTGAAAACATGGCCACGGCTTTCGCCAGCGGTGGTACAACTACTTCGGCATCATAGTGACTAGAGACCTAACGTACTGTACATGCAGATTACAAGTCTTTCTTTGGGTTCTACTTAGATAATAAAGGAGGTTTGCTTACTGCTGCTGACAGTGCCAGTGGACACGCCCACGGAGAAGCTACTGGTGCTGGTTGATCTGCGTCTGCGTCTTGCACTAGATGAACTTGCTATGGTGGCTGCAAATGTGCACTGGATCTGGTTTCCGCTCGATAATTTTCCCTTCACAGAGTTGGCACTCAACTAGAAATAAAAAAGAATATAACAGTTTCAAGTTTCAGCATAATATGGCTCAAACAACAACTGTAGCAGTTGATATAGTAGTTAGCTTAGCTTAGTTTTCAGAATCGAGATGTAGGCTACACATGGGTGAAACTCACAGGTGTCACAGTCAGAACTCCGTTGTCGAGGAAGGCAGTGGAGAACTCGAGCACGCCGTTGTTGTTGGCACAGATGTAGGTTGTATCATTACCACCCTGTAGGAGAGAATTGAGACAATCAACACCTTTAGACCGATTTCTCAGAGCGGCAGTCATAGCTGCGGTGTCAAGCGGCACCGCTTCGCACAGCTACACTGGAAAAGGCCTACAGGACACAGTTTAAGCCTATGATGTATTGAATTGTGTCCCTAGGCCTCATCTTAAAGGTGATACACCATGCATTTAAAAAGTATTTATGTCATATTGTTTATGTCCCAAAAACGTTTTTCAAAAGGTTTGAGGCTAAATTACCACTCCTGAATAGAGAGCCTCTCATTTTTGAATGGCTCTCAGATCATTTTCAGCTGCAGTACCACCTTTGGCCTGAACTGCGCAAAAAAAAAGTTTTTTGAAAAAAAAAAAAAAAAAATCTTCTTCAAAAACGGCCGTTTATGACGTCACAAACGGCAGCAAATCTGGACAGCCTGTTTTGAGAACCCGTGGGATGCTTTTAACCTCCACCTTCCCAAAACCAGAGAAAGACACAACGGTCTGAAATGGGACTTTGTGAGGATAGAAGGTGCTAGTGGGACCCCCAAAAAAGGTTTTAAAATAGGAAAAGTGAATTTTCATGGTGTATCACCTTTAAAACGACAGGCGTGCACCATGGGATCTAGCCGATCTACTTTATGCAGGACATTTATTCGATTTTTATTAAGTACGTTTTCCATACCGCGGTGGTGTCCGTGGACAAACTGGCGGCAACATAACCCGTTGACTCTCCGGCGATCTGGAACTCAAAGTTCTGTCCGGCAGATTGCTTGATGGAGACGAAGAAACAGGAGCTTGATGTGGACGGGTTACAGCTGTTGGGGTCTGCCACGCAAAGCTTGCTGGAGCCGCAACCGACCCTATCGATGGACAGCGTCTGTGTGTGGGGAGGAGAGGGAGAAGAATCACTTGTTAGAGGTGTGTGAAACAGACCATGGCTGCTATCACTGCCATCTTTGTCAGTTTATTCTATTCGATATTCCATTGGTTCTCAAAGTGGGGTCTTTGCGCAGGTGAGTAAGTACCGGTAAGTACAACTTTTTTGTAGAGCACCTTTCACAGACATCAGAGTCACAAAGTGCTTCACAACAATAAAAGCAAATATGTCATGAATAAAACAAGAAGACATGGGGTCCCCAGCTAAATGTGTTAATATAGCACCACAATAAGTGTATCCAGTATTATTTCACACTTTGGATATTCAAAAAATAGCAGATACCGTATACAAGCTTGTACATCTGCTATTCTTAACATTTACTGCCATTGACGTATATCTACGTAACTTCTATTCTTAAAAATTATTGGAAATGTTTGGACATTTCTTTTTTTAACACAAATGTTCTCTTCTTTGGGTCCCAGGCACAATATATTATCAGATGGGAGTCCACGGCCAAATACATAATAAATGTGGGGGTCCCCATGTCAAGGGGTCCTTGACGTGAAAACAATTGAGAACCACTGCTATATAAACCTACCGGGAGCTCCTCCACTGTGATGTTGATCGCCAGTGCAGGTACAGTAGCAACAACAGCTCCAGTAGTGGCAGCCTCAGTTGCACCGGGCGCATTGGTCACACCCGGTGCATTGGTCACACCCGGTGCATTGGTCACACCCGGTGCATTGGTCACACCCGGTGCATTGGTCACACCTGGTGCATTGGTCACACCCGGTGCATTGGTCACACCCGGTGCATTGGTCACACCCGGTGCATTGGTCACACCCGGTGCATTGGTCACACCCGGTGCATTGGTCACACCGGGCGCACTGGTCGCACCTGGCGCATTGGTCGCACCGGGCGCATTGGTCGCACCGGGCGCACTGGTCGCACCTGGCGCATTGGTCGCACCTGGCGCATTGGTCGCACCGGGCGCACTGGTCGCACCTGGCGCATTGGTCGCACCGGGCGCATTGGTCGCACCGGGTGCATTGGTCATGGCCGTTGCCCCGGGCGCGTTGGTCATTGCTGATGTCACACCGGGCGCGTTGGTCATTGCTGATGTCACACCGGGCGCGTTGGTCATTGCTGATGTGGCCGCATTGGTTCCTGCTGATGTTGATGCCGTTGATGACTGAGCGTTGGCAACCATAAGCACTGAGGCGAATGCAGCAAGCATCACAGAAAGTAGCAGTCTGTCCATATCTGGATGGAAGCAAAGGGATATTCAAGTCAGGGGGGAGATCACATTTTGTCATCACATTTTGTCATCATTAAAATGTATCATTACAATGTGCTAGATAATCTCTCTCTCTCTCACACACACACACACACACACACACACACACACACACACACACACACACACACACACACACACACACACACACACACACACACACACGCACGCACAAATGTACTATTATTATCATCTTTGTTTAAGAATAGATCTTTTGTTAAAATCATTAAAGTTGTGCCCAAGATCTTTGTCAACTCTGTCAGATTTCTACAAAAACATAATTTTATAAGGCATGAACAGGCTTAGCTGTATCCTTAAGTCCCCTGTGTCACGTCCAGGTTTTTAAAAAAGCCAGGAAAGCTGCTGAAGCTAAAGCTTTCTATTTTTCTGATGAATGCATTTGATAATATTGCTATCAGATGTGTCACAACCATAACATCACAACTTCACAAGTCCTTCTAAATCCAAACAAAGTTATGCGTCGTTTAAAATGTGAAATTGTATAGCATTAAGAGAACTCTGAGCAAGATTGAGAAAGTAAATTGTCTACTCTATTGTCTATTAGGACTGCTTTGTTGAATGAAAATGTTACATTTTGTCAACTCCCTAAGAATCAACTCCATCAGATATACCATCTTATTGAGTTGACATCTACATAGAAAATCTGTGGGAAGTTGGCCCATTACATGGTGAAATATTTTGCCTCATCTTTTAAAATATATCTTCCCTGCATAATTGAGTATTTATTTGTCTTTTTAAATAAAATGTAAGGTGTTGTCCCAATTCTCAAGAATGGGTGTGGTGTATATCACCCATTCTTGAGAATTGTGACAAAACCTTTTTCTTTTTAATGGTGTCTCAATTTTAGACATTATGTAAGCCATGATACTACTGTAAATTACCTACATCAGTTACTTAAAAGGGTTAGGGTTAGGCTTCTGCCAACAGTAACCATATGTGTCTGTGACTTCAAAAGAATGTCATATGATGTTGCTATATTAGCCTACTGTTAATAGTATTCTGCATTAAAAATGATTAGCCTAATCATGTTCTTAAAAATATTCACTGTCCTTGCTTATAGGTGGTGACTGAGATTGTTGTTAAAATAGCAGGCATAGCCTATATTAACACATAGCTGCCACAGTTTCATAATATGATTAAATAAAATATTTAATGCTTCAATGGAAAATCCAATAAACAAAGTTAAAAAAAAAGTAGGCAGCATATACTTTAAAACAAGCTAAGTGAAAGCCAATCGTATTGGAAAGAAACAAAACAAAAACTTACCTGGATTATTGTGTGTGTATCCTATCCTACTAGTATTGGAGTTCAGTTGACTGCCAGCCAGGTGAGATCCAGGTGAAAAGTAACCCAATGAAGTTCCCAATAAGCGAGTGACCGAGGCTCCTAAAGTCAGGTGAACGATGCTATGGCCACAGACTGCACGCTGTGCCTGTGGCAGTAGGTGATGCTCTGAACGGTGTGGTGAGAGAGACTGAATGACATCTGAGCTGCCTCTCCTGCTATTTAAACACAATGATCCAGGGATGGATGGGAGGAGAAAAGAGGGCGAAACCTCTTCAGTTGCAGCATGGGTGTGTCCCTTTTTTTCTGGCGTCATCTTGCCAAAGGGATGTATAGTTAGGCTAATGCTGCTTTTAAGGGTGTTGTATCATTCTACTGTATGAATGGAGCCTTATTCAAATTAAGCTCTAAACGGCGATAAGAGAGGCACTCCTAAACACATTTCATATTTTTATTTTATTGTATTGTGTGGCTAGATTTAAATGCATACACAATTGCGTAGCTCTTCCTGCCTATTGACTGCTTGACAGGAAGTTTTTAGTGACAAAAATGCTGCATGAACAGGTTTTTAGAAAGGACAGAACAGCAGTGGTGGAAAAAGTACTCACATTTGTTATTTAAGTATAAAAGTATGAATACTACAAAGCTGAAATACTCTGTTACAAGTCCGGAATTCAAAATGTACTTGAGCAAAAGTACAAAAGTTTTACTCGTTATGCAGAATGTCCCAGAATGTCCCATTTCAAGTTTTCAACTGTATACAATCTTTAGAAAATAGCACATTGTGAGCTTGTACAGTAGATCGGCTACTTTCAAATGGCCGAAAATGAATGTATATAAGGCTGAAATCGTATTATGTGTTTTGTAATAATAATCCAAATCTACAAAGTAACTAGTAACTAAAGATTTAAAATAATTGTAGTGGAGTAAAAGTACAATATTTGGACCCGAGTACAAATACAGCAAAAATGTACTTAAGTACAGTACATAAGTAAATGCATTTAGTTACTTTCGACCACTACAAAGGGATGTATAGGCCTAAATATGCGGGTTTAAGGGTGCTGTATCATTTTATTGAATGGAGCCCTATTTAAAAGCTCTAAGGCACTCTTAAACTCATTTCATGTTTCATTTTATCATGTATTTTATTTATTTATGTTTTATTTAGGCTATATTGCATAGCACTTCCTGCCTATTGATTGGTTGATTGGAATTATTTATTGACAGAAATGCTGCATGAACATGTTCTAGAAAGGACAGAACAGAACACACAAGACTCGACAACAAAGGTAGCCTATTGTAAATGATAACCAGTGTTGCCAGATTTTGCAGGAGAAATAAGCAGGGTTATGAAAGCTATGAAAACAAGCTCAAAATATGTGACTCTAAGCCACATGAGCAGAACATTTATTATTTGAAAACAGACGATCTACAAGCTCACAACGTGTTGTGATGCGACGCGTTGAGAGCTAATCTTGAAGAAAGAAAAAAAGAGACAAATGTGCAATAGTTTTGCACAAAATATTTTCAGATGATGCACACATACATATTGGGGGTCCTTGTTTAAACAACTCTAGGAAACAAATAAGCAACTACACTTTTAGAAACAAGACTTAAAGCAGGCAGGTAACCCATTACACATAAACTGCTGCAGCAACCCACTGAGCACTAGTCTAAAATTGGTCTTAAAGTGAATGTTTTTTAGACGTCTAAGCTTAGATTAGACATTGATTAGATGTCTAATAGACTAGTGATATAGTGGGAAGGTATGAAAATGAGTCCTTTCCCATAAGTATAACTGTACTGTAATCTGTGTTAATTTCTGTAATCCTGTACTGACCTGTAGTCAATCAAAATTCAGGCCCAAGGGCTTTCATAGGTGTCACCTATGCTGCATGCCTGCATGTCCCACATAGTGCCGAGTCACTGCACCTGTTTCTGTGAACCTGTTTCTTTGTGCCCGGCAGGGTATTCAATTACATTTCCTTGTGCTCGTAGCATCCCAGATTAGAATGTGAGATGGGCAACATAATGAAAGTTAAAATAGTTCCCTCGTAAGGTCAAGTGATTTAGCTCTGATATGAGCATACCCCAAAATGATTCAAACACCACTGTAAATCTGGTTCATTGGCAACATTCACCAACTGTGTCCACTGTATAAAATAAACGCACCAAACAAGAACCATTTAAATAGTTCAACACAACTAATATTCCGAGTTGTTTCTCTAGTCTAAATTCACCTCAGAATGGCACTTTTAAAGGTGTATTCAGTGATAATGAAAGTGGCCGGGGGTCATCTTGTCACAGCGTGGAAATGTTTAGTTTTTTATAGATTTCTTACACCATTATAATGTTCTCGTTTTGATCATTAGACCCAATCACTGAATATCGGTAGGCCTACGTCTCCAGCTTCAGGATATGTATGATACTGATTTACTACCAGACTGTGGCATTTTATGAGTTCAGTAGTTTACAATCTATGTATTTAGCAGACGTTCTTAATTCAGAGCGACTGTGGTTCTCAAAACCTTTATTTTGACCATCATAACTAAACATCATAACATAACTACGGCCATTCTCTACCCTGATTGGTCGAGGACTGGCTGGCCACCTCTGAAAACGGAATCTAGCTATGCTCGTAACACGGGCCATGGTGGAAGTCCTTATATGGTCAGCACACATTCTAGTGAGGAGAATAAATGGAAAATGTACCAATTATATTTTTATTTGAATGAAATACAATCACTGAATATACCTTTAATGACAGGTTCAGTCATGATGCTAATTGTCTTTAGTACGCTGCAAGTGTTGCATAGCCAGGAACAAGCTTCTGGCAGCATTCCTGTGGCAATTTAATGTGGCGGCCTTCAGTTCACTTTACGGTCTGTCGACTGCCTTCTTCAAATACCAACCTAGATTTTCTATGGGGTTCAAATCAGGAGACTCTTAAATCTGGTGGCAGCCACTGATAGCTTATTCTTTGTGCCAAGTCTAGGTAATGTAGTGTAGCCCCTGTTCCTTTAACTTTGAACTTGTGAATTATGCTTCCAACTGTAAGGCTTGGTTTTCGGAGGAAGTCCTGGAGGATCCTACGGTGGCCATCACATCTATCTATTAAACGAGCAAACTCACTCACTCACTCACTCACGCTCTCACGCTCTAACGCTCACGCTTATCCACGTTTATCTATTGACTCGCTTGAGCAAATGATCACAAATTTCACATGGCATTGGCCATTGGCATTATACAGACTGTGAGGAAGCCCGATTTGCATTTTTCCAAAATGCAAGCAGTTTATTAGCGTTTCTTCACCACTTCTGTTCAATTCCACAGCCTGTTGTCAGGGTTACGGTCCATTCCTCCAGGCCATGGGTGGGATCTGTAGCGCCACACACACACACACACACACACACACACACACACACACACACACACACACACACACACACACACACACACACACACACACACACACACACACACACACACACACACACACACCTCTCTATCACAGTTAGGAATGTTGCAGTGATGAGACACATGCGCGCGCACACACCAAAAGTCAGGAATGTGCATGGTCTCTCTCTCTCTCTCACTCACTCTCACACACACGTCACGTGGGTTGCATGCATGCATGGGTCACGCATGCAACGGGTGTGTTTGATGTGTTGTAACTGTCTCATCTTCCAACGGGTATGGAAAAACTATGTGGAGCAAGCGCATACATCCCTATACTTCTATTCACCTAATTTTGCCGTTAAATTATTTGTATCCATCATAAATATACACCTCCATGGGCTGCTCCTTACATTATGATGCTCCCACATATTCTCATACACGCACCAGTTACAGTTACTTCCCCCATAACCCACACTCTGCACATATTTTGGAGCACATATCTTCGAACGGGTAAGGTCTAGTGTCTCCTGATTTGTGAAAATCTCTAATGGGATTTAAGAAAGCGGTCGCAAAACGCAAATCCGAGAATAATGTGTGAACCGGAGGCCTTTATGAGGAATGGGCTAATATTCCTCATGAATGCTGCCAGAAGCTGGTGTTTGGCAGGTCATCATGTTTGCAGCAGGTCATAGCAGCAAAAGGGTGCTCTATAGTATACTATATACTTGTCATGAACAGTTTGAACAATTCGGACACTGCAATAGTCATTAAAAGTGGCCTTTTGTGTTGAATTTGGAGCTGTGTCACACGACACGTACAAAGTACGAAAGCTCTCTTGGAAATGGTAGTGTCGCATGGGATGATTTTGCCAAGATTGACGATAAAGAACACAAAGTATGCGTATCACTCGTATCACAACATCAGTGATGTCAAATCACATTAATGCGAGACACCCGGTCCAAAAGCAGAGTGGCAAACTGGTGGATGAAACTAAACCTAGCCATTGTGATGCAGCCAAAGATATTATGCCAAGGTACTATTAGTGTTGTCGAGGGGAAAGGCTTCCATGAGCTGATGGTATTTCTCTAAATCAGGGGTCTTCAACAGGGGGACCCCTAGGCCGGGGGTCCTCAGAGTTACTACAGGGGGGCCGCCAAATCTTTGTGTGATAGGATCATGTTTTTTACATTAACCATTTGAACCCTAGCATCCATATTCTGAGTGGAACATTAGCCAAAAATAGCAGATCTACAAGCTTACAACGCCTCGAAGCGGTTTGTAGAGGGAAAAGAAGAGCAGACTAAAGTATTTAAATACCCATTACTCCAACATGATGACAGTGCTGTCAAACAAGTCAAAGCGGTCTAAGAAATCTGAAAAAGAAAAAAGACCCCTGCTCTAAATAGAATACAATGTGCCCTGTCGCCAAACATTGACAGCGAGACGAGAGAGAGAGAATGTACGATCGCCCCAAACACACTTGCCCCCAATTAATGAGGTTACGTTTAGGAGTACCTGGTGGATTTGATCCAAGGGCTGAGGTGACCATGTTTTGGGACTAGCAGCACAGCAAAAGAAAGAAAGAAAGAAAGAAAGAAAAATCGGTGGAGTCGTTAACATCCCTAATACATCTATATACCGATATCATCATATGTAAAAGCAGAACGTTAGCATTATAAAAGAACAAAATGAGTATGAAAACAACAGAAGCATCTCGTATCATTGTGCCCAGGCGTTGATGGGCATGACGTCAAGTGTATCAGTATTTGGCTACGCAGATGAGAGAATCAAGGTGATACGTCCTATTAACAGCGAGAGAGGGGAAGGGTGGGAGAGTGTGGACAGGGGGAAGGATGGAGATTGAGGGAGAGGGAGAGAATGGAATAGACCTTTATTGATTCAGGCACCAGAGTCAGCACAGCAGATAAGTTACAGATACAGAGTAACAGTAACAGAAGTACTCTTAGGTACCTCTGCGTGTGACATTTTGTGAGAGAAAGGAAGGAGTGATGAAGGGAGAGAGCCTATTTCACCGACACAATGAATAACCCATCCAATGCTGAGTACTGGAACCTGAACATGCTGATGGAAATGATACAAGTGATTGAAAATTGATGTTTTGAAATTGCGTCAATTTTCCTTTATTTTATTTTATAAATGTTAAAACTGTGTTAAACAGTAACATTGATTAACTACAGCTTCTTTGGTGGCCTCTGTCAGCTCGGGACCTTTGGTAAGCTTGTACCTGTGCGTGTGTGACATGTGTGCGTGCATTATGTGAGCGCATGATCATTATGTTTGTTTAAGTGACAGTAGTCATGAGACTGAGGCCAGGAACTGGTCTGTCCACTAGAATGGCAAGTCTCATCCTCTGTTTCTTGTATCACCATTGTATTATGTGGTTTTTCTTGAAGCAGTCCTCTATGTGACGGACAAGTCTGGGCAGCAGTGAAAAGTGGTAGAGCAGGGAGCGGCGATTGTTCCAAAAGCATCTCTGTTGCTATGCAGATACATGATCGCAGAATGGTGGTACTACGGTATGTTAGCTCACAGCAAGAAGGCAATGGGTCAAATATGCTGGACTGTGGCCTTTCTGTGTAGATTTTAAATCGTTCTCCCCCATCGTGTTTTCAAAAGACATGCATGGTAATTTCACAAACGTGTGTGTTGGCACAATTGGCAGGGTCTGTGGCTGTGAAATCAACAAGGAATCCCACCCTTGTTGTTGGACTAGACTAGAGACACTTGCTGTTCAGGAGGGAGAGAACCCAGGGGCTATAGCGTGAACCTAATGTATGCGCATGACCCGTTCTGGTGAAACCGCTTGCCGTTACAGTAAACGGAAAGCAGTATCTGATGACTCTGTGTGTATAGAAGGAGGTATGTGATTGTCTACAGTCCCCCAGGGTTTGGCGGCGATAGGGACACAGTGCACTAGCTTCCTATTTGAGGGATAAGTATTCATCATCAGGCCTTATAGTAGGAGCAACAAATGTCTCTGTCACACCTCGTAAAACCATGTCGGACCTGTTTGTTTGGAATGGCACTGTGGGGATTATGACACTGGTATTGTGATCACAAGGTTTTGGTGACTATGGCTGAGTGTGTAACAAACTTGTGACCATGTTATGAGGAAATAACCAAAAGCCATCATGAGACAAGTATGAACCACCTTGTGCATTGTGTACCAGCCAAAAGCAAGACCTAGACCGGCCTAGACCAAGAAAAAAAAAAAACAAGATCCATGCCAGCCAAAACCAAGACCCATGCTAGGTGAGACCAAGACCCCTGCGAGACCCATTCCAGTCGAGACACACACAGTTCGCTTAGTTGCCAGCAGCCTAAGGCAAGAAGGCAACTTCACTGGTATCTTGCTTTTTAAATGTGTTCACTTTAACTGTCCTTCATATTTGAAACAGTTTACTGTTCCTCAAAAAATATTTTTTGAAGTTGGACAGGTCATTCCGCTAAAAAGCTCCATTTGACTGGAACAATTGTCCTCTTTCTCTCAGAACTGTTACCTCACACACACACACACACACACACACACACACACACACACACACACACACACACACACACACACACACACACACACACACACACACACACACCTGTACGAAACACCCGAGTGGCGGGTAACTAGATTATAGGCATCCATAATGTTGTCACTTATGGATTTTTAAACCTCTTTATTTTCATTTGTATACTCTTTATTTGACATGAATTGTAGCATTTGTATTTGTAGCAAGTATTTGCTTTGTAAAAAAGAAAAAAAAGAAAAACATTGTTGTCAGTATATATTTTTTATAGACTTTTTGTACTATTTTCTTTATTATTAGTTTTTATATAATTATGTTTTGTTTTCGTTTGTTTTTAATATTAATAAATTCAATATGTAATGCAAACCGGCACAACAACTAACTGTCATCTTTCCAATGGAAAGAACCACTGTAGCATATTATGCACAGTATACTGTTGGGGAAATCACACACACACACATACACCTATCAGGTGTGATGGTGCAGGTACTGGAGATGAGTGAGAAGAAACAGTTTATTTAGGCACAGAAAGGAGGTCACATACAGGAAGGGAGTTGTAATGGAATCACTCATCACGGTTTAGCATGTCATGTCCTCAGACAACTTATGGCCACAGTCACCCAGTTCTCTCTGTGTGTGTGTGTGTGTGTGTGTGTGTGTGTGTGTGTGTGTGTGTGTGTGTGTGTGTGTGTGTGTGTGTGTGTGTGTGTGTGTGTGTGTGTGTGTGTGTGTGGTTATTACATTTTATTTTGTAATTATTTAGACCTGTACAATGTTTGGTCCTTGTATTGTATCATGAAAATGTATTATGGCGTTGCAATGGCTGATTTTACACTTGGTTGGATGCTGAAAATAGCAGATCTACAAGCTCACAAGATCTGCTAAACATAAAATGACTTTTATTTTATTTCTACTGGATCTCTTCTCCACTAGTCCCTTCCTAACATTTTTTTCTAGTTTTTATTTGTTGACAAAATTGTCAACATATTTAGTCTTCAGTTTAGTCATCATAATACTGTAGCTTAGTTTTTATTTAGTTTTTGTCAGTGAAAAAAGGTAGTCGACGATCATTTTCCATCATAGTTTTACTAACATTGCTTCTGCCCAGAGACCTGCCCAGAATGGCACAATCTAGGGCATCAACAGGGGGTCCAGGACCCCTAGGGGGTCCTCAGAGTTACTACAGGGGGGGCTCCACATCTTTGTGTGATAGAAACCTTTTTTTCTCCTTTTTTATATTAACCACTTGAACCCTAGGGTCCATATTCTGAGAACTTTAGCCAAAAATAGCGCGAGGCGTTGTGAGCTTGTAGATCGGCTATTTTCGGCAAAGAGCTTGGGGAAAAAGAGCAGACTAAGTACAGAGTGAAAGGTCAAGTTTATGAAGTATTGACAGTTCAAGTGGTTAAATATTTGAAAACACAAATTGACATGAATCCAAAATACACTGATGATTGTGCTGTCAAACAATGAAACTATATGGAATCTATGAAAAGGTTGTGGGGGTCCCCGCTTGATCTCTCTCTCTCAACTAAGGGGTCCTTGGCCTGAAATCATTGAAGACCCCTGCCATAATGTATTGCTTTATGTTCACACAGATGTATACTGTAGAAAGGACACATGTTGAGACCTGTCTGAGAATGGCACAATCTAGGGGTCTGGGTTGGTATTTGTTGTGTTTATGTCCATGCATCGCACCAAGTAAAATTGTGTTGATTTGTTGATAATGCGAGAGTGTAAATTATCGAACACTCGCAATTTCACTGTCTAGTGTTGGTCTGTGTTCTGTTGTCACAACAGTTCACAGAAAAGATTGTGTGTACATCTTGATCAGCTTGAAAGCAGTGTGCGGATGTTTTATCTCTTCCTCCTGTTGTCACAACATGCATTTCATCTGTTTATATTGACCACTGTAACTATTCGATAATCAATTTGTTGATCTTTTAGGATTTGAAGATTACTCAGTGCACTTGGCAAAACATGGCCCTCTCAGGTATCAGGAGTGCAGTATGAATTCAATTCAATTCAATTGTATTAAAGTGTCAAATCATAACAAGACACTTTACATAGGCTATAGAGCACATAGAGAGAGAGAGAGAGAGAGAGAGAGAGAGAGAGAGAGAGAGAGAGAGAGAGAGAGATTGGCTATTTAGGGCAAATAGTTTTGGAGAGGGAAAAGAAGAGCAGACTAAAGTATTTGACGGTTCAAGTGGTTAAATGTCTGAAAATACACATTACTCCAACATGATGACAGTGCTGTCAAACACGTCTAAGCTGTCTGAGAAATGTATAATCTACACAATTTCATACAATATGTAGTCGGGGGGGTCCCTGCTTCATCTTTCTCTCAGCTAAGGGGTCCATGGCCTGAAAAGGTTGAAGACCCCTGTTTTAAAATAAAAAGAAATACTGATTTTGAGTAAACGTTGAGCCCAAACGCTAAATTCTGACATTTTGATTAATGGCCGATACGTTTGCCTGTACCATTGACGTCAATGACGTGTAGACACAAGGGTTAAATTCTATAGTATCTTGTCAAACATCGGTGACAGGAAACTGAACCACACACACACACACACACACACACACACACACACACACACACACACACACACACACACACACACACACACACACACACACACACACACATACACAAAAAGAAATTCCCAACACTTTTGAAATATGAGCTGTGGGTTTGGGTTTGCTTATGGTTGGGTCCAGTAATATTCATGTTCATCAATCATCACCATCAGTGGCTGTAGAGAACCTTTTAAAGCAAAACAAACATCGCTGTACAATGAAGATGACATCAATCTGTGATTAACACATCAATCTGGGATTAACAGATTGATGTCTTAAATAATTATGTAATAATAATTGGAACAGTGGAAAAAATATACACTGTCTGTATAAACATCTAAAATAAAAGCACAATACTCAAAACATGACATACAGTTAACATTGTTGAGGAGGAGGACCGGAGGCCGCACAACTCTATAGCCATGATGCAAAAGTATGTGGCAACCCTGAGTAAGACTATCCTGTCAGAATGTTGGTTTGCTGGTTTTAAAAAACTTTTGCCTCATGGCCTGGACTGCTGGCATAGTGGTCCAGGCACCTAGGCTACAGCAGCGCCTGACAGCGTGTCGCGGGTTCGACTCCCGATCCCGATGACCTATATGCTGTTTGTCAGTCACCATCTCTCTCTCCCCATTTCCTGTCAATCTACAGTAATCTATCAATTATGGCAGAAAAGGCAATAATAATAATAATTGCATCGTGGCTAAGAGTTGTGCACCTCATCAACGCTGGTGTGCGATCCCTGGTCCTGCCCTGACAATACATGCTAACATTATCACACAGTTAATCTTAGCGTAATGGGAAAATGTTATCTTAAGACGCGATCTAAAAGTTACTCAATAGTTTCCGGGTTTTACCACCTCTTTCCCATTCCTCTCATTCTCTCGTTAACCCAGTTTACCCTGTATCTTTCTCAGGGGTGTCGCACCAAATTCTGGGCCCTGGGTACTTTAACTATTGAAAAATAGCAGATGTACAAGCTCACAGCGCGGCTCCGAGTGCCGTGCTGCGAGCTTGTAGATCTGCTATTTTTGAGAAGTTGTGAAAATGTGTGCAAGTCTTTGAGTATTTCAAGGTTTTTTGAAAAATGTGAAGGACCCCCAAAATGATATGTATTCGGCCACGGACCCCCATCTCAAAATATTTAGTTCCAGGGACTCCCCCAAGAAGCAAAACTTAGTCACAAATGTTCGCTTAAAAAATACATATATTCAAAGATTTGCACACATTTTCACAACCTTTCAAAAATTGCAGATCTACAAGCTCGCAGTCGCGCTGTGAGCTTGTATATCTGCTATTTTTCAATAGCTAAAGTATAAAATAATTCCAGGCCCCTCCACCTTGGGCCCTTGTAACTCAGACCCCCTTGTGACGCCCCTGATCTTTCTCAAGGAAACATTCTCTCTCTCTCTCCCCCTCCTATTCCCCCCTCTCTCTCTCACACTATTTTTGTCTTCTTATCTCTCTCTTGCTCTACGTCACATTCTCCTCATCTGCTCGCTTTCTTCCTCCATCTCCCTGCCTCCCTACCTGTAACAGTATCAATACTGCAATAGAAATACTTTATTTCTAGGCCACGGTCACACAGCACTTTTATTCTACCTATGAGGGCAGATTCTGCCAATGCATTTCAATGGGAATGAAGCGTTTATTTTTTTTTATATATTTTTTTTTTGCAGAAATACGCAACTGCCAGCAAACCGCTCCATTCCCATTGAAATGCATTGGCAGAAGTCCGCCCCCATAGGTAGAATAAAAGTGCGGTGTGAACGTGCACTTAACAAGTGAAAGTTCAGAAAATGTACTTGAGGAAAAGTACAAATATTGGCATCAAAATGTACTTAAAGTACTCGTCATGCAGAATGTCGCATTTCAAGTATTCAAATGTATAAAGATATTGGCCCGAAATGTATATAGGTAGTGCTGATGTATGTTTTGTAGTAATAATCTAAATGCACAAAGTAACTATTAACAAAAGTTTTCAAACAATTGTAGTGGAGTGAAAGTACAATATTTGCCTCCGGAGTAGAAGTAAAAGTATTGGAACTTGGAAAATACTCAATTAAAGTACAAGAAAATCAAACTTGTACTCAAAAAAGTAAAAATCTACTAGTTACTTTCCACCACTGCCTCTCTGTCTTTCTCTCAATCAACCCTCGCCATTGTCAAAAGTGTCTGCTGTTGTTACCGTTGTTCACCTAGTAAAAACCCCCTTGGTATTTACACACACAAGAACATATAGCTTGCATCATGTGAGGTCATTGTCAGTCTGGAGTAAGCAATGTTTACTGTAGACAGACACTCATTTCATACACACACCTACAGTATATGTTACTGCAGGCTACACACGGGTGCATAGTGCATACCACATACTGTTAGGCCTGTCACAGTTATTACATAATCGTCTAATGGCAATTATTTGACATAATCACAATCCTTTTTTCATAATCGTCATAATCGTTTCCATGTTGAAAAATGTTCATATATTTTCAAACATTTTCAAAGATAGTGGAAATGGCAGATCTACAAGGTCACAACGAGTCACGATGCGACACGTTGTGAGCTTGTAGATCGGCTATTTCCACTATCAATGTTTTTAAGTATAAAGTCAAATATGTCGTTTCTTTGTATATTTAGGTTATGTGTCATATCTGCCATGTGCAACTTCAAAGTCTACAAGCCAAACAGAAATGTAATTGTCAACGACAAAAACACAATGTAGCTGTATAATCGTGACAGCCCTACATACTGTATGTGCTATACGTCTACCTGGTGAAATGTTGTGGGCCAAAGATTGTCTCGGCAGACAGCGCCACTTTTACAACGCATTGTGCAAACAAACATGTTAATAATAAGACATTTACATGCAGGGAGAGGCCTTGGCGTGTGTAAACAACATGCATGAACCACCCGTACAGACAGGCACGTAGTCTAATAGGCTCCTTATTGACATTTACTAAGGACAAACTAATTACATGACCACATCTGTGTGGTTAAGGACTGGACTGGTGTGTTTTCAGATATATAGCGCTAGCAAACACTTACTGAATACTGGACTTACATAATTGGTCTGATAATATTATATGGTCCTTTCTGTTAAGGTCATATTTGGGACAAACAGAGACATGATTCTGAGGGTATATGGCACAATCTGATTGACTCTGTGGAGGCAATGATGTGGAGGATTGAGAAAGTGGATCCTGCTGCAATGTTGTACAATTAAAAGTGTATTAATTTATTCATTTGTTTGTATTATATTTTCTGTTTGAGTTTCTCAATTTTCCTGAATGGTTAAATGATAGCATATAACTTAATTAATGAATTCATTCTTTCATTCATTCATTCTGTGGTTGTCTTTATCATTGCTTTAATATATAGGCATATCTTTCCAAAACAATTATGAAACAACAGCACACAATAACAATACAACATTGATAACAACAAAGCCAGGCAGAAATACACTATTATTTAAGGCTATTACTGTAGGAACCAGGCTTTTAACAAAGTGAGCCTTTCTGCGCCTCTGTATTTTGTACCTGACTTTACTCAAGTAAGTAAGATGGTTATTGAACAGGTGTGTGATGTCCTGTTCTATTGAACAATAATGTGTTACGATAATGTGCAATGGAATGGTCTTATTGTTTGGTTCCCCACCTTGTCTGAATGCGTCACCCCTGACTCACCTCAATGCGTACATGTGCATGTATATGTGCTAAACTAGGAAAACCGTGTGTAGTTTTATTGCTCATTCCACCAATGCCATGAGCAAACCATTAAGAAGCTAAATGCCGGCTATACCTGTCAAGCAGGTGTAGCCGTTTTACATACCAAGGCTGTGAATGCTGAAATAGTTGCGTGCATTCCCTATGTTTAGTTTATGTAAACGTTTATTTAACAATCCATGGGTGTGTGATCTAATCTCCCTGGGGTTCTGAACATGGAAAATACAATACAAACATAAAAGACACATTACAATAAAAAGGATCAAATTACACTGATATTTTATGATATCAGGGATGAAGTAGTAACAGCCTTAAAAGTTCACTTTGAATTGTTCTGATTGATCTTCAAGATCTTCTAAGCTTCATCTTCATACCAGTAAGACGCCTAAGGGCAAATGTCTTGGCCATCTGGCCAAAGGGATTTGGTTCCCTTGGGATCACAGGGATCTCCATATATGGCAATAAAATGGGATTTGGTTCCTCTGACATCACAGGGAACTCCATATCTCCATATATGGGCATAAAGGGGATTTGGTTCTCCTGGCATCACAGGGATCTCCATATATGGCAATAAAAGGGATTTGGTTCCCATGACATCGCTAACAACACGTTGCGATGTTACTTGTTGTGAGCTCCACACAGGCACCATCATCAAGGCAGCAAGACAACTCTTCTGTATATTGGGGAGTGATTTAGGTATATAGATTCCAGGATATTCTGCAACGTCCACATGGTACAAAAGATGCTGATATATCACGACCAAAAGGTACTACAGAGAGTGGTAAAAACAGCACATCACCAGAACTGAACTTCCAACCATACGGTCTCTCTGCAGAGATACATATATTAAATGTTTAACAATAACAAGTTACTTTTAATATATTACTGTAATATTGTTATATTAAAGCAATAAGCCACAAGAGGCGAGTGGTTACCGGGGTAGTATACACCGGCTGAGAGGCGTTGGGAAACACGAGGCGACAGCCGAGTGTTTTCGACCCTCTCAGCCAAAATAGGGAAACAACACTTATGTGCTAGATCAGTCTCATGTTAAGAACCATATTCGATCCATACACATGTTTATTTTCATTCAGATTTAGCTGCTTTGTGGGTGAACATCACATCAAAAACGCTAGCATAGCAACCTAAACTAACAGCCGAGTATGTGCCTGGAGAATAGAGAGCACTTGTTGCCTTTACAAGCCCCGCCCGGAGCCATTCAGTCACTGTCCTATGCATGCGGGCGGTGCTTAGAAACACCCGCACGGCAGGATTTGAGTGAAAATCAAACGCTCGCTTCTCTAGTTCAGCCTCACGGCACAGTGGAAAGAAATAACGCGCCTGGCTTTGATATAAACTGATTAAAGGTGTGGGTTATAGTCTCATATACCACGGCAACCAGCCAATCAGAATCAAGGAATGGAACTAGCCGTTTTAGAATACCCAGTAACTAGTAGTGTATGGTATTACTTACCAAACTAGACCAGGTCAACCTGGTTGTGCCAGACCCCGGGTCTGCCAACCCTCTGGGCCTATAAATTTAATGGTACATTTATAGGCTGTCTGTCCCTTTATAGGCTGTCTGTCCCTCCCTCATGTCATCATCATTTGTGTCCCTCCCTGGACAGACCGACAGACAAAGCCTTTTGCTTTGTCTGTCGGTCTGTCCCCCCCTCATGTCATTGTGATGACATGAAGGCTTTGTCTGTCGGTCTATCCCTCCCTCATGTCATCATCATGTCATCATCATGACCATCTATGGAGAAAAACCGGACAGACCGACATTTGCTTATGTAGGCCTACCCATTTCATGGGTCTGGCAAAAATAGGAATATTATTACATATTACTCAGATTTTACTGGATGCCTTTAGATTTGTTTTTATTTATTATTCCACAAAATTCGATTCATTTCTAAACGGAGCAGGCTAAACAGTTTGTGTTGTTGTACATCGCTCACTGACTCTTTTTTGCAAAAGTAATTTGTAATATAACATATCGTATAATACATTACTCTTGATTCCAAGTAATAAGTAATATAATATTATAATTTTTTAAGGAATAATATGTAATAGTATACAGTAAGTAGTCAGTAACACATACAGTAACTCTACAATTTTGCTGCTACAGTACCAGCTGTATTGTATTGGAGAATATACACATCGAATGGATAATAAAGATGCTAAATAAATATGCTATATATAGTTGATCATAGTGAATGATGTTGATGACGATATTGATGACAATGATGATGACTATGATTCTTCTTCTTTTCGTGTCTTTGAAGCATTATATGACAGTTTCCCATTTCTTGACACAGTCCTTTGCTTTTTTATTGAACTCTGCGAGATCTTTTATGCTGCACTGGTTGGGTAGTAGAGGGCAGACAAGGCAGTGCTGCATTGTATGGTCCTCTTCCCCGCATTCGCAGATGGTTGGGCTGGTTTTGTCGCCCCATCTGGTCATAGTAGTTTTTGATCGCCCTGTTCCAGTTCTCAGGCGGTTTAGTGTCTTCCACTGGGCCCATGGTGCTTCTGAGCCAGATGGGAGGGCTTCAGAAGGGGGGATTTCCATGCCAACAGATGACTATGATGATAATGATGATGACGATGATGTTGACTATGATGATGATAATGATGACGATGTCCGCATGCGGTTGCCTCTTACTCACGCGGAAGAAATGGTGTCACTTCTTAGCACATTCAGGACACTTATCCAGTTTGGCCAGATTCTCAGCTAATTCCGAGAAATGTGAGGAGGAGGAGACAAAGCTAGGAAGCAGACATGCAAAGAATACGGGTGTGGCAGGGTTGTGTCTGAGTGAGACCATCCGGTAAACAGAAACCTACAGGTTTGATACTAGAGTGCGATAGAGTTCTTGAACAAACCACCAAACCTCAACCCCTTGGACTCTCTAACAGTGAGATTGAAAAGCATTCAGCATATACACGACAGTGGGGTACAGGGACCCCCAGGGCTCCTTGATGTATCCTACTTGTTGAATACTCTATTTGAACATCTACAAGCTCACACTGCATTCTGAATTGTTGTGAGCTTGTAAAGCTGCTGTTGTCGAATCATTTGGAAAAATCACAAATTTTTGTTTTGGGGGTCCCTGGCACTGACTGAAGAAGGAAGGTCTATGACCGTAAGCTTGCTATCTATATATAGAAAATACAAAAATCTGATTTTGCAATGGGAAAGCACATACAATTTCAAAATATGCGCTGACTGGAATGTGCCACATTTAAGGTTTTATACAATGACCTACTGTAGGTCATAAACGACCAGCTATTCTTTCCAGGAAGCCCCTGAGAAGGATGGTATTGTCAGCTTGTCATCTTGGCAATGACTTATTAGTCTGGGTAATTCCCAACACAGTTCAAGGCGAGCTATCAGTTCAAGAGGTTTAACAACTCGGTCCATTTGACATGTGCACATAAAGCGGAGGGCGTTGGGTCTGTCTGTGGATTTGGATGACCCCGTTTGCTCTCAGTCTGTGACTGAAGATCACCTGCCGTGATTGGCTATGTAAATAGACACATTAAAATGTATCTGGAAGAAAAAATGCATTGGTTTGGTTAGGGCACAAGGGGTATCCACAGAGCAGACAAGGTGATGGGGACAAAGCATGGTGCACAATGATATTTAAACAACATTTTGGCTCCATTATGCCCATAGCTCATAGGCAGGGTTATGCACAGACAACATATGTGTGCGCGTGTGTGGCGATATGCAAGGATTTCTGGAGGCTGTGTTTTCTGGGGGTGTGTTTTCTTTGAGGTGTAGTTTGTTTGCTCCATAATTGTGTATCAATTGTGGTGTCGTCTTCATTTGAAGCATATTTAGACTTCCTATACTGGATATGAATAGAGTGCAGGTGTAGTCCTCTCTCCACTGGCAGCTAATATTTATTACTGTAGCGATGGAACCCTGTGAGCAGAACAATTAAATACTGAATGTTAATTTGATTCGATTCCCGGAAGTTGGTGGTTTACAAGGCTACATTTGAACCGCATAGACTTAAAGGATTAAAGCTCAAAAGAATTCTCTTTCCTGTACATGGACAAAAGGTGTTTTACATAACCGAGCCAATTACCTAATTGGAGTTCATTCAACATTCATGTAGTTCTAGTTCATGTGTGGGTTTGACCCGATTATATTTCTGAATTGTTAACTTAATATGAGCCGTAGTGCAGCCTTGGTTCCCCAGGCGCTTTTGGCAGTTCCAAAGTCTAGAGTTGACATTAAAGATGAGCCCGCCTTTGCCTTTTGGGCCTTAAAGAGGTTATGTCATGCCCTGAAAAGTGAAAATTAACATTACTAGAAGTCTGTCGGGCGGCCGAGCATCTAGTAGTCGGGGACCGGCCTACTCAGGAACGATGTAAATAGGGAATGAATGCCCACCCTTTAATGCAAACCCCATTATACCTGTTGTCATAGGACCTGTTTTGACCATCTGTTTGCGTGTGTTCATTTATGCCCATATATGGAGATATCTGTCTGCATCCATTTTATGCCCATATGGAGATCTCTGCAGACACAGTGCCGGTTCCAGAAAACACTGATGTCAGACATATTCCGAACCTTTCGCGCAGGTTCCGGAAAACCGGATCAATTCATAAAAGAGCCTTTCATGAATTGATGTCACAATGACTCAGCGCTTGCTCCGGTCCCTCATGAACAGCCTGATGTCTGACATCATCTCCGCATATGGAGATTCTGAACGTTTCGCACCGGATCCGGAAAACCGCGTATCAGGTTGGGTCGAGGCCTAGCTAAGAACGTATGCAAAAATCTGAGCTATATGCGAAATTTGGAGTCTGTAGAACCAACCATGTGCTGTCAGGACTCTTTCATGCGATTCGGCCAATTCGGCCTCGGCTTCAATAGTCAGGATGATGATACAGTAGGTCACGTGGTCTCTCTGTAAACGGTCTGAAATGGGGCGGGCCATATTTATCACTGTATTGCTGGCTGCGCTGCTCTCAGCGCTCCTTGCTGACTTACTGACCAGGAAATTGAGGAAGTGGACTCAACATAAAATGTATTTTAATTGTAATTCTGCACTTATAAAATATACTGAATACTTGTACAATAAAAAAAAAAAAAAATCCTAACCCTTCATATAGGCCTCGACTACTTGTGCTAGATTACTGCCATTTTGCGTTTTCTTCAAATCGCACTTTTTGCAACTACTATTTTGTCCTGGCTATGACTGTCTTCCAAAGTTTGTGGGCCCTGGGTAGGCAAAGACCTGTGATCTGAGGAGCACACTTTCATAGTCCTTTCAATCTACCGTTTGATGTTCTGTTGCCATTATTTGTTTTTTGACAGCTGTGAAGAACTTTGTAACTTTTCTTTGAAAGGTTTTCTAAAAAAAGGTAATTATTAGTTTGACCTAATGGTCAGCAGAGAGAGGTCGGGTGGTCACTTTATGACATGAATGATATCAGCCATCATCATATCTGGTCTCAGATCACTCCAGACCCTACCCTCTGTTTAAGCACTTCAGTTAAGCTGTGTGTTCAGTTAAAATTAAAGGAAAACAGACAAACTGGTTCAGATGAGTAAACACCACATGCATGTGTTAGAAGGCTTGGTTTGTGATACGCCTTGGCCCTTTAGCAGGTTAGAAATGTGCTACAGTCAGTTTGCATTGACTTATTATCTTGTGTCTATTCCACTTGTGTCTATTCCACTGCCCTGTACACTCAGTTATGTAACCGACTGCCAAATCTTTTATATTGGGTGTGTCGCATAATTTTGTAAGGCAGCACCAGCCAGGTCCCAGGATAATTTTCACATACTTGGATTGTATCCTGTATCGTAAGCCAACTGTTAGGAGCAGAGGGCAGCTATGGAATAACAGTTAGGGGTGTTCAGTGTCTTGCTCAAAGAAACTTTTAGTCCCAGGAGCAGCTCTACCTGCCGCCCCCTTTTAAAACCATGACAGCTTTGTCCCATCTTTGGAACCGTCACATGGAACTGTCCCATGGAACTGTCCCATGGAACTGTCACAGACCAAGCAGGGTCCCCTTTGAAAATAACAATAGAAACAATGCAACAAGTAATTCATCTTCTTTCAATCCTTTTTATTCTTATACACCTTTGTGACATGTATCATTTTACAAAGTACCCTTTCCTGTTTTTCATTGGAAAACACACACACATGCGAACACACACCTGATATGTCATTATGATGCAATGAAGCTTGTGACTTCTCGGCATGTCTTTCCTTGTTCTTTCAAACCACCAGAAAACAACAAGTGTATTAAAGAGAACCGGATCATCTTGAATCATTCCATTGCACTCTCTTCCTCCTCTTGATCATTCATTGGTGTTAACTCCTGTTATTAACTAACAAGACATGCCAAACATGTATGGTACCTTGACAAAAGACAATCTCCTCTGGCCATGGAATTCATTCAACATTTTAAATAGATGAAAGTCACTGTGATTTGATTCAATAGGTCTTTGAATTCCTGGCGCTAACTGTGCCGCCTTGTCCTCAAGCATTAGGTCATCGGGCCAGTTTTATCCATGGTTCAGACACTGTCTTTACATACGTATGGAAACTCGCCATTAGGCCCCCGGGTAGGGCCTAAAATGCATGCTATTTAGTCGTCCGGGGCGGGCCTCGGGCTCAATGGAAACAATTATTGTATTATTTTTACTCTGTGTGTGTGTGTGTGTGTGTGTGTGTGTGTGTGTGTGTGTGTGTGTGTGTGTGTGTGTGTGAAAACAAAGAGGGGATGATAGAGATTATTATATAAATCCAGAAAGAAGTCATCAATCTATGGACCAAGGGTGTGATACAATAAAATCTGGAATGTGGATTTATTGAAACACAAACACATTCTCTGACAACTACACTGTGCTGTAGAACAGTGGTTCCCAAACTTTTCCCAAACATTTTAGACCCGAAAGAGAGAACCAAACTAGTGAAAACAGCAGATTGACAAGGTTGTAGATCAGCTTTCACTACTTCTTAAACATTTGTTTTCGAATTTATGGAATTGCTTTAATTTCTTCATGAAATACAGATCTTTTTTTTTTCTAATGTTTTGAAATAATAATTAAAAACAAAATGTAGGAAACAAAAAATGAAGGGACCCATAAAAATGTGTATGTGACCCACAAATGGGTCCCGACCCAGTGTTTGGGAAACAGTGCTGTAGATCAGGGGTTCCCAAACTATTTGGGCTCAAGGCACCCCTAGAAATGTATCTTTCATCCGATGCACCCCTACATTATATTCATAATTTTCACTGCAGCACCTTATATTTATAGCATATTTTAGTGATTATGTTGCAAGGAAAACGTTGAGATAATAGACATTTTGGTTATAACTGACTGAAATACATAATTCAAGTTTAAAATGATACTAAATATATATTTTTAAGTGTCAAAATAAATTCCAACTATTATCAAATTATCTTGCGGCACCCCGGGACTGCTGTAAACATTAGTGCGGGAAGGGGGGGGCTAAGGGGGCTGCAGCCCCCCCTGGTGGCTGGTCTGGACAGTAATAGCCTATTGCTGTATACATTTCGAGCCTTGTTTCCAGTAGGCTATATGTGTTTGTTTCAGTTGTATACACAAAAATAGACCAGTGGATTCTGTGAATGTAGATCCAGTTTGTTTTCTGATCGGCCTATACTGTACTTTATACGTGCGTCTGCCGCTGTGCGGTTCAGTTTGTAGACGTTATGTGGCTGGCCTGTAATAAAAAAAAATCATTATTGTTGTTAAGCAAGCTTAAGTGTGCAGTTGTTGTTTTTTTCAGGCTATTGTGAGCTTTGCACTGTAGTTTATTATTCTGCATGGCTGGGGGTTTAATATTTTTGAAACACACTGTTGGTGAAACAGAACAGGGCATTGTAGTGTGTGTGTGTGTGTTGCCTGTCTGTCTGTTTCTCCTTTGCGTGGGGGGAAATCACCAACCGTTATAAAAGTTCCCCAAAACCGTAATAAAAATCACCGAAACCCGCACAATTTTGCTTGCTTGTCTCCGAGCTCAGCCCCAGCCCCCCCTAAGATTTATTAGTTCCCGCGCGGATGGCTGTAAAAGCACCCCAGGGTGCCCCGTCACCCACTTTGAAAACCCTTGCTGTAGATCATGAGACCTCTAATAACCTGTCACAACACAAAGAACCTCCAGACAAAAGGACATCTGTATGACAACAGTATGCTTAGGCCTATAATAAATACTGTACAACAAATACATGTTCACCATATTTCTCAAATACAATTTATGATAACGGTATGCTTATAAATACAACAAATAAATGTTCACCATGTTGCTCTAACAATAAAATGTAATAACTATGAATACCAACTGTGTAGACATTTAGGCTCCTCACAGAGATGGATGAGATCTTCAACTTAAGTTATTCTGAATATGATCTACAGCACTGGTTCCCAAACACTGGGTCGGAACCCATTTGTGGGTCGCGGACATGTTTTTATGGGTCCCTTAATTTTTTGTCAAAACATCTTCAAAAAACATTCCACCCAAAAAGCAAAGATTTTCATGAATTGAAAAACAAAAGGAGGACAAATCTAAAAAAAAATCCATAAGTTAGAAAACAAATGAAGTCGTGAGCTTGTAGATCTGCTATTTTCACTCGTTTTGGGTCTTGAGCTAAAAGGTTTGGGAACCACTGATCTACACAGTATACTTTGTGGTACGCCAGAGCATAAACTGGGCATACAGGTAGGCCTATGGTGACAGACCACCCCTGCTTTGTTCAGACTGCAGGCAATTCCAATTTGTTTCTGAAATGTGATCTTTAGGACTGACTGTGAGGACCGTTGAGTGATCTGATCCAATTTGTGTGTTCAGAGATTTCAGGCATCAATGGTTGTTGTGGCAATGACAAAAAGATATAATCTGCCACACGATGGTGTCTGCCATGCCACTCACCGACAATTAGCTGATCTACAAGCCCACAACAACAACACAGGTGTCGTACGCCAAAGTTCAGGCATCAGTTACTAGTATCAGAGTGTCCAAACTGAGACACATTTAGACATTTTATTGTATTTGTATTATTTATTTTTGCTGTTCAGACTTGATCAAACAAAGTCATGAGCTCGTGACTTCTCGGCATCTCTTTCCTCATTCTGTATAATCAACAGAAACAACAAAGTGTATTAAAGAAAACTGGATCGTCTTGAAATTGTTGGAATCATTCCATTGCATTCTCTCTCATCTTGCTTTGTCCTGATTCCTATCCTTCATCGGCGTTATTCCTGTTAAACTAACAAGACGTACATGGTTCCTTGATGAAAGACAATCTCCTCTGGCCATGGATTTGTTCAATTAATTCATAGGAGTTAATGATTCAGTGAAGCGAATGAAGGAAGCAGATCCGAGGGCCTTAGGACAGGGATAGGCAACCTTAGGCATGGGTGCCAACATTGGCATAGGGGAGGGTGATCACTGGCACACTGGCAGAGGTGTGAGAGAGAGGATTTATATTTTAAAATCCAATATTGTTTTAAACGTGGTCAATTAAATTAAGTCACCTAATTTGCAGTAAATTACATCCTGCACATATTTCTACTTCATTAAAATTCTGAACTCTGACTGGGGAGGGAGTCGGGGGGATAGGTGGGTTATTGCTTGAATCTAATAGTTATGTCCTGACAATCAAAATATGTCAGAATTTTGATGGGGTGTCATTAAAATTCACGTTGACATGGCACACTGAACATCTAGAAAATAAAAACATGGCACTTCATTTCAAAAGACTTGTGCCTTGATGAGCATGCCTTTGAGGCAATAAAAGCTAAAGTTTTAAAGAGATAAAAGTCGCTGTAATTAGTTTGTGCCGCCTTGTCCTCAAGCACTATTCCAGACGTTCTCAAACCTTTTTAGGCTGTGACCCCCAAAATAAACATATTTGAACTGGGGACCCCCTCCCTGACAAGCACTTGGAATTGTAGGTATTACATTTAATGTGACTCGGTTCCACAGATAAACATTGTGAAAATAGCAGATCTACATGCTCACAACGCCTCGCAACGCAAAATATAAAGCCTATACAAGCTCACAATGCCTCGCAGCGCTTTTATCTGTGGAACCGAGTCAAACTAAATGTAATGCCTCAACTCATACAATTCCAAGTGCTTGTCAGGGTGGGGTCCCCAGTGATTATTTTCAGGGGTTCCTGCACTTCAAATATGAATATTTTCAGGGGTCACAGCCTGAAAAGGTTGGTCATGGCATTAGCTTCTACAAATTCCCAGGGGGAGCAACCCTGAATGATTAGGGAGGGAGCGAACAACCATCATTAAGAATAAACTTTTATTGTCAAGAATTTGCAACAAGATCTAATAAATAAAAGTAGATAAATTACAATAGAGACAGTCAGTTAATTAGGTATTATTAGTGATATAAAATACATATTTCAAATATATTACTATACATTAAAACTATTTCAAATAACCCTCATAATGAATAAAAAGGTACAGGAACTTGATTTTGTTGCTAAAACTATTAACTTACGTTTAAAGTTTTCACTTTACATTCTTAAATGACACAAACATGACCTCTGGCCATGGAAACGGTTGTGGCATTTGCAACACTATGTATCATGTCATTACAATGTAACAATGATCATGTGTCACTTGACTCTAAAGCTTAATTCACACTTGTGTGTCGCTTGGCATAAAAAAGATTCTATGAAAAATACAATTACAGCTCTCAGTAGTTTAGACATTTAAGATGCACCTTGTTTTATGTTGAACTGTAAACGCCTGCCACACTTTGACTTTTGCTACATTGTTTTAAAGTAACGTTAGATTACAGTATGTTCTGAAATTGACACCTTTCCATTCCGAAACACTGCCATTCCGAAGATTGTGGATAGAGGTGGGTGGGGGTGGGGGAAAGTGGGTAGAGGTGGGTGGGTTAAAGTGGGTGGAGTTGTGTGAAAGTCGGTGGAGGTGAGTGAAAGTGGGTAGAGGTGTGTGGGTTAAAGTGGGTGGAGGTGTGTGAAAGTGGGTGGAGGTGGGTGAAAGTGGGTATCAACGGCATATATGATTTGTCTGGTGCTCTATAAGTAACACTGTAGGTAATTCATTATTTAAATTAAATGTTTTTGTATCTTTGTATGTAATGGACTATTCGCAACTACTCGCAACCCTGTAAAACCAGTAAGACTCCCTAATCGGGAGACAAACGACCATCAGGTCACATGTTACGGCCTTCACACTCACTGCGAATGCTGTATACACTCCTATAAACCACATACCCCCATGGACTTGAAACCAACGTGTGAAAATGGAAACATCATGATTAAGAATCTGAGCTGTCTATCTGTATGTCCGTAAATGTGTCTGTATGTGTCGAGTCTTATTTAAAAAAAAAAAGAAAGTGGGTTGAGGTGGGTGAAAGTGGGTAGAGTTGGGTGGAGCTGGGTGAAAGGGAGTGGAGGTGGGTGAAAGTCGCTGGATGTGGGTGAAAGTGGCTGAAGGTGGGTGGGTGTGAGTGATTTCGGAATGGCGGGTTTGGGAATGGCAGGGTTTTCGGAATGGCAGGTTTTTTTTTTGGGATGGTAGGGTTTTCGGAATGGAGACCTGTCCCCATAGTCTCTTTTCATAAAAGTCAGCAGTTTTTCTTTAGGCAACAAAAGGAAATGGCCTACATTCATCAACTAATGCACAAGCCCGGTTCTTACATTTAGCTCTAAATGTTCAACAGTAACGTTTGGCGTTCCTTTCCCCAAGCATCCTCCTTTTACTCTTCAAGCTGGGCCAGTTTCTTCAGGTCAGACTTCAACATCTCCTCGTCGTCCTCCTCCTCCTCCTCCTCTACCTCCACCTCGAGCCCGTCGATGGTCTTCTGGAGCTCCTCCTTGATGTTGTTCAGCTCCAGCAGCCCATCCTGCAGGTCCTTGCACACCTCCCGGATCTTGGCGGCGAAGTCCGTCTTGGCGCCCTTCTTCAGCTCGATGGAGTCCTTGGCCAGAAAGAAGAGGTCCAGGGCCAGGAAGAGTCCAGACATCACCCCCGTGGTGACGCTCATCACCTGGAAAATGGGACGACAATCGTTATCATCGTTTATCGATGATCGCATCGTGGAGATTTAAATGTATCGTAAAATTATCCTGTCATGCACTGGGATCGATTCACCTTTTATTTGCAAAGCTGCATATCCTATCTATATGATTGGTAAAACGGACCTGAAAATAACGTACTTGATATAGGATTTTCTTTTACTCTCTGCCAAATCTCATTGCAAAAAAAATAGCCGATCTATAAGCTCACAACGTGTCGCAACGAGGCGATAGAATAAAAAAAAATAGATCTGCTATTTTTTGGCAAATGTTCCGCCCCAGGATAATGGATGCTGAAGATATTTTGATTAACGCGATAACATCGTAAATCGCAATTTATTTTGTCAAAATAATCGTGACATGACATTTTCATATTGCTCCCATCCCCATCATCACCTGGGCAGCTTTGGCGGCACCGCCAGCCACGCTGAGCACCTGCACGGTGCTGATCAGGCTCTCGGCGTTGATCAGCAGGGCCTTGCCCGCCCGCCCGCCCTCCTTCACCACGTGCTTGACGTTCTGGTTCAGGTGCTTCTTGTTGATGCTCTCCGCGTACGCCTCAAAGTCCCACTCTGCCAGCGCGTCCATGCCGGCCTGTATGGGATGGGAGCGAGCAAAGATGGTGAGACATAACACCCACTACCATCCTTTGGTCTTTTAAATCAGCATATTGCAAATCGTTTGCCTTTTTTTGACCCCCAATGGACCCTTTTCAAAGCAGCCCGACAGACTAGTAAAACACAGTTGACGCCGGAAATAAACCCCTTGAAGCTGCATTTACTACAGAAGCTACACAGCAAAAGCCTCAGTGTTCACTGATCTAATTTCCCATTATTTTGCTGTATATGCGTCAGCATATTGTTGAGAAACCGAGATATCGTATATATATTGTGATACAATGAGGGAGCCTTATAAAAAATCCTGTTTAATTGTTAATACAGAGATTCATTGCAGAATCCATTTAAACTTGCATTTTGGTCAAAATCAGTGGTTCTCAAACTTTAAAATGTCAAGGTCTCTCCTTAACTCTGACAGTATACAAATGAAACCAAATGCACCCGTAAGGGTCCATTTGGTTTCATTTGTATACTGTCAGTTACATTCTTGTAAGGGTCAAATTTAGACCTCCCAAAAGGAACCCAGAGAGCCCTGGACCCCACTTTGAGGACCACTGGTCTAAATGGTCTGTTACTCCTAGTTTTTGTTACCTTGTAGGTGGTTGTACTGTTGAGTAATTGAAAAATAACCATAAAAACCAACATGAAAAAGAATTGTGATACAGCTTGGAAAAATATTGTAATATTGTATTTTTCCATATTGCCCACCCCTAGTTATTATTATAGAGAGCACCAACACAGAAGGTTAACAAACAAACAAAAAAAACATGTCCCCCTCACCTGCAGAAAGGCCAGGCACTCGCTGATGTCCTTGATCTGCTCCTGGTAGCCCTGGATCAGCTTCTCCACCTTCTTGCGGTCCGTCTTGGAGTGCACCGTGTCCGTGATGTTGGCCGAGGCCGAGGCGATGCCGCCGCCGGTGGCCACGGCGATACCCACCGCCGTGACGATGAGCGACGTGCCCATGGTGAAGGGCGCCAGGATGAGGCCCGTGATGGTGGTGATGGAGCCCGCCACGCTGGCCACGCCGCCGCCCACGCTGGCCGTCACCGTCTTCTTGTGGAAGGTGTCGGCGGCGTCGGCCAACGCCAGCAGTTCCAGGATTACCTTCTGCAACGAGGCGCCGCGCCGGTTGAAGAGGCGCACGAAGAGGCGCGCCGCCATGAAGACACGGTCCGCCGCCTCCTCAACCACCCTGAGGAGGAGTGGCAGCCTTATCTTTAGCTTTTCTCCTAACGTATTGTTTATTCTTTATTGAGCTACTTCCTGGTCTGCTTGTTCACAAGCTTGTCTGTGGGAAGAAGCTTTGCTGATACGACGTCCTAGATGTCCTGGATGGTGTGAAGCGCACATCCACTGACATTGTCTAAAATGTGCCAATAGGAAAACCATTTCTTACCATATATAATGCAGAAAGAGATGCTATGGGTACATTTTTAAATGTTCCATTTGTGTGTTTGTTGTTTTAGTTATTTATAATGATTAAATACCCAGTTAAACTGTTTGAGTGGAATTTTTGTCATTTTGGGATTTATTTTTATTGAACCATAAAAAAGCCTAATGTCCTGCCTCCATACCTTTGTCACAATTGTTTGATTTGAGCGATTATTGCAAAACATACAGCATCTGTCAGGCTCCATTAGTGTATGAGTTGTTTAAACATAATGCACAGTAAAATCCTCAGTGTCAATTTAACCTGTGCTCATTTAACGCTCTGGGATAAATTAAGTATTATAAATTATTGTATTTGTCGGCTCAGCAGGTATGATTTCCTCAGTTAGTAAAAGCTGTACTTACTCCTCTGCCTCTTCGTCCTTGTTGGTGTCATTCCACTCCTCCCAGCCTGTGAGACAGACAGACAGAACAGCAAGTCTTAACAACGGATTTACAGGAACAAAAGCAATCACTAACAAGGATGAGAAACATTCTTTCTAGCCGCAGAGCTTCAAAAGCATTATTCAAAAAACTTGATTTAGATTCATTGACTCCTGTGCTTTGAAAAGTGAAATGCCTTTGAAGTTCAGCTACACCCTGGGCAGACAAGGAGGCACATGAATGTTTGTTCATGTACTGTCTGTATATTCGAACACCAGCACTCACTTTAGAACGGATTCTTCATTGTTTGCTGCTGCTGCTTGTCTAATAAACAATGAAGAATCCGTTCTAAAGTGAGTGCTGCTGTCCTTGTTCTAAAGTTTATTGTTGCCCAAACCGTGCACCCAAGACTAGTATATTGTTGAACTACTCATTGACGAGTGCTCCTCTTTCTATTTTTTCATGTACTGTACATACCCTCTACTGTTCGCCACCACGCCATCAGGCCATCTTCATCCTGAAAATTAAACACAAGTACAAAAGCATTCATGATTGAATACACACACTTTACATGAAACCCTAGGTTGAATCTGTAGTTTGTTTTCCTGTACCGTTTCAGAATTGTAAATACTTAATGGATATACTGTAGCAGATTGGCCTGAAACTGCTGCATTGTAAAATATATTAATCCCATACTGGAAGCATACATACATCCATAGGGTCATAATGCATACATTCATAGGGTCATAAAATGTATTAATCCCATAGTGGAAGCATACAGTAGATCCATAGGGTCATAAAACATTAATCCATAGTGGAAGCATACATCCATAGGGTCCGCGGTGCTTCCGTCACAGGGCACAGGTACATCATCCAAGTCCACGGCCTGAACCTCCATGATCTCCTCCTATAGAAGAAAGTGAGGTTTACAATATCATCACAACGTTTACATCGCATACTGTACCGAAGACCATTAAACCAACTCGACAGTTGTTAAATGTGAGGTGAATATCCCATATACAATATCCATTATATATAATATACTTTAATTAGTTTTAATGTATATTGTTTACAGTTGAATGTTAACGCTCAATACAATAGTTTATCATCAGGGTGAAATACTCAAATTCACAGAAAGACAATATTCTTCTGCATATAAAGCTCTTTTTTAGTGTCTCTAAGCACCTCCAAAAGACATCAGTCATGAGCACAGACTGCCCTCTAGGGGTGGTTAGTAGGAATGGCATCTGCCTTTCTCATCAAGAGGAAGGACACACAAACATGGTAAACCACTGGCCATTTACATACAGTAATATAAACTAAAACATACACAATGCTTACACGATACACAATGCATACACAACTGCAATGCCATCTGCACCCATCCGAGGGAAAATCCTAATCCAGAAAGAAACTCTCCATCCACAGAAGGCAAAAGAAAAACTCATTCCAGCTCAGTTACCTGAGGTGTAAAAATCTAAAAGGCAACACCAGTACATACCTGAACGATAGGCTGAATGTCTGACTCTGAGGAGTTCTGTATGGCTGACTCTGATGAGTTCTGTAATGCACAAAGAAGAGCATCCCAGGACATCAAATCCATGAAGCCGGAATTGAAATCAGTGATAATTATAGATTATAGTTATAGTCATAGTCTTTTGAATAAAAATGTATTTAGTTTTAGTCATATTTAGTCATCCTTAATGTTTTATTTTAGTCTAGTCTTAGTAAATATACAATTTTAGTTTTAGTATTTTGGCAGTCCTTGATGGCATCGTAATGCCTGATTTTACACAGATACATCACATTTGTTTATCAGTATACCTTGTTTCCAGTGCCAAAGAAAGCACCTGGGAGAATCCGTCTAATCCTGAAAGTCTGACAGACAAGAGGGCAAAGAAGTCATAGTAATTATTACTATATCTAGTGTCCATCACTGTTGTATAGACTACTAAAATACTCTATCCCAATTCTATAAGCTCAGGAACTACTAAAAATGTTAACATACAGGTTTATTGGAACTATGTCGGCGAGAAGATGAAAATAAACTAGTCAATATCATTAACTGCTCCACAATTTAATTTACTGTGCAGTAAATAACAGTTTTACTTGTTCTGTAACTGATTTTAAACCTGTTCTGTAACTGATTTGAGACCTAGTCTTAATTATGTTTATTTGTGCCGTTGCATTATTAAAATGTAAAAAACATAATTAAAAGAATAATCATCCTCCACATACCGGTGTCCTTTTCTTCTCTGCCAATTTTGGCTTGCTTTTCACCTCAGAGCTGACGGCTGTATCGGTGTACCAAGTAGTCTGAGGAGGAGGTTACACAGTTAACAGAATTCATCACCATTTGGAAGCTTTAACTCTCAAATACATGGAACGCGCCCGAGTCGCGTTAGCTTTTAACCACTTTAACCATTATTTTATGCTTTAACTTTAGAAAAATAGCATATATACAAGCTCACAGCGCGGCACTGAGTGCCGCGCTGCGAGCTTGTAGATCTGCTATTTTTTTTAAATCGTGAAAATGAATGCAAGTCTTTGAATATCTTTGACCCGATCTTTGACACAACTTCTAAATCCTTCCTCTAAATCATGCCGTTCTAAAACCTTTTCATGTCAAGGACCCCCAAAATTACAGGTATTTGGCCACGGACCCCCATCTCAAAATATGTTGTTCCAGGGACCACCCAGAAGCAAATATTTGAGTTACAAATGTTCGCTTTTAAGTAGATATATTCAAAGACTTGCAAAAAAAATCATGATTTTTAAAAAATAGCAGATCTATGTGAGCTTGTATATCTGCTATTTTTCAATAGTTAAAGCAGTCAATAATCCTAGGTCTATATGGGTTAAGCATCTTTGAGACAATACAATATTATGCTGTAAAGTTTTAGTTTCATAATTACCACTATTAGCAGCAGGCAACTCATCCCTAATAAAGTTGTTTTATAAAATGATAATTTTACAGACTGAATGCTCTACCTTTTAGCTACAGTTCAAAAGCCTGTCTCTTTCAGGCTATTTTCCATTGATGCATTTTAGGACATTCACTACTCTCCAACATGACTGATGATGGTACTTCATGTCTTAATCCAGTATCTGGCTTAAAGTCCTGCTCGCAATTTGGTGTTAGGGGAGTTTCTCACCTGAACTGAGTCAGTGGGTCCCTAGACATGAAAGATCACAGAGGTGCTCGTCCGCCATAGTGGCACGAATGGCACAATGGCCAAATCAAATATGGCTGCCATCGGCTATGATGAAAATCCAACTTTTCTATTTCTGGGTGTATATGCACATGTAATACCTCTATTTGGACTAATTGTGGTGTGGGGAATTCATTTCTGACATTGATTTTGGGTGATTTGGACCTCAAAAGATCATGGTCAAGGTCATTTTGCTATTCCAAAGACCGTGGGCCATAACTTGGCCATTGTTAGGAGTAAAAACAGGTGCAGTAGGTCTAAATCAACTAATGCTGACATGTATAATTCATTTCTGACATGATCATCTTGTCTTTGAAATATCAATGTCAATGCCATTTTTCAAAAACGATTTTGTTCATTACTTGCACTTTTATAGTATTTTTTGTAAGTTTGTTACTATTTTATAGTAAGTTTGTTTTGTTTATAAAAAAAGACATACTAGTGAGAAATACAACAAGTAAACATCCAAATTTTAAATGGGTGTTTAACTCATTGCATGCCAGGCCCGATAGTCCCGAGATTATTTCAATGTCTTTCCCTGCCAGGCCCGATAGTCCAGAGAATTTCCGCCATTTTGAAAAAAAGAAAAAAAAAAAAAAAAAAAATTTTTGACCCCAAAAAATGTAGTAGGCATGATAGAAATCACGAAATTGCATGTTTAACCCCCATAGCAACCCCATCTATCAAACATGGCAGCCATCTTTGTTTACATTTTAGGAAAACATAATGGCTTCTATCTCATGAATGCCTGAACGGATTTCCATTCGGATTTTTTTGTTTGAAAGCTGTGAGCAATGTGGACACACGTGGTGCATTATCTAGGCATGGGTGTGCATGATCCGTGCACTATGAATTACATGGAAGTCTATGGAGACTGGAGGCATGGTAGAGTACGAAGGTATTGTTAAATGGCGGGGAATGTGTAAAATGAGCAAATAAGACTATTTACGAATAAAAGTGACAAATAAAATTACACAACAAAATCACACTTAAAATTAAATAACAATTTCCCTCAAAGTGCACCATATTGTGATTGTGTGCATGCAAGTTAGTATGAGGTGTTTTTACAGGATGGATTTGTCATTGTTCCATGGCAAAATATGATGCACAGAACTCCATCAGTGTCGAGTCTCTTGCTTCAGACATGGCAGGAGTGTACTAAAGTCAAAGTGCTCCTTCCATCCATCAGAGCTTGACATTGACTTTTTGAGGCAGTTGTCCTTTGCACAAGTATATTTCCCATTCACTTGTCCGGGGACAAAAGTCACTTGTCCGGATAAAAATGTCATACATTGAAATAATAACAAAAGGAAGGCTAATGACCCCCCTTGCTCCCTCCACTCCATAGTATGGGCACTTGTCCCGGACAACAGGACAAGCCTTTATGTCATGCCCTGTTCCATTGGTTCTAGTCTTTCCTCAGGTTCCTTGGCTGTTGCAAGCAGGTGGCAAGAAATGCGGCAAAGAGGTGGCAAAGAAAAAACTGTGTCTTGTTCTGTCAAGGTCTTGTAGCAGCAGCAAGGTGTAGTATAGCAGTAATGTGAAGGAGACAACAACTCTCTGGGGTCCGCTCATAGTTCTGACATCCCATTATTCTGACCATTAGGTTAGTGAAGGTTAGGGATAGGCTTAGTTATAATGGAGGCTGTACATGCACCAGGTGTCAGCCTCCTCAATCCTATTCAAGATGTCTGGGATCTCTTCTTCACTAGCGATATCATCAACAGAGACAACAGAGCTGATAATGGTAAATGGACTGCATTTACAGTATATAGCGCTCTTCTCCAAAGCGCTGTACAATGTATTTCACATTCACCCATTAACACACACATTCACACCATGAAACCATGCAAGGTGCTCATCGGGAGCAGTTAGGGGTTCAGTGTCTTGCTTAAGGACACTTCGACAAATAAGCAGGAGGAGCCAGAAATCGACCCTGGAACCTTCAGATTCCAAGGCAGCCGTTCTACCTAAATCGCCACAAGCTTGAATGGACACCATATTCCGAACACACAGCTGGAGAGCTGTTTGTTCTCCTCAGACACCCAGAATTTGTAAAGTTGATGAGAGATGGGTGCATCTGTCGACTCTGTTATCTCTGATGATGATGAGTGGCTCCCTGCAAAAGGTGCTGGCGGTGAAGAGATCCCAAAGATTGAACTAGATTGAGGAGGCTGTCACAAAGCTGCTGGTACATGTGGAGTCAACTGGCTCCATTATAACTAAACCTACCCATAACCCTAACCTAATGGTGGGAATAATGGGTCGCCAGGATTATGAGTTGTCGTAGTGAGAGTTGCCAGAGAGTTGTCGTAGTGATACTTCCAAGCACTGGGGATTAAGTAGATCTGGTAGCAGTATGGCACTAGGTGTGCAGCGGCACATGCTTCTACAGCATCAAGCAGTCTCTCATCTTGGAGCAACACTAGCCAAGACAGTGATCAGGGGACATGTGCCTTGGAAACTGGAGATGACTGCATGGGCCAGGTGGGGACTAAGCATGCAGCTATGGCTTCTGACCGAATACAATATCTAACAAACTTTGGAGAGGCAAAGACCTTGACAGAACAAGACACAGCATTGGTAGCAGAGAAGTACAACTGCTGAGACCAACAAGGCACCTTTCTAGTGCATGTCTTGCCACCTGCTTGCAACAGCCAAGGAACCTGAGGAAAGACTAGAACCAATGGAACATGGATGGATGCAAGGAACACTTCGACTCTCGAGGATATGGCTGCCTTACTGATGGATATCGGTGCATCATATTTTGCCATGGAACAATGGCAAATACATCCTGTAAAATACTAACTCCATACTAACTTGGATACAGACAATCACAATATGGTGCACTTTGAGGGAAATTGTTATTTAATTTTGTGTGTGCTTTTGTTGTGTGCTTTTATTTGTCACTTTTATTCATAAATAGTCTTATTTGCTAATTTAAACACCCATTTAAAACCCCCCCTTTAAAGTTAAATGTGGATGTTTACTTGTTGTATTTCTCACTAGTATGTCTTTTGTTATAAACAAAACAAACATACTATAAAATAGTAACAAACTTACAGAAAATACTATAAAAGTGCAAGTAATGAACAAAATCGTTTTTGAAAAATGGCATTTACGTTGATATTTCAAAGACAAGATGATCCTTAATGGTCAAAACAATGTCAGAAATGAATTATACATGTCAGCATTAGTTGATTTAGACCTACTGCACCTGTTTTTATCCTAACAATGGCCAAGTTATGGCCCACGGTCTTCGGAATAGCAAAATGACCTTGACCATGACCTTTTGAGGTCCAAATCACCCAAAATGGTCAAAACAATATCAAAAATGAATTCCCCACACCACAATTAGTCCAAATAGAGGTATTACATGTGCATATACACCCAGAAACAGAAAAGTTGGATTTTCATCACAGCCGATGGCAGCCATATTTGATTTGGCCATTGCGCCATTCGTGCCACTATGGCGGACGAGCACCTCGGTGATTTTTCATGTCTAGGGACCCACTGACTCAGTTCAGGTGAGAAACTCCCCTAACACCAAATTTGCGAACAGGACTTTAAGCCAGATACTGTATTATCTTACGTGTCTGTCGATGGTGCTTTCATCCAGACTTTCGGAGCTGGAAGACTGGTCACTGTGTATCGACTGTGCTTCAGGCTGTAAAATGATTATATCAACAACAACAAATCAATACACTCCAGTATGATCATGGTGGTGAGAAATAAGTTAAAGGTGATACACCATGAAATTTCACTTTTCCTATTTTAAAACCTTTTTTTGGGGTCCCACTAGCACCTTCTATCCTTACAAAGTCCCATTTCTGACCGTTGTGTCTTTCTCTGGTTTTGAGAAGGCGAAGGTTAAAAGTATCCCACGGGTTCTCAAAACAGGCTATCCAGATTTGCTGCCGATGATGACGTCATCATCGGCCATTTTTGAAGAAAAAAAATGGCGCAAAGAATTGCGCAGTTCAGGCCAAAGGTGGTACTGCAGCTGAAAATGCTCTGAGAGCCATTCAAAAATGAGAGAGGCTCTCTATTCAGGAGTGATAAGTTAGCCTCAAACCTTTTGAAAAACGTTTTTGGGACATAAACAATATGACATAAATACTTTTTAAATGCATGGTGTATCACCTTTAAGCCCAGCTCAGCATTATAGTTAGAGGCTGAACATTTAGCATCTACATGAGATGGAGCAAATGGACTCACAGTGGCAGTGATGGTTCCCAGACAAAACAAACCAAACCACTCCAAACACTTTGCTGCACATTACAGTACTTTTCAACTTGTTGATTTTCAACCACCCAAAAAGAGCACTTGAAACATCAGTGGACCAGAAACCTACATCCCTTGCTTTGGAAAACAATCATTGTGACAATACCAAAAGGGCTGTTCTAAAAACTTTGGATTGGTTCTGACTGCAATGGAGTTTTTCTATTTCATAACCAATCTAATTCAGTAGTTCTAGGGGTGGATTATTGTGGTCCTTGAAATTAGATGTAGCGGGGGAAAAGGAGCGGACCTAGCACAGAGCCCAGGGGGACCCCTGTATAGTGTCAACTTAATATTGTATATAGGGTTGAAGTGTTTAACAACACATCATACATGTTATAGTACTCAACTCAAGTAGTATTCAACTCAAGTCCTATGAAAGATTGATTTACCTGTGTGGTAGTCTTGAAGGGGTTCACTTTCTGTACGAATCCTTGGAACATCCCGGGGTTCTGAAAGACATTAAACCATAGTAGAGCAACTTTCAAAAACTGCCTTCATTTAAAGTATTGAAAATCGGAAATACTAAAGGAAAGATTCCCCATAAATGTGTACTGAAGTACAATATTTAATGTACTAATTACTTTCCGCCACTGGTTAGCCTTCAGTACCTGTTTGGTCACCTGGTGATCCTCAGTGTCTCTGGTGCCCTTTGTCACCTGTGGGGGGCGACAAAGAGAAAGCCAAGTTTAATACATTAAAAAGACCTGGAACGCATCTGTGTCACTTTAACCATTATTTTCGAGATGGGGGGTCAGCGGCCCAAAAGATAATTCTAGGGGTCCGTTGACATGAAACAGTTTGAGAACCACTGACATAAAAACATGCGTTTTACATTTATAGAACCAGGTCAGAATATTCAAAGAATTGCAAAAATGTTCCAAGATTTTGCAAAAGAAAGCAGATCTACAAGCTCACAGCGCGTCCCTCGGTGCTGAGTTGTGAGCTTGTATATCTGCCATTTTGCTAATAGTTAAATCATAAAATAATAGTTAAAGAGGTTCAAGTCTTAACCCAACACAGATGTGTCCCAGTTTCTTTGGGATTGTGACATGTTTAGATGTGTACAGCCTACAGGTAATAGTGACCTGCTTCTCTGTCAGGTTGTTGTTGTCCAAGCTCCCTGCGCTGGATGACAGGTCGCTGTGGAGTGACTGGCTGTCCTGGAAAGACAAGAGGTTAACAATGTTCAACCTGGCATCCAAGTCATTAGAGGGGAATGTTCACAAAGACTTTCAAAACTTGCAGAAATACGAGATCTACAAGTACGTAGCAGGCTATTTTCACTGTGTCATAAGTATAAAATAAAAGGCAGATTTAAAATAATCTAAATTAAAATAACTAAATTGTCTGCTAGCAACATGGCCGGAAGCATAATAATATTTATTTTACAACCTTGCACTTCCTAAAATGCTATATATTCAAACATTACATGCAGCATTGAAAAGAGGAAGTGCTGTGTGGGTCTGTAGTTTCTCAGAAACTGAGAAACAGGTGCTCATTGGAGACAGTTCGATTGTATGCAAACACCTGACGAACCCTGAAGAAGGCTCGAGCCGAAAGGCAGAATGTATCATTATAATAATAACATTTAAGTCAAGATACAATTTTTATCCAGGACGTAAATGGATTATTGCAGCTATATTTTAACTGAAATATTTACTTATGAATATATTTTATTTTAAGAATTATGGGCAAAGCCTACTTAAATATGCCATTATTCTCATCACCATGAGCGCTACCTGCTGTGTCTTTGCAGTGGATCTGAACGGGTTGACTTTCTGCATCATCCCCATGAACATCCCTGGGCTCTGCAACAACAGGGACAACATTAAACACAATAGAGCCAGAGCTCAACGGTTCAAAGTCATCCTAATAGGATCAATGGATACCAGCTCACATCAGTGGATTAGGACACCCTTTCTCAAACTTTCACATTTTAAGTCTTCCCTTAACAGGTTCATTTGGTTCCATTTGTTTGAGTTACAGACTTATGGGTATGGGTAAATGTAGACCCCCAAAAAGGAACCCACAGAGTCCCTGGAATAACTTTGAGAACCACTGGATTAGGATCAAATTTTTTATATTTTTAAAATGGGCTTTCTTTTACCTGCTGCTGTTTTTCAGTTCCTTGGAGATCCAAGACATCGTTAGAATCCTCCTTTGGCACCTGCAGCTAAGGTCAACAAGACAGATGCATAGGTCATCGATTTGGCTTAGGCCGTCCATTTGGCTTCTTTGTTGTGTATAGAAGGTCATTCCACAACACTAATGTGCACTGTAGCTTTAACAAGCACCAGGTATGTGGCCGACAGACCTCCCCAAGACATCCGTGCTCCATTCCAAGCTTCTTTTATCTCCCTCAGGTTTCATTTATCCAGGAATATTTACTCAGTCCACACAGCACTTTACAATAACTGCATTTACGGTTCCACCTTTCCCGACTACAGTGAAGTGCACGTTAATAAGGAAATAATACAAATCTCGAAAACAACTGATGTGATTGTGCCCAGTGGAGGTAGTAATACTGTAGGTGAGGCAGGGATCAGCCATTGCTGTGCCTCCTATTTTGCCTTTATTTGAATATTTCCCATTGTGAGGTACCTGGACTGACTGTATGTGTACCTGTGTAGAGGATTTGAATGGTTTGACCTTCTGTACAGCTCCCCGTCTGTACAACTTACAGGGCTTCTAAAAACACACAGGTAGGCCTTATTGCATCTCAACCAATGCCAGCAATGCATAAAAAACTGCTTTTATCTTTGGATTTAAATTCCTTCGGGAGTGTTGCCATAGACCTTATATCACATGACTTCCTGGGATAGCAGCCTACATTACAAACCATTGTGAACAATGGAGCAAAGGTCACAAAATATGAGTTCTATTCAACCATTTTCTTTTGACCAAATCGACAAATGGGCAGATGACATCAACATCCCCAAAAGGATTAAATAGAAGGGTACATCCACAATATTCATGGTAGTTAAGTTACACTGTTACTCTGTACAAAGACTTGCTACAGTATCTGTGCAGACTAGTGCTTGCTCTGCCATCATAGTTAATATTACTGTATCGTGATTTTTGCATATTAATCAGGAACAATCTAACAACAAATAGTTAATATGATGGTGGAGCAAGCACTGCACAGATAGCAAGTCTTTGTACACAGTAAGATTGCAACCTAACTTACCTTGAATATCGTTACCATGGATGTAATCAATCTACTGTAGCCCTTCTATTTAATCATTTTGGGGATGTTGATGTTGTCATCTGCCCATTTGTCAATTTGGTAAAAAGAAATTGGTTGAATAGAACCCACATTTTGGGACCATCGCTCCATTGTTCACAATGGTTTGTAATGCAGGCTGCTATCCCAGGAAGTCATGTGATCCAAGATGGCCACGGTGTGAATAAGGTCTATTCCACATGTTAATCAATAGCTTATACTGTTAGTTCAATGGCTTATACTGTTGTTCTTTTGAGAGCCTGAGGAACAATAGAGAAGCCACACCCACTATACCAGTGGTTCTCAACCTGTGGGTTGGGACCCTCAGGGGGGTCCCCAGATAATTTAACTTAATGTGCAACATTTACAGTGAAAATAGCAGATATAGAAGATATATGTAGATCTGCTATTTTCACAATTTCTGACTCTAATATTTGACTAAATTTGGACAATGTTAAATTTGTCATTTGAGTCTAAAATGACAAATTAAACAATGTCCAAATTGTCAAATATTAGAGGCAGAAATTGTGAAATTAGCCGATCTACATGCTCACAGAACCATGCTATACAAAATGTAATGCCTCAACTCTTAGTGCTCGTCAGGGTGGGGGTGTCCCCAGTTAAAATATGATTAATATTTTGGGGGTTGCAGCCTGAAAAGGTTGACAACCACTGCACTATAGATACAACATTATTGTCCACACTAGGCGGAAACATTGTCTTCAGCATGGCATGGCAGGAAAACCACAGTCATACACACAAAAAAGGGGAATTGCACTAACAAAGGACTTCCTAAAAAACACTTTTGGTTGTCAGTGGCATTCCTAAACGTAAGCTCAGTAAACTATGCCTAAACATAACCTTATTCCTTAACATCCGTAACTTGAACGAATCAAAGGGATTCAATTTTCAATTGATTCACAAGATTCAATCTCAGAGGAGGTAATGCATCAACACACCACAATTGAAACGGAAGTCCCCAGGACATTTTTGTGTTATCCTTTTAGCCTTAATGTCTGACTGTACCTCAAGCTGTTAACATCTCTGACTAAAGTATTCAATCAATCAATCTGCTTACCTGTGTGAACTCTGGGGTGTTCCGCTGTTCTAGTGACTCTGATGAAGAAGCTTTGCTGACTGCAGGAGAGGCCTGACAACAGAGATGCAGCATGGTAGAGATTTTCTACATAGTACTGTGTCTTTGTCATTCTATGTTATGAGTTAAAATAAATTACCCCAATTGAAACAAGCCCAAAAGCTTTTTTTTGTTGACCTTGTACCAGTGAACTGTAATGTCATGAAACTGTACCTTTTCCTATGCAACTCTAATAAAGTATTCATTTCTATTGAATCAATCAATCGAAAGTGTAGTCAAAAGTATTGTGATTTTTTTTTTTTACTCAATGGTAAGGTAATGTGGTTAATAATAGTCATTATGTGCAATTTATTTATACTAGAAGCTCGGCCGAGAAGTATCCATGATTATAGCAAACACAGTGTCCCGTTTGATAGAGTTGGTTATTACCTGTGATGAGGATTTGAATGGATTGACCTTCTGCATGACTCCTTTGAACATACCAGGGTTCTGTCATGAAGACCCAAAAGAGAAATTAGACCCAAACTAGTTAAAACTATATATATAAATAATAATTAAAAACAAAATGTAGAGGGGACCCATAAAATGGGTTACAGTTAAGTCGATATTTGTCATTAATGGTTTTATTCAATGCTATGCAACCAAACTCACAGAGACTGGTTCCTCATATCAATAGTGAAGAGCTGATAACCGGCCCAAATATTCATTGGTCAACACATGTCATAATCCCCTCAGAGAACATTATGACTCTCACCTGTGTGGCTTGTGGCCGACCTCCCTGTTCCAGGGACTCTGTTGAAGGAGCTTTACTGACTGTAGAAGAGACCTGGATGGAGAAGACACTTTCAATGGTTGGTTGGTGACATGAAGGAGGTCTGATTATAACATCCACTGAACATCATGCTGTCATAACGTGAGTGGTGATACCTTGCCAATGTTTGGAGTTACATCATGGCAAAGTAACTACACAAACTTCTACCAAAGTGTCTTTAAAGTATCATTTTACAGAATACCCCATGATTACAACAAACCCTGTGTGTTGTTTGATGTAGGAGTGTTAATTTGGTCGACTAAGACTAAACAATGACTAAAATAGGACTACAACTAAACTGATAACCACAATGTGCAACAAATACATTCCTCCAAAAGATCAATACTGCCTATAATCATGATTAATAATCCAGATTTCAGCCGTGACTCAAATCAAAGTGCTTCAGTCTCAGAGGTGGCAATGCATCAACACTATCAATAACATCTTTATTCATCACTCATGCTGTTCATATCTCTCACTAATAAACTATTCAATCAATCAATCTGCGTACCTGTGTGGACTCTGGGGTGTTCCTCTGTTCTAGTGACTCTGATGAAGGAGCTTTGCTGACTGCAGGAGAGGCCTGACAACAACAGAGATGCAGCATGGTAGAGCTGGGCAATATATGGCTATTATAATATATCCACACCGAGATGAGTGTAATTATTTATCATCTGAGATTTTGGATACCATATATTGTGAAATGGCATAAGCGTTGTCCTTCCCTGATTTTAATTACTTGAGGCCTATTTTACACTTGCAAAAACTTCCCAAAATTAAAACATAATAAGCTATGTTTGCCATATTTCTTAATCGTTTGAAAAAGCAAGATCATCATGGATTATCGTTACAATATTATCGTCATCTATGGATTCATCGAGGAGTGTGGTCAAAAGTATCATGATATTTGATTATGTCCAATACTACTCAATGGTAATATTATGTGGTTTGCAATAGTCGTTTGTCATTTTATATGAAGAATCCATGATTATAAACAAGCCCAGTGTCCGGTTTGATAATGTGTAGAGTTGGTCTTTACCTGTGATGAGGATTTGAATGGATTGACTTTCTGCATGACTCCTTTGAACATACCAGGGTTCTGTCATGAAAGAAAGTTTAGCATCTCAATGTACTGCATAGTCACAAAATACACAGAGTTACTGATTCCTAAAATACACATTAAAAATCATCCCCACACTAGGATGTTACAGTACTTTTAGGTACGGAGATATTCAGTCGTCGTTACATCATGATCTATGCCATTTAACATGATTAGAGCTTACGTCAATATTTCTTATTAATGGTTTTATTCAATGTTATGAAAACAACCTCACAGAGACTGGCTCCTCATATCAGCACTTCACATCTTGTTTGTTTTTGTTGATATTGTTAATGGTGAAAAGAGCCATTATGAGAGCTGATAAGCAACTATTCATCATTGGTCAACACATGTAATCATCCCCTCAGAGAATATTATGGCAACACATCTGCAAGACTGTAATGACATCTGCAAGACTCACCTGTGTGGATTGTGGCCGACCTCCCTGTTCCAGGGACTCTGTTGAAGGAGCTTTACTGACTGTAGAAGAGACCTGGAAGGAGAACACACTTTCAATGGTTGGTTGGTGACATGAAGGAGGTCTGATTATAACATCCACTGAACATCATGCAGTCATAACGTGATTGGTGATATCTCACCAATATTTGGAGTTTAAGTAACTAAACAAACTTCTACTAAAGTGCCTTTTACAGAAGACCCCAAAATTGTTGGATTTTGTGATAATCTTTGGAAACACTGGTATGATTGTCTCTTGTTATAGCTGATGTTTTTATGGTTTAGAGGTGTTCTTCTTGTACTGTTTATAGATTTTATGTTGTTTGTTTTTAATGGACCTCTGAGTCTACACAAATACAGTTGATTGAATTACAACAATCCCCCTGTGTGTTGTTTGATGTACAGTACTGTAGTGTGTTGTTACCTGTGACGTTGTCTTGAATGGATTGACTTTCTGCATGACTCCTTTCAGCCTACCAGGGTTCTACACAATGTGGGAAAAAAGCAAAAAAAAAAGAAAATAGTTAGTTGAGTCGTGAGATAATGTACTCTTCACATGAAAACCGAAACCAAAGCTGAACTTTGATGATAAAAGTTTCTTTCTTTTTTCTTTTCAGAGAAAACTCACAGTAAATCTCCTGGAATATATAGTTGAAATGTGTCATAATTTTGTATCCATTCACCTGTGTGGAATCTGAGGCATTTCCCTTTTCCAGTGATTCTGACGATGAAGCTTTACTGACGGTGGGAGAGACCTAAACCAACAAGAAAGTTCAATGGTGACGTTGGATTTTGAGATTTAAACTGTAGCACTGACAAATAACAGACCACCTTGGGTAAATATACCATTGTGATTGGCCAAGTCATTTTCTATAACAAGGGAGTGAAAAAAAAAGAATGAGGGCCATGGAAGACTATTCTAAAGGAACTTTTAATATTTTGAGGGATACAAGTGGGACAATGCACTGTAAGCAAGTCAGTTGTAAGAATATAAAGACACTCTAGGGTGGTTAAACACTTTGAACCTGGTATCCCTATTTTAGGATATAGCACTTGTGCCCTGGCCTGCATTGCCTCCAGCTTAGCCCAGCATCCATACAAGTAGGGAGGGAAGGGTCGCTGCACAAATGGCTCCTACAAGCACCTGTGTTGAACAGAGGAGGAGCCGCAAGCCTCTCTTTTTTTCAAACGCACTTCACGTCGCTTTCCCCCGCACCCCACCTCCCCGTTCCTCTTTCTCAAAAACAAGCGGCACAACAAGCGCTTCTCTTTGAAAAAGATTATAGATATTGCAAATTTGCTATAAAAATTATAGATATTGCAAATTTGCTATAATAAAATTAGAGAGCTTTTCCTGAAATAGTACTGTGAAGACAGACAAGAAAATCGAACCTCTGTTCGAAGTGGAGGTGTGTGTGTGTGTGTGTGTGTGTGTGTGTGTGTGTGTGTGTGTGTGTGTGTGTGTGTGTGTGTGTGTGTGTGTGTGTGTGTGCAACAGCGCCCCTCCCTTAACATGTGTGGTCAGAAAAGGTTACTGCAGGCTACATACAGACAGACACGGACGGAGACAGACCCACACACACGGCCACGTATAGGGAGCTTGTGTTCCACACAGCTCCAAAAACACTATAGCTTCGGCTAAAACACTAAAAAGTAACATGTAGGCCAATTACTATAAAAACGTCACAGTCTCCGTTTGTTGAAGAGAGAGACATCATCATTTTCATAATGTGGAATTATACATGTAGAGCTTCAGCTGATAAAGTAAGTAGCCTACATCTATACTATAATTTTGCGAATGTCTGAGTGAGTGAGTGAGTGAGTGAGTGAGTGTCTGTCTGAAACAGCGTTTCTCCTCAGTGGCTGGAGCAATTGATCTGAAATCGCATCACCATTAGCATATGAACACACCTGACATAACTGTGAAGCCCGTTTGTCACTTTCACAAATCATATGCTGTATATTAGCATTTTTATGGTGTATCTACTATCTATTCTGCATCTAGCATGAGGCACATCTATTCTGCATCTAGCATGAGGCAAAATGTTTAACCAGCTCTGTGTGTGTGTCTGTGTGTGTGTGTGTGTGTGTGTGTGTGTGTGTGTGTGTGTGTGTGTGTGTGTGTGTGTGTGCGCAGGCAGGCGGGTGTGTGTGCAGGCGGGTGGGCGGGCGGGCGGGACAGTATCTCTGTAGCCATTAAACGAAACGGGTTTCTTACATTGATGCTCCTACATCATGCAAGCACCAGTTAAAGTTACTTTCCATCCCTCATATACTGTGTGCACAGTGCACATCCCATAACCCACACACTGCACATCATTTTGGAGCTCATATCTTTGAACGGGTAAGAGCTAGTTTAAATAAACTAAGAGATTCAAAGGACTGCAATGCGTAATGACAAATAAGCACTCTTAACTGCATTAAAAAAAAGAGAAGCACTTATTGTGCCGCTTGTTTTTGAGAAAGGGGAACGTGAGGCGGCGGCGCAGGGGACCACGACATGAAGTGCGTCGGCGGTTACATACTCCTGGTGGGCAGGGCTCCTCACTGGCAGGTGAGCCAGTAGGGGGCAGCAAGACTTCACAGAAATGTGTAGGGAATTTGTAAAATTGGGAAAACAATGTCCAGTTTGTCCACTCTACATTTAGAAGGAAAACCTGAGCTTATGTGAGGGGGCTAATAGCAATCTGGTTATATTCTCATAACTTACTGTACACGCTTTGCATAATCTGACATCATATAGTGACATGACAGTTACCTGTGAGGTGGATTTGAATGGGTTGACCTTCTGCATGACCCCCATCACTCCTGTGCTCTAAAGGGAAAAACATGCATATTCATCAATATACAACAGGAGTAAAGCATCATTGTTGAGAACAGGGTTTGTATGTATACTGTAAAGACTTTACTTTTAACATCAGTAAAAAATATCTATGAAGAATGGTGAGGAATAATGATAAGTAAAAATAAATCTGTATCACACGATCTTAGATGAACACTCTCACTACAGTATAAAGGCTACTCTGTATAGTAAGTCGGAAGCCTTGGGCATGAATGGTTCCCAAGCCACGTGGCCCATAGGGCAGGAGCCTATCTCCTGTTTCTGTAGCGTGAGGTGGCTTGATGTACAACTACAGTCCTTCCCCCAGACATGATGTAGCAGTACAGCCCCTGGACATGACACTAGTATGTAGGGGACTTACCGCCAATCCAGCCCTTGATGCTGAGTGCCGAGCCAAGGAGGCACTGAGTCACATTTCTTTTTTTATATTGACTTTGGTGTGACCCAGGCGGAGGATTGAAACCTCTCAATCTCAGGGCGGACACTCTTAACCACAATGCCACTGAGCTGGTAGGCTTAGTATAAGTTTGATGTATTTGCACAAACGATGAAAATGGGGGATGGGGATGAAAGAATCTGTATGCTCTCACCTTGTTCCTTGGTACACTCTTTACATCACTGTTGTCCTCCTGCAAGAAACAATTACACATAATGGTATAGTGGGTTAGTTAGTGAGAGTGTGTGTGTGTGTGTGTGTGTGTGTGTGTGTGTGTGTGTGTGTGTGTGTGTGTGTGTGTGTGTGGTGCATTTGTATAGCACTTTTATCCAAACAGCTTTACATAGATTGTGCATTACATTCACCCATTTACACACATACATACACCGATGGCAGAGGACACCATGCAAGGCACCAACCTGCACATCGGGAGCAAGTAGGGGCTCAGCGTCTTACTCAAGGACACTTCGACACCAACTCTGGGGTAGCCCGGGATCGAAATCGGGAACCTTGCGGTTCCCATCCGGACGCTCTACCCCTGAGTCACTGCCACCCTGCGTGTGTGTGTGTGTGTGTGTGTGTGTGTGTGTATGTGTCATCTCTACCTGTAAGACAGCGTTCATCTCTCCCTCACTCAGACTGTGCGCAATGGGGTTGTCCAGCTCCTGGTGACAAACATAACCATGACAGGTTACAGCAAAGAAAAAGAAAGACACCACCACATCACTATGTTTAGAAATATGAACAACACTGGCCAAAGCTAATATATTTGGGACACTTGGAGCCCCACAGCGCACTCCCTCTGCTCATGCCTTGTCGATTCGCGCAAGCGCTGTTGCATTTTGTCCAAGAGTGTCCTGAATTTCACACTGCTTGCCCCATGGCTTGCTGGCCGGTGTACAAGAATACACTGTACCGACGGATCACACAACATAGTGTGTCGTGTTAAATGATGGAAATAAGCTTTGAGCTTTTTAGTTTTATATCACCTACAGATACAGTGTGTTTATGTGCATTTCATAAATAAAAAATAAAAAAAACAATCAATCATCGTCATAAAAAACGTAGGTGTTATTCACAACACATAATCATGTGTTATTGCTTTATGTTTTAATACATACTCACACCGAGTACTTTCATATCATGCGAAAAACTGAGGTTTAATACAGAGCTAATTTGTTTGTATGAAACATTACTTTGAAACTTGTCCAAGGCTTTCAACATTCCTCAAGGAGGATCCAACTGTTTATGTTGTTTAATACATTATGGTGACACATCATGCCTGACACGTTGCCTCAGGGCCCATAACAAGCAGCCGCCCTCTTGCAATAAAGCACCTGTACACACACACACACACACACACACACACACACACACACACACACACACACACACACACACACACACACACACACACACACACACACACACACACACACACACACACACACACACACACACACACACACACACACACACACACACAATACTGTACCTCCCTGCTGGGTCGAGGGGGGACAGATGGGGTCTCTGTTCTGTCTTTATCCCTTCGAAACATCTTCAGTTTACTACACAGACACACACTGTGACTGAGGGAGGGAAAGAGAGATAAGCCTTTACCTTTAACAATATACACAAAACTTTTATTCTTAATAACACCCAATATGCAGTGGTGTGAAGTAACTAAGTAGATCTACTTAAGTACTGTACTTTAGTACAATTTTGAGGTATTTGTACTTGAGTATTTTACATTTCCAATACTTCTACTCCACTACATCACGGATCCAATCATTGTACTTTTACAGTAAAAATACAACTTAAGTGTGACTTTAAGTGTTCAAAAATAAATGTAGTTTTACTCCACTACAATTATTTGAACACTTAAGTTACCAGTTACTTTAAAATTTTGATTATTAATACAAAATTGAAAAAGATGTTTGTATATTTTGAAACTTGAAATGGGACATTCTGCTTACCAAGTACTTTTACTTTTGGTACTTTAAGTACATTTTGCCAATACTTTTGTACATTATTTTCTCGAGTAAGATTTTTATTCCAGACTTCTACTCATAACAGAGCGTTTCTATATTACAGTATTGATAAAAATGTGAGTACCTTTTCCACCACTGCCAATATGCAGCGGCATGCAGTCAGCTGCCAGTGTCAACACAATGCTTTCAATTGTTTTACAAAATCAGTGAAATGCCTTGTGACAGATTGACTGTCTGCCCAGTGCCCACCATCACCAGCTGACTGCCCACTGTGCCGAAAATAGCCGACCTACAAGCTCACAGCGGGGTCGCGATCGGACGGCCAGTGAGCTTGTAGATCAGCTATGGTCTGAGCGCGACACCGCTGTACGATGAAGTATAATAAACCATAAGCCTGCTACGTGTTGCGCTCTTTTGTGACACACACAAAACACAGGAAAGAATGCTTCACAATTCACATACAAACACGGTCACCTCGCGAACACAATATTGAGTCGTATGGGGAAACCTACCTCGGTGTAGAATCAAAAAAGCAGGCCAAAAACCGACACAAAAATACACTTTCAGAGAGCACGGTCAAGGAGAAGGACTTGTCTGCGACTTGCGAGCAGCGAGGAAAGTCAAACAGGTTTGACCAGAAGACAACTAACCACAAAAACTGGGCCGCCGCGGGTCGGTTTACACTTTACTTGAGTTATAGTTTGCTCTCTTCCTTCCCCCTGCTTTGTTCTGATTTCATGGGCAGGTTTCTGTATGGCTAAAAGGCTACAACAATAATGCCAGGCTGATATTTGATGCGATTCAGCCAGCGGCCGGCTAGGTCTCTGTAGAAAAGTTTGTCTCTCCAGCCAGAGCACCGCCCCCAACGTATGGCCACTTTCTGACTGTACACCTGTATCTCTGGGCGTGATGATGATTCAGGGCTGGATTAAGTACATAACATCTCTCAGTCTCAGACTGTGGGCCCATGCATTGATTGATTTAACTATTCATTAGAAGTTTGCATAGGAAAAGGTACAGTTTCATGACAGTACAGTTCACTGGTACAAGGTCAACTAAAAGGATACACCCCCCCCAAAAAAGCCTACGGCTTGTTTCAGTGTGCCAGCAGCTACGTCATTGTAGTCCTTAGCGGCCATTTCTTGGGTCAAAACACAGGTGTTTCAATTGTTTGATTGCATAGAACTAATGCTATAGTCTAATCAGAACACCTGTGTAAGGCTGTGTTTACCCAAGAAATGGCCGCTCTTAGAACTACATTTGGCACACCCTATAGCATTGAATAACATTGAATGACAGAACACAGTACTATGCAGAATATATCAAAAAAGAAGAAAAAAACAGTCATAACACACAATGCAAAATATTTTGTATTTATTTACACACACACACACACACACACACACACACACACACACACACACACACACACACACACAGCCTAGGTTTGTCAGAGGGGTCAATGTTTTGATTTATCTTCTCTCATGCTACCATTTGTGGGGTAGAACATAGAATAGATAGAACATACACAAATTCAGCTCAAAGTTGAAAAGTCCCTCAAGCATCTCATTCTGTTATCAGTATAGGCATGTCTTCTATTTATGTAGCCTTGATAAAAATAAAAGACTGTCATATCATATATTGAGTGTCCAAGGCCACCTATGTTGATAAACGTATCCGTTTGTCCAGTCAGTTTCCTTTAGCTCCTTCAGTTCTATCCCATAGTTGGCCTGCCCACTGTGCCCAGTGCTCACAGCAAAGCAGGAAATTCTACTTGCATGTCTGTCTGTGTTGAAACTCTCGTTTCAACATTACCCACACACATCCAAGCCAGTCTCTCTTCTCTTGCTAACATACAGGTAGGCTACAGTATTTGTTGCGACCGTTAGGTCGCAGTTACTGTCAAAACCTCCACCGGCTGTCAGTCAGTCACACGTCACACTTTTGCCCTTCTCATATCTCCGCCACCATTGCCCCAATCCATGCCAAAAATTGCACACAAACTCCTTGGCTGCCAAACCATTACCTCCCCCCCCCCCATTTCTCACATGCCCCTCTTCTAGCGCCACCATGAGGCTGATTCTTGCAAAACACATTTTTGGACACTGCTCTTACAGATTTTGCCCTAAAATCACGCAAAGCAATCTGTGACAGACATACTTTAACACAATACCTATGTTACACTTTGCTCCACCTACATACCAACATATTCTTACAACTTTGCCACCACCCCATTACAGCTAAACCCCAAATTCTCTGCCCCTACCTAAGCATACATTTGCTACGCACATCCCGCTACACTCAGGAACCAATGCCACTTACAGGCCAATTTGTGTATACATGCAACCTTATCTCCCGATTAGGGAGTCTTAGGGTTGTTTCATACCGTTATAAGGAGCCTAACTAATTTCGGTTCGGGAGGACGCCCCGACCCGAAATAATTTAGGTTTGGGGGGAGTTCATCCATACTTTCTTAACGGCTAGTGCCGAAGTTGATGGTAAATATTGGAGGTCTGTGGCATGACAACGTTTGTGGCCGATGAATGAGCATTGCAGGGGGGATACAAATTTGACTTTCCCTCGCGCTGCACGCTGAATGACTGGAGGTCCAGTGAGTGAGTGAGTAGCAGCTCCAGCGGGGCCGGGGTCTTTTCTCTCTCACACTCACAAACGCTCGATCGAGCTCTGTAAAAACATTTAATCTACAAGCTCACATTATAGACTTGCCGCCTCCCTTGCTGCATGCATGTAATCACACAGTCACAACTCGTCGTGGAAAACCTATCAACACGGAACACTAGCAAATAGCAATTAGCAAAGTTGTGTTTAAGCTCTTCTTTTGTCTTTAAAACGGTCGGCGACGCGTTGTGTGTGTGTGTGTGTGTGTGTGTGTGTGTGTGTCGCGCTCGCGCCTCCCAGTCCACCACTCTTCCGTCTCCAGCCAGAACGAGAGCCAGGCAGCCAGCTGACTTGTGTCCGCTCTGCGATGCCGAAAAGACGGCCACACAAGCATTTGGAAGTCGGCGTGTCTCCCTCCAAAACGACCGCTGTTTCCTTGGATTCACAGCCGAGAACATGAACGTGAAGCCGGGATGAATGAATGAGAAGACACCGCTGAGTACCGAAATGAAGTCGGGAGGTCACAACATTTCGTTAGGGTCGATCCATACCGTTATAAGGAGCCTAACTAAGTTCGGTTCGGCACTAGGCAAACCCAAATATGGTTCGCATCCCCCGGTTCGGGGGGGCGTCAACCGACTAAATTCGGCTCTACGGTGCTGACGAAATGTTGTGACCTCCCGACTTCATTTCGGTACTCAGCGGTGTCTTCTCATTCATTCATCCCGGCTTCACGTTCATGTTCTCGGCTGTGAATCCAAGGAAACAGCGGTCGTTTTGGAGGGAGACACGCCGACTTCCAAATGCTTGTGTGGCCGTCTTTTCGGCATCGCAGAGCGGACACAAGTCAGCTGGCTCTCGTTCTGGCTGGAGACGGAAGAGTGGTGGACTGGGAGGCGCGAGCGCGACACACACACACACACACACACACACACACACACACACACACACACACACACACACACACACACACACACACACACACACACACACACACACACACACACACACACACACACACACACACACACACACACACACACACGTCGCCGACCGTTTTAAAGACAAAAGAAGAGCTTAAACACAACTTTGCTAATTGCTATTTGCTAGTGTTCCGTGTTGATAGGTTTTCCACGACGAGTTGTGACTGTGTGATGACATGCATGCAGCAAGGGAGGCGGCAAGTCTATAATGTGAGCTTGTAGATTAAATGTTTTTACAGAGCTCGATCGAGCGTTTGTGAGTGTGAGAGAGAAAAGACCCCGGCCCCGCTGGAGCTGCTACTCACTCACTCACTGGACCTCCAGTCATTCAGCGTGCAGCGCGAGGGAAAGTCAAATTTGTATCCCCCCTGCAATGCTCATTCATCGGCCACAAACGTTGTCATGCCACGGACCTCCAATATTTACCATCAACTTCGGCACTAGCCGTTAAGAAAGTATGGATGAACTCCCCCCAAACCTAAATTATTTCGGGTCGGGGCGTCCTCCCGAACCGAAATTAGTTAGGCTCCTTATAACGGTATGAAACAACCCTTACTGGTTTTGTTATTTTTGTGTGTGTCACTGAAGTTGCTTCTCATTCATCACCTTTCCAAGTTCTCTATACAGATTGATATTAAACTTAACACGTATAGTTTTGCTACGCATGAAGTAGTGATGCCAGTTGTTTTTTGTTAAGTGACATGTCATAAGCAGAATTCACCAAATGGGTTCAGAATTATATATATTTAATATTTATTCATAAAGCCATGGATGCATTACCAGCACGGTGATAAGAGGTATTGCTGTTCAGGTTTAACATTATTTAAATTTAAAATAATTAAATATTAGTTTTTTATTGAAGACAAACACACACACACAGTACATCAAATTTGCCTGAATTGTGCTAATTAATATGTAACAGAAAACAGTGAATTGTGCAAAAGGCTTATGTGCAAAAAGCGTTTGGTATTATCAAACTATGTCCAGTTAATATACAGAATACTAACTCTGCTACCCTATTCTGGAAATAAAACAACCCCTTTCCTTACTTGAATCAAAGTTTACATGCCGAGTTGATTTACAGTGTCACTGAAATTGCAGAAACATGTTAAAGCTCCCCTTCCCCCCAATAACAGCAACATTTATGGTTTAAAAAAGCTGGAAGCTGGAAGCTACATCATTTACAATTCTACTACCTCTTCCCAGTTGCTATATCCAAAGTTTGTTCAGCACACGTGCACACACAAATGTTACTGCTGCTTTATATGAACATACATACACAACAGAGTAGCCCACAGGTTGTGTCAAATTACATTAATAAATATTACCCTCATGTTTTGGTCTATTGTTCACCCATATCAAAATGCTGTAAGTGGTTTAACATCTGATCCCAATCAACAGTCCAAGTAATAACTATCCTGTGAACCACAAAAAAAAAAAAAAAAAAAAAAAGAAATCCCGATTTAACCAGTAGAGGGAGGCAGTGACATTTAAAACACCTTGACCACATGTTGAATGATGGGAGGACAGCAGCAGCATGTATCTATTCTGAGGCAAGACCCAAATTCAGAGTGAACATTTTTAACTCAAATCGTTGCTTCTGGGGGTCCCTGGAACAAGATATTTTGAGATGGGGGTCCGCGGCCAAATACATATCATTTTGGGGGTCTTTGACATGACTAAGTTTGAGAACCACTGATATAGTAACATACGTTTTTTCAGAAAACTGTTTAGAAGACAGTTGTAGAATCGGCTTATATGGTTCTCAAACTGTCAAGGACCCTAACAACAGCAGCGACTGCGGCCTCTACCTGCTGCAGTACGCCGAGACCTTCCTGAAGAACCTAGTACGTTTTAAGTTAAAAACCACACTCGTGTGAACTGAGCGGTGGAGGCTGCGCGCGCGCGCGTGCGTGCGTGCGTGTGTGTGTGTGTGTGCGTGTATGTGTGTGTGAGAATGTGAGTGTGAGTGTGCCTGGCCTGAACAACAGCGCCCATCCCTTAACATGTGTGGTCAGAAAAGGTATTGCAGGCTACATACAGAGAGACACACATACCCACACACACGGCCACGTATAGGAGACAGTGTGACCACTGCTCAAAAATGTTCACTCTGAATTTGGTCTTGCCTCCTGCTAGATACAGAATAGATACACGCAGGACAGCAGCTCAGTAGTTGCCATTGGCATCCTGCAGTTCCTCCCGGATGGCGTTGAGCTCCACCAGCCCGTTGTTGAGTATGTTAGCAACCTCTTTTATCTGACCCACCACCTCTTTCTTACAGCCCTTCTTCAGCTCGTGCTTGTCCTTGATGAAGTACCGGTCCATGCCCTTGAAAAGGCCCATGACCGCGGCCAGGTTGTCGTCCGTGATGTCCGTCGCCCGCCTCACAGGCCCGTCGACCAGGCTGGTCATCTGCACGGACCTGCGGACCTCCCAGTCCTCCGAGTAATGCTGATTGCCGGCCCTCAGGAAGACGTGGCCCCGTAGCCGGTAGAGCCCCTCGTTGACAAAGTGCAGGATCTTCACGAGGTCCAGGAGGTGAATCTCGTAGTCTTGCAGTACCGTCTCCACCTATTATAGGAAGGGAAGGAAACAGCTATGTTTAAGAGCTGAAAAGTGCACAATGCCACATTTCCTGAAAAGAGAATATCATATCATTTCATATCTCATATCAATCAAGAGGATATCAATAAGCTGGGAAAATGATCAAATCACTTTTGCAGCTTAGGTGTTTTAATGATTTAAAAGCAGAGCATTACTAGCATCCTGTGCATGCCCATGTGTACATGCATCTTATTCCACTGTCAACAAAGCCCTACAGCCAATGAGCAATTCTGCTTTCACAATTTCTGGGATTACATTTGATGCAAGGTAAAAAATCCTCAAAACTTGACTCAAATCCAAACCTTTTTGCGGTCGTGCATGTTGTTAACGTTGTCCGAGATGGTCGCGGAGGCCGAGGCGATCCCGCCAGCCGTGGCCACGCCTACCCCGATGGCGGTCACAATGAGCGAGACGCCCATGGTGACGGGAGCCAGGGCGAGGCCGGCGATGGCCGTGACCCCGCCCACGGCAGTGGTGGTGCCGCCGGTGATGCTGGCCATCTTGGCCTTCCTGTGGAAGCTGCTGATGTCTTCCGCGATGGCGTGGAGCGTGATGATGTACTGCCACAGGACCTCTGCGTGCTCGGTGAACACCTTGTTGAAAACCTGCAGGCCACGGTGAACCTTGTCCGCAATCTCTTGGAAAGACCTGAGAAGGGCAATGGTTAGTAATGCACGCCAAGTATGAAGGTAATAAGACTTTTACAAAAATATTGATATCAATTATTTTAAGCCTAGAATCAAGCCATCCAGGATCCTGGTGAATCTTGACCATGTGAAACCTTTGATTTCTTGTAAAAGTCTATGGGAAAAATGTATGGACGGTTTATTTAGTGGCACCAGTAAACCACACCCACTGCTATGCCTTAAAAAGAAAAAAAAATCAACAAATGCAAGACTTGCTGGTTAATTTCCTTGGAGGCAGAAATAGCTAAACAACCACTTATTGAGAATTAACAGATGCCACGATTGACCAATCAGAATCGAACAGTCAACAAATGTCAGAAATATGGACTATTGATATTAACACATCGGACGCCCACGTGGTGTCAACGTGCCAAACTCTTTGATGTTTACGTGCGCCCACGACGCGTTCGGCGCGTTGTACAGTAAACTATACTGTACTGTAGCTACTGCACTTGGCTACCGCGGTGATGAAACAAACTCCATTTCCCAACATGCAGCGCGCAATTACGTCACCCGGACGTGCTGTCTGTCTCGTTGACTTCCTGTTTAGCGGCTGCACAAAAATGCTGTTTTCTCCGGATTCTCTTCCTTTTTTCATTTTTTTCTCAAAACGTCAGCCTCTTCTACCTGCCATAACACAAACACTGTGGCTTAGAATTGATAAAAAACGGTCCTGACTGAAAGAAAAGATTTTCGCGAAATAAACAGGACATACTCGGATTACATTTACTCGGATTACTTTTCTCGCCAGTACTCTCGCCGGTAGGTAAAATGACGCGTTGCCATGGGCACCAGCAAATTAAAACGTCAAAACCACGTGGGCGTTTAATGTGTTAATGATGACAAGAACTTTATAGATAAACCCTATATCTATATATTTTGATGATCTATTTTTCAATACAGTATATCAGTGGTCCTCAGTGGTGTCCCGGATCCCCCAGGGGCCCTTGAGGGGGCGACAGGAGGTCCTCCGGCTAAACTCTGCGAGTGTACAAATGGAACCAAATATATCCATTTGGTTCGATTTGTACACTCTCAGAGTTATGGGGGTCTGTGGCCTAATGCATAGTAAACAACGGGAAGGAAGTGTTTTCATTCACAACAGCACACATACTTGGACTCATCTTCCTCCATATTTTTGCAAGCGCAGTCATCGTCTGATGTCACCTCATCCCATTCTATAAAAAGAAAAAAGATTTTAAACATGCTTCATGAGTCTTTCAAACAAAAGTTGACAGTTGTGACGATTGACGGGTGCAGCCTTGTAAGGAGATTAGTCAAATCAAAACAGTATGCACTATTTACACCTTCAGTCAGCTGATTGATCACGAGATCAATACATACATACACACATGTTCAAAACTACACTATGCACAATAGAGAATATAGATAATGAGTTTGTAGATGAATAAGTATGTATGTCATCATACAGGAAAATATTAAACGCAATATATATATACTGTATATATATATCAAATTATTAATTATAGCGTCTCACTCTTGGGGAAAACCTAAAATGGACTCATACAAAGTAACAGAATGGGTTAACTGTGAGCTTTTGTTAAAGCCTGATTTGTACTTGGTTGCAAGCAGGTGTCGTGCACACAGAAAACATCAGATCTACAAGCTCACAACGTGTTGAGCTGAGGTTTTCAGTGAGCAACACCCGTGCGTAACTAAGTATAACTCAGGCTTAAGGCTACTACCTACTACAGCAAAGATCATAGTCGCATCCACTTGTATTTAATTTACATTTTCATGTGGCCTGCATCAAAGGAGATACTACTTCAGTGGTTCTCAAACTTGGGGTCGGGACCCCAAGTGGGGTCCCAAAATTATTCTATGGGGTCCCCAGATGATTAGCTTAATGTAATTTATTTTTCTCACTCAACAGTAAACAAACCAACATACAGTATAAGTGTAAGTAAGGACGTTCAGGTTTTAATACCAAAGTGGCCAAACTGTCAAATATGAAGTATCAAGCGGCGAACATTGTGAAAATAGCAGATCTACATGCTCACAACGCCTCACACTACAATATTTATCTGTGGAACCGAGCCACATTAAATGTAATACCTACAATTCCAAGTGCTTGTCGGGGTGGGGGTCCCCAGTTCAAATATGTTTATTTTGGGGGTCACGGCATAAAAAGGTTTGAGATCCCCTGTACTAATTGTTACAAAGTAAACCATGAGAATTACATTAGAGACTTACGTTCCACTGTGTTCCACCACTCCATCAAGCTGTCGGTGTCCTGTAACACAAGCACACGCTGTGGAAACCGAATACCTGCAGCACATTTCCTTAACAAGCGCACTTTGTTACTATAAACAGCGAAGAGACCGCAGGCAACATTAACCACCTCAAACCCAAAGTCGAGCATCCCCTTGCCTGAAGGGACGATTGCTCTGTGGTTAATTAATTCACAAAAATTACAGATTTGAAATATATTCGGACAATGAGGTATTGGCTTTCTGGCAGCATGCACGACATGCCTTGTTGTTTGCAAGATTAGCTGCAGACCGTGGACACAAACACAGGTTATCACAATATCTCTGCGATGCCGCCAGCTTTGTCAAAATAGTTAATGTGTTGATGAAGCACATTGTATTGTTTTATTAACAAAACAAAACATGTGTTTGTTTGCTTGATTGAAACTGACCCCCTCGTCCTCATCCTCGCCTTCTTCCGAGCCCGCTGTCAGACGCTCATCCTTCTGAGATGCCAACCACTCCGCCTGTGAGATAGAAGAAGAGATGACCAGGGAATGCAAAAATAAGAGAGAGAACAGGAATTCTGTCAGGACAACTCATGAATGGATAAAGACAACTCATCTAGGAGAATATATTTTTATTGAATATGCAATGAGCAATATTTTTATATTTTGGCAGCAGTGGTGAGAGCATCAGCAGTGCTTTGGAGGCTGGACAGACCACCATGGCGCCCAGCCAATAATTTAGAATAAGTTAGAATACTAATCCCAATAATTTCCACACGTGCAGGAACGGCACGGAACAGTGCTTGCTGAGAGTGAAATGATTGTGTGATTGGAGGAGTGGATGTGAATGTGGAGCTGAGGTCGGCCGCCAACATTCCCAAAACTGCAGCACTCTGACAGAACTTGCTCTGCGCATGTCAGTGCCAAGCGCAACACACATGTCTCTTTTAGTGTCTCTTAAGTAAGGTATTTCCATGGCATATCTGATTTCTAATCTGTTTACATCCCACTGATGCAGCTGAACCAGTTGTGCCACATGTCTATGGGATGAGAGGTGTGTGTGTGTGTGTGTGTGTGTGTGTGTGTGTGTGTGTGTGTGTGTGTGTGTGTGTGTGTGTGTGTGTGTGTGTGTGTGTGTGTGTGTGTGTGTGTGTGAGAGAGAGTGTGAGTGGTCTTTCAAATATCAGCGCAGGAATTAGTTTGACCTCAGAAATGCATATAACAAAAATAAATAGTTTGTTACAGAAAACCTAAGTAAACCTAAGTAAAAGACTTTAAATAAGCTCAGGAGAGACTGTTTGATTTAATCTCTTTTGATTTTGTTCCTTTTAGTCACCCTATAATTTGGTATTGCTTTTTATATAGTTTTTTAATATGCTTTTTTTTTCTTTTTCCAACTATTGCTGTAATTTATCGTCTTATTTGGAAACTATGACACCCGCTCATTGATTTATTCCTGATGTCCTTCTAGTCTATTGAAAAGCGAGATCAATAAAGGTCTCATCTCAATTCTCAATTATGTTAGTTTAAAATTATTTCTGAGGTCCTTATAGATTGTTCAGGAGTCTTATAATTGCATGTGACCATACCCTAAGGAGGTGTTAATCACCCATTGTTAGACCTGAGTAAGCGTGCAGGATCCACTTCCTAGGCCACATTATAGTCCATAATATCCTTCAATTATATCAGTTTATCACCCTGTCAAAAGATCTCATCTCATGACCTTGAAGTCATTCTCTAAAATACCTTGCATGCAGCTTTGTCTTACGGTACAAACGGGTACATGCTTCTTTGTCAACCATCTGTGATGCACAGCAGTTGTCAACCATCTCACAGACAGTGATAATGAGCAAACTTAACAAACAACAAACAATAATCCCAACCACATCAGTTCAAAAAACATCTGTGTATTCTTTATTCAATTACCTGTGCTGCTTCTGATTGGTAGTAGTCACTAGAGGTAGCTCCTGGTGGATCATCAGGTCGCAGACCCATCGCCTTGCTCTGCGAACCAACAAACACCTGAATATCAAGTACTTTATTCTCCAAATGTACAGGCACTGATGTCACAACATATTGGTTAAGTTATGGCTAATTTATACTCTGTCACGTGACACTATCAATAACTGATTTTTAAGGATACTGTTGCGATGAGTTTCACAGTACATATTGAGATTGGTGGCATGAGGACAGGACAGCACGATATGGATACCCTAGAAGTTCTCAAAGAGGGGTATGGGGATTGGGGACACCCAGGGGTTTTTGATACGTATACATATACGTATCTATCAGCTCACAATGCATTGCTGTGATCTCTGCCCCACTTTTACGGCCTGTTATAACGCCATCAGGGGCAGATTTATTTGCAAAATAAAAATGTCTTTATATGACTGCTACTGATTTTGTCCAAACATCACGCTCATCGGTACACAGCATCAGGGTAGAAGAGATAGTAAAAATGTGATTGTTTTTTAAATCAAAGGGGCAGTGCCCTCAATACCCTCATACCTGAGTAACCTGACTAACTACTACTTCAAAGTGAGTGACACCCACAGCCACAATACTAGAGGGAGCGACCACAATCTGGTGCCTCCCATCTATAGAACACACATGGGAAAATTCTCTACTCTGCCACCAAAATGTGGAATGCCCTGACACACACTTCTTTCAAAACAGGCCTGAGAATTCATCTAACAGGAGACCACAAGGGGAGGTAAACAATTTCTCCCCATGGAAAGGAGGTGACAGTTTCATTTCCCTTTTTTCCTTTGTACACAGTGTTTTACATTAATTGTTTGGTGATATGTATTTTAGTGCTATTTTTTATGTTGATTAATTGAATAGAATACATAGGACCATAATGGAAAACAGCCCCCAGACCTTTTTGTTATCCTTTTAACCTAAATGTCTGACTGTACCTCATGCCGTTTACATTTCTGACAAATAAAGTATTCAATCAATCAATCAATCAATCCACCCTATTGTCTTAACTCAACCATTTTATCCTTTAAACATTGTATGAATAATTGTCTAATGCATACAGACAAATGAGAACGCGATTGCACACACACACACACGCACGCACACACGCACGCACGCACACACACACCACCCACCTTGGCTTTATGCTTTTTAAGGCCTTTGAGTTTCAATGGCTTCTTCTGCTGAAGAGAGAGTAGTGTGTGATTAATATATAAAACCTGGAGTTTTAAATTAAAAATGATCCCATAAGATTTAATTTAAGATTGACATAACAGTTTAATATTGTGTATACACGGTACACACTTCTGTAATGAAATAGCTGTAACTGTAACCTAACAACAATACAACTTACTGGTTTGCTGTCTACATCATATTCATCCAAATCTTCATCGTCTTCTAGAAACACCCCCTGGAGAAATAAAGTAAACCATCAATTAAACAAATGCAACTTGGGATGCAAACCCTGCCCATACCTACCAAGATGTCTCACCTTCGATTGATCACCTTGACCTTTAGCCTTTTTGACCAAGCACTTGACCAACACAACCATTATAAAAGTGTACCTAAACGTAATGCCTTAGCAAGCCATCTCCTGTTTCTTTAGCGTGAGGCAGCTTCATGTTCACCTCCTGGACATTACGTATATGTCTAGTATGTCGCTATTATTATACCTAGACTTGACCATCTCTGACCTACTGTAATTTCTAAATAGAATAATATGGACAACCGCCTAAACGACCAACTCGACGCTGGGCACTGCACTCCCTCGGTAGGTCGAATGGTTCTTGAGATTACAGACATATATACGTAAAGAGATTCTGTGCATTTATTGTAAGATAGTTGAACATAACTGTCAGTTGGCCCTGTGTGGTGCTGGCTTTTCACACAATGCATCAGCGGTATGATAGTATATACTGTACAGTAGGTATGTACCTGTATACTAGTATTTTGTGTTGTAATAAGTTAGTTAGTCAATAACACTTACTTCAGGAGGAGATTTGTGGCTCACACTAATATGGCAAGCGTCGTGAAGGATGGTTTCCTGGGGTTTCTTGCTTTTACGATGCACAGCCCCTTTGTGTTTGAAGTGCTTCTTCTGATGAAGGAAGCCAAAATGTTAGAATACTAATCAGAACAACAGCAGGTGATTCGGAGTCATTTGTATCAGTTTTGGCCTCAAAGTACACTTGACTAATAGGGCTGACCATTTTCAAAAGCTTTGTTGATTTCATACAATTGCTTTATTTATTTATTCAAAATATTCAGGGAATAAATTCACCTAAAAATTATCTGCTTCTATGCCTGATTTCTGTAGCTATTGATGGATAGCTTTTTTCCTAGCATGTTTCTTTTTACTAGAGTTGTCAAACCAATCGCATGCTTTCAAATGCTTTAAAAACAAAACAATAAAACAATGATAACCCACTCTAACTTACTCTAAAAATCACACCCGTGTGAAGTGGAGCTGTGTGTGTGTGTGTGTGTGTGTGTGTGTGTGTGTGTGTAGATCATGTGTACCGATTTTTGTGACATTTGAAGAAAATATGTAGGAAAAGGAGCAAAAAGTGTGTTTTGGAGAAAATTCAAGATGGTGGAAAATCTATCCTGGCGCAAATGGGCGTGGCCTATATGGGGAGATGCGTCTTGACCCAAGGAATCCAGGGAAAAAAGAATTTTAATTTTCCGATCTACGGTTCAAGAGTTACGGGGCAAAACGTAAAGTGGGCCGTTATAGCGCCACCATGAGGCCGAGTGATGTAATTATTTTTCGATTCATTCTTAAAATCATTATGAATCTCCTCTCCGAGGTTTGAAACTGTAGCTCCTATGGTTTACGAGAGAAAAATACTTGAAAGTGATTTCTTGCATTGTCCCGTTATAAGTCAATGGGGACAATTAAGCGTCGTTTTTTGCCGATTACGTCGGCATGGTAAGGCGGATCGGAACGAAAGGTAATAGAACACCATTCCCGGCCGAGCCGCACATTTTGATGTAAGACCTTACCCGTTCGAAGATATGTGCTCCAAAATATGTCAAACGCACCCGGTGAAAGTGTGTGTGAGAGAGAGAGAGAGAAACATTCCTAACTGTGAGAGAAAGGGGTGTGTGTGTGTGGGGCTACAGATCCCATGGCCTGGAGGAACGGACCGTAACCCTGGCAACAGACAGCAGAGTTCAACAGAAGTGGTTAAGAAAACGCTAATTTAAACTGCTTTAATTTGGGAGAAATGAAATTCGGGCTCCGTCAGTGTTGGTATAATGCTAATGGCCAATACCATGTGAACTTTGGGATCAGTTGCTGAAGCGAGTGAATAGATAAACGTAGATAAGCGTGAGCGTTAGAGCGTGAGCGTTAGAGCGTGAGTTTGCTCCTTTATTAGTAGGATATATTGCGCGAGTGGCGTAAATGGTGCGGCACTAGTTACGCGCCGAAGTCAGGCTACATACAGACACACAGACAGACAGACACACACACAGACCCACACAGCCACGTATAGGGAGCTGCACACAGCTCCAAAAAACAACAACAGAACTTTCACCGTGTTGGATTACCTTCTGTATCTCAAAATCTCTACAAGTTGATTTACACACCATGAATTGAAAACTCTAAAGGGCTGTCAGTGTCCATACTGTCTCCGCCCACCAATCTTGTCTGAAAATTTCGGAATTTCCGACGTGCATCTTTCCGAACTCTATGTCGTCATTTCGGACTTTCCGATGAAAAGTTCGGTGGTCGGAGACAGTATGGACAGTCCTTAACACACCACAGTATGCTTTGGAAAATGTTCGGCAGCAATGAGGCAAAGTGTAAAAAACATGAATCATCGTCAAGGGGTTAAACATGCAAGGCCACACGTATAGTCCTTTAAAGTAATCTTCTCACAGTATTGCTCAATTCACCTTGCATTGGGTTCTAAAAAGTTCACCTGGACAATTGTAAAGGCCTCTCCATACCGTTTTCCGACGTGCAAATTTCCGAACTCTCGTTCGGTCCAATGCTTTTCAGAAGTCCTGAGGGATATAATTGCCAGACCCAGGGGGTCGGCCTACAAAAGGCTTTGTCGGTCTGTCGGTCGGTCGGTCGGTCGGTCGGTCCCTCTTTTCCTCAGTGTGCCTGTGTTTGCCTCTGACTGCTCATCTGCCCCTCCCTTCCCTTGCTCGGCTGATTGCCTTGAGTGCCGTCACCTGTACAGGACCAGCTGAGTTGAGTTGGCTGACGAGCTGCTGACACTATAAATTCCTCAGCCCATCTACAAGCTCAGAAACATTTCCAGCTGCTCAGCCTATACAATCCTGTGTGTTGTCTTAGCCGTCTGTCTGCCTGTCACTGTCCTGTCTTAAGCTGCATTCACACTGCAGATATATAGTTGAACGTTTAGCTTGCTTGGTCAATGTTATCTCAATGGAAACCAGCTTTAAAGCTTCCAAACCTTCGTTCTGTGTGTGTCCTGTATCTTTAAAGCTGGTTTCCATTGAGATAACATTGACAAAGCTGGTTTCCATTGAGATAACATTGACCAAGCAAGCAAAACGTTCAACTATATATCTGTAGTGTGAATGCAGCATTAGTCCTCTGCCTGTCTTACTGTCACTGTCCTGTCTTAGTCCTCTGCCTGTCTGACTGTCACTGTCCTGTCTCTGTCCTGTCTCTGTCCTCTGTCTGTCTATCACCCCCCCCCCCCTTCCCCATGGATCATCACCTTATCGTGGTGGGGAGGTTTGCGTGCCTTAAGGATCCCACGAGCTATACCAGCTGGAGTCTTGCACTCCTGCCAGCGTCACGCTTGCCGGACAGGTCAAAGGAGAGAGGCCAGACTAAGATTGATCCACCCCCCCCCCCCTTCCTTGCATTCTGATTTTCATTGCGGGTCTGGCAGAACCAGGTGACCTGGTCTAGTTTTATGGTAGAAAAGGACCTTTTGACCGAAAACGGCGGTTTCGGTCAAAGTATGGAACGGCCTTTATCCTCTAGTCATGAGACTTTGGTATGAACACAATGCAGTTGTTCCAGACTTTTTTCCCCAGTACCATTAGCACATAGCATATGACTATTTACTCCTAATGTAGTCTGGACAACAATGAGTGTTACTGGTCCTGTGTGGTAGATTTTGAGCTGGCCTCATAACTGCTCATAATCTATTCATAATTATTACCATTATAACTGTACCACTACTTCAATCACAACTACAGCATGTCTCTGTTATGCAGAGCAATGTACCAAGTTAAAAGTACGAAGTCAAAGGACACGTGACCATGGAATTAGACAAGACCAAAGATATGACACTAACACTCCTAGCAGCTGAGTGGGTAGAAATGCCATCTGATAATCATAAGATCGCCGGTCCACTGGAATCTGTGCGTCAAAGTGTCCCTCAGCAAGACATTTAACCCCTGCTCCCAGAACAGAACAGAATTAATAGTGCCCAAAGCTCCTAATAGTTAGGATAGGAAATGCTACAGTGACTAAAATACCCCAAACACAATCATAATTATTATAGTAGCAAATGAAAAGCAATTGCATTATACAAAGACTGTAAGTGGCATAACAACATGGAGGATGATGATGCATGGAGAAAGATATATACCGGTTTGTAATAGTCCATCCCATTCTGTTCTTCATCGCCCGTCTCGCCTGTTGACGCGCTGCATCTCTGAGGGCTTCTTTCATCAAACATGTCCTCCTAAACGATACAAATGCATCACTAAATCTCTGGGAAACACGTAAGCATAACGTAAAGAAGGCGACTAGTAGTTACTTTGCAGAACAATTACTGTACCTTAGATTTGCGTCGACCCAAAGATAACCGTTTCCCCTTTGTTGGTTTCTTCTAAGAAAAATGAAATACAAAAAATAATGGCAGACAGAAGATAGCAAACAAAAACATTCAAACAGCACAGCAGTCAGTGCCCATTATCCATAATTTATCCATTCTTTACAAATGAATACTGAAAAAGGATATCGAGTTGCACAAGCAATCTTTTGTGGAGGCCTCAAATAACTGAGCTTAAGAGTTTTCTTTATATTGTGTAGTGTTACGTAGTATCGGAAAGGCCAAGTTCCACAGTATCCTTTACTTTAAAAGAAAATACAAAAAAATAATTACAGGTTTACAGTCTCCCATTCCAGTGAAATATTCATCTCCTGTTACTCCAGCTGAGGCTAAATCCCATCCCTTCTGTGAGCTCTCTTCTTCCAGGATAGCAGCCTGAGAAACATATTGTGATATGGAAAGTCAAGGATGCGTGACAAGTTTATACTGCAGTGGAGCAATGAAGAGATACGGTAAGGCGATTTCAAGTGCCATTCTGCAATAGGCTCTACACACCATCCACCAGCCATATTGGAAAGAATAGAATTGTGCCTCTTCTTGACTTCCTTGGTGTTACCAATGAGACTAACAAAGTCTCTGTTCCATTTAGTGTAGCACAGAGGTTCTCAAACCTTTTCAAAAATAATTCTCAGGGTTACACACCCATAAGGTGCCCCCTCGAGGAACCATGGCGAATTTGAGACCCACTGGTGTAGCAGAGTCTTTTCTCAGTGAGCCAACATGCACTCTGACTCTGGCCTCTTCCTTAATAGATGTTACCAATGGCACTAAGGAAGGCTCTACTCCATTCTGGTCATTGTCATTCCCATATGGCTGCTGCTATTACATAAGTTGAAGACAACACAGACAACTGCAAGTAATAACAGTCACTATGGTATGTACAGTATTTGGCATATAACAGTCACTAATATGGTATGTACAGTATTTGGCATATAACAGTCACTAATATGGTATGTACAGTATTTGGCATTTGAGTTAGTCACATGCTTTAAAGGGACAATGCATTTCTTTAAACACAAGAGTATTGAAAACAGGAAATATTTCCCCCAACATGGGTTTACTTCAGAACGTCATGATGGCCATGTCAATGTTCATTACCTTGCTGGTTGACGGACAAGCGAAGCCCATTGCTCCTTCTATATCATTAAAGTTTTCATCCTGAGGGGGGAACGAGAATAAATTAAGCATCTTATTGTGAAAGCTTAACATAAGGCCCGCAGTCCTTGTGTTCAAGAGTGGTATCCAAGTAAATTAACAAAGATCACACACACACACACACACACACACACACACACACACACACACACACACACACACACACACACACACACACACACACACACACACACACACACACACACACACACACACACACACACACACACACACACACACACACACACACAATCTTGTGTTAAAACTACAACGTCCCGTCCAGTACTCTACCTGTGACTCTTTGCAATGCGTTTGGCCATGTGCACCAAGAAGTCTAAGATTCTCCTGAGAGACGGAGAAAGAGAAAACACTGTAACTACTATAGAATGCATCCACAGTTTAACTCAATTTACAATTTAGGCACTTAGCAGACGCTCTTATCCAGAGCGACTTACAATAAGCAGGTAATACATCAATACATCCACATCAATACACTCGAAGACGAATATTATAGACATGACATACCTTATTGGAGCCTCTTCGAGGTGAATTCCCATGGCCCTCTTGGTTCTATCAAAGAGGAAGTTTCACACATAATTACAAATTACAAAAATACCCAATCTACAAGCTCGCATTGTGACGCGTTGAGCTTGTGGATCTGCTAGAGTTCATCTGATTAATATCATACAGTACAAAGTAATATGTTATTGTCACAATGTACACAGCAAAGAGCACCATTGTCTCCTGTACCTTATCTAGGCTGATGGCAAACCCTCTGTGAGGCGCAGACCTGCTCTTCACCGTCTTTCTCCTCTTCTGGAGGATAGAAACGATTAGGTAACGTTAGATTACTGAACTCCTCTCATCTCTGCAAGATGCATTTGATTCACGCTGAGCTGTTCAGACAAGCTATTCAAATAACAAATGGAATTGTAAGAAGTTAGGCAAATAAGTTAATTATAAAAAGCATACAAATCCATTGTTGCTGGCATCCTCATTCCCATCTTCTTCTTCATCATTATCTTCACCTCCAGAACTTTGGTCCAACTTCATCTCCTGTAAGAAAAGGTTACATCAATCAAGGAAGTAAAGTGTTTTAACTCTTATCACCGTATTGAGATGTTACATCTGGTTCCGTCCGTTTCACTTTTGAGGCTTTGAGTGTAATACACAAAACAGGAGGTCGGCATGCTGTTCAAGTGTGTAATGTAAAATATCATGGCCATGGCCTTAAAATCTCTAAGAGAACATTGAACCTGCACTTCTATCTTCTGGGGTGAACATTCTGCGAAAATAGCCGATCTACAAGCTCACAAGGCGAGAAATGTGGGCCCATGTATACTGGAAGGAAGATAGATAGGTAGATTCATAGTGTAGATACTGTACAGTAAATAGGTAATTCACCTCTGATATTGACCATCGTTGTGGGGTGAGCCTGTCTGCCGTCTCCTCGCTGTCCTATTGAGGTATTAGGAAGCAAGATCGTTATCACTATAACAATGGCAAGGATACAGAACACTTAGACCTACACAATAAGCAAGAGTTGAATTTGAAACGTGAAAACGTATTATATTTTCTGTGCTTTGCACCGTTATTAAAATAAAAAGGCTCCAATTGTCAGAGTTGCTCCAGCACCTTCTTTATTCAGTTACGTGTCCTGAGACGCACCGGGTTAGCCTGATTTCGGCTTGAGGCGATGTGGAACGTCCCTTTATTCCGGGGTAAAAATGTACATTTGTACATTAAAATAGCTGTTAACGATTAAAATTAAAGTCGGCCTGTACCCATTTAATTGACTAAGCCGTGTTTGATATTGAGATATCTTGTATGAAAGTGGAAACTCTGGCCTACGGTTGGTGCTGCAGCAAAGGCCATGGGTTCACCAAGATCCGTAGGGTTCATCCTCCAGGGAGCATGAATGCGCTCAGCACTCATTAGATTTTCACATATCCTGTGTTCGAGCGGAAATGTTGGCCTAATGTTGGAGCTAAATTAATTGCCACACGAGGCCATCAAAATCAGCAGTAGCCATGAAGGAGCACACACACAATTCCATGGCAATCCGGCCAGTAGAGCCACGTTGCTAGGGGACTAAAGGGAGCTTCAACAATTACACCAACAATCCAGAGAGAAGACTTAAGCAGCTACAGTCAAAAGCTAACCTAAGTCACGTACTGAACTACTGATGCATGAACATGACATACTGTGGGCCTACCCAGTGGTGTGTTCTAGACTTTTTTTGAGGGCATACTATAATCTATGATCCGCGGCTATTCGTGTGGCCAGCGCAAACACCAGTGCATAATGCCTATCAGATACGCTACTTTGAAAGGTTCACAAGGGCAGACGCTTTTTCAAAAAAAATGTCTTCACAGCATACGGCGTATACCCGCGTTACAGGTAGAACACAGCACTGGGCCTACCTTTGATTTATTGGGTAAATGGCCATTCATATATTTCATGTCATCTTCTTTTTTATCGTGTACTGGGGAAGAAGTGGAAGCCCTCCGAAGCAGCTGGTGTACTTTTTCCTTGAGGGGTGTCCTCTGGTGAACAGAAACAAAACAAAGCTATAAATGTTAACGGTCTATGTACTTTTGGGTAAAGAGACAGATATTCAGAAGCATGAAGAAGGTCTATGTGACCGAAACATTGCTTAAATTATAATAAGTGTTCATATTGCAACTGCAGATTGGTCCCAAATTAGCCTAGTAAACTAGACTCCTCCTGCTTTCTGATTCGAATTCAAGGAGGAAAGGAGAGTCTGGTTTACGAGGCTAGTCCCAAATGACTGTTCATGGGGTCCATTAGGCAGAAATGCCCCTGATGTCCAGTTTCCCCAGCAGAACCCAGCAGCCCTCATAGCATAGATTAATCAATCTGTTATTATTACACACGCATCCATGCCATTATTGTCCCACACAAGCCACCTCACTCTTCTAAACAGATGTTATGTCCATGAATTGAATACCAATGACTTCCGACCGTAAAAGGACTTATCTGGGATGCTCCTTTTAGGCAGGGTGTTTAACTGTACTTGTACTGTACTACATTTTTTATTGTATTGACTATACTTGTACTGTTCTCCATATTTGTCTAATAAAATATTCAATCAATCAATGCTGTTATGCGTTTTGCCTCCCGGAAAAGACGTGCTGTGATTGGCCAGTACAGTCATTTTGATTGGCAGTTGTGCCGAATGGCAATGCCAATTGTGCCGACGAGCGCTGTGTCAACAAAGCCTGTGGAATCATCAAAGATCCTCACCATCCCAACCACAGTCTGTTCAAGATGTTGCCTCATGGAAAACGTCTACTCTACGCAGTCTCAAAGCTACTAGCAACAGACTGCAAAAGAGCTTCTTTCCACGAGCAGTCAGGCACATGAACGAACTGTTAACTGTCAAAAACGAGAAAGATCCAGAGAAAAAGGAATCGCTACCCCATGGACAGTAATTTGGGATCAATATAAGTAGGAAAATGAGCCTAGATGTTATTAGTGCGGAGTTGTCCTTTAAAGGCACCATTGCATGGTTACATCACTACAACATAATCTTGGCATTGAGGGTTATCACATTACGTATCATAATGATCGTACCTTGCAGTCAGCACCACTCTGCTCTTCATGTTCTTCAGTGAGTAAATGTGTCACTGGAAACCCTGCCTGAAGCACATAACACACACATATGTGTCAATATCAACAATCTCCCAGTGGTGGAAAAAGTACTCACATTTTTACATTAGGAAAAGTATCAATACTGCAACATAGGAATACTCCTGTAATGAAAATTTACTTGAGTAAAAGTACAAAAGTATTGGTATCAAAAAGTATTTGATGTATAAAAAATTACAATTATTTAGAAAGTTGCTGATATTTTCAAATGGACAAAATGTATACAGAGCTGAAGTGGTTAATGTATGTTTTGTAAAAATAATCACATGTAGCTTTGACGTTCTCCTGTGTAGTGTCCCAGAGTCTCCATCATTCGTGGCATCACTAAATTTTTCCTAGAAAAGGTGACTCATCGTTAAGAAGCAACTTAACACAAATTGACAATAACTGATAGGCCTCAGACACATAAAAAGCATGTTATGGCTGCTTCATGGGAGAAGGGCAGCCTTAATGCTTCTTCAAAACCATGTGACTTTCATAGGGAATGAAATGGACGCTGCTTTACCCCCCACCTCCCCCCAGGTAAAGCATAGGTAACGTGCTTTTTATGTGTGTCCGAGGCCATGGGATGTCTTGTCTTGTCTGAGGAGATTGTTTCAGTTACCTTGGACCCTCTTCTGGAAAGTAGGGACACTCTAAACTTCCTTCCCTTAATCTGTAATAGAAGTGTATTTGTTAAAATACTGTAAACCAGTGGTGGAAAAGGTACTCACATAAGAGCAGTGGTAAATGGTGCATTTATATAGCGCCTTTATCCAAGGCGCTTTCCAGAGATTGTGCCTTACATTCACCCATTCACACATATTCATACACCGATGGCAAAGAAAACCATGCAAGGCACCAACCTGCTCCCTGGGAGTAACTAGGGGTTCAGAGTCTTGCTCAAGGACTCTTAAGACACAAACTCTGGGGGAGCCCGGGATCAAACTGGGACTGTGTTCTAAGACGGCAACTCTACCCCTGAGCCACTGCCGCCCCATCAATCAATGATTTACATTGGATTGTAACATAAGCCATTATTTTATGATTAGTAAGTGCTCATCATTGACTGTGCACCGTTAAATGTGAAATGTAGAACCTAGTGTTGTAGTCGAGTCCACCTAAAGCGAGTCCAAGTCAAGTCCAAGTCATATGGGGTTCGAGTCCGAGTCGAGTCCGAGTCAAGAGCCCCTGGGAGGGGGTCGAGTCCAAGTCGAGTCCGAGACCAATGGGAGGCGAGTCCGAGTCAAGTCCGAGACCAATGGTAGGCGAGACCGAGCCGAGTCCAGTTTTCTTTTTTTTCCTTTTTTTTTGATAGGTAGCCTGCAGAAAACAATATATATATATATATTTTTTTTCCGGACACACACACACACACACACACACACACACACACACACACACACACACACACACACACACACACACACACACACACACACACACACACACACACACACACACACACACACACACACACACACACACACACACACACACACACACACACAACCTTTCAAATTAATGGCTTGTCTTCAAATTAAATCAATACTCCCCAAATTACCTTTGGTTGCTGTCAATGCTGTGGTTTAGGTTTGAGGGAGTTTTATGGAGAGGTAGTTTTTTCCCATACCAATTTTCTGTCTAAGAACTAGACATTTGAGTTGCTACAATTACTTTTTCCCTCAGGCAGAGAACAAGTACTTTAGTGTACAAATAAGACTTGGCATACTGCAGTACAATATCCCAAATCACAGACGATAATTAGGCCTATCAGGTCTAATATCATGATGGATATAATATTGATGCCCATGCACCAAAAGGCCAAGTGATAACAAAAATAATATTATTTAAAAAAGAATTATGTCTACTACTGTAATCTATAACATTTTTAAACATTGCTGTTATAGTTGCATTGAAATAGAGCATGCATGATTATAGCAAAACGTTTTTCAAACAAACTCTTATCTTAATCTTTTATTTTGACTAAAAGCTAAAATAAATAAATAAGGTTTTCCCATTCAAACACATAGCAGTACGTGTCTGTCTGCATTTCATTGTTTAAGGTGAGAAATGTAGGCTACCCTATGTCATTACTGATGCCTTTCAAGTATATACAAGGCAAAACAATACCCCATATCACTGCTTCAAGTTGTTTTGATTCGTTTTAACCTCTCTACAGGGACTTACAAGTTACACTTCTCTCTGTTGATCAGTGCACTTTAAAACTTTCGGACGAGGCTTGCTTAACGAGTAATAGACTACACCTGGAAATACAAAAAGACGTAAATTCTTAATCCAGCTGTGCAGGTGGATTACACATGATCACAAAGGCTTGTGTTTGGAAGCTGTTAGGACTTATTTATTTGGGGACACAAGGATATCCTGCAGGTAAGAGGAAAGTGGACTGTTGTGCTGTTGTCTGTTTGGCGAAAAAAATAACTTCTGGGAAGATTAGATGATTGCTGCTGTGCTGAGCGGGGGGCTCTACGTGTGTGTGCCTGTGTGTGTGCGTGTGTGCTACTACTGTGTGCCTATCAGATGCGCGTCAGAATGCTCCGTTACTTAACAAGGCAGCTCTCTTAATGTTAACGTGAATGCGCTCCTCATATGGATATAACATGTATTCCATTGCATTGTAGTGACTTGACTCGAGTGGACTCGGTGGGGGGCGAGTCCAAGTCAAATTAGACCGAGACCGAGACGAGTCCAAGTCAAATTAAGGGCGAGACCGAGACGAGACCGAGTCAGTGAAAATTTGGACTCGAGTCCTGACTCGAGACGAGTCATTGACTCGAGTACTACAACACTACTAGAACCTTGTGTTTTCCACTGTCATCCTGGTCATCTCCACTCCCTCCATCAGAATGATCCGCTTTGATCTTAAGGGAAAAAAGGTTAATAGGGGGTTTAGAAATCAGATATAAAATAAAAACCTTACACAACAATGATATTACTAGATTAAACAAGCAATAGATTAAAAGAACTGAAGCTTGTACCTTCAAAGACTCCCGTCGTAGTCTCAGCCTACCAGACTGGGGGAAAAAATACATTAATCATTACATAATTAATAAAGCCAGAACATACTTTAGGAGGTACACTGCTGAACTATGCAAGTACTGTATATAAGAAATAAATACAAATAATAACACATGAAATGTCAACATGGTTGAGGTTTTGGTTAGTAGACAAAAACTTTCAGATGACTAAAACAAAATTTCCTTGAAAAGACTAGGACTAAACATATATCAAAATCTGCTGTTAAAATCAACACTGGTTTGTAATGAGAAGTCTGGCTTTGCGGCGTTCAAGTAGTATGATACTGTTGGTGCTCTAGGGCCTTTTCATATACACAGCAATACGTCACACTTAATTTATTTATAGTGTTTAAAATAATGTAAATGTTTACAAAATAAATGCCCAAAATCCCATCCCTAAAACACATGGTGGCCACAGGGAGCTAAAGAACCAAAAGAATGCCGGATGACATGGAACATTACATTAAAAGAAAAAAGGTTTCATACTGGTTTGAACTCGGGTTGGAGCTGAGGACTGTTCTCAGGCCAGTCCTCCACACACCTTTCCTGTTTGGGGAGAAAAGTGACATCAAGACACACCATGAATAGACAGTTATCCTTTCACACTGTATTCTTCCTCCTATGCATGCACACACACTTTGTTTTGAAATCATATTAATTACTAATATACAGTATTGCAATTATTTTAAGCATGCCACTGAAGTTATAAGAAAAAGGTTGAGACAAATTAAATGTAAAATCAATCATCATCACTACTTCTCGTCATACCTCTCCAATGAGCAGAATGTCTTCAAAGACAGCAAAGCTTTCAGGTTTGACTGGTTCACTTCCCTGTAAAATAAGAATCCAAATGTCATTGTTCTTTGTCCACCGATTCTCTCATCTTCACTGATCACGCATGAACATGCGTTCATGTATATTTTAGACATAATAGCTATAGCAGAAAGTCTAAACAGCTGCCTTGGCCTATATGTTTTAATTCATGATACATGTGGTACAGGGAAAATAGCAGATCTACAAGATTCAGATTCCTTTATTTGCCATTACACATAGGAATTTGTTTTGGCATATTCCATGTTTGCATTCAATACATCTTTTCACATATAACATATAACATAAACAAACACAAAACAACACAGACACAACGCAACACACGTACAGTAGTCACCATAGCAGCCATGGGCGGCACTATCAGCTCACTATGGGTTGCATTGGGTCGTTCAACGGTGTCAGGCTTAAGTAAGAAAAGAAGCTCATCAGTTATAAACGTACCGTACTATATTAAAAACTATTGAGGTGATTCACACAACTACCGGTATACTATTGGTCATGTTTAATCCCCATTAGGGCATTTCATTTAATTAAGTTTAAAAAGTTGCATACTCACCCAAGGTGATTGTGGTATTATTGTGGCTTGAGGAACTGGCTTAGGGGGCAGTTTGGGGAGGACTTTGACATCTGGTTTGGGGGGAGGTTTAGGAGGGGTTTTGGGAGATGTTAGGGGAGATGCAGGAGATGTTAGAGGAGATACGGGAGATGTTTGGGGAGATGCGGGAGATGTTAGGGGAGAGGTTACGTCGGGCTCACTCTGAAAGAAAAAAGAAAAGAAAAAAAAGATAAATGTTCAAAGAAAACATCAAGTAATAACTAGAATGTTAAAGTAGATATCAGTCAATTAAAAATAAGGTCATATGTATTGTTAAGTCTTTGGCAGCATCTCAAAAGCTATTTTTTTTTATTGAAGCTAGTCTTTCAATCAAATAAGACTCGTCACTGAGAAGACTTGGCAAAACATTGTCAAGTGGGACAGGCTATGATATTATGTCTATACCAGTAAGACTCCCTAATCGGGAGATAAGCGACCGTAGGTGGCTTATCTCCACAAATAGGGCAAAAATGTGTTTTTCCAAAATCTTCCTGATCCATGTTGATGACATGAGTGTAGACATGCTGTGTAGTGATATTCGTGATTTTAGGGCAAAAACTGTAGGAGCAGTGTCCAAAAATGTGTTTTAAAAATCGGCCTGAAGGTGGCGCTAGAATAGGGCCATGTGAGAAATGAGGGGTGGGGTCTCCGCGTTGCCTTGGCGGACGAATATGTACCGGCCCCGGCTCTCCCGGACGCTCCTAGCCCGAGTTACGGCATTTTATGTGCGCTGCAGTGGCAGGGGGTCCTCCACTGGGGGCGCCACCACTTTTGCATCCGTTCTGGAGCACCAGGAGTCGGTGGTCCCCGGGAATTCCCCGTGAGCAGCCCCGTTGGGGTGGTCATTTGGTCATTTTTGCACATTTGGTCATTTTTTACATCTGGGGGTCCCCCAGGGACCTGGGGGTCCCTGGGGCTCCGGGGGTTTGGCAGGCAAGGAGTGTGTGTGTAAAATCTGGCATGGATCGGGTCAACGGGTGCGGAGATATAAGCAGGGAAAAAGTGTGACGTGTGACGTGTGACGGACTCACTGACTCACTCACAGACAGCCTGTGGAGGTTTTGGTAGTAAATGCGACCTACGGTCGCAATAAAGAGCCAGTGGGAAGGGAAGTTCCCTTTGTGCTATTCACATGGTTGCAAACAACAGGTGATTGTAATCAAGATATACTTTTTCTTCATTGTTGCCGAATAACAACATGGTGCGGCTACAGCTTAAATCTCATTAAACAAGCATTTCAATCTTACATTTATACCAGTAAGACTCCCTAATCGGGAGATAAGCGACCGTAGGTCACTTATCTCCACAAATAGGGCAAAAATGTGTTTTGCCAAAATCTTCCTGATCCATGTTGATGACATGAGTGTAGACATACTGTGTAGTGATTTTCGTGATTTTAGGGCAAAATCTGTAGGAGCAGTGTCCAAAAATGTGTTTTTAAAAATCGGCCTGGAGGTGGCGCTATATGGGAGAGATTCATGTTGATGGGATGAGTGTAGACATACTGTGTACCGATTTGCGTGATTTTAGGGCAAAAATTGTAGGAGCAGTGTCCAAAAATGTGTTTTGCAAGAATCGGCCTCATGGTGGCGCTAGAAGAGGGTCATGTGAGAAATGAGGGGTGGGGTCTCCGCGCCGGCAAGGCGGACGAATAGGTACCGGCCCCGGCTGTCCCGGTCGCTCCTAGCCGGAGTTACGGCATTTTATGTGAGCTGCAGTGTAGGGGGTCCTCCACTGGGGGCGCCACCACTTTTGCATCTGTTCTGGAGCACCAGGAGTGGGTGGTCCCCGGGAATTCCCCGTGAGCAGCCCCGTTCAAGAGTGTATGGCTGCAGGGGTGGAGTCACCTCTCTCAGCAGAAATCTTTCTCGTCAGATCTCTCGTCTCAGGTACAACCGGGTACAACGGCAAGTCTACAGGGTAAAAAATCTTAAAGGAAGCTGCGTTCCACTGTACTGTGGCTTGTCTGCCTTTTTGGAACACGGAAAATAAAACGTTTCTTTACAATGAAAAGTAACTTTTAATAATAAATAACAGTAGGCTATTGCATTAATTCTTATTGCCAAAAGTTCCTCTTCAAACCTTTATTCAAACTGGAAAATAACATTACAAAAAAAGAAAAAGTTCTTAATAATGAAAAATAACTTTTAATAATCAATATTAGTGGCGAGGGACACCCGTGGACCCCCCCCTGAGGACCGGCGGTCCGCGAGAGACACCCCGGCACGGTGGCCGTGAGTCGGCCGGCCTGCGGGGGTCCCTCGCCCGCCGACCACGGGGCGACCGCAGCGACGGTCCGTGAGAGGTGCCGTGGGACCCCCGCCCAGTGGAGGGTCGCCGGCGACGGTCCCCCGCACGGTGGCCGTGAGTCGGCCGCCCTGCGAGGGTCTCTCGCCGCTGACCGTCGCCGGCGACCCTCCACCGGAGTGTCTCTCGCTCTCTCGCGGACCGACGCTCCTCAGGGGGGGTCCCCGGGGATCCCTCGCCTTGCCTCGCCGCTGATATTTATTAAAATAAATTAACTAATTATTAAGAAATGTGTTATTTTCCAGTGTTCAATAATGGTTTGAAGAGGAATTTTCTGCAATAATAATTTATCCATGTAGCTGTCTCTAAAAAACGACTGGGTAGTACCGGTGGCAGTGTTGGTTGGCGAAAACAGCCGATCTACAAGCCCACAAAGCGTTGCGCTTGTGATGCGTTGTGAGCCTTGTGAGCTTGTAAGTCTGCTGTGTGACGTCACTCGTAAGCGCCGGAAGCGCGCCGACACACACTTCCGTTCTGAGACGAAAGGTCTGACAAGAAAGATCTGCTGAGGGAGGTGTCTCCAGGCCTGCAGCCATACCCGTCTCGCCCCGTTGGGGTGGTCATTTGGTCAGTTTAGCACATTTGGTCATTTTTTTTTCTAGTGAGAACACTTATTTGGATTTGAATGCTAGCTATTGGGATGCAGCCTTAGTATAATCAGCAGCAGAAATCTTACAGGTTTCTTTGGTCTGGGTGGTCTGGTCCGAGGTAGTGGCTTCGGGGGGCGGCTGAAGGCCTTCACCTGTAGGGTTGATAAAGCAGTTATGATTTGAGTTGTATGTTTATGACAATTTTCTGAACAACTACAAAGTATCAGAACAGCACATGCAAGCCTTGTAAAAGCAATGGTACAAGAGCAGTGTCTAAAAATACCAGATATCAAAATACATACTGTACACACATAAGTATTATACACAAATATGTGTGTGTGTGTGTGTGTGTGTGTGTGTGTGTGTGTGTGTGTGTGTGTGTGTGTGTGTGTGTGTGCATATTTCACAACTTTATACATAAAAAAAGAACATTGATAGTGGAAATAGCCTATCTTCAAGCTCACAACGCTTCGCGACGTGTTGCGAGCTTGTAGATTTGAGCTTGTATTTTCAAACATTTGTAGAATAATGTTTGAAAATATATTAAAAATGGAAACAATAATGGAAACATGGAAACAATAATGACAGAATAATTGCAATTATGTCAAGGTAATATGTAATAATTGTGGCAGGCCTAACAATATACTGTATTGCTAAAAACTAAAATGACGCGGATGCTTTACCAGTTGGGCTAAGCTTGATCAGATCTCTGAAATGTCATCTGCGTGCCAGATGGGTTGGGTTCGCACAGTAGCACAACACCATAAAGTATTAAGGGCAATCAAAGGATTTACAATCAGCTTACATAACACTCATTGACAGGTCTAGATGTGGTGTGCCTCACCCACCTGCTCAGTCAACTAGATCAAAACAAGCTTAATTCAAATGTTATTTGACCAAAGATCTGGTTCGACAGACACTTACATGCATCATTCCGGGGGTCATTTCGCTAGGCGACGTCGCCAAACTCCTGGCTTGGATGAAAGGCGTTGGCCGAAGGATGTCGTGCTTGCTTCCATGTGGAGTTGTCAGCACCACGTCGACATCACGCAGTCTGTCAGAAGGGCTCGGGGGAACATCGAGGTGGGCACTCGAAGGCGTTAGCGGTGTTGCTGGCGTATCAGCCAAAGTGGGTGTGAAAACATTGCTGGTTTCTGGCGATTTGGGAAGTGGCATTGGGGAGAACGTGAACTTGGAGGATTCAGGTTTCGGTCTAGGCCTAGGGGGTGGGGGTTTAGGGGCTAGGGGTTTAGGGGCAGGCGTCTGGGGCTGGAAGATGTCTGGAGTCCCATTTGAAAGACTTGATAATGAGTTGTGTGATTGAGATGTAGTAGATGCAAAGGGGTCTGACATATTGGTTCTAAGCTCGAATGGATTCTTTGGTTTGGGACTTGGGAATGGGTCTTCTGGGAACGGCGATGAAAATATATCCTCCAAGGACTTAGAAGTAGTAGTAGAGTCAAACGAGGGGGACCCTTCAAGAAAATTATCGAGGTAATTATTGAAAACTCCGGGCTCCTTGGTGGTCATGGCTTGGAATAAATCCTCCTTCTGGACATCCTCAACACGGTCACCATTTGAACCCCATTTGGTTTGGGAGACATCCTGTTTTAGCAGGGGAGTTGACCCAAGAATATCCAGCGACGTCAGGGGGGATTTGTGAAAGCCCTTCCCATTACCAGGTGTTTTCTCGGGCAAGGCTGAGGTTCGGAGGAGGTCTGGCGTATGGCTCTGGAACAGGTCTGTTTGGGGATCCGGTGACTTGCTCTGAATGCCACCAGACATCGGGTCCAGAGCCGAACTCTGAAACTCAGGTGGAGGAGCAAAGATGGTAGAGAGGCCTTCGTCTGCTGGTCCCTTTATGTTCACCGTGTTGACAGGTTTACTGCTGGACTCCTAAGGCCAAAGTACAAAGTTATTGAGAAGACTCAAAGACACCAGATTTTACAATACAAAGGAGGAATCCATATCCAGGTAATACATATTCTTTCGAGAAAAACACTAACTACCATCACTCAATATTTCATTGAGGACCCCCATCATTACATCAACTACCGGAGCAGAGTGCAGACACACTGGATCTGTTCAACGGTCCAATTAATTTTCTATGCATATGTAGCCAGTCAGGATAAGTGAAGTCCCTCCTGTGCTACTGTGGAGTGTGGAGATACAGGCCAGAGCCTCTCCCACTTCCTGTTTCACAAATTGTTTGGTCCACTATAAAAGCCACACCCAGACTAGTATGGGTCTCCTCGTCCTCTCTATTGTCCCTGGTGTAGCAGGTTGCTACGTTGTGCTCTCCTGTGCCATGCCCTGGGCCCTGCTCCCTAATGACTGCTGTCCGTGTTGTGCCTCCACATGGGTGCTCAGTAGTAGATGATACGGAGACCATGACTGCCACTGCTGTTTTGTTATGTTAGAATTAAGCTTTATTTTCATTTCAGTTATTCCTTGTTTTGTCTTGTAGTATTTTGTGGCTTTTTTTAGTGCACCTTCTTAACCTTATGTATTTCCCCCAAGAATTATGCTCATGCACTGTTCTTTTGTGATATATTGCTTTGAGTATAACTGTGTTTCCTCTTGTGTTTCTGAGTGCTGCAGGTGGATTTCTGGACTTTTAGGTATTACCTTTAAGGTGGTTGTGTAGGGCACTTGTCACTAGCTGCCTTTTTACAGCTCAAATGTTTTCAGAAACACACTTTAGTGTTGTGTTTAGCTGTAAAATGCGATCGTGGTGTGGCTGTCATGTTGAAAACAACAGAGCAAAAGCCAATCACCATAGACAGACAGTACTGCACACTGGCCAGAACATTTAATGGACATACAGTATGTGTCCAGATAGGCCATCAATGGATGCAGTTTGTCTACACCATCAGAATCAGAATTGTTTCCTCAAGTCACTTTTTTTATATGGTGGATGTTTCATATAATATGATGAAATACAAGGGAAAACAAACAAAACTAAAATAATACATACAATATAATGTTGATAGAATGGATTGACTCTGGACAAGCCCGCACCGACTCCATTCTAATAAACAGAAAAGGGGGGGGACAGAAGTCAGACATAAGGAAGGAGTGTAATATTTCACTTACAGTACTTGGTCTGTTGACAAATGACTATGACTTCACTCTTCTCTGGAAGACATCTGAGTACATACCTGAGGGCTGTGGTGGAACGGATTCCATGCTCCACGATTTGACACTCCGTTCTGAAAGAATGACAGACAGCATTACAGAGAGAGGAGTTTTCCTCTGTGCCAACAGATTTACGAAGAGTGACAATGACAATGCATGTACAAAGTACACCAAATGAAAACAAACACATCCACACCAGTAGAGCAGTACAAGGTCGAATCGGTACAGCGGTGGCCTTATTAGCAAATCTTCCATCTCAAAGCAGGTGTGTGCACGTGCATAGTCATGAACATACCGACCTACTCCGACATGGACTATGACTTAACCGCAACCAAACCTTTTCCTACATCAGGGCTATAAACAGACCAAGGCACGGCCAAAGAAATGTGTATTTGTACGCTTATGCATTCTTTGATCAACAGACAGGATCTGGTCATTCTCTGTCACAATACGCAACACTGCATTAAAACATTTAGGCCTGAACACATTATGACACAATATTTTATGCTTTAACTATTGAAAAATAGCAGATATACAAGCTCACTGCGAGCTTGTAGATTTTTGAAAAATCGTGAAAATTAGAATTTTGACCCGATTCTATAAGTGTCTTTTGAATCCGTCTAAGATATTTGGAAAAAACTATGTTTCTATGTCAGCAATCTGGCCAGCCATCGTCAAAGAAAAGGTCATTTTCACTTAACTGGAGCTCAGTTAGTCTGTTCTTGAGAGACTACTATGTCAGTGGTTCTCAAACCTTTTCATGTGAAGGACTCCCAAAATGATATTTATTTGGCCACGGACCCCCATCTCAAAATATTTAGCTCCAGGGACCACCCAGAAGCAGAATTTGAGTTACAAACGTTCGCTTTGAAAATACATATATTCAAAGATTTGCACACATTTTCACGACTTTTTCAAAAATAGCAGATCTACAAGCTCGCAGCGCGGCACTCTGAGCTTGTATATCTGCTATTTTTCACTGGTTAAAGCATTCAATAATTGAAAACTGTACCTGTGCACCAGCAGGGAGGACTGGGCCGTCTTCAGTTTTGACTCCATCCTGAACAAAGATGATTTTTATAAAACAATCAATCAAGTGGAAAGATGAGTGACTGCTATTCTAAACATAGCAGAGCATGGTACCAGATTTTGGTACCATCCAAGGTGATCAAACACTTTTGGTTATTTTTCGTCTTCCTGCAGGCCTCTAGTTTATATTTTGGTATGATAACCCTGCTATCTTGTAGCTTCCCAAATATTTCACTTTATATGCGCAATGAATCTAGAATATATCAATGATTCACTTTCGGAATTATATTGCAGAAGACATTTTACTTTTCCACAATATAAACCTTTTGGGGATCTGTGTACATAGATACAAATGGACCCATAAATAAGTGAGGTAATATTAAGAATATGCATGCACCTACCAACATTTACAAGCAACTTTACAGGAAAACAAGTTGCTCATAATATGCAGACTTGTCAACACCGACTTGTTGCATATGAGCTTAGAGACCAATGACAGAGCCATATCTTTTTGATTCAGGCACTGTGTTGATCATATTTCACATGCCAAATGTACAAAGACATGCATGCATCGTTACACACAACATAGACAACAATTTGAAACATTCCTCACTGCTTATCAACGTGCTATTAAAACCTCAAGTCATCGCAACTTCATAAAAGGAACTGCTGATTCATTCTGAGTATTCTCCAAGGCAATAACAACAACCCCTCTAGAAATCTAACCTGTTTGTGGTGAGACCCGTTCATTGATGTTTCACTTGAGACCGGGGTTGATGGAGCAACAGCCTACGAAACACAGAAAGAAATGGTGACAAGAGTTACATAATGGGATTTGAAGGCATAGAACTGTATTGACGAGGCTGTGTGTGTGTGTGTGTGTGTGTGTGTGTGTGTGTGTGTGTGTGTGTGTGTGTGTGTGTGTGTGTGTGTGTGTGTGTGTTCACCTTGGATTGGTTCTGGAATGGACTTTGAGAGACTCTGTTTAGCATCCCTTGTATTCTCATCATACTCTGTGGAGTTATTAAAACATTGTCACAGTACGTCAAAATGTATGTTAGTTGACCCTACACACAAATGAGACAATTGCACTGAAATAAACTTAGTGTTAGTAAAACCGATCTGAAAGATCACCTACAGGTGGCTGCAACTCAAGACTGGTAATAAGACAAAGCCTACCCATAGATACCATGCCATTTTTTGGAGGGGCACAAGGGCAAACTGACTGAGGGGCAACGACGGCCATGGCCTTCATGGCCTCCCTGAAATTCCTGCTCTGGTTGTCAGGTGGTCCCCAGCTAAATGATGGAGAGTTGGTAACTACTGTAAATAGCCCATTATAGATATTTAACACTTAAAATGAAACCAAATGAATGGTTTCATTTTACGCTCTCAAGAGTTAATGATTGTTAAACATCTGCATTAGCCTACCTAATATACAAGAAGTCTACACAATTAGGGAATGTAGAATCATTATTATTTCAAATGATCAACATTTGCCTGTTACCTCTCCTATGGTACCAACATCAATACAGCATTGAATTTGACTAAATGAAATCTTATCCATCGATAACAAAATATTCGAAATTTTGGAGTCTGAGAGGCTAAATCTCATCAAATGTTGGGTGGTCCGTGGCTCAAATGCTGAATAAATGTCCAAGGTCCATCTATACTATAATTTTGCGAATGTCTGAGTGAGTGAGTGAGTGAGTGAGTGTCTGTCTGTCACAGCGTTTCTCCTCAGTGGCTGGAGCAATTGATCTGAAATCGCATCACCATCAGCATATGAACACACCTGACATAACTGTGAAGCCCGTTTGTCACTTTCACAAATCGTATGCTGTATATTAGCATTTTTATGGTGTATCTACTATCTATTCTGCATCTAGCTTGAGGCGTTTCTCCTCAGTGGCTGGAGCAATTGATCTGAAATCGCATCACCATTAGCATATGAACACACCTAACATAACTGTGAAGCCCGTTTGTCACTTTCACAAATCAGATGCTGTATATTAGCATTTTTATGGTGTATCTATATCTATTCTGCATCTAGCTTGAGGCATATCCTAGCATCTAGCATGAGGCAACATATGTTTAACCACCTCTGTGTGTGTGTGTGTGTGTGTGTGTGTGTGTGTGTGTGTGTGTGTGTGTGTGTGTGTGTGTGTGTGTGTGTGTGTGTGTGTGTGTGTGTGTGTGTGCAGGCAGGCGGGTGTGTGTGCAGGCGGGTGGGCGGGCGGGCGGGCTGGGGGGGGGGGGGGGGGGGGGGACAGTATCTCTGTAGCCATTAAACGAAACGGGGATGTGCAGTGTGTGGGTTATGGGATGTGCACTGTGCACACAGTATATGAGGGATGGAAAGTAACTTTAACTGGTGCTTGCATGCTAATATGTAGGAGCATCAATGTAAGAAATACCCGTTCCATTTAACAGCTACAGAGATACTGTGTACCGATCTGCATGATTTTTGGACAACATCTGTAACAGGGCCAGAACCCCCCCCCCCCCCGCCCGCCCGCCTGCCTGCCCGCACACACACACACACACACACACCCCCACCCCCCCCCACCCCACCCCCCCCCCCGTGTGTGTGTGTGTGTGTGTGTGTGTGTGTGTGTGTGTGTGTGTGTGTGTGTGGTTTGTGTGTGATTGTGCATGGCCTGAACAACAGCGCCCCTCCCTTAACATGTGTGGTCACAAAAGGTACTGTAGGCTAAATAGATATAGATACACCATAAAAATGCTAATATACAGCATATGATTTGTGAAAGTGACAAACGGGCTTCACAGTTATGTTAGGTGTGTTCATCTGCTAATGGTGATGCGATTTCAGATCAATTGCTCCAGCCGCTGAGGAGAAACGCTGTTTCAGACAGACAGACAGACAGACAGACAGACAGACAGACAGACACTCACTCACTCACTCACTCACTCACTCACTCACTCACTCAGACAGACATTCGCAAAATTATAGTATAGATGGACCTTGAAATGGAAAGGGTTGAAAACCACTGCAGTGGTGTGACATCAGAAGGAGATCTTCTGGATCCTCTGGTCACCTGTCAAAGACCTCATGTACTGGGAGGTGGAAATGTTATATTGTCTGTCTCTAATGTGTGGACATTTTCCCCATGTGAGCCCTATAAATATGGGTTGTTCTGAATCCAGTTTAAAAGTTAGGGGAGTGCAGTGCACGAAGGTGCAAGAGCGAGAGACAGATAAATAGACTATCAGTTGTTTTCAACCAGTGGTTCAGGGACCATCAGTGGTCCTGGAGGGGGTTCCAGGCCAGGGTGCCCCAGCTAAATGATGCAGAGTTGGTAACCAAATGGACCCTTGTAGAATAGATCTTTAACTCTCAAGAGTTAAATTATTGTTGTAAATTAATAGTAATGCAGATTACTATTAATTTACAACAAGAAGTCTACACAATTACACGTTTGCCTGTTATCTCTCCTATGGTATCAACATCATTAGGCCTACAGCATGCCATGGAATTGTGGACAAAATATTATCCAACCATAACAAAATATTCTTTGGCCTGAGAGGCTAAATCTCATTCTTGGCTCAAAGGCCGAATAAACATGCGCTTGATATGACAAAGATTGAAAACCAATGGCCTAGATATTAGTTTATTATATTAAATATTGTTTTTAAATCTTTTATTTATAATTTGATTAAATCTACTCACCGGACGCCTTTCTCTGAAGTAGGACTGATGTCCACTCTGTGCGTCCACCTCTCCATTCTCCTGACATTGACATTCACACAAATCAACAACATATCATGATTTGTATTTGTTTTATTTATTTGATAGTAGGCCTACTGTGTTTTATTTGTCTGTCATTTAATCTTGACAGGGACCCCAATGTAAACAAGCCCAACGGCTTTCTTGTGGTCTTTATCCTTTTAGTGTACTGTCTGTCATGTACCTTTTCCTATACAAACTTCTAATAAAGTATTCAATAAATCAATTCTTATCTATATACGCACGTGTGTCCACCACTTAAATTATTTACCAAGCATCAACTTACCTCATCTGCATCTCCGTTCATGACCAAATCAAAGAAGCAAAAAAAACAAGCGTGTTTTAGGTGATTATTCGGCTACTACACAGCGCAACATTGCACAATACACGCCATAGAGTTTATGTAAGTTAATGAGTGTGTTTGTGTCACTTGTTTTCCTGTGTGGGCGAGCCAAGATGCTCCAGTGATTGAGAATGACAGGGCTAATGATTGGTGCTGACGTCAGGTACCTCCCTAGCCCTGCCTGGAACATGACTACTCCTATCTCATGACCGTCATGGTGGAATAAGTTCAACCTGGCTAAAAGCAGTTTAGACAATTTGCCACGTACGTCTAAAATAAACGATCACATTTTAATAATAACGTGCTTAATGAAGACGTACAAGTGTCACAATATGGGACGCTTAAGCAGAATTACCGGTGTCTTCCGTATTGTTTAATACGAAGCATTTTAATCCGATCAGCGGCCATATTCTAAAAAAAAATATATTGTATCAGAGTGCAGTACAGCTCCCAACCGATGGAGTTGCGTTGAGAAAAATCCTATAAAGTGGCCGCCGATCGGATTAAAAGGCTTCTTATTAAATAATACGCAAGATACAGTAATTCTGCTTAAGCGTAACATATTGGGACATCCGTGAACCTTCAGTAAGCAATTTATTTTTGAAATTTGAACGTTTCTTTAGGCGTAAGTGGCATATTGGCTACATTGCTCAACACCAAGTTAGAATGGACCCATGACGCTCGTGAGATACGACCGTCATGTTTCAGGGCTTGGTCCTTCCCGTAAATCTAGAAGTATACTTCGTCGTACGACTGTACCCGGAGCTGAAAAATAGCAGACCTACAAGCTCACAAGGCGTGGCGGATGCGACGCCTTGTGAGCTTGTAGGCCTGCTTTTTTTCCCCAGTTCAAGACACACCATCGTAAATTATGCTCCTAACCTCAACTAACCGGTTGTGCAGATCAGAGATCACATTCTGCAAGGCACGGTCCTCCTGGACCTGCTGAACCGGCCCGGGCGGTGCGCTGCTTTCTGCAGGTGTGCTGGCCTAGCGTGCACTGTGATGGTATCGGTGGGAAAAAATACATTCATTCACATCACTGATTTTCATTCAGAATTAATCAGTGTGATCCGGTCTAGACCCCGCCTTCCGTAGCCTGTGCTGTTTCCGTAACCGCTCTAGACCTGACCTAATCGGATAGGATTGATTGATTGATTGATTGATTGATTGATTGATTGATTGATTGATTGATTGATTAGCACAAGACCTACAGTTCAGATACAAGGTCTACTAATATAGACAGTTTAAAACCAAGAAATCACTAGGCCTATGGTTTGTTACATTGGGGTCCTTTTGTAGGCTACTCGTATTAGATGGATTAACTCTTAAATCAAATGCACTTATAGTGCATCCATTGCCAGGCTACTACTGGGCTTGATCTGTATTTACTAAAGGCTTGAGATCAATTCAACTTTATTTCCATGTTAGGCTACTGTCGAGTGTCGATCATTAAAGTGCCGCAAGCAGAAAAGGAATTGGAATGGAACCATATTGCATATTGGAACACATTTATTAAAAGTTAAGTCCTGCTGTTAGTAAACCCACCAGGTATTAACCCATGGTATTAACTCAGTATTAAATTCACACTGGAGGAAGTCCATTGAGGCAGAGAACACTGCCCTCTTGTGGCATTTATTCACACATGTTTATGATGCTCTTCAACAAAGATTAGGGTAAAATCTTATCCAACGATACTCTATGTTCTGGGGCTGAGAAGATAGATCTCATCAAAATGGTGGTCCTTACTAAAATGCTGAATAAATAATGGGCCCTTGATATGAAAAGGGTTGAGAACCACTGGATTAACTCCAGTGGTTTAACTCTTGTAGGCTAACTAGGATACTACTGCTGGGCTTGATCTGTATTTAGGCCACTGAAGACCTATGATCAATTCAACTTTATTTACATGTTACTGTCTGTCTGTCAAAAAGTGCTTCAAGCCATATTGCATATTGGAACACATTGATAAGTAAAGTCCTACATGCATGCATGCATGCTGTTAGTTCAGTTGTAGGCCTACCAGAATAAAATGCACCAGAATAAACATAACATATTACCCTGGCCTATATATTTTAGCAACTTAAAGGTTTGTACAAAATCTAATTGGTGAACCCATAGATGGCAGGTCATCATAGTCATATGGCAGGTCATCAATACTTTAAGAGCAGTTCACCCCCAAAATGAAACATTTTCTATTGATTAATCATGCCATGGAGACTTGAGTTCAATAATATTTTTTTGTATTTGTCGCATTCCTAAGACAACAAATTGATTTAGTAAATTTACCCCATGACCCCATTCTGAATGGGGACCCAAATACAAGGCCCTTGATGGGGACCCAAATGCATTTGGGCGAGAATCAATGGGGGTAAATTTACTTGACCCTTGACCCTAAATTTACTCTCACTGATTCTGACCCAAATGCATTTGGGTTCCCATCCAGGGCCTCATTTGGGTCCCCATTCAGGGCCATGCATTTGGGTCCCCATCCAGAATCAATGAGGTTACATTTACTATAATCTTATTTTTTTTCCTTAGTGTGAATATTTACATAATTACTTATTATTATCTACTAGTAGCCTACCACAAGTAACCCCACCAGGTATTAACTTCAAACTCAAGGAAGTCCATTGAGGCTTATCATATTACTCTATGAATTCAGTACAAAAGGTCCCCAATGTAAACAAGCAATAGTGCTTTCTTGGGTTAAATCCTATTGGTAGAACTTGTATCATTCTGAACTGTACTGTCCTATGTTTTTTCTATGTGAACCTCTAATAAAGTATTCAATCAATCAATCAATCAATCAATCAATCAGTCAATCAATCAAAGGCAGATAATAAAACTGTTTTTGTTTATAAAGCTCTTGGAAATACCTGTCTGTAACATCAATAAGATTTAGGGTAAATAAAAGAAAATCACGTGAAGAACCAGTCAGAGAATCATTGACATTTCTCATAAGCTTTTATTAATAGTTAATTTAGTTTTTTTCTCTTTTCTTTTTAATGATGTTCATTGCATTACACAGAGAAATTAGCCACACAAGTAAATTTGATTGTATTCTCTTTTTTTGTTATTATTATTATTCTCCCTTTTCAGAGCTAAAGCTAAACAAGAACTATTACACAGTTGACTAACATGTGAGCACACCGGGAAGGTAAACTAACATTTCACAGAGATAAAAAATAAATGTTTTACAAAAAATAAAACGAAATAGGGGAAATTATGTATTCATTGAATAGAAAAAAAAAATAAAATAAAATTAGACAAGCATTTACATTCACACAGCCCTGGCCCACTCTTCAGGGAAAAAACAAACCAAAAAAGAACTAACGCTCCATTTCCTTTATTTGGCAAATTGTCTAGGCCCCACCCGTAATCCCTTATTTGGTAGAACTTACTTCCCATGCCTTGGTGTATTGGTTGATTAGCAACGCAAAGCTGGGAGGAGCCTATAACCATCACACTCTGCTCACCTCCAGACTCAACATCAATGAACCAGGTGCTTATATTATTTGAATATTTGGATAACGTTTGACCAGTTTTTATAGTATAGTTTGTTGATTACTTTTAATGCAGTAAAGTCCTTATATTGTCACTTCACTGTCATCTTGGACCCGCCAAAAATCGACCCGACCCACTGCGGTACAGAGCGGTCAGCCACCATCTACGTGCACCTGATCCATCCATTTGCACCATTTGCACCTGATCAATCCATTTGCAACACATCTTAAACAGTGAACAAGTCTATATTCATCCAAGTTCCAATCTAATTCAGAGCCAACATCCAAGGTTCTTGGCAGCTTATACTTCCCACATTTTACCATCAACAGCATCGCAGCATCACTCACTACTACAAGGAAGGGGGGTTTAGGGAACGGAGCACTAGAGAGGAACGGGGAAAGAAATGTGCAACCACATAAAAAAGAAAAATGGAGAAGTAGTTAATGACTGGGTGTATTGGGTGCACCAAAACAAGAGACTGTGAGCAGACAGGTGAAACACGCATGAAGGTACTGTAGATTGGGTCCTTTCACATGAACAGTATGATCAGTACGCTAGTTACATGTTACACGGCAGTGTTAAGCTTTGCTATTGCAAGTTTTGTCACAACAATGATTTCTGCAGGACGCTTCATTGAAAGACTGATATGGTTATATCATTTGGAAATTTAGTAGATAGCGGTTGGACCGCTGTATCTTAAAAATAACCCCAGTTTTAGGAAAAAAGCTTTTTTTGGCAGTAAAAATGCTCAATATCGTGCCTACAAGAAGATCCAGATTTGAATTGGAAATTCAAGATATAGACCTTGGTTGTTCCCTATTCACTCTCAGAAATAAAGGGGCGCAGAGTGGTTTACCTCTAGTCAACAGCACTGCTCTTAAGTTGCACAACTGGTAAAGAGTCTATGGCCAACTGGATGACGGCACAACCACATGGAGACTTTTAATTAAAACGTTCCCTGTATTAGATACAGTACCCTGGAGGGTCCAGCGAAAAAATAAACAGGGCCGCTACCATATGGCTGCTTACCATAATGCGGCATGCCTCTATTTATGAGAGTGATGGCAGTGAAGGGGCTGGTTCATTGTCAGGTCATATCAAAGGCAAGGGGTCAAGGGATTTTGTTATAAATCATTATTGAACATCACTGGCTTGTTCTCATCACTGCGATGGAGCCCTAAATATACCCTTGCTTCTTGGGTTATTTGTGCTTACAGGGGGGAAGAAAAAGCTTCCAAATTATTAAACCACACCCAAACACACACGCAAACCAACATGCAGTGCTTGCACGCCACAGAATTCTCTTGATCCTGCTCACTTGAATATCACTTGTTGGGACGGAATGGAACCTTGTGCTCGAGTATGCTAGCTAGGACTGATCATGCAAGTGCAAGGCTTGATGAACAGTGATCCCATCTGTCTGAGCCTGGAACAGCGCTCCAATATGCACACTGGCATTCTGCTTATAAGTACAATGGTACGGATTGGTACAGTACACGCACAGTGCGCTACACATGGAAGCACTAATGGCTGGTTTAACCAATGTTACATTTAGGGTGTTAGTAAAGATGCACTTGCCAACCAGTCTTGAACATCCTCAGTCTCAGCAACGCTCGTTGCCCCATGGACCTTCAGATTTACAATGCATGCTCAACAAGCGTACACACACTCACACACACACACACACACACACACACACACACACACACACACACACACACACACACACACACACACACACACATGCACAACTCCTCGGTAGAATATAAAAGAAAAGAAAAAAGTCCCAGTCGATATTTCACAAGGGCTGATACCAGGCGAGCAGTTTTTTTTCACACACTCTAAATCAAAACAAAATGCCACCCCCAACCCCAACGGGAGACAAACAACTAAAGTAACGGTCACTTAGACAGGGCCAATGGAAGACATGAACATTCCGGCAACAGCAAGGTGGAAGTAGTCAGCACCATGGCTGTCATTTTACCAGCTTCGGCCCCTTGCTGAGGCAGGTTACAATTATGAAAAAAACAAAATTCGGCAAAGAAATACAAATTTTAAAAAAAGAACACAGGAGCTAGATTGAAAGTAGTTTGACAAACACATTTGTTATAAGTACCTCTGCTATAGTATTTTTTTTTAAATCTAGGTCATTTCAAACTCACTCATTTCACAAAGAGAAAATTGTTATATACGTTGTTTTCCTATTACATTATCGTCATTATCATTAGCTTCAATGTCATCATCATCATCATCATCATCATCGTTAACATGGTTATCGGAATTATTACTATTGGTTAACACAAGGGGCGTGGTCTATACAGGCCCTGCCTCTTCTCTAGGTTAAAGGGCTCTATTGGCTGACAGTACACTCCAGTAGAAGGGGGGAGGGAGAGAGGACTGCTCACTCACCACCCTCATCCTCATCCCCCCCGACTCTTTCACCTGGATTCACTCTCTTTTTGTTTTAAGAATTGTATTTCTTTCACTTAGCGTAGCACAGCTCTGTCTATTCACTCTTCCTTTGCTAAGGAGGTGATTGGGACGGCCGGACGGACGTGTTTAGTGTGAATTGTGTAAAGATATTGGACTTAATCTCTCAGATTTACTGGTCTCACATCCTCTACATATCTTCACCCCATTTCTTTCTATCTCTCTCTCTCTCTCTCTCTTTCTCTCTCTCTCCCTCACCATGACCAACTCTCTCACTCTCTCTTGGTCTCCGTCTCCAGTCTACGCTGCTCTTTTGAAGGGAATGACGCTTTTAATGACGTTGAGTGACTAGTGAGTAATCCCCTCCGTCTCGTTTTCTGGCATTACTGTCATCCTCCATCTTTCCCTTTACTTAATTCTCTCTTCTCGCCCCTCTCTCTCTCTCTCTCTCTCGCTCTCCCTCCCTCTCTCCCTCTCTCTTTGCAGGTATCTCTTCAGCAGGACACCTCCATGGTTTGGGAGGGGCTGGGCGGCATCTGTCCGCCCTGCGAGCCCTGGGACAGCGTGCGGGAGCGAGAGCGGGAGCCGTCCATGGACACCGAGGAGGACAGGGAGGTGGTGCGCGAACGCGACAGCCGGGTCATGCAGGACGAAGCCACTGTGAAGGAGACAAAGACAAGCCTCGTGTCATTCTTTTTTGCGCACACACAAACCAAGTGTCAGGAATGTTTGCACTTCACATCATGTTAAAGTGTGCCTTGTTGCATACATGCATGCACTTGCATAGGCCACATCGGCTTGCTTAATAAGCAGATATTTGCTGGCACTCCCATTTTGCCGGCAGTCTCTCTGATTGGGTCATACTGAATGTGTAGGTGTTATGAGTCTCAACATTTTGTTTCCAGAGCGACTCAGAAAGTTAAAATCTTAAACACACACAAACAATTTGAATAGACTCCAGAGCTGCATTCTCCTAAAGATGATTATGATTAGGTTTACTATGAGATGGCCTAGAGAGAAAAGATCATGAAGGTCATCGTGTTTCTGCTGAAAGTTATGTGTAATTTGCACTGAAGGTCGATGTTGTCTACATACATTTCCATGTTGTAGATACTGTACTACTATACGATACCTCATTACTCAGATCATTACAATCTAATTTCCCATGTGTGCTCATTAGCGCAAAGGAAGACGTTAACGGAGGGAACATCATTTATGTTGGCATTACAGCAAGCTGCTCAACAAATTGCTAAGTGAATAATGGGGAGATTTACGGTTCTGACAAGCATCTTCTGCCTCTCCACTGCTCCCACTAAGAGTTTACGTCATGCATGTATCCTGTCTTATCCAACTTGTATGTAATCTGCATCAATCTGAAGTGAACTTACTGTATCCCATGCCCTGGATGAAATACTTGAAAGCCTCGGTCAGTTTAGCAGGCTGCAGACAGAGAAATGAGAGGACATTAATGAAATTGTACTATAGCGTTTATAGTGTTATGAGGCTTAATGCCTAAGAGGGTGATCATACCGGTCGCTGCACACACAGCCACTTAAAAAACACCTGCAAGACAGTGCATTTGGTAATACAGCGTGGGGTGCCTGCGTGCAGAACCGTGGGATCAATGAATAAATGGCTAAAAGAATGATTAAAGTCTTGGCTCCCCCAGAGTTGTTGTTGAAGTGTCCTTGAGCAAGACCCTGAACCCCCAATTGTCCCGATGAGCAGGTTGGTGCCTTGCATGGTTCCCTCTGCCATCAGGTGTGTGAATGGGTGAATGTAATAATGCACAATCATTGTAAAGCGCCGTGGATAAAGGCACTATATAAATGCACCATTTACTCTGTGCCTTGTGCTGAAAAGTTGAGAATATATTTTTACTTTTACCCGCCTCAAAAGAACTCGAAGAATTTAGGAGGAGCACATGCCAGGTCTACCATATGGAAACAATGGTTTTGCAGGTGACACGTTTCTAGCGATGCATTCCAATGTGATGATCGCCCCCCCCCCCCTTTACGTAAGCTAGACTTTGTGATCTACAGTATTCAATGTCATTACCTGGGACAGCTGAGGAAGGCCACCAGCATCTGCCATCTGTGGAGGGGGAAGAGAAGAGGTGTTTGAAAATCTATCACAAAAGAAATTGGGGGACGGGAACGGGTGAAGACAGCTATGTTGGTTGGCATACAGAGAGAGAGAGAAAGTGACTGACAGACAGACAGGTAGCCACATGGGCGGGTGGGTAGGTAGGTAGGTAGGTAGGTAGGTAGGTAGGTAGGTAGGTAGGTAGGTATGTAGGTAGGTAGGTAGGTGATCATGTAGGTCAGAACATAACATAACACTTTGTTCAGACAGCAGGCAAATCTGATATTGGCAAAGTCCATTTCATCCAGACTTACTTTCAGGAACGAGGTTGTTGTTGGGTCTAGTTTGCTGTTGCATTCCACCTGGTGGACACATAAGGAAAGACCGCCGTCACATTTAGTGTATCAAAACAATAACACCCCTTCTGTTCCTCATAGACCTCTTTGTATTAACTATTGTAGTGATGCAGTGTTTGTGTTGAAAACATACGGCAGCTTCTTCATGTGGTGCTTGATCGCCCACCACCAACATCACTGGACACCTGAGGAGGACAACCGGTGAGAGAGAGGGATTGCAAAAGGAGAGAGAGAGAGTGATAGAGAGAGAGAGTGATAGAGAGAGAGAGAGAGAGAGAGAGAGAGACGGAACGACAAATAGACAGACAGTCAGACAGACGTGGTAAGAGGGGACGTTTAGGACAATTAGGACATAAAACAATTCAGACTGCATGGCCATCAATATTCGATTATGAAACTCAATTATGGGTACTTACTTGAAGGAATTGCGGTCAAAGTTCATGTCTCTGCGACTGGAGAAAGACAAACAATGTGCCTGTGAGTAAGGAGTACGGATGATTGATACTGTAGTGTGTAGATGACAGGAGAGAGTGTGTGTCTGTTGAGACACTAGTGACAGACGCTGAAAAACCATTGTGTGTGTGTGTGTGTGTGTGTGTGTGTGTGTGTGTGTGTGTGTGTGTGTGTGTGTGTGTGTGTGTGTGTGTGTGTGTGTGTGTGTGTACCTGTTGTAAGTCTTCCATAGGAGGTCTATGTTAGACAGGTTGGGGGATTTGTTGATACGCTCTCTGTGAGACTGCACTAGCTCTGTGTTTGCAGACAGCTCTTCCTACGAGATAGAAACACATATTATTATTATTATATACAGTATTACCAGGGGTTGACACTAAGGTCTCAGAGGCACTTGCCCATCGGGCAAGTACAGGTCATGTTCTACTTGCCTGAAGGTCATGCCCACTTGCCCGAAAAGTAAATCGTCCACTATAAAATGATAGGTACGATTTAATTACCGCTCAATTTAACACCTATTTCTTTACTTCTTTTATATGTTTCAGCTCAGGATGAACGACACCAATTAAGTTTAACCATACCATTTATTGCAATGATATAACCATACATGCAATGATATTGCATCTTTAGCTTGGCGATGTAGCTCTGCTTTGATAATCAAATTATCTGCTCGAACATGAGCCATAATCTGATATATCATAACCCCCCAGAGCAAAATACAAGTACAGACATGCCACATGACATGAACCAGTTGAAAACACAGAAATTGATCATAAACACAGATGATCCATCAACCTTAATACATGCACATGAATTGAACAGCCAGGGGAAGGAGGCCGGGGAGGTGGAGGGATTTTTTAACGCTGACAGCTGACCGTTCAGCGTGGTGGCTACACGAAGACTGAGCCGAGAATAGAGACTGCTTAAATGTACCGCCTGAGATGCACTGTGGGTAGCGGGGCGTATACCTGAGAGCTCTAACCGAATGAGAATGAATGAGTGTGTGTGTGCGTGTGCGTGCGTGCGTGCGTGCTTTGCACCGCGTTGTGAACTTGTAGATCGGTTATCACTACTTCTTAAACATTTGTTTTCTAACTTATGGAATTTCTTAGAGTTTTATTTTATTTATTCAGGAAATGACTTAGAATTTTTTTTGAATTAAAACTTTTTTTAATTCATGAAAAGTTTAGCTTTTGGGAAATGTTTTTTGAAAATGTTTTGAAGCAACAATAATTAAAAACAAAATGTGAGAAACCCTAAAAGGTTTGTCTGTGACCCACATACGGGTCATGATCCAGTGTTTTCGGAACGCTAGAACGCCCATGTCACACAGGTTGCTTTCCATAGTGACGTACTGTACTGACATTGTCATACCTGGCTGAAAAGATGGCACAGGAGCTGTTCTGTCACACCGGACGTAACCGAGCTAAGCTGAGGACAGGAGAGAGAGAGAGAGAGAGAGAGAGAGAGAGAGAGAGAGAGAGAGAGAGAAAGACAGAGACAGAGAGAGGCAGGAAGAGAGCAAAAAAGCAATAGAGAGCGAGTAAAGAGAGAGGAGAGACAATCAATGTGAATTCACTAAATCAAGTAATGACATACAGTAATCAATATTACTCTGTAAGACTCACCGCCAACATGATTCCACAATTAAATATCCACTTTTAAACAACAGCTGATGGAGTGCTCTCATTAGGACTAACTGAATACAAATATCTGCGTAGGCTAATGTAGCATCGACTGCTGTGAGGCAATGAAGAGTTATGGTATGTTTAGATGTTTACAGTATGGTTTGTTGATAGAGATGTACCGATGCCATGTTTTCATCCCCCAATACCGATTCCGATACTCACAACTGCGTATGGGTCGATAGTCTCAATACCAATTACCGATCCGATACCAGCGTGTAATCTGAATGAATGAATGAATGAATGAATGAATAGTTTATTTCGATACTCCTTGTTCAGGGAGACATTACAAGTGATTTATTTATTTTAGCCTGTTGGAAAACGTATCGAAAATGTATAGGCTGGAGCTTGAAGCTTATTGATGCCTATCCTTATTACAAACAGTATTTTACATTTTAACAAGAAAGAAGAATGTAGAGAACCTACGAACATAACAAACAAACGAAAAATAAAAAAATAAAGGTTTGTTCACATTAACATTTAAAACATTACACACTGGTAGTACACAATGGAACCATTGGACCCGTAGGGTCATCTGGAAATACTTTGTGCCAGGGACCATCATTTCGTACTGTACTTGAAAGAAAGACAAAAGGTCAAACTAAAGAAAGAAAGAGAAAAAAACCTTCTGAGCAGCCCAGTCCATCCATCCCCGGGCGTTGGTGTCAATGTTGACCATAACCAGACCCTCCACTGAGTCCTGATTAGCCAACTGAGGGGAGGAGAGAGAGAGAGAGAGAGAGAGAGAGAGAGCATTTAAAGAGGTGGTTTTGCACTTTTTCTGTTTTGTATGTGTCTATGGAGTTAACTTTACTCTAATAGACCACCGGGTGGGGTCATAATGTGCAAATATATCATCCCTGAGTATTTTTGGAATTACTTCCTGAAAACTGAAAGCCTCTGAGTCAAAAGGCCCAACTGAAATACACAGATATAATGACATCATCATATCATGTACAAAAAATTATTCTTTACAAAAATGTAATTTTTACAAAAATATATATTCTTTTTTTATGTGCACCACAAGCCAGCATGGCGATGACCCCTGATAATAGTGGCCTGTAGTTTTGGGAGGGAAATTAAAAACGTGGCACTCACTGTGAACCTGGACAGGATGTACGCCCCAGCGCCAACGCCCACTCCAATTACTGTACGGAAACTGACAGGAGGTGGACACTAAATTAGTAACACCATCACAACACACACACACACACACACACACACACACACACACACACACACACACACACACACACACACACACACACACACACACGTTCAAGGCCAAAGTATAATCCCCATCTATTTCTGTCAAAAATGTCACCATGGCATTTGGGATCAGTGGCATACAGTGCTATTGTATATCGTCACTGTCGTGTGGGGAGAAAGAACACCTTTTTCCAACATAGTTATTATTTTGTCAAAAGCTCTTCTAAATACTTTTAATTGGTAAAATATTTATTGCACATAACACAGAAAGGCTTTCAACCTTCCGTCCCTGTTTTTGGGGCATGTCATTATAGTTCAAACTTTTCACAAACGATTTAGAAAGCAGGGAAAATAGCTGATCTGCAAGCTTATAATTGCGTTGTGAGCTTGTAGATCGCCACATCTTTCGTACTTTTACATGACACTGTCATAACACAAATTATGAAATAGAGCATTCACACACATACAGTATATATGTACGCTTCCTGAACTATAGTTATAGTATAGGCTGACTTCAAACAGCACAAACCGCCCGCGTTAGGCAACGGCTGAAATCAACCCAAATCAATGCTGTATATACACAGGCAACACAAATACTGTATGTACGTACGGTATGTGTGCAATGAAAAGAAATGCAGTTGACTCACTTGAAATGCTGCAGGACAGTAGGGATCATTTCTGCAATGGTTTCCATAGAGGGATACACGTAGCTGGAAGAGACATTTCAATATAAACCATTTGATATTTCTTTAATGAAAAATAAATAAATATCTTTTATACATTCCGAGGACTGCCCATAAGGTGCTCCGGTCCCAATCTCACTGGTGCCTCAAAAACACTGTAACATATATATGAATACTTACATACAGTACATATTACATATATACAAACATATATTTATTTACATATAGATTTTTTTTCTGAGATGACACCCAATGTATCCTCATCTAGAAAATGAATGAATGAAAATGCACGCACGCACGCTGCACACACACACACACACACACACACACACACACACACACACACACACACACACACACACACACACACACACACACACACAACACAAGCAACACACAGCATACCCTGCAGGATAGGCAGCAGCCCCGTCCTCCTGGCCAGGACAGTCGATGTGAACCAGAGTGAAGTTCTTCACGATCTCCTGCATCTCTTCAAACTTAAACAGAGATAAGAAGCAGCTCTTACCTGGAACACGAGAGAGAGAGTGTGAGAGAGAGAGAGAGAGAGAGAGAGAGAGAGAGAGAGAGAGAGAGAGAGAGAGAGAGAGAGAGAGAGAGAGAGAGATGGACAATTATAGCAGATGCTCTTTTCCAGAGAGTAATGGGGCGGCGGGGGTGGGGAGGAGAGATAGATACAGTAAAAGGGCCATAGAATATAACAATAAATATAACTATGAAAATATAGTTTTAAAAGGCAAGTGGATGGCAGAGTTCACGCCGACTATAAAAGAAATACAATGTTACAGTTATTGTTATCGTTATAGTTAGAGTACTCAGTGTGAATGGCGCTTATGACAAAGTAAAATAAGAGAGAGATAAGATAAATAATTTAGATCAATGGTTCTCAAAGTGGATTTCAGGGACTCTCTAGGTTCCATTATGGCGGTCTAAATTGATCCTTGCGAGTCTGTAACTTTGACACACAGCGTACAAATGGTACCTTTCTGGTTCCGGGTCCATTTGGTTCCATTTGTACACTGCCAAAGTTAAGGGGAGACCATCAAATTTCTAAGTTTGAGAGCCACTGATTTAGATCACCTCGAGCCGCCAGAACAGCTGGCCAGAGCAGCCCCACGCTGCACACTCTGTCAACATTTAGCGGTTTGGCCAGTTGCGGCACAACATGTACATTTAAAATGTTAAGTGTTTCTATGATTACTGACTGTTCAAGCCCACATCGTGGACGGTCAGGATGGCAGGTCTGCGAGTGTTGGCCGCGCCGTGGAGCGTCACATGGAGCACACCGTGGGGGGTCTCAATATCATGCTCCTGGAAAGCACCCAACATAGAGATCAGTACTCTGTCACACACACACACACACACACACACACACACACACACACACACACACACACACACACACACACACACACACACACACACACACACACACACACACACACACACACACACACACACACACACACACACTAGGGCTGGACGAGAAGGACGACATTTCATATCTCTGCAATATAATGATATTACCGAACACATTTCATATTCAATATTTTAAGTGTAGTGCAACAGTGAAAACTAAGCATTATTCAAAAAACAGCATAATAACAAGTCATTATCACTCTTGATGTTAAGTGCTATAGCGTTCCCACACTTGTTATTTGATATTCTAATTGTAGCAAAATGCAACGATATGACCAACACACGGTCCAGGGCGATATATTGTCCATATCTTGCCTTTTGCGATACTGATGTTGCGCATGGCCATACCTCGATAACAATACGATAAAGATATATTGTGCAGCACTAACACACACACACACACACACACACACACACACACACGCACCTCATGTGCGTTCAGCACACATTTTGGACATCTGTCTTACCTGCCCTTGGTCCAGGAGTATTCTGGCTGCCAGTTCTGCCTCCTACGCAGAGAGGGAGAGAACAAACTAATTTAGCAAGCAGCAGGTGTTCTGACCTGGTTATCATCTATCTAAGCACTGCGGAAGGAAAGGATGTGTCAAAAACACTATTTTTAAGGTCACTTAGGTGGTTAATGTGGGTCATGGTGACGCTGATTTGAACAGCGCCTCTTTGCGGTGGACGTGCTGCAATCATGTGAGACAACACAAAACACGTCTTAAAAAGCGGGGGTATGACTATGACTCATGTCTTTGTCACCCTCATTAACACCCACGGGGAAGGACAGGCTGCACTTCAGAGCTTTGGAGCCTGTCTCTTTGGAGCGAATTACCTTATGACCCGAGGAGCCTGTCTCTTTGGAACAAATTACCTTATGACCCGAGGAGCCTGTCTCTTTGGAACAAATTACCTTATGACCTGAGGAACCGTGTCCTCTGTTCAAATCAGACTTAAGATCTTTAAAACCCATTAAGACATGAAAAATACCAAAAAAATGTTTTCAAGATCTGAAAAACCTATGTCAAAGACCCCTAGAATTATATGTATTTGACCGCAGACCGCAGAGTTACAAATGTTTGCTTTAAAAATATATATATATTCAAAGATTTGCACACATTTTCATGATGTTTCAAAAATAGCAGATCTACAAGCTCGCAGCACAGCACTCGGTGCTGCACTGTAAACTTGTATATGTGCTTTTTTTCAAGCATAAATTGATGGTTAAAGTGGTTATAATCTAGAGTGACACGGATGCCTTCCTGTGTGTGCTTATGTGTGTGTGTTTACTTTAAGTGTGTTTGCTTATGTGTACCGATATAAATGTATTTATATAGCGCTTTTCCCCAAATCGTTTTACAATGTATTTCACATTACTGATTACACCCATTCACACGCACATTCACACACCGATGGCGGAGGAAACCATGCAAGGCACCAACCTGCACAATACTGTGTACACAATACTACCGTATGTGGGCATAGTAAGTGTTAGTTGTTCCTAGTTTGTATGCGTGTGACCGTGTGACCGTGTGTGGGATGATTGATCATTGATGCTGCACCAAGTGAGAATTAATGATTTTTTGGGGGCGCCATTGTCACATTTTAATGTGAAATGCCTTGAGTTTACACAAATGCAATTTGTTTGAATGAAATGAAATGAAATAAAAATACAATTGATCCGACTTAGAAGAGGTGCAGGTAAGCACCAGCAATTAAATGAGGCAAACAAGTTCTCCTTTTGCAACAACAGATCCATATCTTCATTTGTACCTGCAGACAACTTTGCTCAGAGACAGAGTGAAGGAGTGCAGGTTGAGTTCAACCGCTTGCTTTTGGACACTTTCTAGGACATACTGTATGCCTGCTGGGCCCCTAAAACAATTCTTGGCAATAATTAAACTAATCATTGATGTTCTTATTAATATGCTCTCATTTGTTAACCCAAGACTGGGAACGTATCTGTGTTATGTAACCACTTTAACCATTATTTTTTATACTTTGGCTACAAAAATAGCAGGCACCGAATGCCACCGAGTGCCGCGTTATGAGCTTGTATATCTGCTATTTTTGAAAAACCATGAATAATTTTGAAAATCTTTGAATAAATAATATTTCAAAGCGAACATGTTTAACTAAACTGTTTGCTTCTGGGGGATCCCTGGAACAAAATATTGTGAGATGGGCGTCCTTGACATTAAAAACTTTGAGCACCACAAAGAAACATATGTTTTTCAGAAACCCATTAACCATTAATGTATGTGATCAGCCTCGCTCACTCACTCTCATCCATCCCTACACCGTAAGGTTTCTTCATTTAACTTTGAAAAAACAGAAAGAAGAACACTAAGGATTTCACTGTTGCAGCTGTTTGCTTTTTAACTGTAGTTCCTTTTTCCGTCAGGAGGTGGCAACAGTGAGAGACCCAGTCTGGGCTCAACATCTGCACGGCAACATCAGCCTTTTAGAAGAGCAGATCCTCTCTCTCTCTCTCCCCCTTAGGGCTTTGACGTCAACCTGGCATACTGAGCTATTACTGTGGTGTGTGTGTGTGTGTGTGTGTGTGTGTGTGTGTGTGTGTGTGTGTGTGTGTGTGTGTGTGTGTGTGTGTGTGCACGTGTGTGCACGTGTGTGTGTGTGTGTGCGTGCGTGCGTGCGTGCGTGCGTGCGTGTGTGTGCGTGCTTGGATGTGTTACTTGAATAATCAATGTACATTGTCAAGGGCAAGCTTGGAAGTGCAAATTTACAGTATATGTCTTGGTCACATCACATCCAAGCAATAGTGCACACAAACACACGCGCGCAAGTGCGCGTGCACGCACACGCACACGCACACACACACTTAAAATCTCGAGTAGACTTGTTTGTATACAGTACAAATATTTATGATAGCATGTATAGATGTCGTTCGTCTATCTTACAGATGACGTCAGCAGAAAGCATGTTGTACGCACGGCTAAGCTTTACATTAGCATCTGCGTGACTATGAATAGCGTATTGCACAACATGAAAGAGCATCTAAAAGTGTGTGCGTTTGTGGGTGGGTTAATTACAGGTGACGATTACCACTGACAGGCGGGAGAGCTCAATAATGGTGGCGGCGCACAAGAAGCGCAACCGTGGGTGTGAGGATGACAGCTGATTGATTGGCTGGTTCGCTCATTGACAACCGTGGGTTTAAGACCTGAGGACCCGAATCTAAAAATGGTTTTCTGAAAAGAAAGTATATGTTTCTGTCAGTGCTTCTCAAACTTGTTCAATGTTCATGTCAAAGACCCCCAGAATTGTTTGTATTTGGCCGCAGACCTCCCTCTCTAAATAGGTTGTTCCAGGGACCCGCCCGAAGTAAAGACTTGAGTTACAAAAGGTTGCTTTAAAAATATTATATTCAAAGATTTTCATGATTTTTCAGAAATAGCAGATCTACAAGCTCATAGCACCGAGCTTGTATATATTTAATAGCTAATGTATAAAATAATGGTTAAAGTGGTTCAAATCTAATGTGAGACAGATGCGTTGCAGGTCTTAAATAGGAGTCGGATCTCACCAGCAACCATGCTGGGTATAGACGTTTAGGCCTGATTTACACTGCAGCCAAATCCAGTCTGAATCAGATCTGTGTCACATCCAGATTGGAATCTGATTGGTTTTATATGACCATGTGACCATTTAAACCAATCAGATTCCAATCTGGATGTGACACAGATCTCATTCAGGATGGATTTGGCTGCAGTGTAAATCAGGCCAAATCCCTGGGGGAAACTCAGCTTTCGTCTTCAGCCAGCTGATGGCTGCTCAGATGTTCAGATGGTATAAAATGGTTTATGCATGTATTGGTATATTAAAATGTCTCTTCCAGCTACCTGTGTCCCTCTATGGCAGGGTTCCTGAATTAGGTTTTCCCAAGGGCCGAATTATGTCTAGGGTACCAAGCCGAGGGCCACAACATTGCAAGGGGCGACGGCGGCGTTCCCGCTACTCCAGCGACTGCGACAGTTCAGATATCGTTGTTGTCGGGTGAAAATCTTGTATGTCCAAAACCATTCGTTTTGCATTTATCATTTAAAAAGAAGTTTAAACTAGTGAAAACAGCCGATCTACAAGCACACAAGGCGTTGTGTGCTTATAGATCTGCTGTTTTCACTACTTTTGTGCGACGGCCTTGTATGATTTGCGAAAGAACGTACAAATTTGGAGATACGGGATTTCCACCCAACAACGACGATATACTAGTGTTGTTGCTGCTCTTATACCACCATTATTACTGGGGTTGGTGGGGGCCAGACAGTAGCCCCCCGCGGGCCGCAAATGGCCTGCGGGCCGCCTATTGGGGAACCCTGCTCTATGGAGTGCTTAGTGGGGAAATGTTAATTGTCTTGCTCAGGGGCACTTCAACTACTGAACTGGACGGAGGGGGGAGTGAACCTGTGACCTTCTGTTTACCAGACTACCTCTCTAAGCTATGGCAACGTGCTGTGCATTCTGGCACACAAGGAAAGACCTCGGTCAGCAATGACCTTCAGTCATTGCTGAGGGGAGAGTGTTTTTTGCAGGTCTTTCAGTCCGAGTATATCAAAAAGGCAACTGGGTTAAGATGGAGAGACGACCTCCCACTGGTCCGACCAGGTTAACATTCAACAGGTTAGCATTCACCAGCGTCGGCAGGTTAGCATTTCAACAGGTTAGCATTCAACCGTGTTAGTTTTACTAAGGTTAGGGTTAGGGTTAAGGTTAGGTTTAGGTGTATCTCCGTCCCCCCGACTTTCAGCACCTCCGCGCAGCCAATTACAAGCTTCCGCTGCCTTAACACAGTTGCCTTTTTGATACACTCGGACTGAAAGACTCTCCCCATTGCTGAGTATATGCTTGTGTGTGTGCGTGTGCGTGTGTGTTTATGCGTGAGAGTGAATGAATGACTGAGTGATTCAGTGGATGGGTGAGTGAATGATGTGATTTAGTGAGAGTGATTCAGTGAGTGTGCGGTTGAGTGATTCGGGGAGTGACGGCGTGAATAATAAATTGTCTCTGACCTTGGTAGAATCGCTCTGACCCGTCAGTAATGGCTTCTCCTCTGTGATGGCGATCTCCTGCATTTCGGTCGTCATGGTGTGTCACGTGTGGTGTCCTGCACAGGTAGAAACAGAACATGTCACAGTTAAAGGTAAGTCTACTGTCGTGTCCCCCGAAAGATATGTATTTTCCGGGAGCGTGTCGATATTGCGATGTAGCATTTGTTCGACGTCCCATTAGTTCTATGTCCCATTAGTTCGACGCTGGTGAATGCTAAACTGGTGAAATGCTAACCTGCCGACACTGGTGAATGTTAACCACTATGCCTAAACCTAACCCAAACCCTAACCCTAACCTCAGTAAAACTATGCCTAAACCTAACCCTTAGTAAAGGGGTCTTCAACAGGGGGTCCAGGACCCCTAGGGGTTCCTCAGTGTTACTACAGGGGGTCCTCCAAATCTTCCAATCCTTTTTATATTAACAACTTGAACCCTAGTGTCCATATTCTGAGAACTGTAGCCACAACGCCTCGCAGCGCGAGGAGTTGTGGCTTGTAGATCGGCTTGTAGATCGGCTATTTTCGGCAAAGAGGTTTGGTGTAGAGGGGAAAAAGAGCAGACTAAGTACAGAGTGAAAGGTCAAGTTTATTAGGTAATGACGGCTCAAGTGGTTAAATATCTGAAAACACAAATTGACATGAATCCAGAATACACTGATGATTGTGCTGTCAAACGATGACACTATATGGAATCTATGAAAAGGTTGTGGTGGTCCCTGCTTCATCTGTCTCTCAACTAAGGGGTCCTTGGCCTGAAAACGTTGAAGACCCCTGCCTTAGCTGAACTAATGAGACGTAGAAATATCGAGCCTTTCCTGTATTTTCCAGGCTTTCTCTCTGTCCGCCACTCATAAACAGTTGAACCCCCACAGCACTTATTATACAGGCACACACTCACACTCATACTGGTGCGGAGATGTGCACGCACACAGCACACCCACACACAGAGTGAGTACATTTATAGCGGCGGTCCTTTGGGAACCTTCTATGTGTTGCGGGACCTTTTGAAAGTTAATTAGTAATTAGTGCCAGTAGAATACTTAAAAAGCCACAGAAGTACAAAGACATTATGGTACGCTAAAAGAGAGTGAACCCGGTGGCCATTATGCAGCATTTATGAAAAGCAGAGAAGAAAGTGGCAGTCAGTTGCATTATTCTAATTGGATGAGTTTGAACATTTGAATCAGTTTGAAATCATTAATGACGCTGGCAGCATGGTTCGGTCATTAGGACGTAATAGGCATTATATATTCCAAAAACACTTGTGTTTGTAGCGCAATGATCAGGGATCATCGCCATGCTGGCTTATGGAGGACATTTTTGTCAAAATTCCATTTTAAGCTACGGACATACAAAATTAGTGGACAATAATACCAGAAACACATAAAGAGCAAGCTCTGAATTAGCCTAGCTGCAGCTAGACATCCCCATGTTAAAACAAGGAGGGGATATAATGCAGTTACAGTAGTTAGCTGCATTAGTATATAGGCTGGCCCCAGGCTAGCTCTGAATGGCCATAACAGGTCTGTAACTCTGAGAGTGTTCAAATGGAACCTTACGGTTCCATTTGGTTCCATTTGTACACTCTCAGAGTTGCAAGGGGGTCCTTGCAAATAAAACATTTGAGAACCACAACCACTAGTACTAGTTGGGCTAATATTAATGTGCCATATTGTCGTAGTAAATGAATGTCATACACATCCTGAATAAAACCTGGAGACTTGACATTTGGTAATTGGGTCTTGTGATCAAAATAAGAACATTATAATGGTGTGTAAAAAAGCAAATCTAGAATTTGCCACGGACAAGGATATTATTATATTAAGTCTTTGCCACAGACACATTTGTCTGTGAACGTACGGACATATTGAATGATGATTATTTGAACCCGAGAGAGACCCAACTGTTACAAGGCCACCGACGCATCCAAACAAATTAGATACTGTAGAGGAAAAATATAATCTTGAGTGTTATGCATGCACACAGACCATACCTATCAATATAAAATGATATAAAAGGTTCAGCTACAGTCCTATGACTAACACATTAGACACGTTGCTTTAGAAAGACAACAGAAATGGCCTTATTTGTCCTTCCTCTCACAGGTCAATCTGAGTTCTCCAAAAGAGAAAAACATCTTCTTTCCTGCAGAGCTCATTAAAATATTATCTCTTTCTCACAACCTTAAGACAAAGTGCCGCTGTAGGCATGTATTACTTCTTTACCCATCCTCCCTGACTCCCACAGAGCAGCTCTATCTCAAGGTCACATGGCGTAAAAACATAATAACTTCACATCCAGGATCCTGGTATCCATGTGAACCTTCTCGACCCCGCAAAAATCTGTCAATGCTGATCGCTATAATAATAATGGATTGCATTTTTATAGCGCTTTTCTAAGCAAGTTTCGAACTCAAAGCGCTTACAATGTTCCATTCATTCATACATTGGGAGGTGAAGCGGCGAACAGTCAACGCCAGCGTCCTCACTTCCCACATTCACACACCAATGGTGGCAACTGACAAGCTAACACCATTGGCTATACTCCCTTCCTCTCATGAATGTTTGCCATACCTGCGGAAGAGTATAATAAGCTGTTGCACCCTGCTTTAGATTGTCTTTGCCATTTTTATGCTCTGACCCTGTTCATGGACAGTTGTAAATAAAACCTTTATTTGATACTTTTAACTTGCTTTGAGTTTCTCTATTCTTTGAATAAAGTGTCGTCTTGTCCTTTGTGAATTTTTCCACCACAGATACGCCATTACATGTCTTATCTCACGTTTGCTGCGGTGCTGCTACACGTTGAGAGTGCAATGGAGAGGATTCAGGCGGAAACGTACTCCTGAGAATCTCATTCAATCGTGTGAATCATGCATTCCCTTTCCCTGCACAGTGAAACCAGTTTACACCTGGCACACAAAGCAAACCCTCATTATCCGGGGGGGCTGAAAACGTCACGCCCCCAGTCTCCAATTATCCATGCAATGCATGCCGTCTACCGTTCACTAATCATAATCATCCATGTACGCATGTATTTTAGTCTGCAAACCTTTTCACTACAGGCTCCTATAATTAAAAAAAATCACACCCGTGTGAAGTGGAGCTGTGTGTGTGTGTGTGTGTGTGTGTGTGTGTGTGTGTGTGTGTGTGTGTGTGTGTGTGTGTGTGTGTGTGTGGATCATGTGTACCGATTTTTGTGACATTTGAAGAAAATATGTAGGAAAAGGAGCAAAAAGTGTGTTTTGGAGAAAATTCAAGATGGCGGAAAATCTATCATGGCGCAAATGGGCGTGGCCTATATGGGGAGATGCGTCATGACCCAAGGAATCCAGGGAAAAAATATTTTTAATTTTCCGACCTACGGTTCAAGAGTTACAGGCCAAAACGTAAAGTGGGGTGTTATGGCGCCACCATGCGGCCAAATGACACAATTATTTTTTATTTAATCCTTGAAATCATTATGAACCTCCTCTCCAAGTCTTGAAACTCTAGCCCCTATGGTTTGCGAGAGACAAATAATTGAATGTGAGTTTTTGCGATTCCCATTATAAGTCAATGGGGAAAATTAATTCACTAATAAATTAATATCAATTAAACTATTGAACCTTTCTCTTAGCAAGTTACTAGCCCACGATTCCCGAGTAAGCCGGTCGATTTGACATATGGCGCGAGTGTGTGGTGGCATAACTGTGGGACTAGTAGCGTGCCGAAAGTTCAGGCTACATACAGACACACAGACAGACACACAGACAGACAGACCCACACGGCCACGTATAGGGAGCCTGTGCTTCACACAGCTCCAAAAATCAAGCTTTCCATTCCTCTCAAGCAGATGGAATTTCTTCTATCTTGGCATGCAATAATTTCATGATTTATATATAGAGGGCACCTTAGTATCCTTCCTATTAGATCTCAGCTAAATGGCTCTGTGCGGAACACAACCTTCCAATTTCACACTGAATATGTAAGCCCCCGCCGATTGCTCTTTCAGTCGTCGTCATCCCCCCACCGCCGCCTTCCTCCACATTAAAAGGTATTAGGCTATCTCATGCGGATATGCAACTTCACAGTTTGCCATAGGCGAGGAAATAAACCACATGGACCGTAACATCCCAAAACCTCCCTGCCGATGACTTCTGAACTGTCCACAGCCCTCCACTGAAACACAGTGTGAATGGACAAAAATAGAACCATGGAGTGAGTGGGTGAGTGAGTGAGTGAGTGAGTGAGTGAGTGAGTGAGTGAGTGAGTGAGTGAGTGAGTGAGTGAGTGAATGAATGGGTCAGTGGGTGAGTGGCCCAGTCACCCAGTCACCCTAAGGCCAAGTGACACACAGACTTCAGAAACAGATGCTCAGATTCTATGGAGGGTAAGGGGTGGAGCTTCCTGCTGCATCACGTTGACACCATTCACACGTCACATGACCGGCTGTTGTCAACCAACAGCAAAGAAAAAGCATGTAGTGAGCAAACCACCCCAATGTAACACAAACAATTCTGCACACCACACCAGCCAATCTGTAGCTACCCTCAATCCGCAAGAATGGGTACAGTAAGTGGAGCATTTGATGCCTCGGCATGTGGTGGCTACTCCCCCTTCTGATGCAGATGTGTGATTATATCTGAGGCCGATTCTTAAGATACTGTATGTTTTCTTGGGGGCGCTTTTATGCCTTTATTGATAGGACAGTAGACTGACAGGAAATGGGGAGAGAGATAGGGAGTGACACGCAGCAATTAAAGGTAGTTGGGATCGGGACCCGAAACAGTGACATGCAGTGACATGTGGTATGCACCTGGACCGGTAGGCCAGCGGGCGCCCCGAGGCCAATTCTAAAAACGCCTCTGGACCTAAGTTTTCTAATAAACTATGGGAAAAAAATGCTATAAGTAGCAACAGCTAATGTGACACAGAGGTAGGGGTGGGTATCGTTCACCTTTGAATCGATATGATACCTTTTTCGATACCTGGGAATCGATACGATACCCTTTTCGATACCATTTTCGATACCAATATTTATTATTATTATAATTATTATTTGCCTTTTTCTATGGGCTATTTTACACACCAAAATAGGTTATTAAGCCAGTTATTCAGCCGTTTTCATACGATACAGAAAGGCTTCTTTACTTCAACATGGAAAGAGTGGGGACTCGCTGCTGCAATAGAGCCGAGGTGATGATGATGATCACACAGTGTGGCAGAGCGTAGAGTATAGACATTGGATAATCATCATAATAATAAACAATATAGGCTATTGTCGGCTATTTTCCAGAGTAACGAGTGTAGCCTACTAAAGCAGTCATTAAACTCTCAGTAGCCCAACTGTTACAGATGCGACCGGCCAGGGGTGCGTTCAAGAGTATCGAAATGAGGTATCGTTCGTTTTTACGTGCGATCATGCGATCGATACCATTAAAAGTATTGCAGACGATACCCATCCCTACACAGAGGTGTTCCTGGCTTTAATATTATTCCCTGGCTTGGTATTAACAACGTATAGGTGTTCCAGGTCTAAATGGGTTAAGCCCCGAACCCTCACAAGCTCATCTGATGTCACCTGGCGAGTGCTTGGGTGTGAGTGGCTGAAAAGCGCTCATAATGGTATAAATAGTAATGGGACCGCACTTTGAAGGTGAGTCCTTCATTCATGACCCTTTCCATGACTTTTAAAACTTTCGTTGACCTTCAATTCACAAGTCCATGCTTTAAAACTCTGCAGTGGTGGAAAAAGTACTCAATTTTCTTTTTACTTAAGTGAAAGTATCAATACTGCAATGTAGAACAACCCTGTTACAAGGATGGCGTTGCTTCTATTGAATGTGCGGAGTGAAACGCCACCTCTTGTTAAATAGTAGTAATAATAATCATCTGGTGGTTTAAGACTTTGAATGTGGCAAAGTACTCCAGCCCTCGAGCTACAAGTCTTAACCAGAAATGAAATGTAATTCATGTAAATGTAAATCAGAGTTAATGCAGAAATGCAGGGCGGGGCAACAAGCCTTGTCTGGTCTTGTCCCACAATTAAGGTGAAGCTGACATTATGAGAAAAGATGAGGTGAATGAGGGAAGGAGGCAGAGAGGTGAGTGAGTGGTAAATGGACTGCATTTACAGTATGGTGCATTTCATATCAAGGTTTATTATTTATTGGCCATTTGCGCCACAGACCACCATTTGATGAGATTAGCCTCTCTAAAATCTCAAAACGTTGTATATTTTGTTACCATTGGATAAGATTTTGTCCACAATTCCATGCTGTATTGATGTGGTACCAGAGCAGCCTAAAGGGACATTCACAGCACCGAGCACTATAACTATAACAAGTGGCCACCAAAGGCACCGCTCACTTCACACTGGGTGTGATTTTTTTCTTAAATTGTAACGTTTTAAGTGGTTCTCATGTCAATAAAGCTCCTTTCAATTGAAAGACTGACAGTGTGACTGACTGACCGACCGACCTTCCGCCTATTATTGTAGCCATCTAAACGGGCAGGCAGTATTATTCACAGCCTGACATTTAAACCAAATAATGTGTTTAGGACCTTTAGCGTGTGTGTGTGGCGTGCGCATGCGTGCGTGTGTCTGTGTGTGTGCATGCATTGGGGGATGGACAGCAGCACCAGGGGCCCTGGGTCTCACTGGGTATGAAGCACAAGTGACTATAGTCAGTCACCCCTGCATCAGAAGTCGTCATTCAGAAGTCATACTGTCAAAAATAGACTAAATAGGGTATTTTCTGAGCTCAGAGCTGTAACCGCATTATTTTCAAAATATCTTGGTTATATTTTTAAACAGACTAAAGTACATTTTAGGTTAATCTGGGCGTCCCCAGAGTTGAAAGATTGTTTGTTCGTTAGTGACACTATTGTAATTGATACATAACTAATAATGATGATGATGATGATGATGATGATAATAACATGGCTGGGACTGCCTGTGGGGCGGCTGGAAACAACCTAATAATAACAACACGGCTGGACACAGCCTGTGTTGCGCTTATGGTCAAAGATTTCTTACCCTTTATTCAACACCTCAGCTGACCTGAGGCAAAATTTAAAATAATAATAATGATAATAATAATAATAAGACTAAAAAGAAAAAAAAACACACACACACACACCACAGATAAGACAAGCTAGCGATTAATAACCACAAATTATTTTGTGCTTTACTGTACAGTATGATGTGCACGTCGCTACTTTCCTCTCTGCACTGTAAAGTCCTGATTGTCAATGTGAGAGTGTGTGTACTAAACCAATAGTTCTTACACTTTTTCGTGCCAAGGACCTCCAAAATCTCTTGGCCTTGGTGAAAATCTCGCACAGGGGCCCGGTGGGGGGGGGGGACGTTACGCCACTGCGCGGACCCCCATCTGAAAATGTGTTTGTGCCAGGGACAAAAACACTGTAAAATAGCAGATGTACAGTCTGAGCTTGTATATCTGCTATTTTGAATGCTAAAATCTAAAATGACACAGACCCCAGTTCTCTCTTTCTCTCTCCTTGAGTGTGTAAACGGAAATACCGCAATTTGGGGCGGAAGTACTGCCCAAGGAAATGACGTTGGCGCTTCTCACAGATCTGTTTACGTTCTCTGGGAATGAAACGAGTGCTGTGATTGGTCGAAAAAGATAGTTTCCGGAGGGGAAATACATACCTATATACAGTAGACACTCTCTGCATAAGGCTTTTCTCTCCTCAGAGAGGAGTAAAGGCTGGGAGCGAGGCTAAATATGAAGTATGTTAATCTAATAATTTCTCTAAATGCCTTTCTCTAAATCTCTCCTCTCTCCCCCCTGGTGACCAGCAGCTTATTTCTGGACCGTGTCTTTGCCAATGACTTTGGTGCCCACACTGCAATTAATATGGCTTCAATCCCCGGTCAAGCACACGCACACGCACGCACACGCACACACGCACACACGCACACGCACACACACAGCCTGCAAATCAATGGTCCTCGGAGTCAGAACAGAAATCTATACCGGCCTCACCCACACACATACTGTACATATTACACACACACAGTCAAAAATAACACTTCAGCTAATATAACATTACACATTACACCCTAATGGCACATGTCCAAAACCATACATTTTCAGGAACTGGAAAAAAAAAGAATCCCTAATTACAAGCTCTTGTTAATACTTATAGTACTTTTCTGTAAATTAAATTAATGTGTATTAGTCCACGGACCTCCATCTGAAATTATAATTTGTGTCCACGGTCAAATACATATAATTCTAGGGGTCCTTGACACAGATAAAGAAACATACGTTTTTCAGAAAACCATTGTCTTGATGGGTTAATAGATCCAAAACGGTTTAAAATGGCAAGATAATCTAACAGTGTGTGTGACTGTAGGTGTTTCATGCAAAACATGGGAATCTTGTTTTGTCTTGCATTGGTTGACAGTATTGGTTGTTCAGTAATGTAATTCTGCTGCCAATCAGTTCTAGTCTATAGAAGCACTGACTGAATACTACAATGGATTAATTGTCTCCACCAGCCGAAGGCTGAGGGAGAGTATGTTTTCCCCTCCGTCCGTGTGTCCGTCCGTACGTGCGTGCGTCCGTCCGTGCGTGCGTCCGTCCGTGCGTCCTCGCAGTTTGTGAGCGCCAAATCTCAGTCGCCGTTGGCCCGGTCGCTGCCAAAGTGAGCACACACATTCCCTGGATGCCAATCTAGAACCTCTGCCCTACATTTTTCAAATGGGCCTTTTCTAGCGCCAACTAGTGGCCGATGTTTGCTAAACACATTTCTGTGCACTACTCTTACAGATTTTGTCCAAAAATCCTACAAATCGGTAGGCAATATCTCGACAGTCATGTGATCGACACGGATCTGTCCGATTTTGCATATTCCATCCTGATTGGCTAAGATTGGCTTCCAAAGTTTGTGGGATTGAGCCGTTTTGAACAAAATGCCTCAAATCACAAACGCAAAGTGCAATTATCATGAAATCGCGCACACACGTTCCCACTAGGCCGAGGAAGAAATGCCACTTAATTTTTTTTTAATCAGCCTCATGGTGGCGCTATAACAGCCCGATTTGTGGTTTTACCTATAACTCCACCGATCAGTTTCAAACTTTGTAAGCGCACTCCCTAGAGGCTAAGGATAAACCTTTGCCCTGCATTTTTCACATCAGCCTTTTATAGCGCCACCTTTGGGCCGACTTATGTAAAACACATTTTTGGATATTACTCCTTGAGATTTTATCCAAAAATCATGCAAATCGGTACACAGTATCTCTATAGTCATGTGATCAAGTCCGATCCGTCTGATATTTCACATTCCATCCTGATTGGCTAATATTAGCTTCCAAAGTTTGCAGGATTGCTCCGTTTTTGAACAAAATGCCTCAAATCATCAACGCAGCTTGCGATTACCGTGACATTTGCCACACATATTCCCACTAGGTCAAGGAACAAATGCTACCTTTTTAACATTGTCCTGTTATAGCGCCACCAGCAGGTAGACTTTAGCCAAACACATTTTTGGAACACAATGCTTGAAATCATGCATGCAGCGTCCGATTGCCATGAAAGATCTAAGGTGAAGAACATATGCCACCCTTTTTACATTGGCCTATTATACAGTAGCACCACCAGGACGCACGGCCTGGTGGAGACCTGTGCTCGGAAGAGCACTGCTTCTAGTTTCTTTTTTTTTTACTTACTATATCTACTGCATAGTACTGTGTTCTATTCGTCTGTCATTCAATGTTATATAAGATACTTTAATGGTTTCCTGTGGAAATAAGCTTAGTCTTTTCTAGGATCTCCTTTTAGTAGACCTTGTACCAGTGAACTGTACCGTCATGAAACTGTACCTTTTCCTATGCAAACTTCTAATAAAGTCTTCAATCAATCAATCAATATAGTTGGCTAGCGTACATCTTACAAACAGCCGCCTGAATTGGCTATGATACTATACCTTACAAGCAGTAATGTGTATCAAATGCAGTAACGTATGCCACTACAGTGATGCATGGTTATCTACCGTATCATGTACAGTACGCAAGTAAAAGGGTGACTGCAAAAAAGATATGGTTATCAGTTGCATTAGGCGGCATCGATATGGATCTCACGTAGCTCGCCCATGCATAATACTTAATTTCCCCAGCTTCCCCTCTCACACTTCCACTCTCAATCTGTCCCTTATGCGCGCTTCCTGCTAGAGCGCTCGTAATCTTTCTCCATCATCCACCTTTCTCGCTCCCCTTTTCCATTCCTCTCTCTAAAGAATATAAAGAGTAATCTCTCTTTATTTGTGTCATACTCTTAAAGGAGTAGTTCAACCCGAAAATGACCCCCATTTTTTTCCTATTGATTAGTCACGCCATGGAGAATTTGAGTTCAATAATATCTAACTATTCATTTACCGAATGTCTGTCCATCCTCCGTCTGACCGTCTGTCTGCATGCTGACATCACTGATACTAAACAGTGTCGCCACCATGGTAGGGCTGTCCTCGACGCAGGATTTATCAAGTCGATTCGAGTCGCGGGGGTTAATCCGACGCGTCGACGAATCGTTTATGTAAAAAAAAAAAAGAAAAAAAAAAGAAAAAAAAGTGGTGCTTTAAGCTTTTAAACCACGTCAACGTAATACAATAAAACAGCAATATGTTTTAAGCCTTTAAAGTGAATTAGATCCATGAACTACCGTGCATATTGAGACATGATAGCGGTGGACACTGGACATTAATGACGATAAGATTGCGTCCAGCCGTGCGTAATTTGCCGTGCGTAATTGTGAATTGTGGAGCAGAGTAGAACAACGGAGGAGAGAATAATGCATCTCTTTGACAGCATGTCGTGTATTATTTCCACAAGTTGTATTTTCTCAGAGCACAGCGCTGTATCAAAAGAGCTATGTTGCCGATCTGGTGCGAGATAATAAAAAGAAAACAGTTCGCCCGTCGCTATTCCTCAGCCTGAGTCCAACCACCACACACCCACGGCAGTGAAAGTGAAAGCGCATCGCGCTGGCTCTGCTGCTTCTTTGGCCAGCTCTCAAGTAGAATAACAACTCGTCGACGCATTTCCTCTCCAAGCGGTTACTTCAAAATAAGAGCTCCCTGTTATATGATCAAGGCAACTTTCAAGTCACGTGAACTGATTTTATTTTTAAGTCTAGTTTACAAGTAGTAGGAAGTATGGACTCAATAAGAATTACATGACAGTCACAGTCCAGCGCTCTCATACCGCACCACAGTATACTGGTGTGATAAAAAAAATTATATATTTTTGACGGCTCGACTCAAACAATTGGCGTCGATTCCGGGGGCTTAAAACGACGCGTCGATTCGTCGATTTTTAGAGGACAGGCCTACACCATGGTAACAATGCCCAACTGACATCAACAAAGCCCAACTGACATCACTGACTGACATCACTACAGTGCCCAAATGGATGACAGACTGACTTGGACACGGAAAACCATATATGGGCATAAAAGAGTGCCAGACAGACAGACGGATACAACGGGTATTGCACAACTGGACATCGATGGTGAGTGGTGACTATTCTGCCCAACGGGCACCGGTCTGGGTTCTCCAACATTACTTCTGAGACTCCTACATTCAATCCCTCATTGCACACGCCGGGCACAGTACTAATATATACTGTATATATATTTTTTGTATTTGTCGCATTCCTAAGAAAAAAAAAATATTGTAGTAAATTTACCCCCATTGATTCAAACCCCTAACTACTCCTTTAAGTGTGTTCCAGAGCAGTGGTTCGCAACCTTGAGCACCCCCTTTTTACATCTAGCACAATATACCGGTATGTGCTTGTTGTTGGAAAACCAGTCCAAACCAGACATGTCCTCACATCCCCCCAGTGATCTCTCTGGCGCACCCCAAGGATGTCCCCGGACTCCAGATTGAGAACCCCTGTTATTGAGCATGCCAACTTGTAAGGGAGGCAACGTCAGTAAACACAGAGAGAGAGAGGGAGAGAGAGCGGTACAGAGAGAGAGATTGAGAGAGAAAGAAAATAAGATATAAAGGATCTTTAAACGTAGTATTAATCGCCATAAGGGCAATCATTTTCTAGCAGTTAAGAGAAAAATCAAACCTCGGTTCGAAGTGGAGCGGTGAATCTGAGCAGCTATACCCTGTGTGTGTTGCTAAATGCCTAAACTGTAAACTGTAAACTGTGCCTGTGAGTGAGTGGTGAGTGTGCCTGGCCTGCACAAAACAGCGCCCCTCCTTTAACTAGTGTGTTGTGTGTGGCCACTCAAGGTATTGCCAGGCTACGGACACGGCCGGCCAGCCAGCCAGCCAGCCAGCCACCCAGCCACCCAGCCACCCACCCACGGACATACCCACGGACATACCTGTCTATTGGGAGCGCTTTCACCGCTCCAAAAACACAGTAACATTACATAAATACAAATGTTTCCAAGAAGCGGAATGTGGAATAATGATCTTCCACATTCCTGACAGTAACAAGGTAAAAGTACAAATTAAATCAAAAAGAAACTATGGAGCATTTAATAGTGGTTTTTGCCAAGGGGATGAACAATTAGATTAGAATGACGGTTGATTTTACAAGCAAATTAAACATAACTACACCCTGATGGTAACAGAAAAACTTCACCTGCTACAACCTGTCCAAGAGAAGCCAAAATGCTTGTTGCAACCTTCCCAAGGATTTGTGGGTTACAGAAAGCACTCCTTTTGTAATTTTCGTCTCTTTTGTAATCTTATAACAGGTTCTGAAAACGCTGTTCAGGCTGTTATCTTATAGACCGTGACACCAGCAGATAAAACAAAAGCCTCACAATTAAACGGCTCGCGTGACACCACCGTTAGGCCTGTCATAATTATTACATAATCGTCTAATCGCAATTATTTGACATAATCGCAATTCTTTTGTCATAATGTTGAAAAATGTTCATATATTTTCAAACATTTTCAAAAATAGTGGAAACAGCAGATCTACAACTCACAGCGTGTTGCGAGCTTGTAGATCGGATATTTCCACTATCAGTGTTCTTTTTTAAGTATAAAGTTGTCAAGTATGTCAGTCATTTCTTTGTATATTTAGGTTATGTGTCATATCTGCCATGTGCAACTTCAAAGACTAAAGCCAAAAAGAAATGTAATTGTCAACAACAAAAACACAATTAAATCGCTAATCGCAATTATCTGAATGTCAATTAATCCTCATGTAAAATGTCATAATCGTGAAAGCAAATCAAAAACTGTATGATGATGAGACTAGTACAGTAAGGATAATGGACAATGGAAAAGGGATAAACAGGGTCAGTCGGGGTCACGTCAAGCATTAACAGCTGCTGTTTTAGTGGCCCAGTTCTACCAATCGGGTGACGTCGACGACGCCATCCGCGGCCCATGAAGTCAGGTGGCGTTGTGTAACTAAACCGCGTGGCCTTCAGCGCTGCACGTCCACGGCCGCGCAGAGCGCTGGCATTTCAGTGACGCACCACGAGCGGAGCATCTCATCCAACACGTCATGTTCAGTTGCTGTCAATCCTCTGTCACACACAGACACACCAATCACTGTCTCTCACTCTGTCACCACACACTCTGCTTTTCTTATGGTCACTTTCTGTCCCTCTCTCTCTTCTCTCTGTACTTCTCGCTCTTCCTTCGTCTCGTCATTGTGACTCAGTCCTTTGAGCCCAATTTGCACCGGACTGCTACAGCCAGACCACCGACCCTAGTTATGCCAACTTGGGTTTATAAAAACGTTGGCATAACTAGGGTCAGTGTCACGTAACGTAACTGGCTTCAGCTCCACCGGCTGTCTGTCACGTCACATCACACTTTTGGCCCTACTCTTATCTCCGGCACCGTTGCCCCCCCTATCCATGCCAAACTTTGCACACACACACTCCTTGGCTGGCAACCACAACCTCTGCCCCTGATTTCTCACATGCCCCTCTTCTAGCGCCACCATGAGGTTGCATGCGACCTGACGGTCGCTTATCTCCCGAGTCTTACTGGTACTTAGATGCATGAGCATGTCGCTCAAAGAACGTCCCTGATTTTCAACTGAGAAAAACATGTTTTTGCATGAAGTAACTGTTCCATGCAAGGTGCCCTTACCTAATCTCCTGTCTGTGCCAATATAAAAGGTAACTTGTCTCCCATGAATGTAGTAGCATATTTAATTTCAACAATGACCCCTACTTTTGTATCTGAAGAATGTTAGCAAATGGTCCTGGCCACACATTTCTCATGTCTTTTTCTGTATTACCTCAGCTCACCTTGAGCCCCCCCCCCCCCCCCTCCCCTTGCAGTAATGTGTGCCAATTTGTGTGAGTGCATGCCAGAGCAGAGGAAGTGAAGTAGAAGCAGTACAGAGGAGTGAAGTAAAGAGCAGCTGCCTCAGCGTCTGACTGTTGTTGTACCATGAGGAGCAGGGATGGGACGATAAGCGATGTTATCGTTTATCGTGATAAAAATACACTCACGATAATCGTATCGTGGAGATTTCATTTATCGTGATATCGTCCTCCGTCATGCACTGGGTTCAATTCACCTTTTATTTGCTGATTTGCATATCCGGTACCATTTAAACCCAATTGGTAAAAGGTACATATAATACCAGTAAGACTCCCTAATCGGGAGATAAGCGACCGTTGGTCGCTTATCTCCACAAATGGCCAAAAGTTTGTTTTACCAATTATCAAGACATACGGGCAGTTGACAGTTTGCCATGGTTACTCATTGAAGTTGAATCTCCATATATGGAGATAACCTACGCATCACACTAAGTCTGACCTCACCAGCCCATATTTGGGCATGAGCAACTTATGTCTCCATATATGGAGATATGATGACATCACACAGTCCTCAGCCGATGATGTGGCGTGATGTCATACAAACGAGCCCTACAGTATAAAGGGGCAATTCTTGCCAGGAAAGAAGCATTTCTTCGACTCAGACCTTATCGCCAGGGTTGGCTTATAGCAGCTGTCGGTAGGACCATATATGGATTCTGTTAGTGTGGATCTCCTAACAGGGCATCATCTGGGATACAATCCCTTTTATGCCCATATATGGAGATCCCTAACAGAATCCCTTTCATGCCCATATATGGAGATCCCTAACAGAATCCCTTTTATGCCCATATATGGAGATCCCTAACAGCATCCCTTTTATGCCCATATATGGAGATCACTAACAGCTAACAGAATCCCTTTTATGCCCATATATGGAGATCCCTAACAGAATCCCTTTTATGCCCATATATGGAGATCCCTAACAGAATCCCTTTTATGCCCATATATGGAGATCCCTAACAGAATCCCTTTTATGCCCATATATGGAGATCCCTAACAGAATCCCTTTTATGCCCAGTTGGTTGCTAGGGTAAAAAAACATGGTTGCTATGGTAAACAGTTGGTTGCTAGGGTAAACAGTTGGTTGCTAGGGTAAAACCATGGTTGCTAAGGTGGTTGCTAACGTACACTAACAGACCAGCAACAACAGACTGTTGCCACAGCAACGTACACAAAGGTTTGTGTACACATGTGGTGTGATGTCATACTGAAGATATATGACATCACACCGTACACAAACAAAGGTGTGACGTGTGACGTGTGACGGACGGACGGCCGGTGGAGGTTTTGGTAGTAAACTGCTCCCTAACGGTCGCAAATATACGTACTTGATAGTCTTTTTTCTACTCTCTATCCAATGTCTTTGCCAAAAAATAGCAGGTCTACAAGCTCACAACGCGTCGCATTGCGACGCGTTGTGAGCTTGTAGATCTGCTATTTTTTTGCAAATGTTCTGCCCCAGGATAAAGGATTTTGATTATTGCGATAATATCGTAAATCGCGATTTCTTTTGTCACAATAATCGTGATATGACATTTTCATATCGTCCCATCCCTAATGAGGATCAGAGGCAGGAGAACCAATAACAGCAAGACAGCACACCAGAGATAGCCTATTGCCCTAATCATATAGGGCAAGATGCACTCTGCAAGTGCAAAACACAATTTCACCTTCCCTGCTGCTTCCAAGAAGAAACATGCTCTCCATCCAGTGGTGGAAAAAGTACTCAAAATGTTTTACTTAAGAAAAAGGTATCAACACTGCAATAAAGAAATACTCTGTTACAGTTAATTCAAAATGAACTTCTTGAGTAAAGGCCCATTCCCACTGGGCCAGATAAACAGATAAAAAATATCTTTCTTCATCCAAGTGGATGGTAAGATACAGATAAAAAAATATTTGTGACAGATATTTATATATATTTTTTTAATCTGTTTATCTTTAAAGTACAAAAGTATTGGTATCGAAATATACTTAAAGTACCAAAAGTAAAAGTAGTCATTATGCAGAATGTCCTAATTTCACAACTTTTCAAATGTATTTAAATGTATAATAATATTTTGAAGATAGCAAATCTACAAGCTCACAGTGCCCTTGTGAGCTTGTAGATCATCTATTTTCAAATGGCCGAAATGTATATAGGGCTCAAAACATTTTCAAAAAAACATTCCTCAAAAAGCTAAGATTCTGTAAAACTGTAAAAAATCTGTTTCCCAAACAGTGGGTCGCGACCCATTTGTGGGTCGCAGACACTCTTTTATGGGTCTCATAATTTTTGTCTCCTAGATTTAGTTTTTAATTATTATCATTTCAAAATAATTTCAAAAAACATTACCCAAAAGATTTTCTTAATAACTAATAAATAAGTGGTTAATGTATGTTTTATAATAATCCAAATCTACAAGGTAACTAGTAACTAAGGTTTTCAAATAATTAAAGTGGAGTAAAAGTATAATATTAGCCTCTGAGATGTAGTGTAGTAAAAGTAAAAGTATAGAAAATGGGAAATACTCCAGCAAAGTAAAAGAATCTTCAAAATTGTCCTGAAGCACAGTACTTTAGTACATGTACTTTACTCAAGTTACTTTACACCACTGCTGGCAACAGACATGTGCACGAAAACAGATGTGCAAAGTCATGCAAGCAGGCAGGCACACACACACACACACACACACACACACACACACACACACACACACACACACACACACACACACACACACACACACACACACACACACACACACACACACACACACACAGAGAGGCAGAATAATGATCAGCCACAAACAGCAAAAGTAGAACAGGGAGCAGCCGAGGTCACCTATATCTAGAAAGTAAGCTGAAGGTTGAAATGCTAAGAGCCAGCAATGAAAAAAACATTCCTCAAAAAGCTAAGATTCTGTAAAACACTGTTTCCCAAACAGTGGGTCGCGACCCATTTGTGGGTCGCAGACACTCTTTTATGGCTCTCTTAATGTTTGTCTTAGTTTTAGTTTTTAAATATTATCATTTCAAAATAATTTCAAAAAACATTACCCAAAAGATTTTCTTAATAACTAATAAATACAATAAAAATCTACGAAATTCCATAAATTAGAAAAGAAATGTTTAAGAAGATAAAAGAATTGCCGATCTACAAGCTCACAACGTGGCGCAAAGCGCACGTTGTGAGCTTGTAGATCTGCTATTTTCACTAGTTTGGGTCCTGGGCAAACGTCTATTTTCTCTTTTCTCTTTTGGGTCACAGGCAGTAGTGAGCAGGACACAGTGGAAGCAAGGCAGGCAAGTAGAGGTCTTCCGACATCAGATTAACCAATATATTGCATTTTTAAACCGTATCAAGATCTATGGCTAAGGATGCCAATAGGGTAGATTATTGTTCTCTTGACAGTCAGCTGAATCCAGCCTAGGCTGATTACTACGAGCATGCATGCACGCACATGCGCGTGTGCACACAGTGCACACACAAATTTCCCGACACCACGTGCAGAGGAAAGCAAATACACATCCCCCAATACAAACACACACAGCCCTTTTATAAACACAGCACAAATCCTCTTAGATTATCCATTTGTAACTCTGAGAATACAAATGAAACATTTGTACACGCCTAGAGGTAAATAGAGTTTTTTGCTGTGTACGTACCTACGTACGTACACACACACACACACACACACACACACACACACACACTATATCTCTGAGTGAAGCAGCTTTGAGCTGTGCAGCTGGGCACTAGGGATGTGACGATATGAAAATTTCATATCACGGTTATTGTGACGATTTACGATATTATCGCCATAATCAACAAAAAGACTGTATCAAGTACATATATTATAAGTACCTTTTACCAATTATAGAGGGTTTAAGTGGCACCGGATATGCAGCTCGGCAAATAAAAAGTGAATTGATCCCTGTGCCTGACGGAGGACGATATCACGATAAATTAAATCTCCACGATAAGATTATCGTGAGTGTTTTTTATCACAATAATATCGCTTATATTGTTCCATCCCTACTGGGCACCACATGGTCATTTCTCTGCGTAACAACACAGACAGAACAACGCACGGATCCGCCCCAGGGCCTGCATCACAGCTGTTTACTGGACCCAGAGGAGCAGCGTTCACTTTGATTTTCCTGGAATTACATTTTGTGAAAACATTTATCATAGCACTGCTCCAGTATATGAAGACTGCTATTGGAAGGCCTAAAGATAGAAGAAAAATCTAATAAAGCATAGGATTTGTTTAGTCTTTTGCAGTGCAGTTGCATGGCTTAGTAGTCTGACAGGAAATGGGCAGGAAGAGATGGGGAGTGACACGCAGCGAAGGTCGTGGGGATTGGGAGTCAAACCCGCGACGCGGTGTCAGGCTGCTAGGTGCCTGGACTGCTACACTATACTGTTGCATGGCATTTCTAAATTAGTTTACAAAGTCAAGTGAGTTTGTAGATCAACTTTTTTCGGTGCAAGACACACGGTGCGCGATAGGGATGGAAATCGGAATCGGCCAATATTAAAAATCGGCAGGTATGATATCAAACCGGACGAACATAAATACCAGTTTTATGCCAATTGTGTCTATGGCACTGCACAGCATGATGCTCTGGTCCTGTGACTAAAGTAAACATTAGCAAGTAGCAGCCACTCAGTCTACTTAGTGGCAGCCTACATAATACAGATGGTGCTGATTACCTTTGCAATGTAAGGATATATTCCATAATCCTGTGTCAATGTCGTCACCAAAAAAAAAGGTAAAAAAAAGCATGCGTCACCTGCTTTCCTCCTGCCTAGTCCAGACGGTCATATTAGACTGGATATTGTCTGCGATTTGGGATATTGTACTATTGTGATTGATTTGGCATTAGTGTTCTTCTAGCTTATTGGTACTCAAATTGAAGTATGCCTTGTAGGCCTACTTGGCCTGAAAAAAAAGGGTATTGGAGCAACCCTATTTTCTAGTTCTTAGGTAAAGAAATCGGTATCGGTTTTGGCAGGTCAGACCTTCATAAAACCGGTGGATCGGTATCAGCCAAGAATTTTGCAATCGGTCCATCTCTAGTGCGCGACTTAATATAAATCAGGCTTTACTGTTTCTATCTTGAGCAGCCTGTGGCATGTAAAACATGCTAAACACATGGGCCACGACAGCCGTTATTAGGCTATTATTGTGCACAGTAAAATACTTAGTGTGTTCATTCACCTCTGAGACCCCCCCGGGGACCATCAGAGTTAAATGAACGCTGAGAACTTTGCAGTAGAATCTCCTTGGCACCTGTTCCCTGCCGCAGCCAGATTGGAGCCTGATGGGTTTGTTGCAAAGTTTGTTTGCTACTGCCTGGGCCTTTATAAAAGAGGAACACAGACAGAATGAAGGAGGGAGAAGAGAAGGACAAGGAACCGACGTCTGGAAGAAAACAACACATAACACCAGCAGCCATGGAGATGTAGAGAGGTGCCAAGGTTCTTGCTTGTTTTCTCACTGCATCTCTCTCTCGCGCTCTCTCTCTCTCTCTCTCTCTCTCTCTCTCTCTCTCTCTCCCCCCATTTATCGCTCTCTCTGAGGCGTAGATCACCATGACTCACTGAAAAAACAACCCAGTTTGAAAAATAAATAAATCAAAGAAGCCTGTATTCTCTCTCCTGGTCACATTGAGGACCCCCTCCACTCTTCTAGCCCTCCAGTGCTCAGTTAGACCTCCTCAGTCTCACTCACCTCACCTCCTCCCCGGAACAATTTTCTCTCCGTTCTCATAAAATTCCCTATTATCTCCCTCCTATCGTGATGTCAGCTCCTCTCGGACAGCTTCTTTTTCTCTCTGCAGAGGATTTTTTTGTTCTCAAACGTGCCTCTATTTTCAAGTACCGACTGAGTTCCTCTCGCCGCCGCTCAGACGCCAGGCTCTCTTGTGAAAAAAAAAACAGATCCGACCCTAGACCGTTTCAATAACCATTTTATATACTGCCTGCTTGAGTACAACATATGGGGATATGTGTATGTGCAAACACACAGGCCAAGTCCAGACATAAACTGTATATTGGCTGCAGTGCACACTAATGTTGAGTTTCCATATACAGGACTACAGCAGTCCAGCACCCCCACCGCACCGCACCGTATGGCCTCACACAGCCTCGCGCGGCCCAGGCCAGCACCCAAAATACCTCCTGTTTCCATAGCTCAATAGTAGCCCCTGTCACATCCAAAGCAATGCGTAGCAGGCAGAGACTGCCTAACAATGTAATGCCGACAAGTGGCCAATTATCCTGTACAGACACTAATGCAAATCACCTGTGCGTGTGCGTGTCCTGTGCAAATGGACCCTCACAGATCTGTAAAACCCAGAGTGTAAAAGTGGAACCCAATGGATGTTGTTAATAACTGTTTATTAACAGCAAATGTTAACAAATCACAGCAAAACCAGTCCAAAATATATATATAAATATGAACAAAAATCACAGCAAAATATATACGTGTCCTTAAGTCCTGGGATAGAGAAAATACAGTCCTCACTTTAGTCTACCGAAAAAACACATCATGACCAGTGCCAATCAGTAGCAAGCAGAGTTACACGTCGCCGGGTTGGCCCTAGTTGGCCCTGGTTGGCCTGCCCTCACACCACCCAGGGAGTGGGGCCAAGATTGCCCCCCTTTTAGGCCCCACTTCACTGAGCTCCCTTTGGCAGACGGCGCAAGCAGGCGGTGTGGTGTGGGGAATGGCATGTGGAAACCAAGGGGTTAACTTAAGTTCCCTGCTGTTCCTATTAAAGGCCCAGGACCTTGGGTGGCGTCAATACATTATTCTGTAATCTCAATAGGGTTGCAAAATTTCCCGGTTTTACGGTTTGATGCGGTTTTATGAAATCTTGACAGTCTCGTCAGCCAAACCGTGTCACGTGACATGTGCGTTGAGAACAACTCCACTGCGTCACATCTCCGCTCCCCATCTTTAGGTACTGCGTGGCGAAAATAGCAGATCTACAAGCTTACAACGCGTAGCGCCATTGGCGTGTTGTAAGCTTGTAGATCTGATATTTTCGACGCGTGGCCCCATCCTATGACGAAGTATACAATCGGTTGTAACATGTGTAGTCTGCCAGTGAAAAATATTTCACCAGAGGTTTTAGCTACTCCACACCGCCCTCCAAAATTCCATTGACAATAGAAAATTCCATTTTGCCTTTCATAGCGATGTCATTGCCAGTGACATAGGATAGCGTTAAGGAGAACTCCTGACGTTTGGACCAGAGCTATACAAATACTATGTGCTGTGTTTCAAACACGTGAGTGTCATATGTTAGTCCGAGTGTGTGAATGTATGACGGCCGGGCTACACCTAGCCGTTTTGTGCCGGTCAGTGCGTATGCGTGCGCAACTGCACATGCCGGGCGTGCGCGCGTATGCGCGTTTTGGATAGATCCAATGTATATCAAGCCGGCTACACCAGGCTCACGGATAGCGCGAACCACGGATACGCATGCTGCAAAAATAGGATCGGTTCTATTTTTTACATACGCATATGCGTTTTGGTCTCCCGCACATATACCCCCTCCTTGGTGTAGCCAGGGGCTTTTCGCACGCGTTTTCTGGTGTAGTCCGGCCGTGAGAGTGCAGCATGAAAGTGCATGGATAATTTCTTTAACACAGTATATACTGTAGAGATGTACAAAGGACATTACTCCATCGCTTCGATTCAGTTCACTGTGTTGTAGCATATAGGCACACAGGCCATGCAAGTGTACACAACACACAGTACACTAACATGAACAGATAAACACAAGCATGGACCAACATAAACACACACACACACACACACACACACACACACACACACACACACACACACACACACACACACACACACACACACACACACACCAGCCTCACCGTTAGCTTTTCTGCACAATGCATGATAAAATGTATACTTCAATAATGAACAATGAGCTAAAACATTGACATGTTATGTTTTGGTATGAATTGTTAATACAGTCGGTCTGCTACTGTTGTTGACCACTGAGCAGGTTGGCAGGATTAATGTGGAACCATTAAAAGGTAATACCATTAAATCAGTATCTACGTTGATTACGCGTGTCATCACATTCCCACTGAGGGGGCACGGCCCCCCCCCCCCCCCCCCCCCCCCCACCCCCACCCACACAGTTATTTTTATCGTTTTTCATTTGCATACTTTTGTCATGGTGATTCGAATTAACCTAAGTGACAGATTATGTTTTAGCTCATGGCGCGAATACTAAAGCTATCTCTGAGCTGACAGGTCTCTGATAAAATGTGTTTATTAGGCAGCATGACTCCCAGAGGGAACTCGGACTGTCTACGGCAGTGGTGTAAAGTACTGAGTACTGTACTCAAATACACATACATTTACTTCTACTCCACTACATCTCGAGTCCAAATATTATAATTTTCTGCAAAAAATATTTGAAAACTTCAGTTACTAGTTACTTTGAAGAAATGGGGTGAGATTATGTGAGTGAGCCATCGTCATCCTCAGATTACTGTATACTCTAAATAATTACAGATTGTAGACGGTTTGAATACTCAGAAGTCAGAATGGGTATCAGGCTCAAACAAATCAGTCAGCTCTGTAGTGACTATTTCAAACAAACATTTAGCCACTCGGTTTTTGACAATGAATAAATATGGTAACTGAATGTTCAAACCAAAGAACTGCTGTTGGGTGATAAATGGGAACCATTTATTAACTCTCACAGAAAACACAGAAAACTTTTTGTTAATGCAGAATAATTAAAGAAAGGTAAGAACCATGTGAGATCCCTCCGTGCCCATATCATGCCATCAAACCACTGGCCTGTTTCCCCTTATCAGCGTGCTGATTGTTATGGCACAATTACCAAACCAGAGGAACCACAGTTCATCACTGTCTCCGCCTGGCCGAAAGGCATGGGGCGAAACTATGTTTTGCACCCTGTCTGTCCGTCCGACCGCGTGTCCATCTGCGTGTCCGTCCACGTGTCTGTCCGTCCATCTCTGGCACCGTTGGCACAATGGCAGCGAAACTGTGCACGCACACTCCCTGGGTGCCAGAGCAGAACCTCTGGCCCAGATTTTCCACATGGGCCTGTTATAGCGCCACCAGGTGCTCGGGGACTGCTCCTACCGATTTTATCTCTTTTTTATATCTCTATAGTGATTAAATGAAACAGGATTGCAGATCACAACGAATCACGATGTGCTGTGAGCTTGTAGATCGGCTATTTTTATTATTTTGCATACACTGATTTATCTGGAGCTTAAGTGGTTACTATTTACATAATCTATGCATGAGGCAAACCTGTTGCCAAAAACTCATTGAGATGAAACACTCGACCCACACCAACTAACATATTTTCTTCTCTCATGGACAAACATTCTGGATTACATAACAGTGTGTTGTAACACAGACACTGTCCAGAACATTCCTCCCTAGCTCCTTAAACACTTAACATCCCTCGCATTAAACTCACAACTCTTAAAAGACACTCATTTTGTGATGAGCTGCACACATTCTCGTGACACTTGGCCACACATTCAAAGCCCAAATTAGGAGGCTTTCCCGCACATGAGTGGTCTCCGAGCACCTTAATGCAGTAGTTCTCAACCTGTGGGTCGAGAGACCCCCAGGGGGGTCCCCAGATGATTAACTTAATTTGAAACATTGTTTTCTCACTCAACAGTAAACAAACCAACATAAGGTTTAAGTGTATAGATCTGCACATTTCTTAAAGGGGGAGTTCAGTCAAATAAAGATGATAACAAGGGTATTCCCAGTTTGTCACACAACAGAGTAATGTATTATTAACCAACAGACAAAATTTGAATGATGAAAAAATCTAAATTTTTGAAAAATTATGTTTAAAAAATGTGTGAAATCCAATACATATTTTTCTGGCCTTTCTGCCAAGGGCTGTAGGGGCGTGGCCCATGTACAGCATGAAGCCACACCCACTCATGGAAGTATCTGCTTCCGTTTTCAGGGGTGTTAAAAAAGTACTTTTACTCAAAAAAGTAACTAAGTACATTTACTCAAGTACTCTAATTAAGTATCATTTTGAGGTACTTTGACTTGAGTAGGCTATATATTTATTTCCAAATAAAAAATAAATAAAAGAAAAAAGCTCACAATGTGTCAAGCTTGTAGATCTGCTATTTTCAAAATATTTGATGCATTTGAAAACTTTTGCAGTAGTAGTGATACTTTTACTCAAGTAAAATATCACTCCTCAGTGTTTCCGTCATCACAGGACGTGCAGACACACACGCGCGCGCGCACACACACACACACACACACACACGGACCTAATGGAGCTACTGAGAGGGAATGCTAGCAGGCTAGCAGCAGCTAAACACGCACTTATTGCACTCGCGTGCGTGTGCGTGTGGTGGTGGGGGCGGTGGGGGCGGTGAGGGGGGGGGCGGCGGCCGGGGGGGGGGGGTTGGTGGGGAGAGAGCACTGCAGGAGCAGCAGCAACAACAACAGTGGACATTAGCGACCAGGCTAGCAGGAAGAAGGGATGAATCTGCCTAGTAACTGATCTCATAGGCTTTCAGTAGCCTATCAAAAGTAATTAATTAATAGCTATCACCGTGATGCGCAGTTTTGCGCACCACGGTGACAAGCATTAAAATATGACACCCCAGTTATGATTAAAAAACGTAAAGCAGTCTTATATCACAATGCTGCAATATAAAGTTCCAATTTTTTTAACAGTGGTTCAGAAATAGTCATTCTACTTGAAAAATGTTTCTATAAAGAAATAGCTTAATTCCCTGAACAGGGCCTTTAAGTGACAATTTAAGCCTCTAAAATGTAATACCTTGCCAAATTGTCAAATATTAGAGGCAGAAATTGTGAAAATAGCCGAGGCGTTGTGAGCATGTAGATCTGCTATTCTCACAATAGAACCATGTTATACAAAATGTAATGCCTCAACTCTTAGTGCTCGCAGGATGTGGGGTCCGAGGTTCAAATATGAGTATGTTGGGGGTCGCGGCCTGAAAAGGTTGAGAACCACTGTCTTAATGCAGAAAAGCTCCAGCTGCAACAGAGATTCTTTTGCTCCCAGGTTAGCAAACCCTTTCGAGTGCCCAAATGCACGCACGCTTAGGAATATGAATGGAGTTTGGGCAATGCATTGTCTATAAATAGGGTGCTGTGTGGACGTGTGGGAACAGACGGGGCATTGTGTTAGCCAGCCCTATCTGCGGCGGGCCCCGGGCCATCGGGCAGACGAGTGAGCGAACCCCGCACACACACACACACACACACACACACACACACACACACTGAGGCACAGACACAGACCTATAAGGACTCTACACGGTACGTAGAGGAACCTCACACAGTAGCCAAGAGGCAGCCCTGGGGAAGTCTGAGTTAGGCCTCTCAACTTTTTGCTTTAGAAACAACACACTATACAAAGGAGGTATCAGCTGGGCCGCAAAGTGATGCAAAACTGTTCAAATGAGGCTGTCCGTTTGCCTTTGCCTCTTTATCTATATCGCTCTGTCTGCAATTATGTCCACAAGAGGGTGCTAAAGCAACTCTGCACACCTCTGTCTTGTTTTCAATCTGTGCTTTCACACAATTATGATCAGATATGCACCAAAGTCCGGATATTCACAACTTAATGTCAGAGTGTGCAGCTTGACAGCTCCGATAAATAATGATTACTCAGAAAACGACATGAAACCATGGAAAAGGATCACCAAGCAAATCTTAACCTTTTTGCAGCTGACCGCTGTCCATGGTGCTATATCATGTACATAGTGGCACACACAGCAACATTTGCATTAATTTAAATCTGAACCTTAACTGTACCTATAAGGGTCTGTTTTACGTAAAATTAAAACTGAGTAAAGCTCCTTTATTGGAACCTTTATTTGTTCGCTGAGAATATATGCCACACCAGAATGTCATTGCACATATTAAAACCTCTTGAATCTTGAATAATGGGATTTTGCAGCGATGCATTATTTTCACTTGTTGTTTGACTTGTTAAAGTTGTTACTAAAGTGTTACTAACTGCCCACCGACAGTAAGTGGGATGTGAGAGTGGTAGATAATATATACACACAAAGATACAATGGTTAACTCATACAGTGCCCCGGGCCACAAGTGGCCGCTAGAGTGCCAGAAATCTCTCTATAGACCTTCGCTCTAGCTTCCGTCGACACTGTCCCGAGTGCCTTGGGATTTCACTCCAGCCAATGCTATGTGGGACGAGAGGAGAAACTAGCTGACACGTAGCCAAAATGCTAACCCCTTTAGAAGCCCGATCTAAAGCTATTTCAGTAGCAAAAAACTTTCTCTTTGGGTCTGGGAACACAATCCGGAGAAAATCCTCTCTAAAGATGTGATTTATTATTGGAGTGGGCGGCGCGATGCACCATACACGGCCATACACGGACTACGGCCCGTGTATGGCCGAGTGTTGGCCCGGACCATGGATGGACGTTTAGACCGGGGCTTCGTTGAGGCCTCCGATTAAATAATTAATTTTATTAAATGTCCCGGACTACTTCGGGATAGGCACCCCGGAATGAGACATGAGACAACTTGCAATAAACATTTAAAATGATACGAACTTTCTGTGTGGAGTTTGCATGTTCACCCCGTGTCCCCTTAGTGTAGGTACCCTCACGAAAAACAATTCAGTAATCCTGGACTCTATACTGCCAACCCCTGGACAGCCGGGGCGCCTGATGGAGGGGAAAGGAACTGGTTGGAATAACGTGTTCCTTCCACGCGCTACATCCAACCGGGGAACCTCCCCCCTGTCAGGTGAAAAGACGTGGCTTGGACTCCTCATGCATAGAAGGAAGCATGAGGTCAGTCCGTTGCTCTCCCCAGGTTGGCAGGTTGTAGTGCGGTGCCCAGGATTACATTACAATTGACACTGCGTGAAAAGATAGGTTACAAAAATCGTGGGATACAACGGGAAAAAAACTCTGTTTCCTTCTTTGCCAACTTTGTCATATGTGCAAGTTGGTCAAATATCACATGATCAAAGCAGTTCCCCTCCCATTCTCAAACTGTTTATTATTATGATTGTGCTCTATTAGTCAGACTGTTATATCCGTCTGTTGCATAAGCTAGGTCAGTTATTTCTATCGCTTGACATTCTCTGCAGTGTGTTTAATGATAACTTTCTTACAGGTATTTCCAGGCACATTTTGTCGCTGTGTCCCAAAATGGTTCACACACGGCATGTTTTTCCTCTTTTGGCCTCTCGAAAGACTGGACACCGCCACTGTGCTAATTCCCGCTAAATGAAGTGGAAACCTTCACTCCGCACAGTAAACAAACACTAAAGAGGCAATTACACCCACAGACCAAAGCATCATTGGGTTAACACCATCAACACCATAACGCCATCAGCACCCTCACACAGTCCTGGGGGACATATTAAATTACTTGGCATTTGAAAATGTCAAACACTAGACTAGCTGGTCAAAACGTCTGCGTTCACTACGAAGAACGCCAAAATAACAGTGCAAATAACCATGGCCCGGATGGCTGGCTCATCCGTCTGGGCACCTAGGCTGTTAATCCAGCCGGACAGCGGGTTGCGGGTTCGAGTCCAGATCCCGACGACCTCTGTTGCGTGTCAGAATACTGTTCATCTATCAATAAAGGCAGAAAAGGCCCCACAAATATCTTGTAACTCTACTCTTCGTAGTATAGTGGAGTAGTAGAGAATGCGTTCTACATCTCTGGTCACGGTTTAATCAACATCTGAGTCATCCAAAACAACAGGTCTGCAGAGGATGGTGTATGTACCGGTATAGTATGCATTATACACCTCCATCTGCTGTAGGATTCAATAACTTTAGCAAGATTGTACTGCGTAGCACTTACTACACATCTCTTGGGGAGGTCAAATACCTAGTATAGAATACTGCTATTGAGTTATTGCAATAAGATAAAACAAAGGTTTATATCAGTGGAAGAATTCAGACATTTGAGTGGCTAAAGTACAGATGGGGCAAAAATAAGCAAAACTTCCAAATTGACAGTCTGTAATAGCACAATGTTTAATCAAGTGCATGGCTATAATAATATGTGCAGGTTGCTAAATGGTTTCGGAACATCTCATAGGAACAAGTTACAACATCCTCTATCGCCTAGGTGAAATAAAACCATCAGTGCACCTGTTACTTCAAACACTATTCCATGCTACTGTATAGAAATCACCCACCTAGCAAAGGCATATCGACATATAGTCAACACTCAGATGGGTTGGCAAACAAAGCGGGAGTAAATGCTAATATTGGCAGAGCCAATACTGAAGGTGAGAGCATGACTGCGCTTCAGCACGCTTTCCTGGCAGACCCCGAGCGTTTAAGCATCTGTGGAAGTGCTTAGCACATGTTTACGCTTCAGTGAGTAGGACAACGTGTAATATGCAGGAGATGTACAGTAAGGCCTTTTAGTCAAGGTGTTATGAAACATCACTCTCATAGCAGATAACGTTTGAAAAACCGGGCGTGTCATGGAAAACCTGGAGTAGCCATACTTAGATAAAGGTATATTTGCATTTTCATGGTCTGTGTCAATGTGGAACCGAGTGTTGTTCTACTTAGTACTTTTGTAACATTTTCCCTCTCATATTTGCTACAATATACTCGCCAAAACACTTGAATATGCACAGACTGTTCCGGTGTTAAGTGAGAAGTGCCTTTGGTGGCCACTTGTTATAGTCAGTGTGAATGGCCTTTAGGCTGCTCAACAGTGCCACTTGGAGGTAGGTCACTAAGGATGGGACAATATGAAAATTTCATCTCACAATTATTGTGACCAAAAAGAAATGGTGATTTACGATATTATCGCGTTAATCAAAATATCCCCATCCCCAACATCCATTATCCTGGGGCGGAACATCTGCCAAAAATAGCAGATCTACAAGCGCACAACGCGTCGCAAAAGAGATTTGGTAGAGAGTGAAAAAAAGAGACTGTATCAAGTATGTTATTTCCAGGTCTGTTTTACACATTATAGAGGGTTTAAGTGGTACCAGATATGCAGCTCAGCAAATAAAGGGTGAATTGATCCCAGTGCATGACTAAGGATAATTTCACAATAAATTGAAATCTCCACGATATGATTATTGTGAGTGTTTTTTTTATCACAATAACCACATCCCTATAGGTCACCCAGCGGTATTGCAGCTGTTGAGGCCATACTCTAAACATAGATAGATAGCTAGATAGAGACAGACATAGAGACATACACACTCTCTGTCAAGCATTGGAGCGCTGAGGCACCGCTCCAAAAACTAGACTTTCTGTTCTCCAAGTCAATGAACGTTCATTAGAAAAGTCACAGCATCTGATAAGCAAACGTGTTCCACAGCTCTACCTATGTTTGAGTTGGCTCTGCCTGTAAATGAAGTCCAGCCCCACGCAGAACTGTCACGGTTAGGCCTGTCACAATTATTTGACTTAATCGCAATTATTTGAAAAATGTTTATACATTCAAACAATAGTGGAATTAGTAGATGTACAAGCTCACAACACGTTGCGATGTTCTTTATTAAAGGAGTAGTTCACCCCCAAAATGACTTTTTTTCTATTGATTAGTCACGCCATGGAGAGTAGAGTTCGTTTCGAAACGGGTCACCATCCGGAATCAATGGGGGTAAATTTACTCGAATCAACTTTTTGTCTTAGGAATGTGACAAAAACCAAAAAATATTATTGAACTCTACTCTCCATGGCGTGACTAATCAATAGAAAAGGGTTAGGTTTTTGGGGTGAACTACTCCTTTAAGTAAAACATGTCAGAGTAATTTCATTGTTTATTTAGGTTATGTATCGTATCTGCCATGTGCAACTTCAAAGCCTAAAAGCCAAACAGAAATGTAATTGTCGATCAACAACAAAAATGTAATTACAATAATTTGAGTGACAATTAATCGTCATGTAAAATGTCATAATCGTGAGTCGTGACAGCCCGGCCTAGTCACAGTTGCTCAGATGCAGTGTACTGTTTTCAGACAACAATGACATTCAGAAAAACAGCATAGCAAAAGAACAAAGACAATATCCAGTGACTGTGCAACAACACAGTAATGGGGTCAGCCCAGTCAATAGCAACACCACAGCAACAAGATGGGCAGCACAAAGACAATTAAACATGTGACCTCATGGGAATCACATTTGGGTCCCAAAACATGCCATAAGTACCAAGCCAAAGTGTACCTCCTGAGTAGAACATAGGGCTAACACTGTTAAGAATGGGTGCATTTCTGTTCCATTTATCTTCCATTTAGCGTCACTATATTGTGTTTTTCCTTTCTAGATCATGATATTGTGATATACAATTGAATTGACTTAATGAATGATAAAACTAGGGGGGAAAAGCAGTAAATATACTCAAAGAATGATCTTTGAAACAACTGAAACTGAGAAAATGTATATGTAAAAGTTCACAATGACAGTTTCCTGCTTGATACACTTCCCTTTAGCATGAGGTCCAATATGCTGATCATAAACAAGATAATTTATTTTGATCTCATGAGCAGATATAGATTATAATAATTCTCCATGTTTATCATGATACAGAATATTTTCCATATCACCCTGCGCTCTGCTGACAACGTACACCCGAGGCACTTGACTTGCTCCTTAGATAAAAATGTCCCTGTATAGTGTTAGTCGTGTTATGTTGCATCCTCATAAATCACAAGATATACATTGCGCTTTCACCTGCTATTTAGTTTGATACTCCTGATAGTCTAGTCCACTGTTTCCCAAACACTGGGACCCATTCGTAAAAAAAAAACAAATATTTTTTTTTAAATCAAAGAAATTCTACAAATTAGGGGAAAGAAAATACATTTAAGTAGTAGTGAAAATAGCAGATCTACAAGCTTGTGGCTTGTAGATTGGCTATTTTCACTAGTTTGGATCCTGGGAGACATTTTTGGGTCTCAAAGCCACTGGTCTAGACCGTCTAGTCATACTCTTTGCTTTATACATACTCTTTGTCAGTGCTTTGCTACTGGACTGTGGACATTTGCTCAAAAGCTCAAACAGAAGCAGGCTGCAACTGAAACGCTCCCAGCCACCACAGTTTAATGATGTCAACATTTTGATCCCCAGGGAGGCTACTAGTACTACAGGCCAGTGTGACCCAACACAAACACCCAGTGAGCTGCTGGCAGCATCAGGCCAGAGGGAAGCCATCCTCATCATCCCGCTCTTTATTTATGGACTGGGACAGATGCATGTGATGTGAATCCAAAAACCCTCCACAATTCAATGGGTCTATATTACACTTACACGTCAGAATCCTGGCTTAATCCAAATTACATTGTCAACACACAGAAGGGGGGTGAAGGAAAAAACTGGATCACCCACAGAACAAAAATAGTCCTGACAGGTGGTGGTGGTGGTGGAGATACACGCACAGTCTAGGTCAACAAAAATAATATCCATTGCCATGACGAATTAATCTTGTCACGAGTCTTGAGTGAGCTTGTTGTGTGGTTGTTTGATTTAACAGATCTATCGTTTGAGTAAGGATTTTGACTTGTGCTCAATGCAGCCTCACTTGACTTGAGAACAACTCTGAACATAACAGTACTTAAAATTTAAGCACATCATTCCACTCGCTTTCAAGATGATATCACAACAGTTGAATGTTAATGTAAAGCGCTATGCTCTCTCACTCCCTCTGTCTGACTCTGTTTGAAGCTGAACATTTACATTATTTTAGAATGTTTGGGGTGGATATTTCATTGCCGGTCTGGGACCATCATTACAGCCGCACTATGCAGTCGACCCAATGCTGATCACTGCTGGTTGCGCAACACAACATCTGTGAAACCTAATTAAGAGAACATTATTGCGTGGGAAAAAGTTGTTGTTATGACTGCTATACAACAATTAAACATGATTGAATTAAAAATAAAGTAAGAGGCAAGTAAGACATGAACCCTCTGTGAGAGCCTCACATACTCATATGGAATGATCCTGGCAATAGCTCGGCCTTGGTAAGAGAATAATATAAGTATGCGTGTAAAATATATTTTGACTCTTTCCACAAATGCTCAATCCTCACAAGCTGTACCTCGTTGTAAAGGTGACCAATCAACTATAAAAATGATATAAAATACAATACCAATTGGTATTTTTAAGTCTCCATTAAATACATTCACAATATTAACGGTAGACTGTCACAGTATAATAGGCAATATACCACTGGTGTACCTTGGGAGTGAAAAAGTAAAGCCATAAAGCCCATTTCTACACTGGATTTTATTTTGTTGGACTGTGTAACCTACCAACTGCCTGGGCAAATGTCAGCCTCACATTATGGACACGACACACAGCTACTATAGGGGAACACCCACTGGCATTTCCAATATATAAAGGCTACTATATGAGTAGTACTTGATACTGCTATGTGTGTGTGTGTGTGTGTGTGTGTGTGTGTGTGTGTGTGTGTGTGTGTGTGTGTGTGTGTGTGTGTGTGTGTGTGTGTGTGTGTGTGTGTGTGTGTGTGTGTGTCCATATCTCAACTTACATTTAAGAGCAAATGTGTAGGGGTGTGTGTGTGTGTGTGTGTGTGTGTGTGTGTGTGTGTGTGTGTGTGTGTGTGTGTGTGTGTGTGTGTGTGTGTGTGTGTGTGTGTGTTTGTGTGTGTGTGTTATCGGTAGCCTAGGGTTTCTCCACTTCACGCAGAGAGAGGGAGAGAGAGGAGGGAGAGAGAGAGACAGACAGACAGACAGAGAGAGAGAGAGACACACACACAGAGAGACAGACAGAAAGACACAGAGAGAGAGGGAAGAGAGAGTGAGAGAGAGGGGAGAAGAGAGAGAGGGAGGGAGAGAGAGACAGAGACAGAGAGACAGAGAGAGCGAAGAGAGAGACAGAGAGAGGAGAGAGAGAGGGAGGGAGGGAGGGAGGGAGGGAGGGAGAGAGAGCAGGGGGGCACTAAAGCAATCAAATCAAACATCAGAGCGATGAAACACATACTGGACGCCACAACAAACCAGAGCCAATAGAACAGGAGACCATGGGAGCCATCAGCACCACAACAGACACACCCCCGTTTGACATTGACACACATTAACCGCTGGCGGTGGTGCGCGCGCCGCTAAACGAGTCGCGCCGACACTTTGGCCACCCAAAGCCTTTTCCCTCTCTAAAACCCCCCGACAGCAAAAACAGAGACAAAGCAACGTCTCGTCTTATTGCAAGATGCCTTCTTTGACCATCAGAATTGTCGTCACAGTAGCAGCCTAGCCTACAACAAATGAGGCCGACATATCTTTGTTTTTGGAACACACCGCAATAAAAGATAGCGGGCCGGACGGTACGGTGAAGGTCTCGTCTCGGGATATAATCGTAGTGGTAACCAGTCCAGGTCGCTCGACCCAGTTCACACTCGCTCTCATTTCTTTTCCACCAACTGCTAGGTGGATGGGGCTCGGTGGATGGGGATCATGGGGCCGGGCGGTTCTTGTATTCTTTCTTGTATTTGTTTTACTGAGGATAAGGTTAGACATAACTAAGTTAAGATTAGGCATAGGGTTAGGTTTTGCCACCGTTTAGACAGTGAGGAGGACTACGGTTAGGTTTAAGTTTAAGTCTGTTTAACCGCTTTAATGCGAGGTTATTTTTAGGCAGTGGTTCTCAAAGTGGATTGCAGTGACTCTCTAGGTCACTTTTTGTTTTTATGGGGGTCTAAATTGACCCGTACGAGTCTGTAACTTTGACAGTGTAGGCCTACAGATGGAACCAAATGCACCCTCCATAAGTAGGCTACACTGTCAAAGTTAAGGAGAAACCTTCAAATTTCAGCGTTTGTGAACCACTGCATTTAGGAATAGCAGGGGGCGGATAGACGCGCGAGGCGAGTGTGATTTGGGGCGAGCGTTCTGGTATTCATCATAATGATGATGATGGGGGAAGGTAGACCCATAGGGGGCGGACAGAGGTTTCAGGTTCATGTATGACGGTCTCAAGAAAGAGGCGTCAATAATTTGGTATGGCAAGATAGAGGGCGTGCGTGCAAGACACCAGTCATGTTGCCATACCTTAGCTTTTTCTGAACTGACGCAGCTGGTCTCAAGTTCACGTCGTCCCAAGTGTCAGTAGCCTATTCTATTCACCCTTGGTCAAAGAAAAGCGCTGTGATTCCACGCTGAGAGGAGCTGTCACGTCTGGGAGGCGACTGACGGACAACTGGGAACAAAGACCACAGGCCATTGATGCCACATGTGCGCGTCAATAATGTCTCTCACACACAAATAGGCAACCTAGAACCTACCACACACAAACACACCGTATCCTATATGTAAAAACTCAAACCGACACGCACAAAGACAAAGCCTTTGTCTAGCTGTTTTATTTTACAAACTATTTTTTTCCCCGAAATGCAGCTGTTTTGTTTTTAATCAAAGGTAGGCTATAAACAATGACTGGACCTAAATCTTTGCATATGAGAGGTTCATCCTGCACCCGTAAATAGGCTACTGTCAAAAACGTTGATGATTTGATTTTGGACTCAAAATCACCCAGTTGTGAAATGACAACGTTTTCCGTTATTTCGTTGCAGCATGCATGGCTCCTGCAGAATGAACAATGAAAAACAACGAATTGTCGACTCCCCGACTTTATACCATGCTTTATACAGTCGATGTTTTATAGGCTATTCCTAAAATAGGCTGTGTGCAGACTTTAACGTGCGCACCGTCTAAACGTGCAAACAACAAGAACAATAATAAATGTCAACTCACCCTCCTTCAGTCAACAGCTGAACAATCTCGTTTTCTTTCAGAGGAAAAACGGGGGGAAAAACTTCTACGTGATGAGAGCTTTTTTTTTTCTCCTCCTCGTCTTAATAATTTTCCTTTCCAACAACCTGCCCCGCAGCTCCTATATATCCCGCTTTCCCACGTTTGTTCAGATCCTCTCCAGTCTCCAATTTCCACTTGTTTTTTCTCCTTTCTCCAGCAGGAGGAAATTTCTTTAAAAGAATATGGAGCGTTCAATCAAACCCGGGGAGATGAGATGGACCAACTGAGTTTCAGGAGGGAGGACTGGAGGAGGGCGATAAAAAGTTGTTAGGAAGCCTCAAGCCTTTGTTGAGAATTAAAATTCCCAGAAACCTACGTATTACTACTTTGGTTAGAAACGGTCGACGAAGTGTGTTCAGTTGGTTGGTGGTCGAAACGTCTGTCTTTATGCTAAGCGGGCCCTCCTCTCTATAGTTTTGGTACGGTCCCTGCACTGTTGTGTTGTGTGAGCTGCTTCACGCACGCATTCCAAGGTTCTGGTTACCAGTGGTGGAAAAAGTACTCACATTCTTTACTTGAGTAAAAGTCAGGAATTCAAAAATGTTGAGTAAAAGTACAAAATATTGGCGTCAAAATGTAATCAAAGCACCAAAAGTAAAAGTAGGCTAAAATGTTTGAAAATAGCAGATGTACTACAAGCTCACAACACATGGCATCCCGATGTGTTCTGAGCTTGTAGATCTGCTATCTAGAAACAGCCTAGGTATAAAATAGGGCTAAGTGCATGTTTATGTATATTTTATAATATTATAATTTATATCTGCAACGTAACTAGTAACTAAAGTTTTCAAATAATTGTAGTTGAGTAAAAGTACGATATTTGCCTCCATGTAGGCTAGTGGAGTAGGCCTAGAAGTAAAAGTAGGCTATTGGAAATGGGGCCTACTCAAGTAAAGTAGGCTACAATGTGGGCCTACTTAATTACTTTACACCACTATGAGGTGGATACGTGCTTGTTGGTGTGACCAACACACACACACACACACACACACACACACACACACACACACACACACACACACACACACACACACACACACATAGTCAAACACACACACACACACACACACACACACACACACACACACACACACATTATACACAGCTTGGTTTCTGGAAGACAAACAGAACGTATGGAAAGGTTCACAAGGGATACCTGGTAGGCTACATTCTGCTAAAAAGTTAAACATAAGGAAAATCACAACGACACATGTGTGACAAATCTGCTTGCTTGCATATAATAGTCTGCTTTAGGTTGTTCTTTTTTCTGTAGTGGCACACTACAGTTACAGATGAACATGTGAACCTTGGATTTAAAATGTATGTGTAAATATATTTGGTGCATTATAGGTTTATCCAAGGCTCTTTACAGAGATTGTGCATTGTGCATTGCTTTCACCATTCACACACCGATGGCGGAGGAAACCATGCAAGGCACCAACCTGCTCACCAGGGCCGTTTTTAGCTATAGGCGGTATAGGCGCAGAGAGGGCGCAGAGGGGGCGCCGAAATGGAGGGAGTGGACACAAACCGGCCCAAAACCAACTAAAATCACGGCAAAACGCGCAAAAAGCGTGCGCGCCGAGAGCAACTAGGGTTCAGAATCTTGCTCAAGGACTCTTCGATGTTAACTCTGGGGGAGTCCGGGATCGAACTGGGAGCCCGCCGTGTTCTAAGACTGCAACTCTATCTTGCTCAAAGACTCTTCGACGTTAACTCTGGGGGAGTCCGGGATCGAACTGGGAGCCCTCCGTGTTCTAAGACTGCAACTCTACCCCTGTGCCACTACCTCCCCTATCTATACCAGCCACTGTCTATACTTATAGCGTTGTTTCAAAAAGAGGTGGGTGCAATATCAGAAATCCCCATATGGGCCGGCCGTATATAGTTAAGAGGTGGTCTGGGAATTGGAAGGTTGCTGGTTCACCCAGTCTTTGTATCCCTGAGCAGTGGTGGAAAAAGTAAACACTTGAGTAAAAGTACCAACACCACAACGTAGAAATACTCTGTTAGGGCACAGTCACACCAAAGTATAGTTGCCAGCTGATAAGCGGATTCTGCCAATGCATTTCAATAGGAATGGAGCAGATGTTTTGAGAAATCTGCCATTTGTGAATTTCTCCAAATCAAATGTATAAAAATGCTTTGAAAACAGCAGATCTTTAGCTTTCAAAATCTTAACTCAAAATCGTAACTAGTAACTAAGTTTTCAAATAATGGTCCTGGTACATTAGTACAATATTTGCCTCTGAGATGTAGTGAGGTAGAAGTAAAAGTACTCCAGTAAAGTAAAAATGCCTCAGAAGTGTACTTAATCACGGTACTTGAGTAAACTTAAGTTACTTTACTCCACTGCCCCTGACTTTACAATACTGTCACCTTACAGCTGACGGTGCACTCATCTTCGACACCTGAGCAGCCGTCCGTTGGGTGGAGCAGTTAAACTAATTTGGTTCCCCGGGGGGGCCAGGATACTCCCTTTTCTTTCCATAGAGAACACTAGTGCACTCACAACGCAGAGCAGAGCCAGCAGAATGTCACTCATCGCGCTCTGCGGTTATGCAAGTGTAACCCAGGCTTGAATTGACCATGCCTGAGTTTGTAGTATTTCATGGAGTGAATAAATAAGTTCATTTTCAGTTGATTTACAAAGTGCTAAAAACGAGTGCTTTTTGATTTAATACATTTAAGTCATATTGATATACCTTGGTCTACTGTCTACAAGTTGTTAAAATGGGAAGAACAAGCTGTATACATTGAAGGGAAAAAAGGTTGAAAAACGAACAAACAGGGTGTCTTGCAGGAGTCAGCAAAGGTTAAAATTACCTGGCTCTGTGATTGACTCCCTGAGCGGCCAATCACTGAGCTCTGAGTCCTGAATGTCCAGCCCTTTAGTGTGGGACTTCCTGTCATATAAAAGCAGAGAACTTCCTACTTCCTGCATAAACACATGCTGCCATTTCTCATGTGCTGTTGTATACAGAGCAACAGAGAAACTATCTTTTGACATCCACTTGGTAAATATGAGAAATAATCTTCCATTTCGAAACATCCACATTCCCAACGTTGTTATACAACTCCTGATGTGTATATTTTGTTATATTTTGACTTTGTAGAGCAGCTTGTGACCGGGTTGTGCAAATCACTGTCCAGCCAGGTGATTCTGCACTCTGTGCAAGTGATTGCTTTGATCAGCGGTGAGTGAGACCATGACTTGTGTAAAAGAAAACTGATGTTTATGGTTGTGATGTATTAGCCACATAAAGTTGGCAAGGTGTATTTTGTTATGCTGAAACACTGTGATAATTGATTTATTTTGGTTACTGAAGGGAACATTTTCTAAATGTGTATTTTGGGTTGAGTGACTGAAGGGTTAATTTTTAGTGCATCTCTCACCTGTTGCTAGCCAGGGAGAGATATTAGGCACGTTTTGTCCATAAATACCTCAGAGTTACTGCACAAAAATACCATTTGAACAGTTATGGTGCACTTTATTGCAATTTACCTCAGTTCATTGTAGACATTAAAGGAGCATTTCATGTATTTTATTTTTTGGTTAAAAAGAAAACAATTCATTGAATATAGTGAATATTTAAAAGAATTGTGAATAGAAAATAAGCGCTTGGATATTTTTGGAATGGTTTTCAGTGTGCTTACAGTACATGATTACATGAAGAGAAGACATGATTGGACTAATTCATATAAGTTACAAAATATATTAATTCATGCCAATTCATGGAGATTTAAGAACATGGTTTACATGGTGTGTGAGTAACACATACTATTGGGTGTTCTCTGACCTACTATAGGTCAGGTTTTTGGTTGATTCAGATCAAACCACCATCATCCCTGGAGCGTGTGGAGAAGAGGGCGGCGCATCCCTTCCATTGCACCGTGCCAGGTGTATTCCCCACGACCCATCAGAACCATTGATCCCCAGATCTGTTGATTCCCCAGTTCGTGCTGGGGTGGCGAGCTACCCAGAGCCTGAACATTGATGGTGATTCCCCTCCCTCACGGACAGTGGTGGTAGGACAAAGAAACACTATTGTGATTCGGATAAAGGGCCCCAACGAGATCTCACATAAAACTGTTGGGAACTAAAGGTTTCACATTTTGCCGGCTTTTCTTTTTTTGGTTTATTATTTTTCTTATACTGCAGTTGTTGTAATTTTCTTGTGCCCAATTGGTTGTAATAATAAGTGGCCTTTCAACTATTCCAGTTCAACGTTGTCTGTGTCATTATTGATATGCAACACTGGCTCTTAACGATCTAGAGTACTTCTGATACTAGTCCAGCTAAAGATACACACATTGAACATTACATACCTGTACTCCCATTACTATTACGTAACAAGGGTTACAGACTTGGCGAGCTAGCCAGGAGCCAGTATTTTGCATATCAGTTTTGAAATTACTTCCAATATGGACTTTGTGCAAAGTTGTGGTGTGAAAATCCCAAATGCAGTCATTGTTAGCGGGGTAACCGGAAATGCACAACAAGATGACGAGGTCTTTGATTTTCTTAAAAAGTGCGGCAATATTGAACAATTCCTTTATGTTGATGATACCTTGTCCCAATTTTACCAAAACCTGATCGTTGAATACTCGACCGGCGAACCTGTAGAGGTTTTAGCGGCAATTTTGCCACACAGAAATCGCACGGCACAGGGCAGTGTTTATACTGTCAAAGCTTTAAGCAGCGTGTACACTACTGAAATAGGCGGTGACATTACCAAAACTTTCTTAACTGGGCTTAAAACCTTAGCCAAGCTAAGCGGAAATGAGTTTGAGGGGGTGTTGAAAGAAATGATGACTCAGATTAGCCAAGATATTGGAGCTACGGACGCTGTGACCGAAGAGGCCTCACAACAGAATGTTGAGACCACCGTTGTAACCCCGCAGCTCTCCCCCAATGGACAGCCCCCCACTTCCTCCTTAGATGCCCCTCAGAGAAACATTGGCCCAAATGTCACTGACTCGGTCCCGATTACTGGTGTAAGAGCCCTTTCACTTTCAGTAAGTGATCTGAACCCCCCAGATGTACAGAAGGTTGTGGTTGAGCATATCGTGAGAAGGGAGGATGTAAGCCCACATTTGCAGTCTTTAGTAAGGCTCCGTTCCTTCTCCGGCAGGACTCCCAGACCAAACAATGAAACCGATTACGACACTTGGCGCTCGCATGTTGAGCTGCTCCTGAAAGATCCTAGCATTTCTCCTCTTCAGATATCCAGGAGGATTCTGGAGAGTTTGCTTTCACCTGCGGCTGATGTAGTTAAAGGGCTTCGGCCTGATTCAATGCCTTTAACCTACCTCCAGTTGCTCGATTCAGCCTTTGGCACTGTCGAAGAAGGCGAAGAGCTTTTCGCCCGGTACTTGAACACTTATCAAGATCCTCTAGAGAAGTCCTCTACTTACCTCCATCGGCTACAGACAGCTCTTAACACTGCAGTGAAAAGGGGTGGAGTCTCACCAAATGATGTAGACAACCATCTTCTCAAACAGTTCTGTAGGGGGTGTTTCGATTTCACTCTGCTCTCTACTCTGCAGCTTGAACAAAAGAGACGCAACCCACCTGCATTTTCAGAACTCCTGCTAATGGTGCGCACTGAAGAGGATAGACAGCAGCAAAAAGCTAGTCGTATGAAGAAACACTTTGGTGCCACAAAGCAGCGAGCCCAACTTCAGTCTCAGGGTGCATGTGCCTGGGCAGAGCCAGAGGAGAACCCAGTAGTTGTTCCCAATGCTATTGAGGATCTCGCGAAGCAGGTGGCAAGCCTGCAAAGTCAATTAACCACCTTCATGACTCAGAAAATGAACAAAGGTGCTAATAACAAGGGAGCTGAAAAGAAGTCCCAGAGCCAAGCACCAGACAAAGACAACGCAAATACAGACACACAGAAGCAGACAAAGGGAAGGCAGAAAGGCAAACCTAGACCCTGGTACTGCTTTAACTGCGGAGAAGACGGGCACATCTCCCCGTCTTGCACTGGAACTGCAAATCCTGCCTTAGTGGCTGAAAAGAAAAAGAAATTGGAAGAGAAACGGCAGGCATGGGAGGCACGAAACAACTCCAATTCTCAGTTAAACGACTAGCAGTTCCTGTTGTGGGACAAACAGGAGCTGGGAACAGTCAACGTCCCCCAGACTTGAATGCCAAGAGCGAGGCTCAAGTATGTGCCAGCTTAGAACAGTCAGATAACACCCGTCCATTTAAACTCCCTAAGGGTTTGATTGGTACTAAGAGTACAGCCCTAGTTAAAATAAAAGATGAAGATGTTAACTGTCTGCTTGACACGGGCTCGCAAGTCACAACAGTTCCCCAGTCATTCTACGAACAACATTTCTCAGAGCAAGAGATTAAGCCACTGTACAACCTCCTAGAGGTGGAGGGAGCGGCTGGGCAGTCTGTTCCCTACTTAGGTTACATTGAATTGGCCTTAACTTTTCCAAAAGAGTTTGTAGGGACACCAGTTGATGTAACTACACTTGCCCTAGTCGTCCCTGATATTAAAGTCACTACAGAGTCCCTTGTATTGATAGGCACAAATGCCCTTGATGTGCTGTATGACGTCTACTCCCAAGCTGGAATGACACACCAGCCGACTCTGGAAGGCTATAGAGCAGTCCTCAAAATACTTGAGGTGAGACACCAACAGACAAGCAACACGGTGCCTCGTGGTGCAGTGAGGCTACAAGGAAAGTGCACTCAAGTCATCCCAGCTGGCGAAACTGTTGTGCTGGAAGGAATTGCCTCAGTGAATGGATTACAGAATGAGAAGTCTGTTGTCATTGAGCATCCATCTTCACCCTCCTTGCCGGGTGGCTTGCTAGTGAAAACTGGCTTAGTCGATCTTCCCCAACGGCAGCCCTACAAGCTACCGGTTGTGATCTGTAATGAGTCCAACCACGATATTGTCATTCCTGCAAAATGTACAATAGCAGAGATCTGTACTTACCAGAGCATCTTGTTAAAAGAGCACAGTGTGGTCAAGTCAGCAGAACCCTCCCAAAACCCCACCTTAGCTTTCAACTTTGGTGAATCCCCAATTCCCCCTGAATGGAAGGAACGCATCACTCGGCAGCTCAACAACATGCCTGACGTGTTTGCGCAACATGATCTGGACTTTGGCCGGACAGATAAAGTAAGACACCACATAAAGCTCTCAGACGAAGCTTCTTTCAAGCAGCGTGCTCGACCGATACACCCACAAGATATCAAAGCAGTTCGAAAACACATCCAAGAGCTTCTTGACACTGGAGTTATCAGAGAGTCAGAGTCCCCATTCTCGTCACCAATTGTGGTGGTCCGAAAAAAGAACGGCCAGGTCCGGTTGTGCATTGACTACAGACGTCTGAATCTTCAGACCATAAAGGATGCATACTCTCTCCCAAAACTAGAAGATACATTCTGTGCACTCAACGGCTCCCAATGGTTCTCTGTCCTCGATTTGAAATCAGGGTTCTATCAGATAGAAGTTGAGGAGGCGGACAAACCAAAGACTGCTTTCGTTTGCCCCCTCGGCTTCTGGGAGTTCAATCGCATGCCTCAGGGTGTGACGAATGCCCCTAGTACATTTCAAAGATTAATGGAAAAGTGCATGGGAGATATGCACCTGAAGGATGTTTTAGTCTTCATTGACGACTTGATTGTGTTCTCAAGAACGCTAGAAGAGCACGAAGAGAGGTTGATGAAGGTACTCTCTCGCCTCAGAGAATTCGGTCTTAAACTGTCCCCGGAGAAGTGTGTCTTCTTTCAGACATCAGTCCGTTACCTTGGCCACGTGGTGTCCAGGGAGGGAGTTCAAACCGATCCAGAGAAGATCACTGCTCTTAAGACTTGGCCAGTCCCCCAGAAACTGCGAGAATTAAGATCATTCCTTGGGTTTGCCGGGTACTATAGGAGATATGTGAAGGGCTACTCCAGTATCGTGAAGCCACTTCATGACCTCACCTCAGGCTACCCCCCTTCTCAAAAGAAAGCCAAATTGAAACAGAAATCAGACCAATACCGAAACCCGAAAGAGCTCTTTGGAGAGCGATGGTCCCCTGCTTGCCAGCAAGCATTTGAGCTAGTTATCCACAATCTCACCACTGCCCCTGTGTTGGGTTTTGCGGATCCTCAGAAGCCCTACATACTACACACCGATGCCAGCACCACCGGGCTCGGTGCTGTCTTGTATCAAGAGCAAGAAGGCCAGCTTCGTGTGATAAGCTATGCAAGCAGAGGGTTGTCACGAAGTGAGAGTCGCTACCCAGCGCATAAATTAGAATTTCTGGCGCTCAAGTGGTCAGTCACTGAAAAGTTCAGCGATTACTTATATGGCAACCACTTCACTGCCATTACAGACAGTAACCCCCTGACATATATACTGACCTCTGCAAAACTGGACGCGACGAGTTATAGGTGGTTGGCAGCACTATCTACATTCTCGTTCAAACTCGTCTACCGCCCAGGAAAGCAGAACGGTGATGCAGACGGCTTGTCCCGCAGGCCTCATGGGGAGTTGGCAGACGATTCTAAGTCTCAAAAAGAGAGAGAACGCATTCTCCAGTTCACCCAAGAACACCTTTCTGATCCAGACAACACCGATGCAGTTGACCAGGAAGTTGTGCAAGCAATCTGCGAGAGACAACTTATCTACAGTGTCAATCCTGACGACCCCAGTAGTGCTGATAATGTTGCCTTAGTTGAATGTCTTGCAATCTCCGCTGATGCTGTACCTGACAGCTATGGACAAGAGGATCAGTCTGGAGGATTGCCAGCTATCCCCCATCTAACTGAAACAGAGCTCATAGACAAACAGAGAGCTGACCAGTGCATAAGGCATGTCATTGCCCAAATTGAAAATGGTGACAAACCACCTCCCACCTTACGGAGTGAACTCCCTGACCTTCCACTCCTCCTGAGAGAACTAAACCGGCTTGAGCTTTTGGATAATATCCTGTACAGGCGACGCCAAGAAGGTTCCAATACAACTTACCAGCTTGTACTTCCAGCTGAGCTTCGTGATACAGTCCTGACCAGCCTACACGACCATATGGGTCACATGGGGGTGGACCGTACAATGGATCTTGTAAGGACTAGGTTCTACTGGCCGAGGATGGCTGTGGATGTGGAGCGGAAGGTGAAGACTTGTGGCAGGTGTGTACGGAGGAAGGCACAGCCTGAGAGAGCTGCACCCCTGGTTAACATTAACACCACAAGACCTCTTGAGCTCCTTTGTATGGACTACCTCTCTCTCGAACCTGACAGAAGTGGAACCAAAGACATTCTTGTGATCACGGACCACTTTACCAAATTTGCGGTTGCCATTCCTACAGCTAATCAGAAGGCCCGCACAGTTGCGAAGTGTCTGTGGGAGAACTTTATGGTGCACTATGGGATGCCAGAAAAATTACATAGTGACCAGGGCCCGGACTTTGAGTCCCGCTTGATAAAAGAACTCTGTCAGGTGGCTGGCATACACAAAGTAAGGACTACCCCGTACCACCCCAGGGGAAACCCTGTTGAGCGCTTTAATCGCACCTTACTAGACATGCTGGGCACTCTTCAGAACCAAGATAAGTCCCATTGGCGTGACTTTGTAAAACCCCTGGTCCACGCCTACAATTGCACCAGAAATGACGTGACAGGTTTCACTCCGTACGAGCTAATGTTTGGGCGCCAGCCTCGCCTGCCGGTTGATTTGGCGTTTGGACTGCCAGTGCGTGAGAGTCGACCTACATCACATTCTGACTATGTGAAAAACCTCAAGTCAAGGCTTGAAGAAAGCTATAAAATAGCCATGGACAATGCTGCCAAGATAGCACACAAGAACAAAACAAGGTTTGACAGGCGTGTAACTGCCTCAGACTTGGATGTTGGAGACCGAGTACTGATCAGAAATGTCCGTATCCGGGGAAAGCATAAGATCTCAGACAAGTGGGAGTCAACTATCCATGTAGTGGTGAGCAAAGCAGGTACCCTCCCTGTCTATACTGTCAGACCTGAAAACAAGGATGGTCCTCTGAGAACACTGCATAGGGACTTACTTCTCTCATGTGGATACCTGCCTGCAGAGGAAAGCAGTGAGCCTGTCCAGCAGTCTGCAAGGCGCAGACCGACAACTCGTGCGAATCCGGCTGCAGATGCCGATCATCCCTCAGAGGAAGAGGATGATGATATAGTTCCAGGCTACTGGTTCAACCAATCCCCGAATACTCAGGTCCCCACAGTCCATGAAAGTCCAGTGCAGCCTGATCCACCTATGTTTACTGAGCAAGATACACCGCATACTGTACCTCCAGGCGTATGTCCCGCCGAGAGTCCAGTGAATGCCCGAAATGTTGATTGCAGTCCTGACACTGAGAACTTACCTGATACCGAGAACAGTGACCTACCTGAAACAGAATGCCCCGTGGAAAGAGGAAACTTACCTGATGATGTTGACATCCAGAATGAACAGCTTCCGGTGCTCTCTGACATGTCAGAGAGTGAAGAGGAGACAGATGGAACAAGAAATGTAGAGTCTGAAGAGGAAAGAATGGACACGTTGGATGAAGCGGAGACAGTAACTGAGAACGAGCCAGAGGAAAACACAGGGGTATCCGCCTCTGTCAGGAGATCTGAGAGAAGCCGTCAGCCTACGAGGCGACTTGACTATGCTGAACTTGGAAATCCCTTGGTCACAGTGGTCAAATCATTTTACCATGGGCTGTCCCTTGCCCCATTCCCCCAAACAATGATCGTGTAACCGTTACCATGTCCGGGGACGTACATGAGTTCAGCAGGGGAGGAAGTAACCCAGGCTTGAATTGACCATGCCTGAGTTTGTAGTATTTCATGGAGTGAATAAATAAGTTCATTTTCAGTTGATTTACAAAGTGCTAAAAACGATTTAAGAGTGCTTTTTGATTTAATACATTTAAGTCATATTGATATACCTTGGTCTACTGTCTACAAGTTGTTAAAATGGGAAGAACAAGCTGTATACATTGAAGGGAAGAAAGGTTGAAAAACGAACAAACAGGGTGTCTTGCAGGAGTCAGCAAAGGTTAAAATTACCTGGCTCTGTGATTGACTCCCTGAGCGGCCAATCACTGAGCTCTGAGTCCTGAATGTCCAGCCCTTTAGTGTGGGACTTCCTGTCATATAAAAGCAGAGAACTTCCTACTTCCTGCATAAACACATGCTGCCATTTCTCATGTGCTGTTGTATACAGAGCAACAGAGAAACTATCTTTTGACATCCACTTGGTAAATATGAGAAATAATCTTCCATTTCGAAACATCCACATTCCCAACGTTGTTATACAACTCCTGATGTGTATATTTTGTTATATTTTGACTTTGTAGAGCAGCTTGTGACCGGGTTGTGCAAATCACTGTCCAGCCAGGTGATTCTGCACTCTGTGCAAGTGATTGCTTTGATCAGCGGTGAGTGAGACCATGACTTGTGTAAAAGAAAACTGATGTTTATGGTTGTGATGTATTAGCCACATAAAGTTGGCAAGGTGTATTTTGTTATGCTGAAACACTGTGATAATTGATTTATTTTGGTTACTGAAGGGAACATTTTCTAAATGTGTATTTTGGGTTGAGTGACTGAAGGGTTAATTTTTAGTGCATCTCTCACCTGTTGCTAGCCAGGGAGAGATATTAGGCACGTTTTGTCCATAAATACCTCAGAGTTACTGCACAAAAATACCATTTGAACAGTTATGGTGCACTTTATTGCAATTTACCTCAGTTCATTGTAGACATTAAAGGAGCATTTCATGTATTTTATTTTTTGGTTAAAAAGAAAACAATTCATTGAATATAGTGAATATTTAAAAGAATTGTGAATAGAAAATAAGCGCTTGGATATTTTTGGAATGGTTTTCAGTGTGCTTACAGTACATGATTACATGAAGAGAAGACATGATTGGACTAATTCATATAAGTTACAAAATATATTAATTCATGCCAATTCATGGAGATTTAAGAACATGGTTTACATGGTGTGTGAGTAACACATACTATTGGGTGTTCTCTGACCTACTATAGGTCAGGTTTTTGGTTGATTCAGATCAAACCACCATCATCCCTGGAGCGTGTGGAGAAGAGGGCGGCGCATCCCTTCCATTGCACCGTGCCAGGTGTATTCCCCACGACCCATCAGAACCATTGATCCCCAGATCTGTTGATTCCCCAGTTCGTGCTGGGGTGGCGAGCTACCCAGAGCCTGAACATTGATGGTGATTCCCCTCCCTCACGGACAGTGGTGGTAGGACAAAGAAACACTATTGCGATTCGGATAAAGGGCCCCAACGAGATCTCACATAAAACTGTTGGGAACTAAAGGTTTCACATTTTGCCGGCTTTTCTTTTTTTGGTTTATTATTTTTCTTATACTGCAGTTGTTGTAATTTTCTTGTGCCCAATTGGTTGTAATAATAAGTGGCCTTTCAACTATTCCAGTTCAACGTTGTCTGTGTCATTATTGATATGCAACACTGGCTCTTAACGATCTAGAGTACTTCTGATACTAGTCCAGCTAAAGATACACACATTGAACATTACATACCTGTACTCCCATTACTATTACGTAACAAGGGTTACACAAGGCATGGGTCACATTTTCCCATATAGTGACACTCCACTTGCTCCTCGAGAAGACACCACAAAACACCACATTTTCATTTCCCCAGACAGCCGGTTGACTGACAACATTATGAACCACATGCATGTTAATTTGCTGTTTTGGAAACACAATCCTGGTCAGTGGTTCTGAACCAGTGGTCCAGGGACAACCAATGGTCAGTCACACAGTCAGTTACACTACAGAATGTAGAATGATTGATCAATGTTTGCCCGTTATCTCTCCTATGGCACCACATCAATACAGCATGGAATTGTGGACAAAATCTACGTCAACAAAATATTAAAAGTTTTGGTTCTGAGAGGCTAAATCTCATCAAATGGTGGTCCGCGGCTCAAATGCAGATAAATAATGGACCTTGATATGAAAAGGGTTGAAAACCACTGATCTATCTTACATAATGGACCGTCCAGCTCAGTGCAATGGTGGTGCTGTGGTGAGCTATTTGTTCCACCCGAGCAGCACTCTGAAGCGTATTGGAAAGCAGTGAATGTGGCACTGTGAATTGTGGCATTCATTCCCAATCACCCTACAGCTGAACCAGGCTTGTACTTCACCCGCTTGACTGGATCAAACAAAAAGGGCATTGGCTCTCCCCGACTGGGCATACACTCACCTGCTATACAGCAGAACCCGGTGGTCTCTCTGGGCCTTTTCAGAAGAAACGCAGTAGGGGGGTTGGTGCCAGTGGTTCAAAAAGCATCATTATTCATACAGCTGCAAAGAGGCTAATTAATGAGATGGCTTTCATAAACATTAGTTGTTCTGATGAAATCTGGACTATGAGAAGTGCAACACGGAGGGTAGGCACTGCAAAACCAGCATCACCTGTATCGAATTGTATTGCACCATGTTGTCTTACTGCACCAGTTGTTTTTGTTTGCTTTTGTTTATCTATCGTATATGTATGGCAACAAGTGGAGTGTTTAACTTCCAATATCCTTTATTGATTTCCTCTCCCAGTCTCGGAAGAGTAGTTCCGGAGTGGTGGAGTGAATGGTCCTGTCTTTCCCTAATGGGACTGATCGTCATCGTGGGTAGCCACTGGGATGTTAAGTCGGGACTTGATCAACCCTGGCCGGGTCACCCAAGTGAGGGGTATGATTTTGCGAGACCCGAAACCCTGATGAGCTTGGGCTACATCACTGAGGATACGTCCCAGGTGCATCAATGCAATGTTTTTCTTTTGTTATAGTTGCTCCACACCACAATGCAAAGGTGCTTTTTTGCCATGAAATGTCATGACAGTAGGCCTACAATAACATGTATGTTGTCAAGGCAAAGTAAACAACACTCACTATCTGTGTAACATTGTCTGTAGCCTACTTATTAGCTTCCCGGTGTCACGCACCAACAATCTACGAGCTCTCAACATGTCTAGATCTGCTTCTTTCTGCTAATCAGATCTATTATGTTTACTACAGTATCTTCATCGGATTGCATCACGTTGTCACCTTGTAGATTTGCTACTTTCTGCATGTGTATTACCGGTGCATAACAAAGCATAAATGAGTTGTTTGTTTGCGTGGGGAAGAGGGTATATTCTTGTTTCCCTTCTGTATCTCCGCTGCAGCCCTGCCTGCACTGCCATGTGTAGCTGTAGCTCAATCATCAGTCATCCACACCCACATTTTTCACAAACCACAAAGGGACCATATCTTATCATCTCGCAGCAGCTGAGCTTCAGCTGAGCGGAGTCAGAGGACACGGCACGCACATGCGCATGGGCATCACCACATTCAACCTGAGCTGTTTCTGACCCAAAGTGACCTTAGCCATTCAATCAATCCTGGGCCGAGGCTGCTGTGCATCAATCTGTCTGATGCTGCAAATACATGATGAAGTAGCACTCTGTTGGCAGGGAACTGCCAACAGCGGATCGTGAAAAATGTGATATGTGGTCATTTCATTTGTACCATTACTATTCCCTGATTGGTCTTGTTGTGTGTGTGTGTGTGTGTGTGTGTGTGTGTGTGTGTGTGTGTGTGTGTGTGTGTGTGTGTGTGTGTGTGTGTGTGTGTGTGTGTGTGTGTGTGTGTGTGTGTGTGTGTGCGCGCGCGCGTGCATGTTGGTACTTACTTAAGGTGCTTAAGTAGGCCTACCAACGTCTTAAGGATGCTATTATAGAGCTTGGTTACAAATGTAAAGTTCTTGTGTTCATATTTGGAAGCCTCTGTAATGTTCATAACTCACAACTCAGTTGTGAGAGGCCTGCATATTGCAGGAATGCCCAGGCATTGGCAAAATTCTGTTTGGTGTCAGTGATAATTGGCATGCAGTCGTGTGTGTGTGTGTGTGTGTGTGTGTGTGTGTGTGTGTGTGTGTGTGTGTGTGTGTGTGTGTGTGTGTGTGTGTGCAGGACACAATGAACCACAATATAACCATAACAAGCAGGCTTTTAATCAATGACAAATAAATCATTGGTTATTTGTCACCAAAAACAAAAGCCACTTTTTTCTTTTCTTTTTTTTTACCCTGCAGTCCACAGAACAATGGCCGCCTTTCACAGCGTGGTACAGGTGCTGTTTATTTTCTGATAAGCCAACAGCAGACTGGCTGTGTAGAGGCTAGCCAGCAGGTATATGTGGAGCAATATGTCTTGGCACTGCATGCACCAGTTTCACGGGAAAGACAACTCTGCAAAAGTCTGTAAAAGTGTGCTCATTTCACCAACCATGCACATACTGTAGTCACAATAATTGTTCTGTTCCTTTTTTTAAGAGAAACAACAACAACAACAACACATACCACAATCGGTTTAAATGTTGTGTTACTAATCATATCAAAACAGCAGGCATCCATAATGAGATATCCACACAACCGTGGATTTTGTGAATAATCTCTTATAGCTCAGCGTTGGCATGACCATACCGGTAGGCTAGCGGTCTTTTGGCACTTGCCTCTTGCCACGGACATATTTGTCCGTGTACGGATGTATAGATGACCCCTGCCATGCAGGTTCCAATATGGATCCTAATGATAAATAAAATAAATAATAAATGTTACTTTGGCAATGTAAATGTACATTTTATCGTGCCATTATTGAATTGATTAGAACGTGATCAGAATGATGGTATTCAGGGACGTGCAGAGAATGTTAGAGAGGCAGGGGCTGAAATTTCTAAAAGGGCCTTTTGGTGGACATATCGAAAATAGCTTGGAGGTCGGCTATTTTTGGTATGTGATACCACGAACCAAGTGAATACTGGAGATATGGCACGGATTTCTGCACAGAGAGGGAAAGTCTTTTAACATAAAATGCTGCATTCAAGTTCAGGAGAGTTTGGACAAGGAAATTCTCTTGAATGCTGCCTTCAGGTATGGTGACATTTGCATTTCTTTAACCATAGTAAAAACTGCATTCGTGGTCTGGAGAGGGCACTTTTTACAGTCAGATAAAGGGGCAGACGCTCAAGCCCCCTTTGATGTCTATGTGTGCACGTGCCCGATGGTATTTGAGCTTGCCACGCATGAGGGAGGAGCTGCTTCCTGTTCACCAGACTATTGCCCAGGTCATGTGCACAGCCAGTCACACCTCTGTGATCTAGTTCCCTGTTCAGTGGGTCCCTTAGCTTCATTTTCACATGCTCATTCACTCTCACAATTTGCTGCCTCTCTCTCCCTCTCCCTCTCCCTCTCTCTCTCCCTCCCTCCCTCTCTCTCCCTCTCTCTCTCTCTCTCTGTGTCTCTCATGCATGTAATCAGTCTTGCTGTCTTTCTCTCTGTATCTCTTCACGCACATGGTCTTTCTCTCATGTGAACTCTCTCTCACTCTCTCTGTCCCTCTGTCTAAGCGAGTCCTATTATATGGGCATGTCACAATAGGTGAACACTCAGCTATTTTCGCTATACTGTATGCACAGTATAGGTACGTACAGTAGGCTACAACAAAGTATATGGGGGTAAGTGGTTAATTCCTCTGCTGCTCCTTTTCAACTCTTGTCTGCTCTTGTTTTGTTTAGATATCTATACATCCACACACTTCCAAATCCTCAGATATTCTGCTCTGTCAATATTGTTTTATTCAAACCTTTTTCAAAACACTTAATTCCAAGTCTGTCATTTTCAAAGCCTTGCCAGGCCTTGAAAAGATATTGTATATCTTTTCTCCAGGAACCTCATGACCGTGGGAACCCTGCACACTAGTGATGCGCGGATAGGCTTTTGAAGTCATCCGAATCCATCCGCGCAAATTCATTATCCGCCCATTATCCAACCGCATTAATTATATCATCCAATTTATAAATCCGCACCATCCTCATCCGCAACTTCAAAAGTATTATTATTATTATTACCCTTATTATTAGGCTAATATTATTTTCTGGTAGGCTATTCCCTGTTAGTTTTCTTAGTTGTGCGATCACAGAAATGCATTGATCTAGCCTACGGAATGTCTCCGTTCGTCTTTTTTTTTCTTTTTTCTTTTTTTTGGAGTCGGTGCTGCGCGTCGATGCAGACAGACATGCAGGCAGACAGAGTCAGACACACGAGAGAAAGAGAGCGAGGGAGAGAGCGAAAGAGAGAGGAACAAACACAACTTAGTGGGAAGTTTAACTTACCTACTGTACAGTACTTTACAATATGGACTATGGAGCTGAGAGAGATTCACTTTTTAGCGCAGCGAGACCAGAGGTAATGAGTGCGACGATGCATGCCGTGATGCCGTTTAAGTGGACACAGCTGTTTAGTTTATTTTGCTTTTTATTGATAGATATATTAGGCCATAATTTATTTCCTGCATTATTTCATCCGCGGATATCCGAAATTAATTAATAATTATATTTGATTGATCCAAATCCGACTGCACCGCGGATCACCGCGGTCCACCGCGGCTAAAACCGCTATCCGCGCATCTCTACTGCACACACACGATATACATAGTAGGGTGGACTCAGGTAATGTGGGCCATCAGGTAATGTGAGCCAGCCATAGTTTCAGGCTCCTAGCAACTGTGCCTTTAAATCTTTGCAGCCAATGGCTGCACATGTTCTTGCCACAGCTGTGCTTGACACCAACAAGTGATTTGATTGGTCCATAGTCGTTTTGATGGGAGGAGCTAAGCCACACAACAAGACCTGCTGGAAGAATTTGCAAGGTGGGTGCAGAGACACAAAGTTTTAACTTGAGATTGCTAAGGATACTACATCAATGAAAACAAATGCACATTTATAAAAACTGGTGCAAAATGTGTGTTAAGATGTCCTTTACCAGGCATGATGTTGATATTTTGCTTAATGAAATCATTTTTCATAAATAATGACGTTTTTGTAAGTGGCTCACATTACCATAGTCAATTGTGGTGAAAGCTTAGCTGGGCCAGCTTAGGTGGGCCACCTTCATTAGCATTATGTTTTGTGTTAGCTTAGGTGGGCCACCTCCAGAAATGAGCCCTGGGGGTCCCTGGGGGTCCCTGGAGGTGGTCCCCGGGCGGCAGTGCTCGGAGGCCCGCCAGGGACCTCCGGTGGTGGTCCCTGGTGGTCCCTGGTGGTCCCTGGCTGTCCCCAGGCCCTGTTTTGGGGGCCTGGAGCCGGCCCTGGGGGTCCCTGGAGGTGGTCCCCGGGCGGCAGTGCTCGGAGGCCCGCCAGGGACCTCCGGTGGTGGTCCCTGGTGGTGCCTGGTGGTCCCTGGCCGTCCCCAGGCCCTGTTTTGGGGGCCTGGAGCCGGCCCTGGGGGTCCCTGGAGGTGGTCCCCGGGCGGCAGTGCTCGGAGGCCCGCCAGGGACCTCCGGTGGTGGTCCCTGGTGGTCCCTGGCCGTCCCCAGGCCCTGTTTTGGGGGCCTGGAGCCGGCCCTGGGGGTCCCTGGAGGTGGTCCCCGGGCGGCAGTGCTCGGAGGCCCGCCAGGGACCTCCGGTGGTGGTCCCTGGCCGTCCCCAGGCCCTGTTTTGGGGGCCTGGAGCCGGCCCTGGGGGTCCCTGGGGGTCCCTGGAGGTGGTCCTCGGGCGGCAGTGCTCGGAGGCCCGCCAGGGACCTCCGGTGGTGGTCCCTGGTGGTGCCTGGTGGTCCCTGGCCGTCCCCAGGCCCTGTTTTGGGGGCCTGGAGCCGGCCCTGGGGGTCCCTGGGGGTCCCCGGAGGTGGTCCCCGGGCGGCAGTGCTCGGAGGCCAGGCAGGGACCTCCGGGGACCCCCGCTGGTGGTCCCTGGTGGTCCCTGGCCGGCCAGAGTGGTGCAAAGGCCCGCTTTTGGGGGCCTGGCGCCGGCCCTGGGGGTCCCTGGGGGTCCCCGGAGCTCCCCAGGCCCGGTTTTTGGGGCCTGGCGCCGGCCCTGGGGGTCCGCGGGGGTCCGCGATGGCACCATCGTGTGCGGGGCGGCGAGCCGGTTCCAACGGTACCATTATTGAAATTAAATTCAATGAATGAAATTAAATTGACCTCCAAATCTTGTTTGACTGTTTTGCTTTGATTTGCTTTGGCTCATTATAGCAGATGAGTGGCTCACATTACCTTATTAGGGTTAGGGTAAGATGGGCCACTGACAAAAATATGATTTAATATAAAAATACACTAGATATGCAAAATATAAGCATTGTTTCTGGTTAAGGCCGTCTACATATATATATTATATATATTTTTTATCGATGTGCATTTGTTTTTTATTCACTTGTCAAACTTATAACTGACAAATTAGATATGTTTGGACAATGCAATTCTCCTCTGCAGGCTAGTTTTGAGACATTGCTCTTCCCACCAAAACAACCAAACAACTCAAATTTTGATTGTTTTGTGTCAAGTACAGTTGTGGCAAGAAACATGTGCAGTCATTGGCTGTTAAATTTTAAAGAGCTAGGAATTAATGGGGTCAACCCTAAAGTGGCCCATTTTAGCTGATCAGGTGGCCTAAAATACCTGAAAAGTGTTAATCTTGAAAATGTGTGACATTTTAAGCTTAAACATTAAAAAAAAAATAACCATCTAATTTTCCTACATACATTTAACACAAATATATTAAGGACAGTCTATATTAACTATAAAAAATACATTCAGCGTTCTGCACTGCTTTTTCTTAGTTTCCCAGGCGATTTACCAAAAAGCGGCCCACATTACCTGAGTCCACCCCTATGTGTGCATTCTCACACACATGCACTGGCATAACTGCACGGCCGCATACAGCGTGCACAACCACATAGCCACCATAAATAAGCATACATGCACTCATGCAAACATCTTTCCTTCCTTCAGTCTTCACAGCAGCTGTTTTAATTTCCGGGACGTCTAGTTTGATGCGTTGGGCCAGGCCGTGGCCCCGGCCCCTCATTTGATATGATGTTTCATCTCGGAACCCCAAACGTTTCATCTCGGAACCCCAAATTACACTATAAAATCATCACTTAACTTTGAGAGTGTACAAATGGAACCAAATAAACCCTCGCAGGTCCATTTGGTTCAATTTGTACACTCTCTGAGATTTGATTCCTTTGGTACCTAAATGGTAAATGGTGCATGTAATGTGCCTTTATCCAAGGCTCTTCACAGAGATTGTGCATTACATTCACCCATTCACACACCGATGGCAAAGGAAACCACGCAAGGCACCAACCTGCTTATCCGGAGCAATTAGGGGTTCAGTGTCTGAAGGACACTTCGACACTAACTCTGGGGGAGCCCGGGATCGATCTGGGAACCTTACGGTTGCCAAGTGGCCACTCCCCGGATCCACTGCTACCCCTACCTATCCTGGGCATAGAAACAGGCGAAGAAAAGCAGATCTACAAACCCATGTGTGGCCCTTAACTATAATGATATATTATCTTTGGTTGAGTCATAGTGACTACACCGTTAATTAACAGGAATTAATGATGAACTCATGATAAATGCATGATTAATTAATGTATGAGTTTAAATTAGTTGTCCCATATGAGGAACTGTTATATCATATAATTAATCTCTCAAGGCAGACTCTGATACATCATCAAATGAAGAGGAACAAAGTCAACAAAACAGAGAGGGTGTTCCCTTTTATTTGACGATGGTTAGCCAGAATGCCATATAATCGATATTGCAGCTCTAGATCAGCGGTTAGCACTGTTGCTTATAGGCCTAGTCATGTACCTGACAAAGACCACATGGCTCGAAACGTGCATATTGTACACTGAATAAAACAACATCTGTACGCCACATAATCTATAGCACTGTTGCCTTACAGCAAGAAGGTTGTGGGATCACATCCCACTGGGCCATTTCTGTGTGGAGTCTGCATGTTCGCGTGGGTTTGCTCCGGTTTCCAATCCTCCCACACCAAAAGACATGCACGCTAAAGACGCATACTCCTGCTAAGACCCTTATGCTTGCAAGTCACTGATCTGAACGGTACGTTTATGCACTGAGCTTTCTCCATTCAACGTTTTTTTTTTTTTTTTTTCTAAATTTTTATCCCACGATTTTTGTAACCCATTTTTTCACCCGGTGCCAATTGCCTAAGCTGTAATCCTGGGCTCTGCTCTCCCTCTGCCAACCTGGGGAGGGCCCTGAACTGAGCTCATGCTTCCTTCAGTGCATGAGGAGTGAGCAGGCCGCTTCTTATCACCTGACAGGGGGAGCTTCCCCGGTTGGACGTAGCGCGTGGAAGGAACACGTTATTCCAACCAGTTCCAGTCCCCTCCATCAGGCGCCCCGGCTGGCCAGGGGGAGGCTTTATAGAGACCAGGATTACTGCATGTTTTTGTGAGGGTATCTACCCTAGGAGACACGGGGAGAACATGCAAACTCCACACAGAAAGGCCCTTTTGCCAACCCCACCTAGGGTGTGGGCACTGATGACGCGGAGGAGGGAACACGCCCCCAGCTCCCACAGCATCCCCCGGCGGGAATCGAATCCAGGACCTTCTAGCTGTGAGGCGACAGCACTACTGACTGCGCCACCGTGCCCCCCCCCCCCCCCCCCCCCCCTCCATTCAACGTTTTGGCGCCCGTGTGCATGTCGCAGCTGCACCCTTGAGATTGACCGGGACCGTACCTATATGTTCCCCAGATTCTATGTTCCCCAGGTTCTATGTTCCCCAGGTTCTATGCTTCCCATTTACCCCCACAAAAAAGGTTCTATGTTCCCCGCTTACCCAAAAAAGGTTCTACGTTCCCCAGGTTCTATGTTCCCCACTTACCCCCACAAAAAGGTTCTATGTTCCCCGCTCAACTTAAAAAAGGTTCTGTGTTCCCCACTTATCCAAAAATGCAGTGAACATCCCTTTCTAATTATTAATAACAACTCAAAACACACAATAATGGGGAGAAATTACGAATACTAGTGGGACAGGGGGGACTAGGGACATCTGGACACCATACCTTTGTTATGACTGTGCATCTGGACGAGTGGGTACCTGGACATCTGGGCAATGGGGATATGTGGGCATTTGGACGAGTGGGCACATAGACGAGTGGGCACTTAGGGGTGGATCCCCCTGGGAGCTTCAGACGGTGTGCTGTCCTTCTTCTATCTCCACTTAGGGGTGGAGACATCTAGGCACCTGGGCACCTACATTAGGATTGCCCACATGTTCTTAGTGCCCACTGCCCAGATGTCCCACCATTTCCTGCATTTGAGTTGGTAACATAATTATACTTATTTTACTGTAGATCCTTTTTTTGGTTGAGAGGGGAACATAGAACCTGGGGAACATATAACCTTTTTTGGGGGGAAGTGGGGAACATAGAACCTGGGGAACATAGAACCTAGGGAACATAGAGTGGACCCCGATTGACCAACCCAGTATTGGATTGACAGAAATCATACAGAAATGTTATTACAACGTTTCAAACGAACGGTTATAGATGTGAAATTTATTTTAAAAATCCAGCAACTATGTGGTCTTGTTTTGTGACTAAAATGTATAGATTTTGTCTAATCAAGTTACGCTATGGAGACGGTGTGACAGCTCAAAAAAAGAGATTTGATTCCTACAGTGTAGTTACTAATGTTTGTTTTTGCATAAGAGTTTGATTTCACCATTTGCAGATCCTGATCTGGATCGTTAAACCAGTCCAGAATGTCTTCCAAATTAATAGTAAAAAAGAAGAAAAAATAGAAAAAATAAGTTTTATATACAAAACAAGGTTTTATAATGTTACATTTAGGCATAATCTACGTTGTCTGCATTCTTCTGTGTGCTAAATAGGTGACCTTCAGACCTGTCAATGATAAGATTGTTTTGAAATATCAATTCCTAATCAAAGGAGTAACTATTGAACATAATCTGAGTTACTGTATATCATGGCAAGGTAACTACATACAGTAAGCAAAGTGTGTTTTCGATTTACTTACTAGTGGCTTATATTACAGACAATTGGACAATATACCGGTAATTATTTGTGCGACATTCTGGTCATCACAAAAGTGTCAATGTGCTGAATAGCATTCCATATTTGGGAATTGTTTTTATACTTCCAACACTAGGTCTGTTACGTCACTCACAGGCTTATATAAAGACATTACTACATTTGTTGGACAGTGCTAGTACGTACAAGATTTGATGGGTAGCGATATATAAGAGTGTCATGCGTGAGCCGCCCTAACAGATACAATCATGTACATGTATAATGAGAACTTTGTCTGCATGAAACACCATTTAGACAGCGCCAAGGAGAAGATTACGGCAATGAAACAGAACTGGGATGAAAAGTTATACTCTGCAGAGCAAACTATTAAAGCCCTGGAGGACGAGAAACAGAACCAGCTCCAGATAATGGACAAAACCTTTCTACAAATCCAAAACAAGTTGAAGGAGAAGGAGGAAGAGATCATTGCCCTCAAAAATAGTCTCTGTGTTCAAAAGGAGGACTACAAGAGGGCCCTGTCTGAGAAACAAACACTCATCATAGAGGAGAATATTCAACACCAGTACCAACTGCACCTCACCCAAGAAGAACTGAGAACCAAACAGCCTTTACGCATAGAACAGAATATCAGGGAAGCAGAGAAAGAGTTTCAATCAATGGTCGAGTCCCTCCAAAAGAGGTTGGAGGAGAAGGATGAAGAGATCACCAACCTCAAACAGACACTGGCAGAAGATAACAAGGCTCTGACTAAGAGGAATGGACTCCTGGAGAACCAACTGGAATTCATCGAAGAAGAGCTGAGAACCAAAGATCTTTATTCTAGGTGCATGGAGGAGAAATTGAAATTAGGAAAGGATAGACAGGGACTGGCTGAAGAAAATGAGGCTTTGGTTAAGAGGAATAGGCAACTCCAGAACCAGCTGGACCTCCTCCAAGACCAACTGAGAACAAAGACGCAGCAGGAGAAACTGGGGAAGGATAGACAGGGACTAGCTGAAGAAAATGAGGCTTTGGATAAGAAGAACGGGCAACTCCAGACTCGGTTGGACTTTGTCCAAGAAGAACTGAGAAGCAAAGAGCTTTATTGTAGGTGCGTGGAGCAGGAGAAACTGAAACTGGGGAAGGAGAGACAGGGACTGGCTGACGAAAACGCGGCTTTGGCTAGGAAGAACGTGCAACTGCAGAACCAACTGGACCTCTTGCCGGAACGGCTGAGGACAAATGAGCCTTGCAGTTGCAACGTGCAGCAGGAGAAATCGGAGAAGGAGAGACAGGGACTGGCTGAGGGCAATGCGGCTTTGGCTAGGAAGAACGCGCAACTGCAGAACCAACTGGACCAGATGCAGGAAGAGCTGAGAACAAAGGATAAACTGGGGAAGGAGAGACAGGGACTAGGTGGTGACGAGGCTGTGGCCAAGAAGAATGAACTCCAGAAGAAACTGGACCAAATCCAGGAAGAGCAGAGATCCAGGGAGACTCATTGGTACTTGGCATTTAGCATGGAGAGGGAGAAATGGGTGAAGGAGAAACATGTTTTGGCTCAAGAAAACAAGGCTCTGGCTGAAAAACTCCACTTGGCCCAAGAGGAGGTGAGAACCAGAGAGAATCGCTTGTACCTGGCATTTAGCATGGAGCAGGAGAAATGGGGAAAGGAGAGACTATCTGGAGAAAGTGAGGCTTTGAGTAATAGGTCTATGAAACACCAGTATCAAGCTCTGGATCTGGATAAGCCTCAGCCTAATCTAGGCTGAGGACCTGCAGTGCCACAGTAGTCAGAAGCCATAATACTGTTCTGAATAAACTGGAGAGAAAAAGTAAGGGGATGATTATACTATTGACTGCAACATTTTCACTATTGACTGCAACATTTTCATCTGAAGCAATCTTTTTTGGGGAGCATTTAGTTTAGCTATTTTTTAGAAGATGCTGTCATCTAAGCTTTTCTAAACATGTCATCCAGGGACCACTAGGGGCCCAAAGCACCAAGCATAAAATGGCCTTTAGGAAACCCCAAAACCTACAGACTTTCACCCACAATGACATATATGGTATAAGCCACGGAATTCTCAATCTTTTTAATTCCAATTCAGTTGCTTGCACAGGCTGTTTTATATATCGAAACCTCCTATCCATATTTTTAAATGTTTGTGTTTTTTCCCCTAAATGAATGCCCCACTTGATCATACTACAGCATCAAACAAAAGCATCAAAAGTAGCTGATCTGTAAGCCCAGAGCACGGCGCAAAGCAATGCGTTTTTTGAGCAGTCTTTTTTGACTGGTGACTTTATACATATAGTCATGACATCTCCTTTCATTCTTATGCAGACGATACACAATTATATCTTCTGGTGAACACCCCCAACAACCCTACAAACAAATGTTGGTTAACTGTCTAGCAGTTATTAAAGATTTCTTGTCAAATAATGTCCTTTAATCTCTGTCAAACACCAAAATCACACCTTGACAATGGTGTGACATAACATGTCTTAAGCAATATAATAAATGATATATGTCAAATATAAAATAAAATAAATTAAATTCATAAAATATAAAATAATAATAAAAACTCAATAGGCTGTGAACCTTTTTCACGTTTTCTACTTTTTGAAATGTTGTTTTTAAAAACAAATTAAACTTTGCCCAAATATGTATGGAGATGACTGACCATAGACTGGCCACACGCAGTCTAAGATCCCTAAGGATTTTATGTTGTTTATTTATTAGACCCCCCCATTTGTCAAGTTAAATTGATTAGAACTTGATTAAAACTTGTAACCCCTGACGATAAAGAGTAGTTATCATCTTTTTTAAGAAAAAGGTCTCACAATGTTGCAGAATAGCTAGACACTTGTTTAATATATTTTTATTTATGCTGTGTTTTTAGTTTTATAGTTTATTTATGTTCCAATGAATTACTTCTCTGCTGTAATGTTTTGTTTGTCCAAAACTAGGGACCTCAATGGAAATTCTGTAAGAAGCATGTACCATGTGTTTTTCTTTTAATCATAACGTAAAATAAATCAAGATACGTTAAGGCCCAATTACACTCCACGTATACAAGTACAGATATGGTTACATATACACAAGGGGCCTCTCCTTCTGTTCTTTGTGTACATTTTGATCCGTCGGCTACACAAAGCCCAGAGCTTAGAAATATAGCCTACATACAGAGAAATACCGGAGGAAACTGTAAGGGATGTGAAAGACAGACGTATCGGATGGTACACAGCCAAGGGGAAACATACGCAGCCAGCTAGGTAGTTTAAAACGGAAGTTAAGTATGTAGCCGAGTAGCAATTACACGTGTGTTGTGTTTAGAACTTATCAATTAGGGATGCACCGATGTTTTAAAATACAAGTTTGGACGATAGCCGATTCCAATATTTGTTTATTGGTGTGGTTGCCCAACAGACCAGTTTGACTATAGTTCTTGTCCGACTTTATTTATTTTCATCTAGAGTAACCCCAAGTCCATTGAGTTCAATGGACCTTTAAATTCTGCCCCTTTTCTGATTGGACAATAGCCTGTAATGGATTTGAGGATTGGTCAAGCTTCACAAGACGTCACAATATGCAATTTCCCAGAATTTCACCTTTCTAGTTTAGTTTTTGTTGTTGTTTATTCCCCTTTTGTGCCTTGGGAAACGGGAATCTTCATTATAAAACATAGCAGTTCCCAATGTGCAGCTATCTGCAGATAACCAACATAGGCCTACTGTACCAGCAACACCAGTCATGCAGTGCAAAATTGATGCATCACAACAGATAAACATCTGCTGCCAATAATGCAAAAGCGTCAATGTACTGTAAATGTATTTGCTGATGGCAGTCAACGAGGCAAATATGGGCTGATGCCTTCATTTACCCCTATGAGCCTGTGTGTAGGAGGCACTCAGGCATGCTAATCTGGTGTGTTCTTTTAAGTTACTTCTTAAAATGTAATTTAAATCGAAAGGCATTTCCATAAATTCACATTGTTGTTATAACTTTATTGTTTGACTCTCTTACCATTTCATTTCTTATTTTATACACCTGTATTTAGGCCCTCATTATACCAGATGATAGTACTTTAACAGTTTTTGTTCTTTGTTTTACATTTCAATACCGCCCCCTCAGTGCCTGTCTGCTGGAAGGGCAGACAGTTCCTTGTGATCCTTGTTTCTTCTTTTCTTTTTTCCTTGCGTGATTGAGGGTGTAAGGATAGTTGTTTGGATTCCTTTGTTGATTTGTTACTGCTCGCTTTTGTCGAAGGGTCTTTCCATGTTTGTATTGTTGATTGTTGCCAGACCCATGAAATGGGTAGGCCTACATAAGCAAATGTCGGTCTGTCCCTTTTCTATATAAAGGGTATATATGATGATGACATGATGATGACATGCCTACAAAAGGCATGATGTCATAAATGATGTTGGCAGACAGGGGGTTGGCAGAAAACTGGCAGAAATGTACCATTAAATTTATAGGCCCAGAGGGTTGGCAGAACCGGGGTCTGGCACAACCAGGTTGACCTGGTCTAGTTTTTATTTGACACTGTCAGGCCTGACAACTGTCAAATTGACAGTTGGCCATGTTCATGTTCTGTTCTTTGATATGATTTTCCTTTATGTAAAGGGTGGGGGGTTGATGTGTGCGTCATGAACAGAATTGGTCCAGCAGGACGATTCCAGCGCAAATGACATCAACAACTTTGTGTCTGACCTACTTAAGTGGCCATGACGTCAGAGCTCTCTCTCTTTCCATTCTCTCTCTCTTTCTGCTCTTCCCAGTCTCATCCTGCTGTGTGTTGCATTTCTCCCTTTGCATTTCCCTCATCCCTCTCTTTCTCTCTCTCTCTACCTCTCTCTCTCCAACACACACACAAACACACACGACGTGTGCACAGACACACACACGGAATGAAAGGAAGCAAGAGAAGGAATGAGAGAGTGGCAGAGAAAGGCAGAGGGAGCAAAAGAGATGCGTTGAGAGGAAATGAGAGGGAATACATAGATAGAGAGAGAACACATTGAGAGAGAATACATGAGAGAGAGAGAGACAGAGTACATAGACAGATGGAATGAGAGAAAATATACATGGAGAGAGAATACACAGAGAGAATACATACAGAGAGGGGGTAGACACACATATGCAATCTTGCCGGTAACCTATTTTCCATATAGCTGCAGTTTAAAGCCATATGGATATTCTGGACTAAAGCCATGGCCCCTGACAACACGATACAACATCACATATTTAAGCAAGTTACATTTTGGACATTTTAAGACATTTCCGAAAGGAAACGCTGCACCAGGTTTTACTGCATGGTGCAGCAAACACGAGGGTGTGGGAAATGAGAGAGAGTGTCTGTGTTTTCCTCTGTGGCTGAATTTAACTCGCATTTTTTAAGGCCTGGAAATTATAAATTATAAATGTACCGAAAACAACTTTCAACCTTGCGTCCTTGTTTTGTCAGTAGGTATACTGACTCACAACCTATCATTGTGGCGTCGTGTGAGCTTGTGGAGGCTATTTTTGAAGATGAATTCCTTTATTTTCCGTGTGTCCCCATTGTATGACAAAGTATAAAATAGGTTTTAGGTTAAGCGGTTAAGATATTTCAGTGCTCACCCACCCACCATACAGTATGATGCTCCATGGACTTCACCAACTATTCACATGTAGCCTTAATTGATCCAAGGCTTTTACCTTTTACTGCCAAGAGCTGATTTCACAAACTGATGGTCGTGCTGGACGATCAACACCACATTTATTGTGTTGTATGCAAATTGTTGTATGCTTTGTAATATTAAAATGTTACTTTTTCAAATCACTTAAAGGAAGTAAATGAGGCTCAGATTGTCAAGACCCAAAATATGTCCACCCTTTTTCCTGACTTTGCGAGATAACCTATGAAGTATCGGAAGTGTTGTTTTTTTTGTTCCGGTTCAACTATGTGTTTACTGTTTACGCTTGTAGCTGTCATGGTCACCGTAACATCAGGACTTTAGCCAGGGATGTAGCACAACTGGACAAAGATTTGGGAGTGAACATGTGCGGAGTCGTGAGGATGGTTCTATAAACAGTGCCTTACCCGGCACTTGTCACGGAGTGGGGGGACATAAAGCAATGGCCCGACGTTGGCTACACATGACCATATTTAGTCACCCTGTGTGCGAAGAGATCACATAACTATTTTCACTTGAGTATAGCACCGTAATAATTAATTGAAATAATGAACACTGTTTAAGTATTGTAGACCAAATGCACCCATATGTCCGTAGTACACTTGTGTGCTCCCCAGATCCGCTGAATCGCATTGACCCACAAAAGGTATAGAGAGACAAACAGATGTACTGGCAGATTCTGCAGATTCCGGACACAAGCAGATTATCTGCACAGGAGCAGAGGATGCTGGGGGTGGATTACAGCCACGGGGCAGCTCTCTAATCTAAGTCCACAGTCACTATAGTGTTTGACCCTGACAATACACAGTAAAATCCTCAGTGTCAATTGAACTCCTGAGAGGGTAAAATAATGGACCTAAACTGACCTGTCGTTGTCGGGTGGAAACCATGTATGTCCAAAACCGTTCTGTTTTGTATATCATTTTAAAGATGATAAACTAGTGAAAATTGCCAATCTACAAGCACACAACGCCTCGCACCGTGAGGCGTTGTGTGCTTGTAGATCTGCTATTTTCACTTGTCTTGGGCCACAGTCTTGTATGATGAAGCAGGGCTATGCTTTACGAAAACACATACAAATTTGAAAACTTGGGAGATACGAGCCGAGGTTTCTGCCCGACAGTGACGATAAAGGAGGGAGAGAGAGAGACAGGACAGGACAGGACAGAGTGAGGGAGAGATGGAGGTCGAGCAAGAGAAGGGAGGTGGAGATAGAGTGGAGCCAGGGAGTAAGAGCTGGATAGAGAGAGAGAGAGAGAGGGAAGAAAGATGGAGAGATATGTTGTTGCTGGATGCGGGACAGGGGATATGGGGAGAATGCGGGCCAAAGAGGTGATGAGACAGAGAGAAAGACAGAGAGAGAGAGAGAGAGAGAGAGAGAGAGAAAGGGAAAGAGAAAGAGGAAGAGCTAATCCTGTTCTGCCTCAATTGGCTGAAAATTCCCCACAGGAGAATGACAGGAGACAGCCTTCTGCACTAACTCTCTGTCTGTCTGTCTCTATCTGTTTTCATCTCCCTCTAAACTTCTCTCTCTCTCTCTCTCTCTCTCTCTCTCTCTCTCTCTCTCTCTCCCTCTCTCTCTCTCTCTCTCTCTCTCTCTCTCTCTCTCTCTCTGCCCCCATCTCTCCCCCCTTGTCTCCCTCTCTCTCTCTAGTTGCTCTCTATCTCCTCCTCTCAGTCTAACCCCCAACCTGTGCCCCTGCTCTCTTCATCTCTGCTTTGTGTTCTGTGCAACCCCTCATTCTATCTCACTCATTTACATTCACACCAGCTATGGGGCTAGTCACAGGGCGACCACAACACAATGTCCTTAGTCCCTTCCCACACACACACACACACACACACACACACACACACACACACACACACACACACACACACACACACACACACACACACAGTGCAACAACCCTCTTGCTGTGCGTGAACGTGCACACGTGTGTGCATGCACATCACATTGCATCTCACTGGGAGACCTGGAAGCCTTGAAGAAATGTACTGTAGGTACAGTAAATCAAGGATGGTGAAGAACACACACACACACAAATGCATACACCTACACACACTCGGACACATGTGCATGTGCGCACGTACACGCACACACATTTAAGCACACACGCACACACATTTAATAATTTATTTATGTCCACATAAGAGATAGGCTACAAATATTTACAAGGTGAAAAAGTACAGTCAGCAAATCTTGGACAAATGCCCACCCTTCAAGGGTACAAGTAACAGCGTCTTCATCATATTTGGTGGCTACGGATAGTAGAAGAGATTGCACTGAATTTTGCAAGCCGTTAGCTGTTGTTTTTTTGGCATCCCAAGTAGTTGGAAGCCTCTTACAACCAACCCATGTACATGGCTGCCAAAGATAAACACAAGTCGATTGCACACAAGCACGCATGCACACACGCACGCACGCACGCACGCACACACACACATAATTTCTTTTTTTTACCACAGACATGCAAAATAACCATTTTCCAAAATGTATACTAATGCACTCTTAATGTAGCCTAACTAGCAAATTCCGTAATCCAGGAGATAAATGAAAATGTTTTCCGGAAGTGGGTGGTTTACGAGGCTACTCTTATGTGTCATTGGGTCTATGCCAATGTGCTGCACATTTTAAAACAATAGCATGTCTGCATTAACTATTATTATTATTATTATTATTTTTGGATAATAATAATTGAGTCTCATCAGTACAGATAGTGCTTCCATGGCAGAAAGGCCACTTAGCTGCAAAGGTGAGTATTATACATAATATGGCTATTGTATCAAATAAAGTTCTACCAGCTAAGCCATTGGTTTGGTTTGGCAAGGTACGGTACAGACAGTAGTTGTGGTTTCCATTAAGGAGATCAGGTATTCTCTGTTGACGAGAAAGTCCACGGCATGAAAATCTAACAATGGAAAAGAGACACCCACTACAAGCTACACTTGATTTGATTTATGAGGCGTAATAATTACATGTTAGCTTCTCACGGAAGCCTTAAAAATGCCAATGGAACCATGGAACAAGGAAACTTGAGACAAAAAAGATATATGCCTACATGATGAGTGATTAATGAAGCCATGACAGGATTGTAATTAAATACAGTGTCACAATGGTTTAATGCGAAGGCACATATACTGTAACTTAAGAGGTGAGATAATTTATAGATAGAGGAGGTCCTAGGCTGTGGGTGGAGGGTTACCATGGATTATGATTGTTGAGTGTTATTGTGTTAAGAGCTGTCTTGGAATTGGAGCGATATACCGGTTTGATCCCAAGCTCCTCCTGTCTGCGTGTCCTTGAGCAAGACACTTAACCCCTAACTGCTCATGACGAACAGGTTGGTGCCTTGCATGGTGCATTTATATAGCGCCTTTATCCAAGGCACTTTACAATGATTGTGCATTACCCATTCACTCACACATTCATACACCGATGGCAGAGGAAAACCTGCAAGGCACCAACCTGCTCATCGGGAGCAATTAGGGGTTCAGTGTCTGTGCTCAAGGCCACTTTGACACTCGGGAGCCCGGGATCGAACTGGGAACCTTCAGGTTCCCAAGCGGCCTCTCTACAGTACCTCCTGAGCCACTGCTGCACCATTTACCATTATGCAAGGAGAGGGAACCATGGGGGATTGGGGGCTGGCATAATTACAGATTCCCTGATACACCTTGAATAAAGATAACACTAGACACAAGTGTGTGTGTGTGTGTGTGTGTGTGTGTGTGTGTGTGTGTGTGTGTGTGTGTGTGTGTGTGTGTGTGTGTGTGTGTGTGTGTGTGTGTGTGTTCAGTCTTTTGTGTGAGACCAGACTGAAACACACCCATGCAGAAAATACAAAGTGTTTAATGTAATTCTGAAAACGTAAAAATGGCATCCATAAGGATCCATTCTTACCCTTGAACTAACACTCTGTGTTTGACAGTGTGCACAGTGCACACCAGGTCCGCCTCAGTGAGGTGCATCGGTTTCTGTATCGTAACATTGAAGCTTTTGTTTGTCTTGCGGTTTCTTAAGTTTCTCTCTCTCTCTCTCTCTGACTGAGTCTTTCACACGCACGCACGCACGCACGCACGCACACACGCACACACACACGCACACACACACATTTTGTGTTGCGGCCAAAAAGAAGCAGCGTGCCCACACAAGCTGAAGTACCTCAGTGAAGCTCTGTCTTCGTTTGTTTCTCTCTCTCTCTACTCTTTCCTGCTTCCACATTGCCACACACACACGCACACGCGCGCACACGCACACGCACACACACACACACACACACACACACACACACACACACACACACACACACACGCGCGCGCGCGCGTGCGCGGGGAGAGCGAGAGTGAGAGAGCTCTCAGTTGGCAAACAAAGATGAATCGCCCCAGGAGGCTTCCAGATCCATCCCCCTCCTCTCCTCTCCTCCATTCTCTCCTCCTTTCTCCCTCGTTCCTTCGTTCCTTTCTTTCCTCTCGTGTCATGACCTCCCTGGCACTGTAACAGTCCTCGCTCTCGTCTTCTGATTCGGTTTCTCTCTCTCACCATACTCATCTCTTTTATCTCTCTCTGTGCTATAAAGGACCACAATGTGGAAAAAAAGCCCTTTATTGTTTTATCCTTTTGACAGCAAATAAACAAATCCTTTTGTACAAATAAATCAAGCCACGACAGCCCCCGCCTCCTACACACACACACACACACGCACTTAGTTCACCATAACCTAAATCTATGACTGGTGTATGTTGTCCACCCCTTTTCAATACGATTTGTACAGATATCACAGCATTATAAATATTCAGGGTCCACGAAACACTAAAACACAGGCCTTGGATCTCCCAAGCGAGACATGACACTGACGCCCGTGCATAGATGTGCTTTGTGTTTGTGTACGCACGCGTTTCCATGTCAAACATGGAAGAGGAAGTGTACTCAATCATATCTACAGCATGGGGGTGTGTATGGCGTTGCTCATACTAATTCCTCACTGCATATCGGATATTAGTCTGGACTCGCGGGCACGATTGGTTAGACCAGACCAATGCTGGGCCCTGATTGGTTCCCCCAAATTTTGGAGGAGAGGAAATGGATTCATAATTGAGCGGGGCCAGACCCATATTCACTAAGGGCAATTTCTTTTGCCCAGGCGGTTGGTCTGGTTCCAGGCTAGTGTCGATACTGCATATAAAGACGTTATGGTTACGATATCCGTAGCACTAAGCATCACAGGGCCACCGAGCGAGGTTTGGTGGCTGTGAAGTTGAACACAGAAGTAGGGTGTTTATGACATAGCCTAAATACCGTATATCTACGTCATGGACTAGTTAAGTAGTGCATGCGCTAGTTATATGTACAGTGACCCCCCCCCCCCCCCCCCCCCCCCCCCCACACACACACACACACAAACATCCTTTTTCATTTAATCTCTATGTACAGTATTTGTTTGATGGGTGAGAGACAAAGAGATCAAAGATTAACAGCGGGAGTTAGAGAGAGAGAGAGAGAGAGAGAGAGAGAGAGAGAGAGTGAGTGAGTGAGAGAGGTGGGGGGGCTGTGCTCTGTATATGCCTTCCAAGGACGTGCAGGGAATGTTAGAGAGGCAGGGGCTGATATTTCTAAAAGGGCCTTTTGGTGAAAATATCAAAAATAGCAGAGCTTCAAGCTCACAATGCATCGCGCTGCGACGCGTTGTGAGCTTGGAGGTCGGCTATTTTCGGTGCTTCATCCCACACTGAACTAAGCATTATCAGGTCAATACTGGAGATGTGGAAAACTGCATGGATTTCTACACAGAGAGGGTAATTCTTTCAACATAAGATGCTGCATTCATGTTAAGGAGAGTTTGGAGAAGGCAATTCTGCCTTCAGGTACGGCATGGAAAGAGGGCATTTGCATGTCTTTCACCAGTTGCATTCGTGGTCTGGAGAGGGCACTTTTGGATAAAGAGGTAGGGGCTCAAGCCCCCTTTGATGTCTATGTGTGAACATTTACTCATAAAGCTTATCTGTGTCACTGAGCCATCGATTCTGCTGGACTGGGCAATGTTCCCCCATCTAACTATTATTACACCAGGGCCTATAACGTCCCCATGCATCATGCTGTTAGTCACGTTAACACTTTATAATTGATCAAGCATGACGCAGCAGGCACCATATATACTGTACGCATTAACATCACATGGGACAAGAAGGTCATGTGAATCAATACTTTACAGATGTGTTGTTGTTGTTATGGATGGTTTCCAAGGACAAATTGTTTAAACATACAAGATTTTACTGTATGTCTTGTTTTTGCATTCATTATCCCCTTTAATCCCCGCCATCCATATTTTGGGCATGTCATTATAAGCAAAGAATGTCAAAGACTTTTCAGACTTATCAAAAATGGTGACATTTCTAGCTGTTCTACAAGCTAATGGGCAGCGCATCGCACTGTTTCTTACTTGTTTTGCATAAAATATCAAAATAGAAATGTTACACAAGACACTAATATGTCCCCTAAACATTTTGAGCACCTCAGACAATGTGTATAGCTCCAAAGGTTTAGAACAGGGGTTTTCAACTGATTGTTGTGAACCAGGGACCACAACCCTGATAAACAATCAACCTGCGGACCACTGTTGTGTTGGGTGGGGATATGTGGGCTTAGAGTTAAAGGTTGGTTGGGGTGACCCTTGAAGATCGCTTGAAATATGTTAGTGGTTGAGAACCAACTGATCTATTTTCTTTATCCCACCTTTCATATTAAACTCATATTAACTGATAGTATACTGATGTGTAACAGTTATGAGTGAGCAAACACCTGCCATTAAACAGCCACCATGTCCTAATAATGACACCTTCTCCCTTTTGAGGTTCTAACTCCCTTTTCTGTGGAATGTCTTAACCTCAGACCTTCCAGACAGTAACTGACCACATTGACTCATCATTTTAGGTCACTGGGTCATTTAGTGCACTGCTTCTCAAGAAGTGGTCCATGGACCACTAATGGACCATGGCATGATTACAGGTGGTCCATCCCGGTCTTTTCTTGGCTAGTGGTGGCGGTATCAGTAATGTAAATTAACTACAAATTTGGGCACTGTTAAGTATCAGTTATGTCAGCATGCGTGTATATCAGACAGACATCGGACAGACAGACATTCGGTTGTTTATTAGTAGGATGTATTGATGGTGGTATGGTCCTTGAAACAGCTGGAGGTTACATGACTGGCTCAAGGACTGAGGGAGATCAGACAGCAATATTAAAAGTTAAATGTAATAGTGTGCACTGCAGCTGGTTCAATGATTCAGATAAGTGGAATGGTTACAGGCCTACTTCTCCAACCTTTCGGCCACCAAGTCATGTGGGCCATGCGCTTTTCTTTCAACACTTAATTGATTCGTAGTATGTTAATTGAACCAAATGACTGTTAAAGTCATATTGTGAGAACATGTGACGTGAGCTAATAAGGCTTTGCTTTCAAAGCTGCTCAATGCATCACAACACACTAAATAAATCTGCGTGAAAGAAACCACTGCCCTGACAGGGTCTTATGCCATCCTGGAAAATGCTATACTATATTCACACAATAATAAGGCTAATCTATTGTATTTCTTTCAGTTATTTCTGTCTTTAACAATTTTGTCATGAGGATATCAGTAATGAGAATGTCCTTGCTGACACTGCATGTGGGCTATAGGATTGTCATAAACAAGAGTGTTCCATTGAAAAGATGATCAACCTTTGTATAAGGTGGCATGTATCTGAGCTATAGGGATTAACGTCATGTGGAGAACAGATATTAAAGAACAACTTTGTTTTTGTACAACAAGGGTTCATATTTTAGATTGTAATATGCCGGCGATGTCTTTATTACTATTTACAGTAACACTACTAGCCCCCATAAGACACATCTAACCATGAAAGATAGCAGTGCATCTTGGGAATGGGCTTATTGTGTCTAAAAAGACATATTTAGCCACTGTTTTGCATGGCCCCAAGTTCCCCAAACATTGAAATCAAAATAGTTAAAATCGCTAAATGAAAGTAGTAAATGAAAATATTTTAACACTCATCTTTTCTTTTCTCTAATTAAAATCTAAAATAGGACAAGTTTTCTTTTTACAAGGGTTAACCATTGTAAAAAAAAAAAAAAGTTGTCCTTTAACTATGTCATGGTCATTTCTGTTTCTCTCGTCTACCTCTGTCCTGCTGTCAAAAAACTACAAAACCTTCTTTTGCACTTGTCATCTCTCTCCATCTGTCATCTTCTCCATCTGTCGCCAGTCTTCCGTAGCCTATAAAACATCCATCTTCTCTCCAATGTGTCCATCCATCATCATCGGCCTCACCTAGTCATGTTCTCCCCGCCTATGACTCTGTTGGTTTCACTTTAATCACATTAAAACACAAAGGCTGCCTTTCCGATTGTTCATCCCTCTTTCTAATTTACAATCTGTTTTTCTTCTCTCTCTCGATTCTCTGCTTTGAGATGTCAATAAACTCTCGGGAGGATGGTAATGGTACTATGCACTGATTTTTAAATGGTACTCGTGCAAATGCCTGGTGTAAAGATACACTACACCAGGATTTTTCAAAAGTGGGTGACGGGGCACCCTGGGGTGCCGTGACGGCAGTGAGTGTAGGTTTTCCCATCTGCCTTATGAAACTCCATGCAGATGTAGCAGAGTGACTCACAGCCTCAGCCTGATGGCCTCAAAAGTCTAGTATCTCCCTTGGTCCATAGATATCCCCTTGGATCAATGGTTAAGATCAGGGACGTGCTGGCCATTGGGAAAAGCGGGACAACTCCCGAACGGCCGGTTCATTCCCGGCCGGCCATTAGGAAAAAAAATTAAATGAAATGATGACCTTCGTTCCATTTTGGGGGCTGGGCGGCCAAAAAAGGAAATCGTCACTGTCGGGCAGAAACCTTGTATCTCCAAGTTTCAAATTTGTAAATTTTCTCGCAAAGCAAAGCCCTGCTTCATCATACAAGGCCGTCGCACAAAAGTAGTGAAAACAGCAGATCTACAAGCATAGATCGGCTGTTTTCACTAGTTTAAATCATTTTTTAAATGATAAATACAAAACAAACAGTTTTGGACATACAAGGTTTCCACCTGACAACGACGAAATATAACTCATGTAATTGACCCGGGTTAGAATCCTGGGCGTTACAGACAGCGATCCCATTCATTTACAATGTTCCTGCACGCAGACATTCTGGATTCAGCTAACAGGTGGGCCACGATTTTAACAAGTAGCATTTCGTCACTGTCCAAATCTCCAAGTTTCAAATTTTAGTAAAGCCCTGCTTAATCATACAAAACTGTTGCACAAAACTAGTGAAAATGGCAGATCTACAAGCACGAGGCGTTGTGTGCTTGTAAATCGTCTATTTTCACTATTTAATTAGTTTTATTTTTTTTAAATGATTAATACAAAATGGTTTTGGACAAACAAGGTTTCCACCCGACAACAACGATTTGGGAAAAAGATCATTCTGGATTCAGATAACAGGTGACTGCATGTGGTCCGGCTTGGAAAACATGTTTATTCAAACTCAACCATGTTGGAGTCAAATGACAGAACATAAATTCATTACACACACCAACAGAAAACCAACAAACATGGAGCAGGGACAGCATTACACAAGTCAAGGTCAGTCGAGGTCATAAGGCCTCACAGCCTACAGTAGCGATGAAAAAAAGAAAGTGAATCATTTCAGAGCAATTGGGCACGGTTGCATAATCTCATGTTGTTGTCTTGTACAGGCTTATATTATTCATTTGCCATGCTGAACGGCTAAAATAAAAGGTTGTCCAGCCAACAGTAAGAATGTCCTTGTGTCCCATTATGAGTGAAGTGATGTTACACTGCCACCTGCTGGCTACAATGCAGTTTCTAACAGAAGAGAGTGAAGAGGCGATCATGTGCAACATGGGGCAGTGTGCCAATTACCATACCTTCAAGTGCAGGGTAATGTATGGGGTGTGGGTATAGGAGGTATTTACTAAAACCACCTATGTAGTGTAGCGTAGGGTGGACCACTTAAGAGAATTATTGAATGCTTTAACCAGTGAAAAATAGCAGATATACAAGCTCACAGCGCGGCACCGAGTGCCGCGCTGCGAGCTTGTAGATCTGCTATTTTTGAAAAAGTCATGAAAATGTGTGCAAATCTTTGAATATATGTATTTTTAAAGCGAACGTTTGTAACTAAAATTTTGCTTCTGGGTGGTCCCTGGAACTAGATATTTTGAGATGGCCAAATAAATATCAGTTTGGGGGTCCTTCACATGAAAAGGTTTGAGAACCACTGACATATAGTAGTCTCTCAAGAACGTGAAAAGGACCTTTTCTTTGACGATGGCTAGCCAGATTGCTGACAGAATTCAAAAAACCTTAGAAGGATTCAAAAGACACTTATAGAATCGGGTCAAAATTCAAATTTTCACGACTTTTCAAAAATAGCAGATCTACAAGCTCGCTGTGAGCTTGTATATCTGCTATTTTTCAATAGTTAAAGCATAAAATAATGATACACAATAATGTGGACCACTTAAACCCTTTATACTTTATTGCCCTACAAAGCCAAAGTGCATTAACTACGTTTTTGGACACACCGATTTATTTGTGTATCCCAAAGATCAAATTAGCCTTCAAGGTTTTGGGGGATAAACAATTACCTCAAGAACATGTACAACTAGAAAGATGCAATTCTGGACAATTGCAAGGGTGGTTGCCGTGATGCGAGTGATTTATTTCGTAGTTAGTGCACTTTGTAGGGCAGTTTACTTAGTCCACCACAGCCCGCTTATTTTCTCCTTACACACTTTGTTAAAAATAGCTGATCTACAAGCTTGTAGATCTGCCATCTTTGCCCCAGAATAGGGTCCCCTGTGTAGACCGAGTTTAGACCACGGCACGCTAAAGCCAAGCTGTTCAAGCCGAGCATGTGGTGGAAATGCTGATTTAATGCGAGTGACAAAAAGGATTATGACATGAGCTACATTAAGCCGAGACTAAATGCCTAATTTGGTGTAAATGTAGTACCGTACTGGGAGTTTTGCATCTCTCCAGTCGCACGTTCTTCCGTCATAGTCGCCGGGCAAAAGTTCATGTTTAACAAAAAGTATGAAAGAATCAAAGATTAAAGTAAGAGGAAGGTATATAAAGAAGAACATATGGTTTACTTACATGTGTATGTCTGTGTGTGACGTGTTCTTTCGTTTGTGCGAGATAGTGTGAAAGAGAGAAGAGAGAGATACAACACACTGTATTGTATAAATATGTCCAATCAAATTTAAAAAATGACCAGCGTATGGTGTGCTAATACAATCCTATGCAACATGTCTGTGTGTGTGTGTGTGTGCGTGCGTGCGTGCGTGCGTGCGTGTGTGCGTGTGTGTGTGTCTCTGTGTGTATACTTGTATTACTGTACTTGTGAGGGTCACAATTATAACAAGTAGCATTTCATCACTGTCAGGCAGAAAGAAAAAAAAGTTTCAATTTCTTTGAAACTTTTTTCGTAAAATTAAAAGCCCTGCTTCAGACTGTCGCACAAAACTAGAGTAAATAGCAGATCTACAAGCACACAACGCCTCGCATTGCGTGCCATTTTCACCGTTTCAAATCATTTTTAAAATGATAAATACAAAACAAACGGTTTTGGACATACCAGGTTTCCACCCGACAACAACTAATTGAGAAATAAATATTGTGAGGACCGTTTTCCTGGTCCTCACAAGATAAATGATTGATCAATGGTTTAAGGCATTCACTGCAAAGAATATTTGACCAAACCACTAACCATTTTCAGCTATTTTTCGTTACTTCTTTACCTTTTCAAGTAGTCACAACAGAATATTTTCAGATTTTCGATCGATCGAAAAAAGAGGTTTGGGCAATGCATTCCATGGCACCGATTTCACAAACACAGAGCAAAAACCAGGAAACAGAGAAAAAGACGATTCTGTGATTCCGTTTTTTTGTTCCGCTGTGATTTTAGAGGGAGTTGGAGCTATGCTCGATTTGTACATAGTTGAGTGTAGGTGAATAGCCGATTTGATCTACTATTTTCTGGCAATTTTTTTATGCTGTCCTAAAATTTTTATGTCCTCGCAAGTATAGTAGTAATACAGTAGTGCAGGGGTCTTCAACGTTTTCAGGCCAAGGACCCCTTAGTTGAGAGATGAAGCAGGGACCCTTACAACTTTGCCATAGATTCCATATTGTTTCATTGTTTGACATGAGCACATTAGTGTATTTTGGATTCATGTCAATTTGTGTTTTCAGATATGTAACCACTTGAACTGTCAATACTTCTTCTCCCCTCTACACCAAACGTCTTTGCTGAAAATAGCCGATCTACATGCTCACAACGCCTCGCAGCGTGAGGCGTTGTGAGCTTGTAGATCTGCTATTTTTGGCTAAAGTTCTCAGAATCTGGTTAAGAATCTGGCTAAAAAGGAGATTTTATTTTTTTCTTTCTATCACACAAAGATTTGGAGGACCCCCTGTAGTAACTCTGAGGACCGCCTAGGGGTCCCGGACCCCCTGTTGAAGACCCTTGCAGTAGTGTGTGTGTGTGTGTGTGTGTGTGTGTGTGTGTGTGTGTGTGTGTGTGAGTGAGTGAGTGAGTGTAGTGTAGTGTTTAGGGGTCTTCTCCGTTGATGCTATCTCCATCATCCTCGCCTTCCTCCTGCTCTCCTTCCTCCTCCTCCTCCTCTTCCTCTCTCCCTCTAGACTTCACCTGCTGGGTAAGAGGGCAGGTGTCAGTGTGAACACCAACAGGACTTTTTCCAAGATGGTTAGACGCAGCTGAAGGTAATAACATTAACAGAACATAGGGGTTCTACAGCGCGCCAACACGGCTAGTCTGGTGCATCACAGGAGCACGGACAGATGTATGATGTGGTGCTAGTATAATATAAAAAGTGACTGACTGACTGCCAGTCACTTTTTATATTATACTAGCACCTGAATAAAAGGGCTTAAACTGTCTGAGCTGCTCCAGTGTCTCTCTCCTCTGTAATAACATTAACACTTTGTTTGCCATAATTTTAATTAGCTGCCAAGGCCTTTTCCTAGTGTATTTACCTGATCTTCGGCGGCTCCGTGCACACGACGTGTGCCCATTGTGTGCACGCGGGTTCCCTTTCACGGCCGGCCAAAGTATTTTCTTTCACGCAGAGAAGAAAAAAATCAAACCTCGGTTCGAAGTGAAGCGGTGAATCTTAGTATAGAATTGTCTGGAGAGCCGGTATGACAGCCGGTATAATAGGTTTTAAAAGAATATATAAACAATCCTGCTTGCTGGTCTCTTAGTTGTTTGTCAACTGCATCCCTCTATAATTATTTCAGTTTCCCAGGTCTGTTATCTGGCCCTGCTGCTTTCCCATTTTTCAGTTGTTGTACAGCTTTCCTGATCTCCTCTCTTCTGGGTATGTCACAGGTGATGGGGAAGTCAGTCTGTGCTGGTTGGATATTTTGGGGATTTTCTGGTAGGGGTCTATTTAATTAAGGAGTTCCTTAAAGTGTTCTGCCTATCTGTGTAGTTGGCCATCCTTTGTGACAATTTGGTTGACACATGACCGATTCTTTCTGAATCCTGCTTGGGGTCTCTCAGTTGTTTGTCAACTGCATTATATTCTTATTGTGCCTTTGCTTTTGCTCTTGTGCGGCTATTTGTCACTGCTGTTTTCTTCTCTTTTCTTACTTGAATCTTTTGTTGGGTTTCTATAGATATCCACTCCTTTTGTTGATAATATTCTACATGTACAGGACAGATAAAACCTCTATTCTGAATTGTTATTTGAATAAGGTTTTTATAGTAGCATTAGTTGTGGATGCAGTAGGTGAGAACTATTGCATGTACAGGACAGATAAAACCTGAAGGCCAAATTATCATGTGAAGCTTGTCCAATCCTCAAAGTATCCCTTCATCAGACCGGGAGGGACACTACACACATATTCTGGACGTACAGGACAGATAAAGCCTATTCATTCTGAACTGAAATGGCCATATATAGACATGGGGCACACATTTTGCTTTATGAAAAAGCCTATTCATTCTGGACTGATATTCTGGATGTACGGGACAGAAAAAACCTGTTCATTCTGGACTGGAGTGACCATATATGGACATGAGGTGACATAAATTGTGTTTTTGAAAAAACCTGTTCATTCTGGACTGAGATGACCATATATGGACATTAAACACACATTTTGTTTTTGAAAAAACCTGTTCATTCTGGACTGAAATGACCATATATGGGCGTGGGACACACAAAGCCACTCATTGGAAGCGGTTTTCACCGCTTCAAAAATACAACCGCGATGATCTGTGTGTAAGTTATGGGCCATAGAAAACAGGCCATTTTGACCAAACGTGCGATATGGGAAAAGAAGCCGAGATATATACATTTTTCTGAAGCCAGGATGAATACAATTCAATGGGTGCCGGAAGTCGCCGGATGTAGTATTCCGCGAGGCATCATGGGAATCTGAGTCTTTTTGCTCACTCCCAGCCGTGGTAGCTATTGGTTAACCAGTTAACTTGACGGGTGTAATGTGTATTGAAAGGATAAACCCCTTGATATGTATGGTCTCGTTTTCGAGGAGGGCCTTAGGACCTAAGCAGGGAGAACCTCTCACATTTCTGCCCCTAAGACTGGCAAAAAGATGTGGCTATTTGATACATGTCATTGCCGGGATTATTGCATATCTACAATTTGTGGTTAGCATGCACTGAATCTCACACTCTTTTACACCAGTAAACTTGTGATGTGACAGTAAAGTTAAGTTGATTTTAAGTGTGCTCTAATCTATGGACAGTAGGTGGCAGTACAAGAACAATACCCGAGAAGACTTTGAATGAGAAGCCATGCATCTCTCTGCCTCCTTATTTTTCCTCAGTCACATCAAGTAGAGTGGATTGTTTTCCGGTCCCCCACAAGTGTATGTCACTCTGACAATTTGTGGTATGATAAGCAAGGCTTTAATGCTATCACCTTAGCTCTGTTTAACCATCCATCCATACATGACATGTTTGCTGTCATTTACAATTTCTCACCTACTCCTCATCTCTTGAGATAACTTGGGTTCAAAACCAGTCTACATCTTCCCACTCCTCCTGTATCTCCACCCCTGCAGCACCTTTACCGTCTGCAACATCCTCATTCAACCCCCTCTGCTCAGCGACCTGGCGTTTCCCAGGGACCCTGAGCGCAACGGTGGGGGGCAGTGGTGGGCAAGGAGGTAGGGAGTGCTTCGCTGTGTTCACTTGGACCGTGCGGAGGTGCCGAAAGTTGGGGGAGACGAAGATTTACTATTCTCTCCATAACGGCACATAACTCAGTAACGGCGCTGAGTGGGCTCATGCGACCGTCGCAACACTCGACAGTCGCCTGAGACGGCGCGCCTCCGACATCATCACCAAAAACAAGTAACTCCTTTCCCTTGCAGCCCCCCGCGCCCCCACTGTTGCACTTAGGGTCATTGGGAAAAACATGGACGCCTCTGCTCACCTCTTCTTCCTCCTCCTCCAACAGATCTCCCTCCTCCTCGGAGTCGTTCAGGAGGTCCTCGCTCCCCCTCTCTCTGTCCCTCTTCAGACTCTCCTCCTTCTTGCTGGACGTGGAGGAGTGGAGGGGAGACACCTCCCCCGGCTCAGCCTTTTGGCTCTTCGCTTCTGTAGGGAGAGGAAATGGGAGGTGATAAGAGGAAGGGCATGGTACAGAGATGGAGGATTGTGTGTCTCATCCATACCTCCACTGGGAAATGTGATGCATAACTCTAGTTCTTGATGGCGCACTCTGCATGGAAGCAGACTGAATAGTGCATTTGGAAACGCATAATCTGGTTACATTTTCAGCTGGAGACTTACATTGCATGCATTTTGCTTGTCCTTCCCCCTGTCAATTTGTTTATTTACATCTACTGTAGGACTGCCTTTTAAATACTCTAGCAAGTGTTTTCACTATTTACTAATGCTTTTAAAGTGCTATCCTCTGGGATTTTATCTGGGTCAACTCTATCTTTATGGTCTGTAGTCAGGTAGCTTCAATAGGGAAGGGAAGACAGTATAATAATCAAATCGAAACAAACACTAATTATTATGAGGTCGATCAGAAGTCTGCAGTTTATTAAGAGCGCTGCTGCTTGAGTCCTCAGTAATACCAAGAAGAAAGTGTGTCATTCCAGCTCTTAGATCTTTACACTGACTCCCCATCTGTCAAATACTGTTGGTTTAAAAAACAACCCTTAAATAGAGGGTATGCGCATGCATAAAGTGAGTGGCAAAGTGAGTTTAATGTCATTTAATGCAATCAGATAGGACTTTTCTGTTTGGATGCATGGGCTGTCAAGGCCAGAAAGTAGATTTTTGCCACTCAGTAGGCTTTCCCGCATAACTTCTGGGTATGATGATGTCACGTGCATACCCTCTATAGTTGGTGCTTGCCTGCATGCATGTCTGTCTGCATGCATGTTAGGGATGGGACGATATGAAAATTTCATATCACGATTATTGTGACCAAAGAAATAGCGATTTACGATATTATCGCGATAATCAAAACATCCCCAACATCCATTATCCTGGTGGAGGAACATTTGCCAAAAAAAAAAAAAAAAAGCAGATCTACAACCTCACAACGCTTCGCAATGCGACGTGTTGTGAGCTTGTAAATCAGCTATTTTTTGGCAAAGAGATTTGGTAGAGAGTTAAAAAAAAGACTAAGTATGTTTTACCAAGAGAGGGTTTAAGTGGTACCGGATATGCAGCTTGGCAAATAAAGGTGAATTGATCCCAGAGCATGATGGCAGGACGATATCACGATAATATCGCTTATCGTCCCATCCCTACTGCATGTAATGCCTGCTTTCCTACCTGACTTCTTGGTGTGCTCTTTCTCCATGTGCTCCAGGCTCTCCAGCAGATAGTCCACCTTATGTTTGATCTGGGTCAGCTCTCTCTTAATGGTCTGCAGGTCATCCACCTTCACTGTGGCCAGAGGAAGACAGATTTAATTAACACTAATAATTATGTCCTCTGTCTGGACTGTGTGTGTGTGTGTGTGTGTGTGTGTGTGTGTGTGTGTGTGTGTGTGTGTGTGTGTGTGTGTGTGTGTGTGTGTGTGTGTGTGTGTGTGTGTGTGTGTGTGTGTGTGTTTGTCCTACTTGGACGGGAGGTCCTCTGGCCGCTCTTGGCGGAACTGAAGCTTGTTTTGCGTCGGCTGCTGCCCCCACTCAGACTGACTCTGGGACGCTTGGAGGGGATGACAGCCCGCGAGAGAGGAGGGGGAGGTGGAGGCACGCGGGACGGATAGGTGTACATCCTAAAAGATGGAGGCACAAAGACAGTGGAAGAAGACTTCTGAAGCGATAACTTCACACTCTACACTGCACATCCTTATGGGTTCTCAGCAATACACCCAGCAAAAATGTGATGTGTGTGGACTGTATGCATGTACATTCATACATATGCCACATACATAATGTACGACCATACTGTACAAGTACATACAGCGATCTGTGGAATAGATGGGTACTTTCTCTGACAACAATGCAACATATTTATGTGCAACTTTACCCATATTCATTCATTAAAGAGAGAGAGAGTTTGAGTGAGTGAGTGTGCGTGAGTGTACAAAAATGAAAATTAAAATAAAATAAAAATGTAGAAATCAGTACTTACCTGTCATAGTAATCTCTTTGGAAGTCGTAGTCCAAATCAAATGAGGAACTGCGCACAGGGGGAAAAGAGACGGTTGTAGGAGGATCAACTAAAGCAATACAGTACCAGCAGTTATTACTGCACATACATGCAACCTTACTAGACATAATACAAGCTGAAAACACACCTGTACATGTCTCCTGCAGACCGTTTCACTGGCTTGGACCCTCTGTGGGGCTTCGGTTCATTAGCCAGGTTGATGTCTGAGAGGAGTGAGCGGGAGTGAGAGAGAGTAACATGAAGTGTGAAATTCCAATTAACTTGTATGACTGTGTGTGTCTCTGTTATCACCAACATTTCCCTCATTTTAGTGGACTTGGGAGTTAGTTTTAGTGTTTACGTGAAGAAGGCCTTTGCCCCTACTGCCTTTCCCGTTCTAGTTAGCATACAATCTTACAACTCTTACAAAGGTGATCCACTGTATCACCCTTTTGGTATTGTACATATTAAACAATGCACTGTCCACAAGTCAAGGCTGGATTTGAACCCCAGTCTCCAGGATTGGGAAACCAAAACAGCCAAAGGTTTTTCATCTACAGGCAGAATTGCTCACTAGTCGGGGAGCCACAGGCCCAAACTTTTAGAGGACCTGTGATGTGTTCTATTAATTTGGTCAATAAGGTACACAGAATGAAAGGCCTGCTCTGCCGGAAACATAGTGGAAAAAAATTATGGCCATTTGTATTTACTGTCCCTTTGACTTCACTATACAGGAAAAGAATACAAAAATAAATCTGCTTTGAAAACGAGGGTTTTTTCTTAATTCGGAATCCATTGCAAGCATTTGTTTTGCATGAAAAACATTCCTTGGGCTAAAACCACACAAAACTGTGAAGTGATGACTCATCACTTAACCACAGTGTTGTGGGGGCAGTTTTTTGGTCTCTCATTCTGTGTACATTAATGACCAAATGAATAGAAAAGACTAAAATAAAAAGTATGTCATCACATCACAGGTTCAACCCTTTTCTTTGAGCTTTCGGGCCTGTGGCTCCCCGACTACACCTATACCGTTTTGGTCTTATGACCATCACACACCAACCCAGAGCGGTGTAGTCCAACCACGCACGCACACACACTCACACACACCAACTCGCTCACCTAGCACCTGTCCCACGATCATGCGTCCGTCCTCGCTGGCCACGGCGGTCCGGGCGTTCCTCTCGTTGGCGAACTGGACGAAGGCGAAGCCCTTGTGCACGGAGCAGCCCACGATCTTGCCGTACTTGGAGAAGATGGCCTCCACGTCGGCCTTGGTGACCAGCAGCGTGTTGAGGTTGCCGATGAAGACGCGCGAGTTGATGGAGCGCGGGTCCGTCTTGTTGGTCACGTTGCTGGCCATGCTGCCGTCACTGGAGGCGGAGGACCAACTGGAAGGGAGGGGGGTGTGGGGTGAAAGGGGAAGAGAGAGGATGAGGTGAGGTGAGGAAGAGGCAAGAGGCGATAGGATGGAAGTTAGCAAACAGGAAAGGAAAATGGTGCAAAGAAAAGAAAAAGAGAAGAGGGGTAAGAATGGAGAGGAAGATTGGACACATGCCATACCGTGGCAAGGGAGACAGGCGAAGGGGCAGGATGGAGAGGAGAGAAAGAGGAAGAGCAGAATGAGGCAAACGAGAGGAGAACACGATGGGAGAGGAAGACGACAAATAGAGGGACACAAGGGAAAAGAGGAGAGATGAGTATATGAATACATGTCTATTGTCTACCATCCATAGCTGTATTTTGCATCTCTTCCCTTCCTGTTCATTTTAAGGCATGTTTTATATGCTTCTGTTAGCAACTGAGATTGAAGTCATTTCTGTTCCGCTATCCCACCATTCAAGCGATTCTGTCCTGGTGTGAATGTGAGAGTGTTTGCATTGGGTTTGTTGGTGACCCTTTCAGCTTGACTGAACTTGTTTCATTATGGATCCTCGAGGAAGCTCAGCCCAGTTGCCTTATAAAATTACTTTGTAAATAAACATGATATTTCAACTTATACATTTCAGCTTAGAACTGTTACTTATTCAATATTTGTATACTTTTAGTAGGTCAGTATAATATTTCAAATGCATGTAATGTCTTTGAAATGTAATGCCTTTTATGCTTTAAGCACACTGGATTGTTATTGTTATTGTGTTGAACCTTGAATATGCTATATCAATAAACCTGCCTTGCCTTACAATAGGCTCCTGACAAGATGTGACAAGTAACAATTTGTCTGTCAAAAGTATACATTCTGTGCATTTCTACATTTATTTCGGGGGAACTGATACAGAATATCTCACACTTTACAGCAAACACCACATCAGTAACTTTTTGTAAATGTGCATTCCCATACTTTAGGATATGTCCATATATGTAGACAATTGGATGAAACAAAATATACTCGTAAAACATAATTTATTTTAAACACCCAATGACTATTAGGCCTTGCTCTGCGTGATTGGGTGTTTAAGATAAAGTATACTGATAATGATTATACACAAATATTGTTTTACTTTGTTTTAAAATATCAGTCACATTTGGCCTTTTGAAATTGTCATCACTCACTCCATTGTGTCTGTATCGTTGGCGGTGGAGGTCTGACTGCCTGCCTGACTCTGTTGGAGAGAAGAGTGTTGTTGTTATTGTCCCCCTGATCCTGGAGGGGGGAGTCTCAATGGGCCACCACACCATGGGAGTTGTATTCACTATGGGTGAAAATGACTGTACAGCTATAAAATGTGTTGTATTTTTTAGCAACTCCTGGAGGTATTTTAATCAAGAACTACCTCTGAAAAAAGTTGGGAATGTGCCCGGACGTAAAAGAGGGTAAAAAAACTAAAACAAAAACCAGGGTACAGGTACACCACACAAAAACCTGTTGGGGATGTATACATATTTGTTATCACAATCGTATAAGACATTGAATGACAGTGAGAAAGCAGCTGGAAAATGGCTCAAATGGACACTAAAAACACCCTCTAGCTATATTGTCTACTTTGGAATGAAAATATATTTTTAATACATTCGTGTTAAACACACTTTAACTCAAAAGTGCTAAAAAGTGGGGATCTTTTTTCATATAAAGGTAATACTAACTGTACATATCTTTTAAGAGAAAGGAGTGTGTGTGTCTTAAGTGGATAATGTTAGAGCAAATTATTTCACCTGTTCTTAAATTAATTGAACCTGTAGCTGTGCAGCAATTAAGAGTCAATCTTATTTCACATCCTGCCATGCAAACCATGCAGCTACGGCCATTACAAAAACAACTCAGCCTAAAATGCAACCTAATCTCCCCATCTCTCTCTGGGCAATAGTTTCCAGAAGGATATCACATTATGGCGGGCGGTCTAGCCTGTGCTTCATTCTCTCATTTCCCCTACTGGCAGGTTGTTTTCATCCCATGGCCAAATGACACACAGAATGTGCTCACAGGGGGGTAAAGTACCACAGAGTGCTCAGGGATGTTTATAATTGTGTGTCCAGTAAGAACTTGAACAATGTTCACAATAGAATAAGAATTATCGACAAACAATGTCAGGTTTAACTTTGAGTGGATAATCTCTTCTCCAAAGAGAAAACTGAAGCCTGGGCCTGCATTTTGGCCTTGTCCCTGGCCTATGGTGGTATGAGGATGATACTAGCGGTTTAGAGGTTTGATGCCCTGGGCAGAGCATGGCACTGCCAGCCTTATGGGTGTGATTGCTTGTGCAACTCATTGGGGATAAAAATGTATGGCTTCCCTGGGGAAATGAAAGACAAGAAAAAGGCTTTCCCACCTAAGTCTAAATGTTGAGGTGTGAATTTGGTGTAGGCTATTAAGCATAAATTCCACAAACTCACAAGTTCACAACACACCGCCTTGCGACACATTGTGAGCTGGTAGCTCTGCAATTTTCATCACATAACACCTTAAAATTAAGCCTGAAAAACATGTCTTTATGATCATAAATAATCAAAAAGGCTACGTTTGTGAGTGTGGAATTGTGATTGCTTGTGTAACTCATGGGGCATAGGATAGGATAGTCATGACCCTGGCAAAGCTAGTGGCTACATGGGTCTCATGGGACTCCATAGTATGGTAGCACGGCATGCAGTGTATTTCTTGTGTCATTCAAGGAATTCATTGATGCGAGTGGACAGTAAATTCCAGAGTCTTAAATTAACTGTCAGGAGTTAAATTAAGACACCAGAATTCATAGTTTAATGCTTAGGAACACAGATTAGATGCCAGCTGGAGTCACTGGCACAGGGGACTGTGCATTTATATAGGACAGGGGTCTTCAATGTTTTTCAGGCCAAGGACCCCTGAGAGAGAGATGAAGTAGGGACCTCCACCCCATACTGTATAAAATGTGTTGGAGATTAAACTTCTTCATATGTTTCGTGAGGCTTGTTTGACAGCACTATCTAGCGTTGTCAATTCATGTTTTTTGGTTTGTCGACATTAATATGTTTATTTCATGTTAATGCGTATTTTCAGACATTGAAACCACTTAACCCTCAATACTAAGTAAACTTGACACTGTACTGGGTTTGCTCCTTTTTCACTCTACACCAAAATACTTTGCTGAAAATAGCAGATCTACAAAGCAGATCTACAAGCTTGATGTAGATCTGCTATTTTCCCCTAAGAATAGGAATGGTGGGCTTCAAGTAAATAATATAAAAACAAATACGATCACACTAAGATGTGGAGGCCCCCCTTGTAGGAACAGGTCCCAGTCCAGTCACCCTGTTGAAGACCCCTGATATAGAACATTGGGAATGTGCACTGAATTTGTGTGTGCCTATAATGTACTGTGAGAAACTTCAAAATCCAGAGGCTAAAGAAAGATTCAGAGACTAACTATGGGAGTTAAACAATTGACTCCACACACAGATTGCGTATGCTCATGTAATATAACTCCCATTCAATAGTTGTACTAGCACTATTATTAGTAGCAATAATCCCTATTAAAAGACAAGTAATTTCATGTGTGTGCACATGTATATTCTTTTTTTTTTGACTGATTCCACAATATCCTTGCATGTACACAGCCAAACACATTGCAAGGACAGGGCACGTTCACCCCATGCCCTCCTTAATACAGAGCATGGGGTGTTAATTGGTAAAATAACCAAATAACCTTTTTTTCCCTTCAGTAGATCAACATGAAGAGATTTATGGTAACACTTTATTGTTGAATGGCCTTATGCTGGTGAATTCAACCGTGTATTCATGTATAAAAAAACCATTATGAGTGCATGGTGATATGGTTAGTTAAGTGCTTAATGGAAAATGTAAACTGTATTTTTTTGTGTGGTTATAAAAGGTATCTAATCTAAAACTGCAGTTAAGAAACATTTGTTTTGATTTCATAATATCACAACATAACAAAAAGAAGAAAAAAAAACACTACATGCTACTTGTGTTGGGGGGGGATCTAAAAGGAAATCAGGCTAGTTTACAGAACTGAAAAGTAAAAAAAAAAAAAGGAGGGAAGGGGGTGTTGAGACCAACTTACGATTCGTTGCTGCTCAAAAAAGCTGCTTCAAAAACTAAAGAGGGGGAAACACAAAAAAGTGACATTAGAAAATAAGGCCTTTGCCAAAGATGACCTGAATGTCTCAGCATACCTGCAGTACCAGGGATTGAAATGGGGGGCAGAGTGATTTTCAAAGAAATCTACAGTTTATGCCTCATTAACCACCATGTGGTCAATCTGTCTCGATTCAGACCTTTGAACCATAAATGATATGCAGGTCAGAATCAGAAATAGGCTAGTTTGGTAAAGCACATAAATGTATGCTTAGCTCATTATACTGCAGAATGGTATTCAAACTAGGGTTAAGGGGTCGATTCAAATCGTAGTATGTGTAGTACTCATCAAAATAATTTCATTATACATTTTGAGAAAGATATTGTTTTACTGTTTTACTTTTGTAGACCTAAGGATCATGAATGTCCTTAGTTTATGGACGCTGCAACAAAATGAACTCAAACCCTTCAGTCAAACCCAATTCAGGGAAGAAGAAAAAAAACAACATAAAATGTCCTATACAGAGTATATAATACTGTAACTGTGCGCTTGTATATTTTGGCTTTTTACTTAAAATAAACAACATGGCCTTTGACCAGGCTTCTCATTGGAGCAGTGTTTATAAGTATTGTTTGTCAATTATACGGTACATATAATTATTTGTATTAATGGTTAATTTTTGTAATAAAGTTCTCAAACTCTAATCCTATACGTTTGCACTCGTTCAATGAGAGCACAGGACCTCAAGAGACCTGCAGAATGTGTGCACTTTTGTTTCTCTCACCTTGACTTTTAGTAACAATTACCATACTGGCGAGTTGGCTATAATCTGTTTTATTACTAGGGCATAGGCGATAGGCCTTGAAGAAAAGTACTTTTGAACACCTACAAGAGGGACAGGTGTGTCAGAATAATGAACTTGAAAATAGTAGAAGAATGGGGGACTGGGGAAGTCCCGCACACTGTCTTCACTTACACACTTTTATTGGTACAACGTTTCGGTCACCTTCATACCTGGTGAAGGGACTTCCCCATTCTTCTACTATTAGGGAGCAAAACAAACAAACTCAAGAGCAGACAAAAGGCAATAGATCTTGTTCAATGGGAAGGGGACGTGGCTAATGTTTCCCAGTCTGATCCAGACATGGGACAGACAGTACAGTACCAACCTGGCAACACTAATAAGACCTGAGTGATTCTACAAATGCCATCTGAATCAGTAGTTCTCACACTTTGAAGATTTTTAAAAACAGCAGATCTACAAGCTCGCTGCGTGGCAGGAAGGAAGTGACACGCTGCGCTGCTAAACGCCAAAATCTAAAATGGCATTTTGATGGGTTATGTTGAGGGTGACCTGTTTTGTTCATTTTCCTTCTCTTTCGTGTCCTGATTTTAGTTTATGATTTGCACCAGGGTCACCCATGCTGTGTGTGTGTGTGTGTGTGTGTGTGTGTGTGTGTGTGTGTGTGTGTGTGTGTGTGTGTGTGTGTACTCATGGAGGATAGAGGCACTTATAGGATGAAAACAACACACCATGTGGTATCTGTCATATATAACTTAATATCAATGGCTATGCATACTAATGGAGTAGTTCACCCTCAAAATTACTTTTCTATAAATGATTACACATGACAGACTTATTTTTCGCATTCATAAGACAAATGATTGATTATAGTAAATTTACCATCGATTCCGGATGGGGACCCAAATGGATTTGGGTCCCCATCCAGAATCAAAGGGGGTACATTTCTTGTAATCAAATTATTGTCTTAGGAATGTGACAAAAAACAAAACATATTATTGAACTCAAGTCTCCATGGCATGATTAACCAAAGAGAAAAGGTCATTTTGGGAGAGAACTACTCCATTAAGGTGAGAGCCTACTAATCCTGGGCCTTCGATATTAGGGCTGTAGTTGTATTACTACAGACACAAATCAGAGGCCTGACACATTTTTACAGTCTGCTGATGGCCCGGGGGAACATTTATCTTCGCCCCCCTCCTCTGCATTCCTTTCCTCAGGACAGAGTGCAGACCCAAGGCCACTGGCCAGGCCCCAGAACAACACCCATGGACTGGAGCTGGAAGGATCTTTGCCCCAGGCCAGCTAGGCCAGACACTTGAGTCAAAGGGTAAATTAAAAACAAATTAAAAGTTTCTAACCACTGAGCAACAGCCACACCACAAGGACGAGAAGCCTAAAAATCATTGCATAGATGGGAATAGAAAGTGATCATTCACAAAAAGACAAGTTAAAATCGAGCCCCCCCCATGGGTTAATGGCCAAATATAGGCGAATTTGGGCCTTAGAGTCCATTAAATTAATTTGAATTAAAAACAAATAACCTATCCATCAGCCTTGGCTTTATAGGCTATGCTATGTGCAGTTATTATGACAATGCAGAACAAACAGGTATGGATGCATGGGTTTCTTAATCTGCAGATGACTTTAATGATTATCATATTCACCAGATATATACAAACTCCCAAATAGCATGACTCATGAGTCTATGGCAGATTGGCAGCAAAACAACACGCCAAAAAACAGAGCTGCTGTGTGCGTGCGTGCTTGCTTCATGAAAACGCCCCCCCTCCACCCCCTCTCTTCATCGAAAAAAAACACCATCTTGCCTGAAAAATTACATCACTTGTCGGAGGGATATAACGTTACTTGTCTCAAGAAAATAGGAAAAACACATCTTAGCAGTCAACTTCAAACGGCAGTAAGTCACGTTACCGGTGGGGGTAAAACAAAGAATGACAATAAAAAGACGTTTAAAAACGGATATCTCCAGGAAAAGGGCAGCCTCTATCATTTAATTGTCCAGAAAAGAACTCTTCGATCTTTCTTTCCCCTCGTTTAAAAATACGACCACAAACAATCAAATAACTCTCTCACTGTGAACCCTGAAAAGTGGGGGGAAAAGCCAGGTTTAAAATGTCTTATTCGAGAAGAAAAACAAGGCAAAAATGTGTCTTTGTGGAAAGCTATAAACTCTACTTCTGCGCAGCTTATCATCGCCACACCACCAGGCCGAATCACAAAATGTACGCCACTCTAAAGCAAACACAGTCTCAGAAATACCAGCCAGAAAAATACATTAAAAATAAAATCAAAAAAATTCCCAAAGACGGCTCAAAGTCAGAAAAATAAAAATAAAAAATAAAAATAGGGGGAAAAAATCTCTCTGTTAAAAATACTCACCGGGAGCTTACTATTAAAAATCGAGTAAAATTCAACGTTGTTTTACTTGTGTAGGTTAATATCCGAGCCGAGTGTCTGATACCATCACCTTGGAACCAGCCAGCACGAAATGGCGTCTAAACCGTCCAGCTAAGGAACGGATCATGCCCATATCTGGAATACCGATCTCTGGTTGGACGTTCCGAAGGCTGAGCCAGACATTTCCTTTCGTGGATTGGTGGACAGGCCTGTCAATCGCAAAACCCATCGAAGGCGGATGCCAACGCACGGCGCATGCGGCACGTGCGGGCACACGCATGCCGGCGCGCGCTCGCTCATGTACACACACAGGTCGCAGGCAGGCAGGCACGCGCACGCACAAAGTCACTCATGCAGCCAGACAGACCACAACAGACTTTTAATGTCAAATGTTTTATTTATTTATTATTATTATTCATTGACTGTACACATTACATTCAAATTGAATAGGCAGAGCGGCATTCGTCTTTTAAGAGTCTTGTCTTAATTGTCTAAGTGGTGGATCAAGTTTGCAAAATAATTAAGCATGCAAGCATGCAGCTTTGACAAAGGGGCCATACATCTCACAGGAAATTGTATCAAAACCAATAACATATGTTGACTTTGGTCTGTGAAATGTTTGGCCCATGAATGGTTATTGCTGGTCATGTTTTATGTCCAAAAATTGATTGACTGATTGATTGATTGATTGATTGATTGATTGATTCATTCATTCATTCATTGATTCATGACTAGGCCTACTAGATAGGCTATTCACATAAATTACAGCACAGCTAGGACAGTTCAGTTCAGATACAATTTAAAGCAAAACAGCCTGTTTACATTGGAGTCCCGTCCTTTTGTACTCAATTCATAGAGAAACCACATTTTTATGTATGTAGGCCTATTTACCAGTAGGCTACATTTTATCCTATATATTTTTTGAGCGGTGGTTACACCGTCTCCTATACGTGGCCGTGTGTGTATGCGTGTGTGTGTGCGTGTGTGCGTGTGTGTGTGTCTGTATGTAGCCTGCAGGCCTGCAGTAGCTTTTATGACCACACATGTTAAGGGAGGGGCGCTGTTGTTCAGGCCAGGCCAGACCAGGCACACACACACACACACACACACACACACACACACAGGGGGGAAGGGGGGGGGGGGGGGGGGGTAAACCACCGCTCAGTTCACACGGGTGTGATTTTTTTTAGTTCTCCTGGAAAGAAATAAGCTCCAACATCTGGCTTTGTCTGTTTGTCCAAGGTTTGTTGTACGCCCAGAGTCACATTGTCCCGCGAAGCTTGGCCTACATCTGGCCTACACTTTGCACAAAGCGCCCAAAATTGTTGTACGCCCATTGCAGGGTCACATTGGCCAAGCTTTATAAAATAAATTCATTACTCATGCACTCTGTCGAGATGCCAACTTGCCCCTTGTGCACAAGTAGACTTGTGTGCCAGCAGAGCGTGCCATGAGGTGTAGTGTGCTCTGCTGTCCTCATTGGCTGTTAACGATGACATTACCAGGAATGCTCTTATACACCAAACTCTGCTGACATCACCAGTGGCATCACCAGGAATGCTGGTCCCTCATTGGCTGTTAATGATGACGTTGCCAGAAACACTGGTCCCTGATTGGGCTATGGGCTTAAACACGGGCAGACACGGACATACCGGTACGTACATATCCATACATACTGGCGCAAGTAACTAGACTGCACTCTGTCGCACCGCTTTCGCCTTGTGCACTCGTGGCCATGTATGGCCTACTTGTGCACCAGCAGGTTGCACTTGTTGATGGTGACGTCACCAGGAATGCTGGTCCCTCATTGGCTGTTGATGGTGACGTCACCAGGAATGCTGTTCCCTGATTGGCTACGGGTGTAAACACAAACAGAGGCGACAGAAACACTAAACGCATTACTTGCACACTCTGCTGGCGCAAGTAAATAGTACTGCTCACTTCACACTAGGTGTGATTTCTTGTGATGTGTTTGGTTCATTTTGCTGGATTTCTACACTTAAAATGTGTGCATATGTTTGTACACGTTTTAAAGTCATTTTACATTCACTTCCTTCTAATCTATGATGTTGGGTTGGGGGCAGGGCGGCGACAGAGGTCAGGCCATATGCCTATAATCCAGAAAACCTCCCTCTTTCTCAGCCTCGCGTTGGCGAGAATGCCTGAGACAACTCCTCTCACCACTTCAGCTTCCGAGAGAATGGACCTGAAAAACATCAACATCATGTTCAGTTTAGATAGATCGATAGATACTGATCGATAGATAGATAGATAGATAGATAGATAGATAGATACACCATCACTTAATGTAGGTTAATATCGTATACTGATATATTATTTATTTCAGCTGTTACAATTCCAAACATGCAAACATGACCCACTTCAAGTCTATATGTTAGTAGCATAATGACTAGTATTACAACATTATTACAGTTCAATGTATTTGTATTTAAGTTCAGACAGACAGACTACCTTTGATATTACTCATTCTCCTGCGGTTTCGGGGCAGGGTGAGGTCCAGTCTGAACGCTGGCTCTGGTGTCCTCAGCACCTCCTCCAGTTTGTACTGTTCTATACTCTCCTATAAGGGAATCAACAACACAGTACAAGTTACACAAGTGTCTGAATTAGTCTTTTATTTTATTTATTTTATCGTTGTCCTCCTATCTTTTAGCTATTCATTTTATTTGATCAAATAAAATGACCTTCTCCGGGCATCTGAGCAGATGCCTCAAGAAGGTCTATGATGACCAAAATATTGCTCTAAATTAAAGGTGTATGGGCTTTTTAATTTAATTTCATTACATCTGATCCTGACATATGCCCCCGACCCTGAGCTGATCAGGTGTGCATAAGAACTCATTCAATTCAATTCAATTCAAAGGAGCTTTATTGGCATGAGAAAACATGAGAAATCATCCATCCATCCATCCATCCATCCATCCATCCATCCATCCATCCAGTAAACATCGCTTTATTTTTCCTCCATTAATACATTACATTTCGTAAATCCATAAATTAAAAAGTTGTGAATACTGAAAATAGTCTCAACACATTTGTGAGACATGTTGTGTGAAATGACTGAGCTGTTTAGATCAGCTATTGTCACTAGTTTGGGTCTCAAGCTAAAACGTTTGGAAACCACTAGACCCCTGGGGTACCCAACACAGTGCTGTATGGTTTTAAGTGGTTAATGGTGGTAGGACCAGGACCACCCCTGTTTTTCAAACCGGGACAAGGGCAAAAGTTTAGCCCAATGCATGAGTCTTTGTGGCAGTGGGGTGTGGTTTGCCGTCAGTTGCAAAGGGATCACCACCTCCTGTACAGCACTTTGGTCGACCCTAGTGGTTTTTTAAATGTGCTATATAAATCAAATTGACTTGACAGGGGCCGGGGGGACGACACCGGGTACAGGAACAACAGGAAATATAATGTGCAGTGCAAATTGCAATACCTACTGTAGGGCTATGGGTAAACACTGTTGAACGTAATGACATGAATTCTGTGTGAGTCAATGTTTTTACATTCAGCTGTGTATTACCATCTACTATGTCATCTTTAATGATGATTACCCGTAATTCTTTGAATTTCTACTCTCACCTTCGACTTCGTATCTCCACTATCTGTGTTTAATGCCTATAGCATGCTGCTGCCGTGACGCCTGCATTTCCCTTGGGATGAATAAAGATCTATCCTTCCATCCCCGGATTTATATCTCTCAACTTCAAATAGTATATCTCTCTTTCTCTCGTCAGCCCTCTCTCTGTCTCTAGCTCTCTCTCTTCCTCCATCTTCCATTGTCTTTGACATTATACCCAGTGGCATCCTGTTTTGGGAATGTCATCATGCCGAACATTTTCCAAAATGTTCTCTTTTCGCCCCCCAAAAGGCCAGGATCAGCGTCGCTTGGCGACGCGCTGAGAGCTTGTACAGTAGATCCACTATTTTCACTACTTTAGAAATGGGGCTATGGGGCCGTTTATGTTTTTCTTTTTTAGTGTGTGTGATTCTCATGGGTCTTCATATATGGCGTGTTGCTGCACTGCCCTTGTTTTGTTTTACTTCTGAGAGTGAACTAAGACAAATTCCTATCAACTATGTTGACATGACAATCAAGTTATTGAATCTTGAATCTATGGTAACATATGTTTGCCACCCCATGGTTTTTTTCTGAAATTACGCCTATGATTGTACCTCTGACAAGGGGGTCGTCTGACGCTTCCTCCAGGCTCCGGGCGTGTTGTGCGCCGCCGGGCTGCTCCCTCTCTCCCTCTCCCTCTCCCTCTGCTGCAGGACGGCCAGCCGCGTGGCTCTGTACTCCAGGGAGAAGTTACTGATGATCCTGCAGAAGTCCTCAGGGCTCGTGTCCCTCACCATGGCCCGCGAGTAGCCCAGGAACAACAGGAACGAATGGAACCTGGAGAGACAAGGAAAATAGTCAGGGACCCACTGGCCCAAAAGCTCAAGAAATAGGGTTAAACCTGTGATGTCATGCCGTACTTTTTATTTCTGTTTTATCTATTAGTTTGGTTATTAAGGTCCACATAATGAGAGGTCTGCTCTGCCGGAAACAGAGCAAAAAAAGTTTCTATATTCACTGTCCCATCGACTTCACTATACAGGAAAAGAAAAATATTTAAAAAAGGAAGAAAACCTGCTTTAAGTAGTTTGACCCCTCACATGCTACTTTTCCTGTGTAGTGAAGTCGATGGGGCAGGGAATATACAAATAGCCATAACATAACTGTTTCCTGCAGAGCAGCAGACCTCTCATTCTGTGGACCTTAATGACCAAACTAATAGATAAAACAGAAATAAAAAGTACGGCATGACATCACAGGTCATCTTACATTCTGGGGGACTGGGTCCCCGGCTGAAAAACAACAATTACACCAAAGAATGATGTGATGCTGTATGAAGAACATGCAGGAGGAAGGGAAAAGGGCTGAGACAGAGAAGGCTCAGAGCAAGAAAGACAATAGCAAGAGCGAGAGACACAGACAGGGTGTAAATACAAGTACTCCTTACCTCCACCACTGTTCAACGTGCCCTTTTGCAAGGCACATAAACACCAGATATACTCCAGAGACTTCGTTGCCAGCAGTACAACAAGGTTGTGGTTATGAGTGTGAATATGGTATGTGACCATAGGAATGCTAAGTATTCTGTTGGGACAGTATTGAATGCGTCGCTTATTCAGGCAAAACTTTGTTTTGTTTTAAACAGATTTTGTTGCCCTATATGGTTATGGAAAAGGGATCCTGCATTCACTATTCTTGGGTGAACATTGAGTGAAAATAGCAGATTTCAATGCGCTATGAGCTTGTAGATCGGCTATTTTCGTGGAAGAGAATTGGTGCAGAGCGACAAGAGGATGGGGCCTATTGCAGACCGCTGGGGGACTCCATTCAATGAAGTGTACGGGGTTTAATAAGTGGTTAAAACTAGAATGGAAGGGGCGCCCGGGCTGGCCTATACAGCATGTCCAGGCGCATAGTAGCCTCTAAAGCACAGCATGTTGCGGGTTCGAATCCCGATCCCGACGACCTTTACTGCGCAACACTCCCCTTTTCTCTCTCCCTGTTTCCTGTCAATCTCCACTGGTTCTATCAATAAAGGCAGAACCCCCACAAAAATGGAAATAGAATGAAATGGAAAATATCGTATTATGCCACAGCCCCCCACCTGTTGATAACCCGGCGATGGACGGCTCTCAGGACCTTCAGCCTCTCCTCGCACTCCTTCAGGAACTTTGGCAGCCTGCGTCGGAGGGACCCCTCCGGGGCCACGGTGGTGTCCTCGTCTTCAACCCTGTTCTTCTTGCCCCCCTTCCCTCCTCCTCGCCGCTTCTCGTCGGCACGCTCCACCGCACGCAGCTGCTCCCATGACGCTTTGCACGTGGCCTCCAGCTGGGCGAGGTTGGTTTGGACCAAGGCGTAATCATACTGTGAACAACGGAGAGCGGTATACTTTGAGGGCAGTGAGGGACGCCATGAGAAATGGCTATATATATGCTTGAGAGAGAGAGAGACAGAGAGAGAGAGATGTACGAGAGAGAACAAGAAAGAGAGAGAGAGAAAGCATTGGATGATAGAGGGGGGTTGGGTGGTGCTATTTAAGGCCAGAGGAGACAAACGTGACGTGTTGATAGTGGTTTTCCGCACAAGGTCACAGGGTCGCCTTAAACCACTGTTTCCCAAACAGTGGGCCGGGACTTTTTTATGGGTCATGACTTGAGTAAAAAACTAAATTTCTTTTCCTACATTTAAAATGTAATTATTTCAAAAGGTCTATATTTTGTAATAATTTATCCGAAACAAACACACAAACAAACAAATGTAACAAATACCATGAATAAAAGAATAATAATTAAGAAGTACAGGTACTGAAAATAGCCGAATTACAAGCTCGCAACGTGGCGCGAAGCAATGCGTTGTGCACTTGTAGATCTGCTATTTTCTTTTCACTAGTTTGGGTCCCGAGCAAATGTCTAATCTCTCTTTCAGGTCTCGACCTGAAAGGTTTGGGAACCACTGTCTTAAACCATAGAAACGAGAGAGAGAGAGAGAGAGAGAGAGAGAGATGCAGATAGACACACACACACAAACATGTGCGCGTGCACACACACGCACCTTGCTGGCTTTGGTGACGGCGGTGATGTCAGAGTAGAGGTCACTGGACTGCGGGTAAAGCTCCAGCAGTAGAACGCAGACATGGTGCAACAGAGGCTGGCGAGAGTGAGTGTCCCTCACCTGAGTTAGCTTCCCCAGATAGCTCAGCTCAAAACCACGGGCCTGTGGGAGTTACCCATGTGTGTGTGTGTGTGTGTGTGTGTGTGTGTGTGTGTGTGTGTGTGTGTGTGTGTGTGTGTGTGTGTGTGTGTGTGTGTGTGTGCGCACAGAAGGAAGAAACAGTTAAGTTAATGATTAATACACATATAAGTATACAAATTAATGAAATCTTGTGCAGTGGGGATGACACAGTAATGCACTCACTCACCTTATATCCATTGAGGAAGTTACCAATGGCTAGCACTGTAGCCAGAATACATTTGAATGTCTGATTGGCTGACAGCTGTTCCATGGCCAACTTCAGGTAGAACAGTGGCTCAGCAATTTCCTGAAAATAATAGAATACAAAGGAATAGTGGTTCATGTATGTTTTGTAATAATAATCAAAATCTACAAAGTAGTTGTAACTAAAGTGGTAGTGGAAAAGTACAATATTTGGATCCGAGATGTAGTGGAGTAGAAGCAAAAGTATTGGAAATTGGAAATAGTAAAATAGTAAATCCATTTAGTTACTTTCCACCATTGCTTGACATTAGACCTCTGTTTAAAATCACATGCCATAAAAAAATCTACGGTTATTCTCATTTTTGTCACCGACCCTCTCTAAGGTGTCATAGTCCAGAGCGAAGGCCCACAGCTGCAGCCTGGAGCTCAGGTGAGAGATGTCCCCCAGTGTGAGCAGGCAGAGCTCAGCCGAGGCCAGAGGTGACTGTGGGGACAGAGACTTGGCCTCCTGGATCAGTTGGAGTTCCTCTTCACTTGGGACCAATGACTGAAGCCTCTGGTTCAGGGAGATGGAGAGAGAGAGAGAGAGAGAGAGAGAGAGAGAGAGAGAGAGGGAGGGAGGGAAGAGAGGGGAATGAGACATTACATTCAGTCTGCCTGTTGACTGATTAAATCTATCAGGTCACTGGTTTGTAGAAGAACAGACTGATTCATCAGGGCATTTTGTGCCCAAAAATAGTCAAACCCGTGCACACTCTGGTAATCTTCATTTGACCCCCATAGAAATGTGAATACCGCATAGGTTACAGAATAAGTCCCTTAATAATATAAGTCCTTGAGAGAGATCCAGGGGGGTCCCCAGCTAAATGATGATGATGTAACTCAAACGTTTGTACACTCTCAGAGTTAAATTAACCAGTAAGACTCCCTAATCGGGAGATAAGCGACCGTCAGGTCGCAGCGTGATTTTAGGCCAAAATGTGTAGGAGCAGTGTCCAAAATGTGTTTGAAAAAATCGGCCTGATGGTGGCACTATATGGGACAGATCCATGTTGATAAGATGAGTGTAGACATACTTTGTACCGATTTGCGTGATTTTAGGGCAAAATCTGTAGGAGCAGTGTCCAAAAATGTGTTAGAAAAAATTGGCCTGATGGTGGCACTATATGGGACAGATCCATGTTGATGACATGAGTGTAGAGCAAGTGTGTACCGATTTAAGTAATTTTAGGGCAAAATTTGTAGGAGCAGTGTCCAAAAATGTGTTTGAAAAAATCGGCCTGATGGTGGCGCTATATGGGACAGATCCATGTTGATGACATGAGTGTAGACATACTGTGTAGCGATTTGTGTGATTTTAGGGGCAAATCTGTAGGTGTAGTGTCCAAAAATGTGTTTTAAAAAATCGGCCTGAAGGTGGCGCTAAATGGGACAGATCCATGTTGATGAGATGAGTGTAGACATACTGTGTACCGATTTGCATGATTTTAGGGCAAGAATTGTAGGAGCAGTGTCCAAAAATGTGTTTTGTAAGAATCGGCCTCAGGGTGGCGCTAGGAGAGGGCCATGTGAGAATTGATAGGTGGAGGTTGTGGTTTGGCAGGTGTGTGTGCAAAATTTGTCATGGATCGGGGCAACGGTTGCGGAGATATGAGCAGGGCAAATGTGTGACGTGTGACTGGCGGACTGACTGACGGACTGACTGACTGACTGACTGACTGACTGACGGACGGACGGACAGTGGAGGTGGAGGTGGAGGTTTTGATAGTAAAGGTTTTGTAAGGTTTTGATAGTAAATGCGACCTGACGGTCGCAACAATGATTTTACTACTGAATATAAATTGGGGTCTCAGAGGAATACCATTAAATCGGGGTCTGTAGCCTAATTCATGTCAAACTGGGGGTCCTTGAAATTTAAACGGTTGAGAATCACTGCTAGAGCCATACAAATCTTCTCTAATGGGGGTCCCTGGCATACTGTATGTTTTTAAATGGGGGTGCACGTGGGGGCTAATGAGTGTCAATTTGGGGGTCCTTGAAATGAAAAAAGTTTGAGAACCACTGAAGAAACATTTACCTGGACATCCTCCCTGTCCAGCACGCTGTTGTCCATGCTGTATATAGCCGGGGGGAGGAGCCGGGGAGGCGGCAAGCTGCTCAGGGCAATGGTGATGATGTTGCTGCGCTTCACTCCCAGCACAGAGACTGCGGGCTGCTTCTGTGGTCGAGGCAAGAGGAAGCAGAGACGAAGATCAGATGTCGGGTGGAAACCTTGTATGTCCAAAACCGTTGGTTTTGTATTTATCGTTTTAAAAATGATCTAAAATTGTGAAAATAGACAATCTGCAAGTACACAATGCCTCGCTGTTTGCTTGTAGATCTGCTATTTTCACTAGTTTTGTGTGACAGTCTTGTATGATGGAGCAGGGCTTTATTTTACGAGAAAAAAAAGAAAAGAAACTTGGAGATACAAGGTTTCTGCCTGACTGCTTTAATCGGTTCGGTTAGAGACCTGAGTCAGTATTTATGATGCTTTTTTATTTTATTTTTATCCATGCCCAATATAGGTGCCGGATGGGTGAGATTGTAATATCAGACAATACAACGACTGGAAAAAAACAGGATGGAGCCTTGTATGGAGCCCTTGGGAATCCAGTCAACTAAGCACAGGGATCAATCAGACTTGAAAGGCAATTTTTAGTGTATTTTTCATCTGACACAACATAGTAAAATACTTAGGGTTCGTCTGAATCCAGGGTTGCCAACACTGAATTTTGACCCATCTCCTGCCATGCTGTGAACTAAACATGATCTGCACCTGGCTCAATGACAACAGACTCTCAATTCACCTAGGTAAAACTGAATGTATCCTCTTTGGATCTAGTCACAAACTTAGCCTAGTTGAGAACTTCACAATTAAAGTAGGTGACACTGTGATAGAAAGAAAAAACTACATCTGCTACCTGGGTTGCATCCTGGAGGCTAACCTATCCAGTGAAAAAATGACTACCAAGGTAATCAAAAAAGTCAACCAACAAATTAGTTTCTTGCAAAGGGTTGCCCCGCTGATCAATATTAAATCTCGAAAGACACTAGGAGGTGCTCTTATTGGGCCCCTCATTGATTACGGAGTCCTTGTCTGGTATCGCGACGCCCCAGCTGCCTTAAAGTTAAAGCTCCAAACAGCCCAGAACAAACTAATTAGGGTTGTGCTTGGTCTTCCATCTCAGACCCACCTTACCGATCATCACCACGAAAGCGTGGGGTGGCTCAAAGTAGAGTACAGCATCTTGCAATGGGCCTGGTGTACAAGATTCACTACACCTCCAAGATACCCATGTACCTGGCAAACTACTTCTTAAAGGTCAAGGATGGTCACGATCACAACACCAGAGGCAGCTCCACTAATCATCATCAACGTAGATTTAACACTAAACAAGGTGCTAACTCGTTCTCCTGCTATACCATCAACATGTGGAACGCCCTTCCACAAGCCTTAAAGGAGAGCAAATCCCTAGCCTCCTTCAAAATTGGTATGAAAAGTCACCTTCAGACAGCTGCTACCCGTGACTTGTAAATAGACTAAGCCCCCCTTTTTTTCCTTTTTTTTCTGCCTTTGTATTTGATGTTATGCTTTTGAAACTGATATTATCCTAGATAAAGTATGTTCTATCCGTCTGACGTCTTTCAATGTTATATGAGATACTTAAAATGTGGTTCCTGTGGAAATAAGCCTCGGCTTTCTAGGATCTCCTTTTAGTTGACCTTGTACCAGTGATTTGTACTGTCATGAAACTGTACTTTTTTCTATTGCAAACTACTAATAAATTCTTCAATCAATCAATCAATGCTCCTGAATTGTCATTTCTCCTGAATTGGAGGATTTCCATGGCTTTGCGTGACAACATGTGTAATTTCTCCTGTATTTGGTATAAAACTCCAAAACAATCACCAGAACACAGGAAATGACCTCTACTATGTTCAAAGATGTCTCAGGGAGGACCCCCAGAAGGTTGTGGGCAGTGCATGTAATCACAGTGAGATGTTCACTTACAGTAAATATTAGTACAGATGGGTGATGGGTCTTTGCTTCAGTTATCAAATCAAATTCTGTACACCTACTTTTTGCATTTTATTTGCTGAAATTGTACAGATCATTTTCCAATGCGAGTAAAGCAAACCTAAAAAAAGTATCAAAATTCAGAGTTCCACGGCCCCCCAAACATCCCCCCCAAAATCTCCTGAATTCTGACTGTCCAATGTTGGCATCCCTGTTTGAATCTGAGAGGGTTGCGTCCACTTTTACTCTATCAGAGTTCAGAGTGAATCCTGAGGATTTTATTATGTGTCCTTAATACCAGACCACACCCTCCTAGTACTCCAACTAGGTCAAAACAAACTGCATAATTCACTGCAGTTGGTATTTTATCATGGTGTGGTGCATACAGTGCATCTCTATGCTCTTTGAGACCTAGATAGTTACGGTATACTAATACTGAATTAGGTCTCGCTATAGGAAGACACTTGTGCCACAAAAGAAACACACTGCGGTGTTATGTTGCCACATAATGCAGCATCAGCTATCACCTGGGCATGAAATTACCACCAGCGGATTCATGTTGTATGTACTGTACATGAATCTTCTCTAGTGCAGTGGTTCTCAACCTGTGGGTCGGGACCCCATGACAGTGAAGTGACAATTTAAGGACTTTTAAGACCTTTTTAATGCCTAAAAACTATAATATAAAACGCCAAATTGTCATATAATATAAGAAAGAGACCAACATTTTGAAAATAGACCTACCTGTACAAGCTCACAAAAAGGTGTTGTGATATGCTATTTTCACAATATTTATCTGTGGAAACGAGTCAAACAAAATATAACACCTCAACTCCTACATTCTTGCATTGTGCTTTTACGATGCAGTTTTTCCCCCTGCATAGTACTGTGTTCTATCTGTCTGTCATTCAATGTTATATGAGTTTAAAAAAGGATCTCAGTGTAAATAAGCCATGTGCTTTCCTGAGTGTATCATTTTAGTTACCTTGTTCCAGTGAACTGTAGGCCTACTGTCATGAAACTGTACTTTTGCAAACTTCTAATAGGTTCAATCAATCAATCAATCAATCAATCAATCAATCAATCAATCAATCAATCAATCAATCAATCAATCAATGGTAGCTATTATAGCCCATGGGCAAAAAAGGTACAGGTACACACTAGGCTATACCACAAACCAGACCCTAAGATCAATTTACAACTATCTATTTGATTGTAAGTGGTGCTTCACAAGTCTGTAAGCTGCATCAGAGAGTAATATACAGTGTGTAAACTTTAAAGGAAGCCTCATTATTAGCTCTTTGTAAGAAGATGGCAAATCCTTTGAAATCCTACAAAACATTGTAATACAGGGCGCTCGCTGGCCTGGTGGTCAAGGCGCATACCACATACTAGGCTATGATGCCTGCTGGCGTCGCCGGTTTGATTCCCGATCCGGACGATCTTTGCCACATGTCATTCCCCATCTCTCTCCCCATTTCCTGTCAGTCTACTGTCCTATCAATAAAGGCATAAAAAGCCCAAAAAGAAAAAAACATTGTAATACTATAATAACTTTGTCAAGTTTGCTTTCCGTGTGGGAGTCCTCAAAGTATAACCATATAGCTCTTCAAGCAACATCCCCTTTTCAATGGATTCTTACCCGCCACCCAGTGACCGTGGTACAGGTGTTGTTATTATTGCCCTTGGTCTCAAACAGGTACTCCAGCTGGGTTGTGTCCAGGTGGACCGGCTCCAGCCTCGCCCAGATGGTCTGGGTCCCAAAGCGGGTCTTCCTGGGCAGGGGGTCCAGGCTCTGCAGTCCCCTCCAGTGCAGTTTCAAGGTGCGACACTTGACGGGAGTACCTGTAGCAGGGGAGGCAGGTGGAAGGGGAGGAGCTATGGGAAGGGGCGGGGCCATCGGAGGCAGAGGGGGCGGGGCTGGGGGGCTCTGGGGACACCCTGGCACTTGGTTGTTGGTGTTGGTTCCGTCATCCTCTGCGCTGTCCACTCCCAGGTCCTCCTCGTCCCAGAGGTCAGAAAAGTCCAAGGTGTTGAGGCGGAGACGCCGCCCAGGCTTCGGGAACGAGGTCCAGGATTGGTCGAAGCCCCAGGTGAGGGGCGCCTCCACGGATTGGTCAGACTCCTTCATTGAATGAATTGCTGAGAATGTCCTGCCAGCAATAACTTGAGCTACAGAAGTTTTTTTTTGCCCAAAAGTAGTTCAATCACTCATCTCGGCTCATTTCTATACTTCACGCTGATTGTCGTTGCACTGCGTCATCCTGGTCTTCTCTCTTGTTTTGGAGACGAAATGCTTGAGAATTTCTCTCGTCCGTTCTCTCCTCACTGTGGAGTCAACAACTTCGCTGCAGCCCCTGTGATTGCATCTGAGCGTCTCCGGGTTGCACTGCCTCCCTCGTTGACCACAAGTGCACAGGGAGAAAGTCATAGCTCGGCCAACCGAGCCATAATCTTTGAACCACCTCTGGGTGTTCTCGCTGTGGCGTAACCTGTAATTGCCTCCGGTGAAGTGGATGTTTGTCCCTCAAATCCCGGAAAAAAGTTGCATTTCACAGAGTGGTTGCAGAAACACGATGATCCAAAAGTCGAATGCTGGGTGGTTGCTTCATCTAGTAGTTGACAACTTTAGACTTTAATCCAAATATTGTCTGCGGCCTCTGCTTCAGGATTCAGAATCCCCATTTGAAGTGAATGCAGTGATTGTACATTGTTTTTATTCTGCTTTAAAAGAGTTGCATCAGCTGCAGAGTCTTGCTGAGACAGAATAAAACCTAAGGAACAGGCCTGCATCTCCCACATGCACTACTGGCCTGCTTCTACAGCTAGAGATCTCTTTTCATCTCTCTCTCTCTCTCTCTCTCTCTCTCTCTCTCTCTCTCTCTCTCTCTCTCTCTCTTCCTCTCTCCCTCTCTCTCTCTCTCTCTCTCTCAGTTTGTGTACATCAGGCTTGGCATATTTGAGTTGCACCCTTTCCCTTAATTTCCTTATCGGGGCAGCATCTCCTGTTTGTATTGCTACTTGTGTTTACACAACCCGTCTATCTGCTCCAGAAGATCTCTCTTCATCTCCCCCCCCCCCCCCCAGCAATCACCCCAATCCCTGTGTGATCAGAATGACCTTTTTCTCCTACAGTACGTTTGTTCTGAATATGTCATATGAGTGCTCTGCTCATATTTGCAGTGATATATTTGTTTTAAAGATGAGATCTATCATGCACATTCTGTACCTTTCAAAGTGACGTGCACAGTACAATCAATAGGCTATATCATCATTCTTACATTCACCACTCAATATCTTCAGCACTTATCAAATGACATGCAGAATCCATGACCCTGTGCAAAATAATATAAGGAGAAATTACAAATAAAAAAGATGAAAGGTTGACCAGCAACCCTTATGGACAGCATTACAAATACTTTTTATTTCTTTGCATATATGATTTAAAGATATTGGATGACACATTATACAGCTAAACCCAGGGGTGTAAGGTATAACTAACTACATGTAAGTAAGTGCAATTTAAAAAAAAACTGAGTATTTTCAGTTTTCAGTATTTACTTCTACTCCACTACATCTAAGAGGCAAATGTACTTGTCTTTTACTCTTCCAATACAATATTATTTGAAATCTTTAGTTTGTCACGTTTGATTATTATTACAAAAGATTAACCACTTCAGCCCTATACACATTTCTGCAATTTTAAAATAGCAGAACTAGAAGCTCATTGTGAGCTTGCAGATCTGCTATTTTCAAAAGATCTTTTTACATTTGAAAACTTGTGAAACAGGGTCATTCTGCATAATGGGTACTTTGTACTTTCCTTAATTCAAGTACAGTACATTTTGATACCAATACGTTTGTACTTTTTTAAATTACAGATTTTTACTTGAGAATTTCTACTTTTACTTTTGTAAAACATTTGAGTACTTTTTCCACCACTGGCAAAATATCACATTGTCCACTGCTTAAAACAAGAACATCACAAAGACGATAGGAAAGAATCTCCAAATGATGTATAAAACCTCTAGGCCTATATATTGCCCACAGCTTTTTGAACAGCTGTACAGTCTTGCACTGTTTAGAGGTTACTTGTACGGTTGACATGCAGCCCTAATGAGGATCCCTCCCTTTGCCATTAAATCTCCCATAATTAGACTTTATCTAGTAATGTGTGCCCTTGCTGTCTTGCTAGTCTCTACTGGCTAGACTCAGGTCCTCTGGGGCATTTACAACAACAATGGCTTCTGTATGGCAAATTACGACTCAGTTCCTTTCCAGTACTGCCTTATGCCATATAACTGTACACTTCTACATCTGTGAATTATAATACAACGATGGTCTTGTACTGCAGGCCACTGAGCAGCTTCACTGGAAAAACATGTTTGTGTTTTTCTTTCTTTTTGAGCGGTGGTGACAACACTCCTATACGTGGCCGTGTGTGTGTATGCGTCCGTGTCTGTATGTAGCCTGCAGTACCTTTTTTGACCACACATGTTAAGGGAGGGGCGCTGTTGTTGCTCCTCTACGTGGCCGTGTGTGTGGGTATGTATGTATGTATGTATGCGTCCGTGTCTGTATGTAGCCTGCAGTACCTTTTTTGACCACACATGTTAAGGGAGGGGCGCTGTTGTTCAGACTCACATTCACACACGCACGCGCACGCACACACACACACACACACACACACACACACACACACACACACACACACACACACACACACACACACACACACACACACACACACACACACGCAGCCTCCACCGCTCAGTTCACACAAGTGTGATTTCTTTCCTGAGAGGCACTTGAGGACGGGAGGAAATCACTTAATTTTCTATAAAAGTTACTCTTCATGTGCCTGACCTAAATTAAAAGATCATGACTTGAACAATTATAATGCCCTATCTACGTAAATGTGGCCTGCAGTAGTCTAATTAAGCAAAGCAGGATATAATAAATCATTATAATGTCCTTCACTTATGCTAGTTATGCAGTCCTTGGTGATTAGTTCACAGAAACGGTAGCTGAACAGCAGATTTACCCATGGGAATGCACATTTCCGGGTGATTTCCTTTGATGAAACTACCCTGGGATTATGGCTACTGTGTGCAGACTGTGCACACGTGTGTGTCCACCACCGTAAACGTGCTCTCTATGCAGACTCTATGCAGAGATGTTTGTGTTTGTTTGTTTGCCCCCATGGGACTCTATCAGATACAGATCAGAAGTCAGAAAAGAATTATGTGTAATCACTCCAACTTTGCCCTGCGGAAATAAACAGTTTTTCATTCTTTGGAGGGTAGAAACAAGGGATTTTAGGATTTACAGTATGGTAAAATCCTATAGGCCCGTAGAACAAATTACACTTATTACATGCAAGGACACAGATTTAGCCTGCTTCCAAACTATAGACCCCGCCCACTCTCAGAGTGGACTCTTTCTCTGGTCTGGAGCTGAGTACATGAATCTGCATTTATTTTCGGCTGCTCCAATCAATGAGCGCGGGGGGTGGGTCTAACATATATCCAATCCGCGCAGCAGTTGAAACGATTCAAACGAAGTTCAGACACACACAGGCAAGCTGAGGAAGGCACACACACACACACACACACACACACACACACACACACACACACACGTGCGCGCGCGCTGATTTCACCAAGTTGTTAATGTTGATTACATGTTTCTGGTCACAGTTCTGTGTGGAAGCAGTCACTGGCACAGACAGAGACACACCACGCGCACGCTCGCAAAAAAGTCCCTCCCCGTAAATCGCTCAGAATAGGGCACAGTTTCAGACTACTGCGTGAGCTGAGTCTGAGATCAGGCTAACACAGATTAGCCTACCATTATTTTGATTGGTAATGGATCTTTGTAGGATTGTCCAAAAATGTGGAATTATAATTTATATCTTAGCCTGGATGGATGATCGGATTCAGGCACTGCTAAATCTGAGTTTACATTAGGCTATGGTTGAACTTTGCTTTAACTTTAACATGAGACTGTCTCAAAAGAGAAATCACATCACACCACAGGTTTACAGGTGTAAAAAGCTCCCATATTTTGTTGTTTTCAAGAAAGGGAAGACGAATATAGAAAGAAAAAACAAAGGAAAATAGCTGATATTCCTGAGTAGCTAGGTCTACTACAGAGGCCTACAATAGCCTATTATGATATAGGCTCATGCTTAGAAGAAGAATTTGAATCAATTGAATGCAGCAGTTAAATTATCATTATTTATAAGAGGGAGTTGCAGCAATAGGATAGAATAGAATAGTATTAGATAACAGATCTTTAAATAGACCATGTGACCTTGTCTCAGGTTGCTTTTGTCAGTTATAGCCTATTATTATGAGACCAACCTATACAGGCAAATTCAGTGTTGTCTATCCTTACCTCCCCCTGACATGTCCATTGTAAATAGCATTTATGTTTTCATTGTTTTATTTTACGACCATTATTTTAAGCCATGTTTATTGGGCGTATCCTTTTAGTTGACCGTACCTACATTATACTGTCATGAAACAGTAGCCTACCCTTTCCTATGCAAACTTCTAATACATTCAATGTAATCAATCAATAATTGTCTTCATACGTTCATTTGCAGTCATGGAAGAAGTTCTCACATGTTTAGTGAAAATTATTAACTCACTTACTGCCAATTAAAAATGCCCTCGAGTGGCATTAGTGCCAGCCCTCTCCATAGACTTCCATGTAATTTGTAGTGCACAGATCATGCACACCCATGCACAGATCATGCACCATGTTTGTGCAGGCTGTTCACAGCTTTCAAACAAAAAAAAAAGATTGGAAATCCGTTCAGGCATTCTTGAGATAATAGCCATTATGTTTTACATGTTATGTAAACAAAAATGGCTGCCCTGTATGTTAGATGGGGTTGTATGGGGGTGGAACATGCAAAATCGCGATTGAAATCATGTTCACTATTTGATGGGGTCCAAAAAAAAAAAAAAAAAAAAAGTAAAAGTCGCCCAAAGTCGCTTGGCAGGGAAGCCCATAGTGAGAAAGTTGCTCTAAAAGTCGCCTGGCTCGTTTACAAGAAGCCCTTGAAAGTAAAAAAAAAAATTAGGCCTATAGGCCTACTTGAGTAAAACTAAAAGTACAAAAGTTGGTATCATCAATAGCCTATGTATTAAGGTACCAAAAGTCTGACATCATTTTGTAGGCAGAGGAGAACTTTTGGGGCCAAAAGGCCCCAGCGCCCGTGAATCTTTTTACTATTTACTAATTTGTCTTCTCTTTCTTGTTGACAGGAAAGTGGTAGAATTATACTTTAGTCGTTACAGATCACTTTCAACCCAGAGTCAAAACCAACAAAGGGTCAAACTCGTTCTTCTGCTATACCACCAAAATGTGGAAAGCCTTACCGAAGGCCATAAAGGAGTGTGGATCACTAGCATCCTTTAAAATTGCCCTGAAAAACCACTTACAGGCAGAAGCCGTTCGCAACTGGTAAAAAAAAAAACCTAGCCCAGCCCTACCCTCCCCTGCCCCTTCTTTGTATATACTTTCTGTTTGTTTAGACTTACTGTTTTCTTTTTCTTTTGTTGTTTTCATTTTCTTTTCTTTACATATCTACTGCATAGTAGCCTACTGTGTTCTATTCGTCTGTCATTCAATGTTATATGAGATACTTAAATGGTTTCCTGTGGAAATAAGCTTAGTCTTTTCATGGATCTCCTTTTAGTAGACCTTGTACAGTGAATTGTACCGTCATGAAACTGTACCTTTTCCTATGCAAACTTCTAATAAAGTCTTCAATCAATCAATCAATCAATCAATTTTTGTAGAGATGAGCACTGCAAATCAGTGGCAGCAATCAAAGGAAGCGCATCCGTTCTCTTCTCCAAATCACAGTGATCTCTCCATCCAGGATGAGGATCCTGTCCCTAGCTCTGGTCCATAGCGTTAGGAGTTCTCAACTTCTCCTTAACGCAATGTCACCGATGAGCTCTTGCGCTCACAGCCGCGGCAGCCCAGGCTGCTCAGCCGGTGTCGTCTGTAGTAAAAAAAAATACACTTTCGGTACCTGGCCTACCAAAACAAAGACTGTTCTAAGATGTTAAAAGCCAACTTTACTTAGTGGGAACACTCGGAGCCCCCACCTCACGTCCAAAATAACCTTTTGGTCAGAAAAGAAAATATTTCACCGGAATTTTAGCTACTCCACACCCCTCTACAGATCATGTCAATAGAAAACCAGATTGACCAGATGTTGCGTAGTAAGGAAAGTAGGCTTTCAACTCCCTAAATCCGTCTTTGTTTTGGTGAATAGCGAAACTGTATCTTTTATTTTTTACTACAGACGAGAGGGTGAGCAGCCTTTCATGCGGGCTCAAGGAATCAACAGCGGAACTGGCTTTTAAGCCGTAGGCCTACATCATTTTGTAGGCAGAGGAGAATCTGCCCCCAGAGCATTTTCTGTCCCTCGCTATTTCAAAAAACAACGACTAAAAAATAACGACTAAAGTATCATTCTAACACTTTCCTTTCAATAACAAAGAGAAGAAAAATGTGTAAATAGTAAAAATAGTAAAAAGATTCACGGAAACTGGGGGCAGAAATTCTCCTCTGCCTACAAAATGATGTCATACTTAACAGCCCCCATCATTTTGTAGGCAGAGGAGAATCTGCCCCCAGAGCATTTTCTGTCCCTCGCTATTTCAAAAAACAACGACTAAAAAATAACGACCAAAGTATAATTCTAACACTTTCCTTTCAACAACAAAGAGAACAAAAATGTGTAAATAGTAAAAATAGTAAAAAGATTCACGGAAACTGGGGGCAGAAATTCTCCTCTGCCTACAAAATGATGTCATACTTAACAGCCCCGGTCCTCCAGCCCCGCCCACCTTTCTGCGCGCCCCCGCGGTGTTTTTGGAAGCTTTTATTTGTGGTTCAGCGCGCTGCCGATTCCCTGGCTGTCATTATTCGTCGGGTTCTTCTGACATCATCATCATCATCATCACACACACATACACAGAGGATAACAATGATGACAATGACTATTTTACAATCGCTGCAAGCTCATGGCTCCACAGTTCTGCAAAGGCAATCTCAGCTGCTGCCGTATTATAGTCCACTACCTTGAAATATAAAAGGATTTGTTTATACATGGAATATTCTGTCAGCAGAAGTTGAGGTAAGAATGGTTAAGGATTTACTACTTTTATTGCTTTGATTTTAAGTTGTTTTAATATCAGAATTGAGAGTTGGGGGACAGTCAGAACGTGTGAGATTTCCCTTGTTTTCCCCTTTTTATTACGATTGCATGGGCTAATCCTTTGACAGTTCGTGGGATGATGATGCGAATGGAAAAGTTGGCACCCCCGTATTACGTAATCTGAGTGCGGAGACTGCTCTGCTCGACCAGCTGTTGTGCGTGTGCGTGACTCTGATGGACAGTAGCCTATATTGTTATGCCTATGCGTTATAAAAGATTATATAAACATTTTCCCACCACTTTTTTTTAAATAGACTGCTGTAATTTAGCATAGATAGGTATTATCGATGACCATTATCTCGTGAGTCGTGCCTATATTAGCCATGGTACATAACTTTATCTATTGCAAATAATATTTCCACGTGATGGCAGGCACTCCAGTCAGTGTGGGACCAGTTTTAGAATAGCCTAAGCCATACATTCTCAAAGTGGGGGCCGGGGACCCCCGGGGTCCTTGAGGGTGTTCCAGGGGGTTCCCCAGCTAAATGATAGTTAGGATCCAAATGGACCCTTATTATGGATCTGTAACTCAGAGAGTGTACACATTAACATAGATTTTACAATAAAAATTGGGGTCTCAGAGATAGAAATGTCTTTCATTTAATTGTGGTCCGTAGCATAATGCATGACAAACTGGGGGTCTTTGAAATGAAAAAGGTTGGGAATCACTGCTAGAGTCGCAAAAATCTTCTCTTATCGGACCCCCTGGCATATCTTTTCAAATCGGGGTCCGCAGGCTTATAAGTGTCAATTTGGGGGACCTTGTCATGAAAAGGTTGGAGAACCGCCATAGTATACTGCTGTAATTTAGCATAATATAGATATTGTAGAATTTGTAGCTATAATATGAATTATCATGACCATAAATCGACTTTAGTAAGTATATAATATATCCTAAATGTATAGGGCTTTTTCTATTGAAAATAATATGTAGCACCCGGTCAGTGGGTTTAGAGTAGCCTAAGCAGCTGTTGAAGACAAGAACCACTATCATTGCAGGTTATGATGATTGTGTGGGCAGTGCATGGATGTGACGTCAGGCTGGAGACAGTGAGGTCAGAGAGTAGTTCTGCTCTGAGTATCTGACTGTGATGTCACCTGTGATGTCACAGTGATGTGTCAGGGGAACCACAGTGTCAGGCGTGACGTACAGACAGACAGACAGATAGACAGACAGACAGACAGACAGACAGACAGACAGACAGACAGACAGACAGACAGACAGATGGACAACATGTGCCGGTTTAACTAGTAGGCTACTTCAGTGATAGCACGCACGTCAAGGCACAGCAGGTGATTCTATAATCGTCATCATCATCATCATCATTAAAAGACTGGAGGAGGATACTATCAAAACACAAACAAAATAATTTAGTTGGACTGAAGCCTGTGTCTTTCATGTGTAACGGAACCATTGGGTCCATTTGGTTCCATTACACTCTCATAGTTACAGACTCAGAAGGGTCCATTTGGTTCCATTTGTACACTCTATAGTTACAGGCCCATAAGGGTCTATTTGGTTCCATTTGTACACTCTCATAGTTACAGACCCATAAGGGTCCATTTGGTTCCATTTGTACACTCTTATAGTTACAGACCCATAGACCTACATTTGGACCCCCTGGTGGTCCCAGGACCTGATGTTGAGAAACAGTGCACTAACTGTGTTGTGTTGTGTTGTGTTGTGTTGTGTTGTGTTGTGTTGTGTTGTGTTGTGTTGTGTTGTGTTGTGTTGTGTTGTGTTGTGTTGTGTTGTGTTGTGTTGTGTTATGTTGTGTTCTGTTCTGTTGTGTTGTGTTGTGTGGGATGCTCAGGCAGGTCTATGTGATCCAGGTCAAAGGGCATGCATCGGAGGGAATCGAACCCCCTTGTTTCCTCCGGAGAGGCATCCTACAATGACTGTGAGGAGGTATGGCAATGCGGTAAGGTATACGTGCGTGTGTGCATGTGTATGCACTGTATGTGTGTGTCAGAAAGAGACTGAGAGAGAAAGAAAGCATGTGTCTGTGAGAATGCATTCTGCTTGTGGAATCTGACAATGCAAAGGAGGTTATGTAACTATGTCTCTTGCAACCGTTAAGCTAGGATGACCGCTTATAGAAAAGTGGTTTAGTTGTCAGAGAGCAGATGTGTGATTGAGGCTATAAAGTAGTCATATAGGCCTATGACACATAGATCTGATACAATAGACCTAGAGACCAACCAATGTCAGATTCTTGGGTTTGATGCAATGCCCATCCCGATAATAGAGAGTCTACTCCTAACTCCTAGTCCTAACCCACCGATTACCAATGTTTTAGAGATGCTTCCAAAAAACTCCTAAATCAATTCTGATCAATTAGAAAAACTTTCAAAAAACTAAACAAATTACTGTAACATTTCTGAAGACTTCTGTAAATCTAATTATATGACCTTCCCACAATAGGGAACGGCAGGTTGGAAGTGGTTAAAATCCTGACACCTCAGGGCTGCAATCTGCATAATTGCTGATACCGATGTCCTACAGAAAAGCCATGGTCGATTGTCCAGACTGATATATTGGTTTGGCCGTGGCTCTATATATACACAGTTTGATATACACATACTGTCAGCTAAATTGTGCTGTCAAAGCGATACTATTAATAGTACAATGACAGTTAGGCATATATTTCTTGGCACTGGATATACGGTAGATGGATACCGGTATGTATACAATGTTTTAACATAAGGACATCACTTACATATGAGCCTGTCAGTATCTCTCCATCACAGTCTCTCTCTTTTTTTTTTTTTTTTAAGCGGTGAAAACCGCTTCCAATGAGTGGCTTTGTGTGTATCACGCCCATATATGGTGATTTTAGTCCAGAATGAACAGGCTTTTTCAAAAACAGAATGTCCGTTTAATTACCATATACAGTATGGTGATCTCAGTCCAGAATGAACAGGGTTTTTCAAAAACATAATGTATGTCATCTCATGTCCATATATGGTCACTCCAGGCCAGAATGAACAGGTTTTTCCTGTCCCGTACGTGCAAAATATCAGTCCAGAATGAATAGGCTTTTTCAAAAAGCAAAATGTGTGTCCCATGTCCATATATGGCAGGCTTGTCAACTCTCCTGGATCTCCCAGGAGTCTCCTGGATTTTGAACCCCTCTCCTGGGAGTCTCCTGGATTGGCAAATCTCCTGGATTTCTCCTGGATTTTGTATCAAACTCCCAAAATTCACCAGAACACAGGAAATTACATCTACTTTGTTAAAAAATTTCTGGGGGAGGACCCCCAGACCCCCCGCTTTAGGGGTGGGGGCAATACATGCAAGAAAGATCATACAGATATTCACTTAAGTAATGACTTAAAGATGAGAAATCATTATTAAAGATGTCCTTTTGCTTCTGTCATCAGATCTGTACTGCTACATTTGGCATATTAGGCTGAAATTGTACACATGCTAGCCTGATAAATGTATCAAACATGCACAAAATTCAACAGAACACAGGAAAATATATCTATTCATAAGTTTTGGGGAGAGGACCCCCCAGACCCCGGTTGGGGAGTTCCGCGCACCCCCCAAAAATAAATCTCCTGGATTCTGACAGTCCAATGTTGACAACCCTGATATATGGTCATTTCAGTTCAGAATGAATAGGCCCTCCCGGTCAGATGAATGGATACTTTGAGGATTGGTCAAGCTTCACATGATAATTTGGCCTTCAGGTTTTAAATATAGTAGTCCAGCAAGCAGGATTATTTATATATTCTATTATACCGGCTGTCATAACGGCTCTCCAGACAATTCTATACTAAGATTCACCGCTTCACTTCGAACCAAGGTTTGATTTTTTATGCATTAAAACCGGGAAAGAATCTGTGTCATTTTAGATCTTGGCGCTGGCTATTTAAACAAATAGAAGATATTCAAGCTCACGAGTCACAACCTTTACAAAGCTGCAAGCTTGTACTGTACATCTACTATTTTTGAAAGTTTTTAGAAAAATCTTGAAAGTGTTAGAACTACTGAGTTAGAAGGCATTTATAGATTTATTTTTTGGCAAATCTCTCTGTCTCTGTCTGTCTGTCTGTCTGTCTCTCTCTCTGTCCCTCTGTTAGATGGGGGCGAGTAGCGGCGAGCTAGATGTGATGTGTCTATGCCAGACTGGTCCCAGTGCTCCAGTGTCAGACACACGCACGCCTCCACTGGTGAGAACTCCTTCCTATAACAACTTATTATATGTGTCGACAAATACTGGGACCATCTGCTCAAAATCCTTCAAATCATTTATTTTCCTGAGTCGCTGCTGTAAATGCATGTCTTTAAATGTCACTATGATGGGCCTGTTAACCATAAAAGAGTTTGCATGTTCTCACCCTCACAAAAAACATGCAGTAATCCTGGTCTCTATACTGCCTCCCGCTGGATAGCTGGGGCGCCTGATGGTGGTGAAAGGAACTGGTTGTAATAACGTGTACCTTCCACGCTGGGGTAACTCCCCCCTGTCAGGTGAAAAGAAGCCACTTGGACTCCTCATGCATTGAAGGAAGAATGAGTTCAGTCCGTTGTCTCCCCAGGTTGGCAGAGGGAGTGTAGCGCCTGGGATTACATTAGATACCGTAATTGACACTGGGTTAAAATGGTTTACAAAATCGTGGTTCCACTTTATAGCTCGAGACCAAAAAACACATGAAACACTGGCCTAATGCAGGGGTCTTTCAGGCCAAGAACCCCTTAGCCGAGACAGAGATGAAGCAGGGACCCCCACTACAAATTGCATAAAACTGTGTTGCAGATTTAACGTTTTCATAGATTTCACAGATAGCTCCATTGACTATATATATTTGTTTATTACGTCTTAAACCCTCAATAATTAGTAAACTTGACCTTTGGCTCTGGTTTGCTCCTTTTCCCCTCTGTACGAAACCTCTTTGCCGAGAATAGAACTTATGACTTGGCTATTTTCAGCTAATGTTCCGCAGAATAGGGATGCTAGGATTAAAATTAAGAAAAAAAAAGAAACATGCAAAGATTTGGTGCCCTGCCCCCCCTGTAGTAACTCTGAGGACGCTCTACTGAAGACACATGGCCTAATGCATATCAAACTGGGGGTCTACCAAACTCTTTACTCTCTACCTCTTTACATAAAACAAGAGAACACGCACGCACGCACACACACACCCATGCAAGTTCTTACACTATATTTCTTGTGTATTTAGGGCACTCTGATGTGTGACCATTGTGGGAAGAGCAGGGTGGTGATAACCAGGTACTCTGAGGAATATGGCACAGAGGTAACATATATAGTCGCATATATATAATATATATATGCATGTGTGTGTGTGTGTGTGCGTGTGTGTGTGTGTGTGTGTGTGTGCGTGTGTGTGTGTGTGCGTGTGTGTGCGTGTGTGTGTGTGTGTGTGTGTGTGTGAGCTCAGTTCGGGTCTCTCCCCAGGTTGGCAGAGGGAGAGTAGCACCCAGGATTACAGCTTTTTTTTTTACAGGCAATTGGCACCGGGCGAACGATGAGGCTCCGTGCCACAAAAGTGTACACTTCTGTCGTGTCAATATCGATGTGTGTGTGACTGTGTGGTGTATCTTCATTTAGTTTAGTTTAGTTTAGTTTAGTCAGTTTATTTCGATCTTCATCAACAATTAAAACAAAACATTTCTCACTGCAATCCAACAATTTGATTGAAAAGGCAGAGGCTGAAGCTCAAAACTTTAATCTGGGCGATCTCAGGTGTGATGGTGTCATGCACCAAAGGGCAGATTCCTGCACCTCCATCTCCCTCACAACATTGACCCTACAGTAGTGTCACGGCGAAACTCACATCAAAGTTCCTCAGGAAGCTCCGCCCCTTCCATATCCTAGAGTGGGAGTGAACAGGGCGTGAATATTAAGTTCCTGCATTTGCGATGTATCGCATCAGGGCGGTGACAAGATTTGTTCAGAAAGCTATAGGTTTGTCAACGTATGTAGGTTTTTGTCTGCGTAGGTTTGTCATCGAGCTCGTGACCGGACAGCTCTGTCATCGTTTTTCATGGGAGCCATCTCTGGCCTCATGAAACGCCCACCGGTCTGATGTTAGGCTAGTCATGCAGAGCCTGAGTTAATTACCTATGAACTGCACCCGTTTTACTGATCGGCTCGATGAATCACTGCATAATGACGTGAAGTGGTGCGCATGCTGAGACAAGAGCATGCACGCACGCACGCACACAGTGCAAACGTTGGCACACATCCACACTCACAGTCATCACTGAATCTTTTTTTGACTGGAGTTGTTGATGTGTGTCATGATTGGTCTGTTCACGGCTTCACATTGCAACTCTCAGCTTTATTTTTATTGATGATTTGTTTCCCCCAGGTTAAGCATTTGAGTGAATGCATGTATGTAATGTATGTATGTATTGACTATGTTCCCTCTAAAGTAGCTCAAAGCAGTTGTTTCATGATGTGCATGACATCAGGAAACAGAACTGGAGTTGGTTCTGTTTTATCCATAAACGCCTGACCCGTTAATGTCTGCTGGTGAGAAAGTGAAACACATAATAAAGCGCTTGTTAAAGTTGGACTTCCGTCGATGATCATATACTTTTCGTGACACCAACATTGTTCTTGCGAAGCGCTTTTGTTCTTATTAAGTTCATTGTTTGCATTTGAACAAATGAGTCACATACTGTCTCGACAACCAGCCAGCCTTTATGGTGGTGCATCTTCATTGTGATCTGTTCAGCTTCATTCACAGACTGCACACATAATACTGTAGTTAATCGATAGACCGAGATTGGACAGTGAGGCCACAGGGAGACCTGTTTTGCTTTGTTATGAATGATTTTACAGCTTAAGTGAGTCACACACAGTCCTATTCATGTATTGCAGGAAGAGTGCGTACTGTCTGATCCTCAGGGAGACAGTGATGCAGATGCTGACACCGAGGACACAGACAGCAGGTACGCACACTCACACACACACACACACACACACACACACACACACACACACACACACACACACACACACACACACACACACACACACACACACACACACACACATATTATGCAGACTATACTTGTCCTTTCCCCCTTATTCCCATCTGAGATCTTTAAAGAGGTGGTGCCATAGTTTTGTACTTTTTCTGGTTTTCATGTGTCTAGGAGGTTGACAGTACTTCATTAGACCCCCTGGTATGCATTCTCTTTTTATTTGGGTTTTTAGCTGGAGGATGCCACATGCTGGGTCAGACGTGCCGTTCCAAAAACACCCATACTTATTACATCATAGAATCAACCCCTCCCCTGATTACCATTCACCCAACACATGTGGGTGTGGCTAACTTCAGCTGGGTCACCACCCACCATGACAACCACGCATACCAATGAACTGGTGGGTGTGGCCACATAAAAACATCATTTTAACTCTTTCTGTACACTTTTTTGGAAAAAGTCTTCCCCCTAGTATAATCATAATAGTAGATAATCATGTTTTATAGAGGGGAAAATCATGGCACCCTTCGACCCTTTAACCTTCGACTCAATCGGTCCAGGTTGCAGGAGCCGGGTTCTCTGCAGCGGATCAGCTCGCGGAGACGCAAGCGCCCGCGGGTGGCGCGCCAGGACACCACGGAGAGCGAGGACGACGGCGGGCGCAGCGGCCAGCGCTCCCACCGGTGGAACCTCCGGCTCAGCCCCCATAAAGCACACAGCAGGACCATCATGGAGGTGGGCCTGTCATTGATTGATTGAAGACTTTATTAGAAGTTTGCATAGTCACAGTTACTACATGATCGTCTAATCGCTATTAGTTGACACAGTCGTTGTCTTAATCGTTTCCATGTTGAAGAATTGTCATATATTTCCAAACATTTTCAAAAATAGTGGAAATAGCGGATCTACAAGGTCACACACAACACATCGCAACACGTTGTGAGCTTGTAGATCGGCTATTTCCACTATAAATGTTTTTTTTTTTTTATGTAAAGTTGTCAAATAAGTAATTTCTTTGTATATTTAGGTTATGTGTCCTATCTGCCATGTGCAACTTCAAAGCCTACAAGCCAAACATAAATGTTATTGTCCACAACAAAAACACAATGAAATCGTTAATCGCAATTATTTGAGTAACAATTAATCTTCATGTAAAATGTCATAACCGTGACAGCTCTATCTGGAGGCGAGACGAGAGTGAAGACGCCAACGTCACAAACGAGCGGAAGTGTGTGTGTGTGGCAACGATAACACAATATTCTAAAGTCTTAGGTCTGATAGACTAAATCTCATTAAATGGTGGTCCATGGCTCAGAATGCTGAATAAATAATGGACCTTGATATTAAAAGGGTTGAAAACCACTGTTGTAGAGGTAATAAGCCCCAATACATTATGTTCTCTTTTTCATTCAATAGTTCCTCTCTGTCCCTCTCTCTCTCTCTCTCTCAGGAGAGCGTATCGCAGGTCAGGCCACTGGTCATCTGTCGGCCAAGCGTGGAGGGACAGAAGTCTCCCGGGGAATACTCTGCAGGCCCCAGACTGATGACGTCTCTGTGGTCGTCAGCCTCCCCGTCCCTTCCTGTGATTCTTCTGGTCTCGCTCCCCCTCTCACTGTCCCTCGTCATGTTCCTCGTGTCCTTTCTCCTGCCGTGGGCAAATGTTTGACCTTCATCCCCTTTTTATTTCTTTTAGGTTTCTGTAAATACTATAGTGGTTTTACAATTGTGAGAGTTTTTTTTAAAGAGACTTGCAAAAACATGCAAAATAGTCAACATATTCTCACTCTCAACCGGGCCTATAGAGCACCGAAGTCTGCGATTTTACTCATATGGCTTGAAGCCAGAGCACACGAGCGGAGTGGAGCAGGACGGAAAACCGCTCCGCGCTCCAGGGGTCTATGGTACCGTTCGCTCTTCGCTCGTGTCGGCTCCCCCCCCGCCGCTCTGCTCCCCACCGCCCTCTCTGTCTCCTCTCCTCTACACGGTGCCGACATGGCTTATCATGATGGCTGCGCTGCCATGGACTAGCCGAGAGATTGTTTGTTGGCAACATGTGGCGCGCGGCCCCAAAAGGATCGGCTAGGAGCGGAGGAGGTCGGCGCACCAAGGAGCGGAGGAAAATCCTCACTCCAAAGCCGCTCAGACCCATTTGAAAAGTCGCGCGCTCTCGCTCACGTCAAAAACGGCCCGCTCCGCTCCCCACGCCGCTCGCGCTCCACTCCGCTCGTATGCCCTGCTTGAAGCTTCGACTAAAGGTGTAAATGTACACATTTACCCAAAGAGTAACACAATGAACGCGAGAATCAAACAAAACCCAACAACTTCATTGATGTCAGGACTTCGGAGCTCTATAGTGACAGCATTGAATCGGATGTGCCCAAACGTCAAACGCAAGCGTTCACTCACTGACTGTTATAGTAACATTTTATTGTGGAAGGTGTTCAGGACATTGTAAACCGCTGGCAAGAACAGGGGACTAACAGGAGGGAGTTTTATTTTTAGAAAGGATCTGACCAGGCCGGCAAGGTCATGTGTTGTTCTGGAGTGTTCTGGAGGCTAAAGTTGAGAAATGATGGACAGTAAACTTTTTTTGTTATTCTCTCTACTATTCATGTTTGTTTGGTCTCACTCTGTATTGAGGTTAAATTATTTAAAATAATATCAAGAATATGGGTAACACTTGCTTGTTATCAGGTACCGGTAAATAATGCTACATTTATGATCAAGTGATATATTATTTAAGCATTAATTCATCGGGAATTCATTGGGAATTCATCAGGAATTCATCAGGAATTCACCATGTGTTGAGCTTACCTGATATCAACATATGTATCCTGAGCACTAACTCAGCCATTAATTGTCACAGAATGACAAACAAGTGCGTGCAAAGTACCACAATATCTCAAACATCAAATATTAATTATTTTAAAAACAGAGCTGGTTCCCCCGCGGCTCTGTGCATTCACAACAAGCTGCAGTCCTTCGTCAAAGAACCTACTGTAATAGCACCAGGCATCCACAGCTTGCTCTGTCTCTCACCCCCTTGTCTAGTCTGTAAAAATAGAGCTCTCAGCCAGCTTCTTAAGAGGGAGCAGTATGGGGGGGGGGGGTTCACTCAGGTATGGATGGAACCAGGGACGTGCAGAGAATTGACATTTCTGAAAGGGCCTTTTGGTGAAAATATCGAAAATAGCAGACCTCCAAGCTCACAACGTGTCGCAGCGTTGTGAGCTTGGAGGTCGGCTATTTTCGGTGCTTGATACCAAAAATAGCCTAAGCATAATTAAGCCAACAGAGAGATATTTGGCTTACGGCATGGATTTCTACACAGAGAGGGCAATTCTTTCAACATAAGATGCTGCTTTCAAGTTCAGTAGAGTTTGGACAAGGCAATTATCTTGCTGCCTTCAGGTGGTTATGGCATGGAAAGAGGGGCATTTGCATTTCTTTCACCACAGTAAAAACTGCATTCATGGTATGGAGAGGGAACTTTTTACAGATGGGTAAAAGGGCAGGGGCTCAAGCCAGCGAATAATATGTGTGCACATGCCTGGATGGAACAGGGAAACATGCAAATGCAGCTGAGGCTGAGGCTTAGCTATGCAATCCCACTTATATATACTGTACCTACGGCGATAGCTTTCTCTCTGTACCGCCCACCTCCGCTGTCCTTAGAACTGCAGTCAGCCTCTTATCACATTACCGCTTGCTTCCTTCCTCCCTGAGGTACACACTTTATCAATGCGGAGACGTACGCTTCTAAAATAGAGGCTCGACCTAGTTTTTTCAAATGCAGTTGCTGCAGGGATAGGATTTGGAACTGCACTATAATACACTTTCACATTATGTCAGTGTCATGGGTGTGGGAGCCTGAGTAAGATAAATATAGTTTTTTTTGGGGGTGTTGCAGACTGACCTGATAATGTTGTTGGAAAAACAAAAAGGATTGTATGCTTAATTGGCTTCCTGTTAAACATATTATCTAGTTTATATTGTATAACAAATGAGTAACATTGTTAATCTGTTGTGCAAATGTATTCAAGTGTCTGAATACGGCAGATGATAAATATTTTGTATTGTTGCAGATTGACTTGATAGCACAACTAGAATGTGACTGGCTTCCCGGCAAGTATTGCTATCTTTGCTCCATTTTATCCTTTGTTTTTTGTTTTTGTTTTTGTTTTGGTGGAGTATCAAGGAAGGAGACATATTGCTTTGACAATCCCAGATAATGCTTGAAAAGTGTCATTTGACAACCCTGTTAAAAACAGACTGGACTTAAAGCATGATTAGCTTCCAAAGTCTCGCATCCAGCAAACAATGTGTTATCCTCGCATCAATCTAATAATTAATTCAAGTGTATCACCATACTGAAGCGTCTGTTCATGTGGAGATGATTTGATGATATTTGTTTTAGTTACTGAAGGCTTGACTATTATACTATTATTAAGACAAAACTATATCAGACTGACAGATCTGGACTCGAGACTTGGACTTGAGACTCGGCTACCATATTTGATAACTTTAGACTCACTCGATCAAATAAATGAACTCGACTTGGACTTTACTTGGGACTTCGTCAGTCTTTACTAGGGATTTGCCTGTCTTGATTTGGGACTCCACTCCACTCCATTGCATAACAGTGTCCCACCTCTACTGAACTGAATTGACTCCAACAAAATGTCACAGCTGCTCCCATGCTGAACTGTATACAGTGTACAGTAGTTAAAGCCATACAGGATTGCAGCCTACTGTACAATATGTTTCAATTTATGATTTACGTTGTTACAGACCGATATATGTATATATATTTGTATAATTGGCTTCCCAGCCAAAATATCATCACTATGGCTGAAACCTTTGTGTTATATTTTATCTATTTTATGTGATGTGACCTCAAATGAAAAGAGCTTTGCAACATGTGTAACCTCATTATGTGTCTTTGATGTTACAATCACAAATTACTTTTCTTTACCGTACGTTTCCTGTGATGTTGACTGACATCATCCGTTCATTCCTCTGCATTGCAAGAGATGCAATGATGCATTTGTTCAGAATTTAAGCCTGATGAAAATGATTTGAGTAATGTTGAAGAATTTCCTTTTATCTATTCTGTTCTCTATTCCATATTTCACAGAATATATGATTCCTTGTGTATGTTAATTTTATTTTCTCATGATAATAAAATAAAACTAGATTGTATTTTAACAAACACATTTCTTCTTCTTCTCGTTCTTTTTCTTATTATTATTATCATCATTATTATTATTATTATGTATTTTAATTCAATTCAAACTATTTAAGCTGCAGGTCCATATCATTCTATATACAATTATGCACAAAAGGAAAAGCAATAAATAGATAGCAAGAAATGAACAACTTTAGGAAACACCTATTGTGAGCTGCTAGCATGCTGATCAATGTGAAACATGGAGCTGCTGTATGTCACAAATATGCATTTCAAATTTGTTGTCCCACCACTTCCTCCTCCTCTGTCTCGCCATGCATCTCCTCTTGACTCAGATTCCACATTTGCCTGCAGAGGAGCCATGTGATCTAGCTGGTGACCCTTCAAGCATGCCTCAGAATGCACTAGGAATGTGCACGGCCCAGGGACATGAAAGGTCCCAACCACAGAGCTAAAACTAGCTTCCAAGTAAACAGCTCTCTTGTGTTACTGTTAAGGAGGGTTGGTTGTCTGTCGAATCATAAGGGCTTGTCACTCACAACAGATACACATCCCAAGAGACACGAAGGTGTAGAGGACTAAACAAGAGCACACTACGAGTGTTTTCAGAGGGGCATAGGAGCCACAAGCAACAACTGACCTCCATACAATGGACTGCTATTGGCCATACAGTACATGTATCGCTCAGCTTGAACCTGTTCAATCATCCACGTTACCTTTGTGAGACGTAAGTGATCTGGATTATTCTGTATCTCTTTTTTTTTGTGTGAGATTTTTCGTGCTGTGAAAGAAGCAGATATTATGGCTGAAGAACGATCCCTGAAGGAGTGGATTGAATGGAGGGAGAGAATGGAGATAGACAAGAGGAGGCAATCTAGACAGAGACTGAGACAGAAATACAATAAACCCTGGAATGAGAGGCATGTGATTGGGGAGGCGAAGGAGGAGGAGAAAGGTGACGTGAAGGTGAAAGAGGAAGAGGAGGAAACAGGGAAAAGGACAAAGGAGGGTGGCAGAGGAAACCATGCAAGTCGTCAACCTACTCGTCAGGAACAATTAGAGGTTCCGCGTCTTCCTCAAGGACACACCGACACTAACACAGGGGCAGCCCGGGGATCGAACCGGCCCAACCGGGAACGTTCCGTTTCCCAAGCAGTCGCTCTACCTTCTGAGCCACTGCCACCCCCAGGGAAAAGGACAGAGGAAGTGAAGAATGGAGACCATGTAAGGCACCAACCTGCTAAGCGGGAACAATTCGACACTGACAAAGGGGCAGCCAGGGGATCGAAACAGGAACCATCGTTTTCCCAAGCGGCCACTCTACCTTCTGAGCCACTGCCACGCCCAGGGGAAAGGACTGAGGAAGACAAGAATGGCAGAGGAGACCAGGCAAGGCTCCAACCTACTCAGCGGAAGCAATTAAATGTTCAGTTTCTTGCTCAAGGACACCTCGACACTAATACAGGGGCAGCCAGGGGATCGAACAGGGAACCTTCCGTTTCTCAAGCGGCCACTCAACCTCCTGAGCCACTGCCACCCCCAGGGGAAAGGAAGGAGAAAGAAGACAAGGATGGCAGAGGAGACCAGGCAAGGCACCAACCTGCTCAGCGGGAGAAAGTAGAGGTTCAGAGTCTTGCTCAAGGACACCTCGACACTAACACAGTGGCTCCCTTGGGATCGAACAGGGAACCTTCCATTTCGCAAGCGGCCGCTCGACCTCCTGGGCCACTGCCACCCCCAGGGAAAAGGATGGAGGAAAAGGAGCATGAAGGAAACCATGTAAGGCACCAACTTGCTCAGCGGGAGAAATTAGAGGTTCAGAGTCTTGCTCAAGGACTCTTTGAAATTGACAAAGGGGCAGCCAGGGTATCGAACAGGGAACCTTCCGTTTCCCAAGTGGCCACTCAACCTCCTGATCCACTGCCACCACCACCAGCGAAAAGGACAGAGGAAGAGAAGCATCGCAGAGGAGACCAGGCAAGGCACCAACCTACTCAGAGGGAGAAATTAGAGGTTCAGATTCTTGCTCAAGGACACCTTGACACTGACACAGGGGCAGCCAGGGGATCGAACCAGGAACTGTCCGTTTCCCAAGAGGCTATTCTACCTTCTGAGCCACTGCCACCCCCAGGGAAAAGGACGGAGGATGACAGAGGAGACCATGCAAGGCACCAGTCTACTCAACGGAAGCAATTAGAGGTTCAGTGTCTTGCTCAAGGACACCTCGACACTAACACAGGGGCAACCAGGGGATCGAACAGGGAACCTTCCGTTTCCCAAGCGGCCACTCAACCTCCTGAGCCACTGCCACCCCCAGGGAAAAGGAAGGAGAAAGAAGACAAGGATGGCAGAGGAGACCAGGCAAGGCAAGTTAGAGCGGCCGCTCTAACTTCTGAGTCACTGCCACCCCCAGGGAAAAGGACGGAGGAAAAGGAGTATAGAGGAGACGATGTAAGGCACCAACCTGCTAAGCAGGAGCAATTAGAGGTTCAGAGTCTTGCTCAAGAACACCTCGACACTGACACAGTGGCAGCCAGGGGATCGAACAGGGAACCGTCCGTTTCCCAAGAGGCCGCTCTAACTTCTGAGCCACTGCCACCCCCAGGTGAAACAAAGGAGGAAGAAGACAAGGATGGCAGAGGAGACCAGGCAAAGGCAAGGCACCAACCTACTCAGCGGAAGCAATTAGAGGTTCAGAGTCTTGCTCAAGGACACCTCGACACTAATACAGTGGCTCCCTGGGGATCGAACAGGGAACCTTCCATTTCCCAAGCGGCTGCTCGACCTCCTGGCCGTCCTGGGCCACAGCCACCCCCAGGGAAAAGGACGGAGGAAAAGGAACATGAAGGAAACCATGTAAGGCACCAACCTGCTCAGCGGGAGAAATTAGAGGTTCAGTGTCTTGCTCAAGGACACCTCGACAGTAACACAGGGGCAGCCAGGGGATCGAACCAGGAACCGTCTGTTTTCCAAGCGGCCGTTCTAACTTCTGAGTCACTGCCACTCCCAGGGAAAAGGACGGAGGAAAAGGAGCATAGAGGAGACGATGTAAGGCACCAACCTGCTAAGCAGGAGCAATTAGAGGTTCAGTGTCTTGCTCAAGGACACCTCGACACTAACACAAGGGCAGCCAGGGGATCGAACAGGGAACCTTCCATTTCCCAAGCAGCCACTCAACCTCCTGATCCACTGCCACCACCAGAGGAAGAGAAGCATGGCAAAGGAGACCAGGCAAGGCACCAACCTACTCAGCGGAAGCAATTAAAGGTTACATTTCTTGCTCAAGGACACCTTGACACTGACACAGGGGCAGCCAGGGGGTCGAACCAGGAACTGTCCATTTCCAAAGAGGGTATTCTACCTTCTGAACCACTGCCACCCCCGAGGAAAAGGACGGAGGAAGACAAGGATGGCAGAGGAGACCATGCAAGGCACCAGTCTATTCAACAGAAGCGGGAGAAATTAGAGGTTCAGTGTGTTGCTCAAGGACACCTCGACAGTAACACAGGGGCAGCCAGGGGATCGAACCAGGAACCGTCCGTTTCCCAAGCGGCCGCGCAACCTTCTGGGCCACTGCCACCCCCAGGGGAAAGGAAGGAGGAAGAGAAGGAGCAGGATGGAGGTCAGGAAGTGAAAGTAGAAGAGGAGAAATCACAGAATGAGAACAAGGAAAAGGAAACTGAGAAGGTGAAAGAGGCAGATGAGGAATCAGGAAAACATGAGGTAAAGGAGAAGGAGGGTGGAGGTGAGGAGGCGAAAGAGGAGGAATTAAAGAAAGGGAAGGAGGAAGAGGAAAAGAGGGAGGAGAATGAAGGCGAGGTGAAGCAGGAAGAGGATAAATCAGGGAAAAGGAGGGAAGAACAGGAAAAGAGGGGGGATAATGCAGGTGAGGAGTTGAAACAGGAAAAGGAAGAATCAGAGAAAAGGGAGAAGGCAGAGCAGGTGAAGGAGAAAAAAGAGAAGAGAGAAGAGGAGGAGGGTGGAGGTGAGCAGGCAAACAAAGAAGAGGAGGAAACAGGGAAACGGGAGAAGGACGAGGAAAAGAGGGAGAAGAATGCAGGTGAAGAGGTGGAATCAGTGAATAGGAAGGAAGAAAAGGAAAAGAGGGAGAAGAATGCAGGTGGGGAGGTGAAAGAGGAACAGAGGGAATCAGAGAAAAGGGAAGAGGCAGAACAGGTGAAGGAGAATGATGGAGGAAAGGAGGCGAAAGAGTCAAGGAAAAAGGAGAAAGTCGATAAGAAGGATAAGGAGGGTGGAGGTGAGAGGGCAAATGTGAAAGAGGAGGAATCAGGGAAAAGGAAGGAGGAACAGGAAAAGATAGAGAAGAATGCAGGTGAGGAGGTGAAACAGGAAGAGAGGGAATCAGAGAAAAGGGCAGAGCAGGTGAAGGAAAATGATGGAGGAAAGGAGGTGAAAGAGGAAGAGTCAGGGAAAAAAGAGAAGGGAGATGAGGAGGGTGGAGGTGAGCAGGAAAACAAGGAAGAGGATAAATCAGGGAAAAGGAAGGAGGAAGAGGAAAAGAGGGAGGAGAATGCAGGCGAGGTGAAGCAGGAAGAGGATAAATCAGGGATAAGGAAGGAGGAAGAGGAAAAGAGAGAGGAGAATGCAGGTGAGGAGTTGAAACAGGAAGAAGAGAAATCAGAGAAAAGGGAGGAGGCAGAGCAGGTGAAGGAGAATGATGGAGGAAAGGAGGTGAAAGAGGAAGAGTCAGGGGAAAATAAGGGAGATGAGGAGGAGGAGGAGGAGGAGGAGGAGAAGGGTGGAGGTAAGGAGGCTACAGGTGAAAAGGAGGGATTAGGGAACAATAACAAGGAAGGTGAGGTGGTGAAAGAGGAAAGGCGGGAGTCAGAGAATAGGAACAAGGAAGAGGAAGTTAAGGAGGAGGAAGATATGGAATTTGACATCATAGCACATGGCCTCGAGGGACCACAGCATAACGAACATGGACAACAGATGAGACATGAGGAAGAGGCGGCTCCGCAAAAGCAAAATTACACTGAAGAGAAGCCTTCAGTGGGTTCTCATTATGCTGACGATTCGGAGGAACTTCAGCTTGAACAGCAGAGAGAAGCAAAGATGGAGAAGGAAGAGCAAAATGTTGAAAAACTAAATGAAGACGCCCGAATGATGAGTGATCTCAATGAGCCGTATCTATCCCAAGATGATGAAGAACAAAGAACAAGGGGCCAAAGGGAATTAGGTCCAATAGCAGTTGAAACACAATGCAGAGAACTTTTGGGCAATGAAAATAGCACCACTGGATCTCTGACACCTCAGCAGGTGGATCGAGAGAAATGTGAAGACGAACTCAAAGACAAAGTGGATGAAGTATTATTATTATCAGACAATGAGAACATAGATTCGCACCCTTTGAATCGTGAAAATAGCATTGCAGGAGCTCTGAGACCTGTGTTATTAACATTATTATTATTCATCAGTATTGTTACTATTATTGTTACATATTTAAGGCCCTACTTACAGTAGTGTGCTAATTATCTTAGGTGTTGACGTGATTTGGTGCACTCTATGAGAATGTTGAACAGCATTGCAGTCTTTGCTAGATCGGTTTTATTATGGTACACAATGAGCATAGGCCTACTTTTTGAGGTTCCTTTTATTTAGATTAAATAACATGATACTGCTAAGATTTATTATTTTGACTTTATTGTCATATATCACTATTCATGCATTCATGTGACATCGTTGTAGCATAGATAGATATTCTGATAGTCCGGATTGTTCTTTAAAAAAATTATTTAACTTGATTGTACATTAAAGTGTTGAGGTTACACAAGGATTATTAGGAAAGTAAAAATGGAAACAAATGGCTTTTACTAGACAGGGTTAATGTGTCTGTCTAGGGAAGAGGAGAAAGCTTCTAAAGGCGGTGTCTCCATTCAGGTTACGAAACACTCCACAAACACTTGTGTTGCAGAAACGTGGAGCTGTTTATGGATGGAATCCGCTGAAGGGTAGTTCGTCATGAGTTGAAACTGGAAACTGGTGGAAGCATTCTATATCAGCATGGCTCCTGTAAGGTGAGAGCCTGTCTCTCGAGCCAGATTGTTCACTCACACAATTTTTCAAATGCCTCTGTCATATAGTCGTTGCAACGGAAGAGCTGAAAAAGAATCAGTAATAAAGTGGATGCCATCCCCTTTCTCACTTCTGTTTTGTCTTTGCAGTCGTGCAATGATGACATTTCAAAAACTATGTTAAAATGTATTTTCGAGGACATAAATGACAAACATGAAGTTCCAGACTCTTTGCAGCATTCAAATATTGTGCAATAGTTGTCTGGCTGTGTGTGACAAGTACACAACCACAGCACTTGAAGCAAACTAATTTATTATAGTCCTGGACAAAAGGGTGAAAGGGATATAATAAAGGATTGTCATTACAACAATAAGGCTGTATAGACAGAAATCTGGACACACATGCTATTCTGTCATCACAGACAGTAGTCTACAAACATGAGTCATGATATTACAAGATTAAACCTTAAAGGGATATTTCACTTTCAATTTCCTGACAAAGGTTGGCAGAGAACAAAGAACAAAGAGTCCAAATGTGTCTTTGATGAATGCAACTTTATTGATTTATTTAGATTAAAAACAGAAGAGACAGTCCCTGGGCTATATATGTTTAGGTAACAATGTACATTAAGGTTGGGTCTATAATACAGTAGCATAATAAAAAGCATTACAATGTTCTTATAAAGCATTATAACACTCGCTATAAATGTTTATAATCATGTATGATGACGTTTATGATGTAGTGTAAGTGCTGATCATGATGCATTATAATATCGGTGGAACGGCATATCATTTAGTCAAATGTCTTTGTTATGAGTTGTTATACGTAATTATAAACATGTATAACATGTGTTATGAATGATGCATTATACATCTGATTTATGATGTACAATGACCAGCAATTACAATACTTCATAAACTACGAGTGTGTCAAAGATCCGACCAGTACAGTACAGTCTTACCAACAGGGTGTGATTAATTCATTTTCAGCTGATAGATTGACAATCAAATAGAATAGATTGTCTGCTGTTATAAGAAGAAGAGAAATGGAGGTATGCTGCACAGCTGGACAGCTCAAGCAGTGCACTTCATGATAGCACCACTGGTGGACACAGCATAAATGGTGCCAAGATCATATGAGACTTGTCTCATCTTCGAGCACAAGGGAACCACTCGCCAGCTGCTTCCATAGGGACGTGCTTTGGAGATGCCAGTTCTGTTAGGATACAAGTTATATTTATAAGCCACCATGCATGAAAGAGTTAGCTCAAAGTACAGTCCTTTACAATACAAAATAAACTGTCAGAGAAAAGACAACAGGACAAATTATGATATACCACATATTAACATTACAATTTGAGGTAAGATGCTATAGAAAATGTGAAGAAGTAAATAAAATTCACTATAGGCTACATAGCATATGATAAAAGAATATGACACAAAGTGAAGAAGGATAGAATAATTAAAACCCCATATTGTTTTCCACAAGTGATTTTCTTTTTTTTTTGCCTACCTTTCGAGAACCTGACCGCTCATGTTAACACCAAAGACCTTGCCGTCACTCCCCACTTCAACCATTTGGAATGATCCTCCTCCAATGCCTCTCCAGTTTGTGAATTTGCAGGTTGCAGAATTAAGCTATTTAAAAACAACAACAACAACATTAGAAGGCATGATATTTCCTTTAATTGCTATATGGTGAAGACCAATAACCATACAAATATGTGGATAAAATATAATTAAGAAAAAAGTCTATATGGCAAAGTTATCTTTTACTCTATAAGCCTATGTGCGCAACCCACAGGCAGAAACGGATGGCTGTCAAAGACAGTGGTAGTTGGCTCTGGCCTGGCGTTTGCGAATGTTTGCTATCTTTTGTTGTTGTCTTATTTCTTATTTTAAATAACATTTTGAAACAAATTTCTTTAATCAAAAGGCATATGATTTCTTGCCTCAGCTTTAAATTGTTTAGCTGTAGATTGATAATCCTTACCTCTAATATATTTGTTCTATTTCTCACTCACTATACATACATCTTTAATACACGTGCTTTATGAATAATGTTTATTATGCATTTAGTTGTTGTATTTTTACTTAGAATCTTACCCCATTGAAGATGAGTTGGTTTCTTCTGGTCATTCCCCAGCATCCAAATGGACCACAGCTGAGATAGTACATTACAGCAACTGATACACAGAGGGTAGGTATTAGTTACCTTTACTCAGTTACATTTAGTTCAGTAATTTTATGAATATGTTGTTGTACATAATAAGAGTAGTTCTAATGCAACATAACACGTTTAATCAACTAAATAACACTTTTACTTCTTTACATGTGGGCCAAAATGTTAATTATTCAAAGTAAAATCTACATTTCACTTATTAATTAAATGCATATTCAGTTTGTTTAACAATATTTTTTAGCTATACACTCTTGTGGTCAGGGTCTTTGTGTATTCACTCCGAAGACAGTAGACGTGGTTGGCTGTATGGCGAACTGCCACAATGAATCCATCACCCCCAGCATCCACCTGGTTCCATTGTCCTAAAAGCAGGGACAAAATAAAAACATTAAGCTATTGTTAAGTATGGTGAAATAGTGGTGTCAATATACAGTTCAAAAGTTGTATCTCTCAGAAATGATTGCGGATCTGATAAATCAGTGGTTCTCAAAGTGGATCCAGGGACTCTGTGGGTTTCTTTAGAGGGGTCTAATATTGACCCATACAAGTCTGTAAGTCTGACAATGTACAAATGACTCTGACAAGTTTGTACACTGTCAGAGTTAAGGGGAGACCTTGAAATTTGAAAGTTTGAGAAACACTGTGATAATTCTTCTAATAATAAGCGCCAGTGGAGGGTTGAAGGTGGGTTCTTTGTGAGTCCGCAACATGTGTTTGTGTCTAGATTTTTAGTTCTACCTGGAAATTGCGCCCAGTTGCCACCTGCGTATTGGTAGAAGTGTTTGTCCTTATAATTAGTGCCCCATATCCCTGCTTGTCCCACCGAGATGTGCTTCAGGTTGGCATTTGGCAGTCTGATCCAGGATGGGCCACTCAGAAAATAGGCTTGACCGCCTTTGTCGATGGCGACCACTTCTCCCAGGCCGGCGTCGACCTGCACTGCGTTGTTCAGCCGTGGACCCTGGCTGCATGTCCAACCTGGAGGAAGAATGTTCATCATCATCATCACCATATAGTGTTCATTAGGTGAGAAAACCGAGCCAAATCAAATTTTTACTTAGCATTGTTCAAAAATCTAAGATTGAAAAGCACATTATTGAAAGGAGTTATAGAGTGGACTGGAGGTCATTGACTTACCCTGACAGAGAGCGAGGTGAGCCAGCACCAGCAAGAAGACTGTAACAGCTCTCATGATGTCTCTGCCCTCCAGCCTCTCTTTTCTATGGGAGCTGCTGTGTCTCCAGATTGATGTGGACCCATCCAACCAGTTTGACATGAATCTACTGTATGTTCAAAGTTCAAATTGTACTATAGAATGAGGAAACAAAGTTACTACTGTGAATACTGTGAAATGAAAAATGCATTAGCATGTCACTGTCAGGCAGAAACCTTGTTTCAAAATAGTAGTGAAAATAGCAGATCTACAAGCGGCACGAGGCATTGTGCGCTTGTAGATCGGCAATTTTCACCACTATAACTCGTTTTTGAAATAGTCTAATAATAAAAAAGCGATTTAGTAAGAGTTTAAGATTATTAAGAGCCTGTTTTGAATTAGATGGAAGTCACATTGCAGATTTTGAAGGGCTCAACTGGAGTCAACTGGACCACGGTCAACAGTTATTGTTATTACTGTCTGTGTGTGTGTGTGTGTGTGTGTGTGTGTGTGTGTGTGTGTGTGTGTATATATATATATATATATATATATATATATATATATATACACATATATATATATATATATATATATATATATATATATATATATATATATATATATATATATATATATATATACATATATAGGCTATGTACTATATGTATATGATCGAGATACATAAAATGAAATAACTAACTAACGAACGACCAAAATGAGTATTAAACCGAGCAGTGAACTGAGAAAGAATTGTAAATACAGAAAGATGTCTCAGGAGTGGAAATGAGGCTAAGAACATTGCAATTTGCGAGATGGAACAAGACATGCAGATGGATCATTTTTTCTATCTGGTCTAATTTTGGAATACAATCTTTTAAAACTTTACACATTGAGGGCACATTTGCATTCTTCCACCAGATGTCTGCTAAACTCAGCATCCCCCCATTATTTACAGGATTGTAGTTAGTGATCACATTCTCTCAATTCCCCTCCCAACCTGTAAACCACATGCTGTAATGATCTCATGTGGATATAACAGAATTTTCTCTCTTCAGAATCCCTCAATGTTCACTATCAAAACATCATAGGATCAGGATATAGGTGAGTACCGGTAAATGAATGATGGATGGGAGGTTATTCTTCTCCAGTTACACACTTCTATATGCATTCTACATGCATTACCTTTTTTAATTCAGTGGTTCTCAAAGTGGGGTCGGGGGAACCCCAGAGTTCCTTGAGGGGGTTCCAGGGGTCTCCATGATGTCTCAGTTGCTCCATCTTTCTGCCTCTTTTCTCTAGGATCTGCTGTCTCTCCAGATGTGGCCCTTGTTTGTTCTTGAACCACAAAAATGAACACCCATCCAACCAGTTAGATATGGATCTACTGTATGTTGAAAGTTCAAACCGCACTATAGAATGAGGAACCAAATACAAATGAAAAGAAAAATGTATTTGCATAGCCTACTAACCTACTTCCTAATTCAATTCAATTTCATTGCAACTTTGTCAAATCCGTTGTCAAACTGGCTGGATGGGTGTTAATTTTTGTGGTGTACGGGTGCAAAACATTGTATCGACCATAAGGAAAATGTTATATTATTAAATTATATTATGACCCTTAGGGGTATAAAGTAACATAAATATGGAAGGAATTAATTAAAAACTGAAATGTGTTATTACTTCAGTAGCAGTGTTTTTAACATGCCACATAATATTGATTTCAGGGTGAAGGTTTAAAATAATTAAGAAAATCCTATTCTAAATCCCTAACTACTCGTAGTCCTAGCCAAAAAGAAACAACCAAAAAGACAATGGCTGAACCTACCTATACTAAAATACACAGGAGAAAACAAGGGATAAAGCATAAATGAATTAACCAAACACAATTAACTCCTACAGCACTGTGACAAGGTTTTACAAAGGAACTGAGTTAAACAAAGTAGGCCTACAAACTAAGGTGGCAAATAACTGAGGCTTATATGCTGAAGAGCAACTTAACCAAACAAAAGATAACTAAAGACAATCAAACTCAAAGTTATATGTTTGGTGGGGACAGAGTGCGTGATTCTCTGATGCTTTTCAGCAGCCATTCATTCCCCAGAGCAGTGATCGAGGGTGAGGGAGGGCAGCAGGGCACAGACAGTCTGACTGGAGATTTTATAGAGAAGGGCTAGTGGCACAGCCAAATCAGTGGCCAGGCCATTAGCAGTGCCACAGGTGCCAGTCCATTTGGTACTCAGCACCACACCCACTCTCCAACTTGCAGAACAACAGAAAACAAATACAAAGCAGCACAAAAGTATCTAAATACAAATATGCAAACACAGATTAAATATGGCTGGCCGTAACACTGACTGGATCGAATTCATTAGACCCTGTCCCCGACCGGGTCTCTAGACCCACTGGACCTGAACCACATTTATAGGACAGTAGGCCTACACACATTTCTTAACAGCGGAGTGTTCGCGACCCACACTTGCAATTTCCCTGAATTGCAGCTTTCTAGTTTTATTTATGTCCTCCTAAATGCAAGTGAGAAACTGCTATTTGGAGTGTTAAAAGGCATGCAAACATTAAAAAGCACCTGTGAATGGGGAAAAAATATGCAATCTACCAGTACTCAGTAAAGTGCAAAAAAGTGGAGGAAAAGAAAATAATTACCATTTGCTAATATGAGATGACTGAGATCAGAGAGCCCAACTTCCAAAAATGTATTTGAAATCTAGTTTCAATTGAACTTTGGTTCCACTTCCCGTCACCAGGTGGAGCCAGAGACTAATGTGTGTGTACTGTACATTATTAGGCCTATAGATGTTGTTTAGCATGAAGATGACCCATAGGGCTCAAATGTTTGATTTAATAGCATTAATATTTAAAAGTAAGAAAACAGGGGACATCGTTATATCCATACATGGACAAACTTCTTCGTCTGTAAATGTTACATAGGCCTACTTACAATCTAATCTTAAGAATTTGTTGGTGACTTACTTGTAAACAGGGGTCATCAATATGTCCATACACGGACAAATGTGTCCATAGCAAGACTTGGTTTTGTCCGTGGCAAATTCTAGGTTTTCTTTTTAACACACCATTATAATTTTCATATTTTCATCATTGTCTCCAGGTTATTTCTTCAGAGTATATTTGACAATTATTTACTATGAGAAATATGGGCAAATTAGGAGAGTCCACTAGTACTAATGGTTCTCAAATGTTTTATTTCAAGGACCACCATAACACTGAGTGTGTGCAAATGGAACCAAATGGACCATTTGGTTCCATTTGCACACTCTCAGTGTTACAGTCATTCAGGGATATCTCAATGTGTTTATATATGTGTTTGTATTTGTGTATATAATGGGTCAGTGACGTGACGCCCCAAAAAACATGTTTTTAAAAAAACTTTAAATAGCAGGCATAAAAATTATTTACTTTTGTTCTACTCACTCTCAACTTTATGGAAACACATTTTGTTTTTAGATATTTTATTGGAATCAGACTTTATTGAGCAGTTTGTTGTACTTGTGCCTAAAACCGTCATCTGGTGTGACATGACAATAATTGTTCATAAAATGAAAATGGAGTACACCTTTCTTAAGTTACTCACTTTATCAAAGTCCTTTATCATAACTAACCTGTGATCCACTATAGTTTTGTAAAAATTAATTGAATCTGTATATTTTTTTCATAATCAACACTCTGTGTGAGGCCCATGTTGTCGATCTTTCAACATATTTTAATTTTATTCTGACAAAAACTTTCTTTAAAATTACACAAATATTTGTGACTCTTCCTGATACTATTTTCTATGTAAACCATACACATTTTTTCGGTTTCATCATTAATAAAGGTATGATTTCTCACTATTTGGAATGTCACACCAGATGACTTAGTGTCACACCAGATGACCATATCTTCATGTGTCAAAGCAAACTGTGTTTTAACCTACCTATTAGTGAGTACTGAACTTTACTGATTGATTAAACAATTACCCAGGAAAAACAGCAACAGTAAAATTGCTTTAACATTAAATAACATGGCCTTAATATTTCTGAACAGGATAGTATTGTTGGGCCTTAACATAGGATAACAAAGAATTGTAGTAGTAGATGGATGATGAGGATGTGCACAGGAATGCTACGCACACCTAAGTCTTCTGCCGGCCCACGGCAGAAGGATCTTAAAGAGACAATAAGGTGCATAGCCACACTGGGAGCCAAGGCAACATTTTATTAACACCAATTATTGGAAACAACTCAGCATTCAGGTGTATTACTTTTTTCCGAAGTCTCCTGAACTTGAACACAGCATTTTGAGTTGAACAAATTTATTTACGAATCATGTCGTTACACCACATCTCCACTAGCTAAAGAGTGCTGGGTTGTGCAACTCCGAAAATAGCTGATCTACAAGCTCTCGCAGCACAATGCGTTGAGAGCTTGTAGATCAGCTATTTTCGCTATGTTTGTCTCGGGTCCTACCTTACCTCATTGTCCAGTCCAAAAGTACAAAAGTATTAGATTAGATTAGAATAGACATTTAGACTGCATTGTACATCAGCCAGTCACATTTGGTGAGGGTATAGACATTTAGACTGTATTGTACATCAGCCAGTCACATTTGGTGAGGGTAGCAAACCGTTTGCCCTGTTGCGGTTCTGCTATGCCACAGACAACTTCCTGCTCTTTGTAGAAAATGCAGTCTCGCCCCTTTGGCCAGACAAAACCATTTTTCATTTTCCAAGTTGATTCATGCAGTTTATCTCTAGCCCCTCCTTATTAATGGTAACAATCTGCCCCACATATGGCTTTCCCTCATATTTGATTATGACAAACTGTCCTTGTGTGTATTCATCTGAGGAGGTGTCTGAATCCTCAGCTTGGGCCTCTCCAATAGATGCACTTGTGTCCAGCACCTGAGTAGAAGACCTTCAGGAGGAGACATTTAAATGTAATTTATTTGTCAGGTAGATTGTTTTTAGTAGTAAAATGTAATTACTAGCAAGTCCTCAAGTTTGCCAAGTATGTTATACTCACTGAGCTCCGGAAGCTGTTTTGGGCCTGCAGCTGACCTGGGAAGGGGGCAGTTCCGCAGATGAGCCACCACTTAGTTAAGGAAGAAAAGGAATGAATGGATGACATAAGTTACTTTATTGTCATTAAACAGGTACAATTACAGGTATCATAAAATTGGCAAAGAGAATGATTTAGTTATACTTACCCATCACTTGTCTTGTCACCTGGCACCTCAGCCCTGGAGACTTGGTCGAACTGTAATTTCCGTGGGTTGTGACAGGTGCAGATCTGAGGAAACTGGCAGAAACAACTCAGGTCTCTGTAAACTATCTTTCCCGGGAAGATAGAAAGAACCTGGTGCGTAGTGCTGATGCCAGTCACTGGACGCACTGATGGAGGGACCATTTCATCCATGTTGGATATCTTCTCTTCTTCGATCCACATGACAGTGACTTTTTCAGAGGACTTCTGTAAATACTCACACAGATCCCTCTGTGTTTGTAGGTCACTGCCTCCGAGGACATACATGTCTGCCTTACGCTTCAGCACCCCTCCCACACCATCAGGTGCGCCCTTTCCATGGGAACGCTCTGAAAAGTTCCAGGTGACCCTCTTGAATCCCCATGTATAAGGAATGCTGCTCATGAGGAAGCAGTTTGTGCGATTCCGGTTACCACCCATTTTCTGTTGTCAAGTGTCTTATATTAACTGCTTATAACGGATAGTTATTATAAAGTGTTACCACAATATAAGGTTTAGGTTTCTGTGAAGGGGTTTCTGCTCTGTCTGATGAATTTGCTGTATCACCGAATGAAGCTAAATTAAATTATGTAAAAATGTTTAAAACGTTGTTTTAAACATATTAAAATGTTTTAAATGGACAAAAGAAACATGGGACTTGTTATTTATTGTTATGTCTGTAGGAAAATACAGTATATATCATCTGGTGTGACAATCAAGTCATCTGGCGTGACAAGCAGATATGTCAGACCAGATGACGAAGTGTCACACCAGATGACGTTTTCTGCATTTAGGACTACCTTGAGGCTACCAGGTACACATTAGCATGCTAACAACATGCTAGCTATAACAAAACAACCTAGATTTACATGTAATTATGACCAAAGTTTCAAATAACTTTTGCTTTATTAATGAAAAAGGTGTCACACCAGATGACATCCAGAAGTGCCACACTTGTCAAAGTTTCAACAAGATGGCATTTCATGAAAATGTTAAAATCATAACTCACCTCAGACACCTGTCTTGCAGTTGTGCTGGGAGTGCTGAATAGCCTTACAGAAGAAGGACCTCTCTAGCCCAGTAGGTGTCCAAATTATTGCCTGTTTAATTTTTCCAAACTAGTGTCACACCAGATGATTTTGGTTTGGGGGACAAAATCTTTTTGATCAGAAATGACTGAAAACATTATGCTTGGACTTTGAAAAGATATAGGCTCACAAATAGACATTTTTTTTGCCTAAATTCATTTTTAAATTAATTTTAGCAATTCTTTTTCTTAGTTTTATTCAAGTTCCCACTTTGAGAAACAAGGTCGGGACAGTCACACCAGATGACATTTACCATGTTTGGTTGAAGATTCTGAAGAAATGAGGAATGAAATGTTTTAATCTTGAGTAAGTTCACATAAAGCTTAATGTCCTGCACAATATTCAGAAGGTTTTTGACAAATATATTTTTTATTTATACATGTTTGACACCGAGGACAGCGAAAACGCTACGTCACGTCACCCACCCAATATGCAAAGACAATATTATTGTCTTCACATTTTGTATGTCCGAGACAAAAAATAATAATTTTGACAAAAATGTCCGCCACCAACCATTCTGCCGATGAGCCCTGCTTGTGTCAGGATGACATAGGGGGGCGTCATGATACCATACATGGACTCCATAGTCAAAGTGGGGTTCAATGAGTGCTCTTACTAGAGTCTTCAGTGTATTTTTACTGGCCAGCGGAGTGATCTTCTGTAAAAACAAGTTTGTTGGTTGATTTTTTTATTACCTTAGTGGCCATTTTTTCACCGGAGAGATTAGCCTCTATAGGATGCAACCCAAGCTCATGTAGTTGTGGCAGCCAACTTGATATGTGTCCTGTGGGTGTCTCAAGCGGACAGATAAGACAACACACCCTGTCCCTTTGTTTCACCTATATTGATGGTATCTGTAGAAAACCCACCTGGACCACTTCTTGGGGAGATAACAACTTCTAAAGGTAAGATTACCTTCTAGGCCGGAATTCTCCTTTAAAGTAGGTGACACTGTGATAGCAAGAAAAAAACACATCTGCTACCTGGGTTGCATCCTGGAGGCTAACCTATCCAGTGAAAAAATACTACCAAGTTAATAAAGTCAACCAACAAATTTGATTCTTGCAAAGTGTTGCCCCGCTGATCAATTTTAAATCTCAAAAGTCCCTAGGAGGTGCACTTACTGGGCCCCTCATTGATTACGGAGTCCTTGTCTGGTATCGCGACGCCCCAGCTCCAAACAGCCCAGAACAAACTAAATAGGGTTGTGCTTGGTCTTCCCCCTCGGGCCCACCTTACCGATCATCACCACAAAAGCGTGGGGTGGCTCAAAGTATCTGACAGAGTACAGCATCTTGCAATGGGCCTGGTGTACAAGATACACTACACCTCCAAGATACCCATGTACCTGACAAACTACTTCCTAAAGGTCCAGGATGTTCACGATCACAACATCAGAGGCAGCTCCACTAATCACCATCAACGTAGATTTAATACTAAACGCTCTAATTAGTTCTCCTGCTATACCATCAACATGTGGAACGCCCTTCCACAAGCCTTAAAGGAGAGCAAATCCCTTGCCTCCTTCAAAATTGGTATGAAAAGTCACCTTCAGGCGGCTGCTACCCACAACTTGTAAATAGACTAAGTCCCCATGCTCCCACCCCCCCTTTTCTCTGCCCTTATTTGATGTTATGCTTTTTCTGCTTTTGAAATTTACGTTATCCTAGATAAAGTATGTTCTATTCGTCTGTCTTTCAATGTTATATGAGATACTTAATTTAAAGTGTGGTTCCTGTGGAAATAAGCCTTGGCTTTCTAGGATCTCCTTTTAGTTGACCTTGTACCAGTGATTTGTACTGTCATGAAACTGTACTTTTTTCCCCCGTTGCAAACTTCTAATAAATTCTTCAATCAAACAATCAATCAGATTTTGAAAACTGTGTTTTGGCATGTGATTATAAATGAAGTGATAACACACAGAAAGCTACCCCAGATGCAATGCTCTCACATATTTCCTAGTCCTAAGGATGTATACCTTCCCAAAAGTCACTATGAGAATCATTGCCCCCAAGATGGTAACGATGACCCCAAATTTGGGGCCCTGGCGTATTATGTCATAATTACATAGTCACTATATGTCACTGCCTATAATAAAGAACAATTCTAGATATGCTAATTTTAACCACTTTACTGGACAATATATAGTCTGAACTTTATCCCAACCATTTTTCAAAGAGATAGGATGAATAATAAGAGAGAACCATTAGTTTGAAGTAGAATGTTCCATTCGGATTTTGAAAACTGTGTTTTGGCATGTGGTTATAAAAGGAGTGATAACACACAAAAAACTACCACCACTGCAAGGCTATCACATTTTTCCTAGTACTAGAGGTGTATACCTTCCCAAAAATCACTATGAGAATTAATCCTCGCAGATGGTATCGATGACCCCATATGTACGGTGCTAGCTCACGGTCTATATTGCTAGCAGACCACTTCTACTCATGAATCTAAAAACAACAAATAATCAAAAAAAGGCTGATCTACAAGCTCACAACGTGTGACAGCACAACAGATTGTGAGCTTGTAGATCGGTCATTCTCACAGTGTGCAACATGCTGCCATAGAGGTCATGCTGGCTGCCATGGAATCCAAATGACTGAAATCAGTGGTGGTGACTTTAATCCATGTATTAGGAGTATCAGGCACCTTTCACACTGAACCTGGGGTGCAGTGCCTTGCTCAAGGACACTTGGACCTACAGACCAGGGCCAGGGGGTGAACCGGAGACCTTCTGTTTCCCAGTCGGCCTCTTTATCCATTCAGTTATAGTCCCAACTATACACTATATTATTATTTACTTCATTATACCAGGGGCATAGTTCCGCCGATTTAAAACGAATCCAATACGGAACTAAAACGTCCTATGTTTGGCCGCTAGTTGCGCTGTTTTCCCCCCGCGAGGTACCAAAAAGAATTTGTCTACATTGGACCCCATTCGTTTTCCCCTTTGATTTTCTAACCATAATAAACGTTGTCATAAATACTTTATGGTTCCTGTCGCTAGTGAAAAACTCCCTTTCAATCACCATGATATGCGTTTTGAGCAAATATGGTCCCATTTATGTTAAACTAAATTTGCGGGGGGTGTGGCCAACTAAACTGATACCAGCCGGCTGTGACTGTGTTCTTTTTCATGTGCTGTATTTCGGGAGGCTCCGACCACATTCTCCCATGTATCCCTGCAGTTGCACGTGACCGTTGGCAGCCAATAGCATTCCTTATAGCCGGGGACCCACAAGCCCAAAAGCTCAAGGAATAGGGTAGGACATGTGATTTTCTGCCGTACTTTTTATTTCTGTTTTATCTATTAGTTTGGTCATTAAGGTCCACAGAATGAGAGGCCTGCTCTGCCGGAAACATCGCGAAAAAAGGTTATGGCCATTTGTATATTCACTGTCCCATTGACTCCACTAGAAATATTTAAAAAATAAAATAAATGTGCTTTAAGTAGCATGTGAGGGGTCAAACTAGGGGTTCTTCATGATTCTGAATCCATTCCAAGCCTTTGTTTTGCATGAAAAACATTCCTTGGGTTAACTTTCAGCAGCCCAAAACTGTGAAAAGTGGAAAAAAGGTGATGACTCATCACTTTTCACCATTTTGGGGGGCCGAAATCTAGCCCAAGGAATGTTTTTCATGCAAAACAAATGCTTGCAATGGATTCAGGATCATGAAAACCCCCCAGTTTGACCCCTCACATGCTAATTAAAGCAGAATTTCTTTCCCTTTTTAAATATGTCTAGTAGAGTCAATGGGACAGTGAATATACAAATGGCCATAATATTTCTTCGCAATGTTTCCAGCAGAGCAGGCCTCTCATTCTGTGGACCTTAATGACCAAACTAATAGATAAAACAGAAATAAAAAGTACGGCAGAAAATCACATGTCCCCTCCCATTTTGGTGACTGGGTCCCTGGATTCCTGGGGTACCTTTCAAACAATGATGGCGTCACCCATACAAGGGGGGGAAAAAAATCATTTCCGCAGCATAGAAAGCAATGGCTTCGCACCGTCCATATTTCTCTACAGTCTATGCATTATACCATCTAATTAGATCATGTGACATGGGGCACATTAGCCTCGTAAACCACTAACGTCCTCTTCCAGATACAGAAGAATCCCAGAAGATGAAACAAATGACAATGTGTTTTCCAGAAGTTGGTGGTTTACGCGGCTAGGGTCACATTGGTCAGCATGTACATTTAATTCCACCCTAGTCAGTTCAATAGGACTAGACTTCCAGACCACGTTGCAGCCTGATTTTTGGAGCTGTGTGCAGCTCCCTATACGTGGCTGTGTGGGTCTGTGTGTGTGTCTGTCTGTGTGTCTGTGTGTATGTAGCCTGACTTCGGCGCGTAACTAGTGCCGCACCATTTACGCCACTCGCGCAATATATACATCAAAATGTGCGGCTCGGCCGGGAATGGTGTTCTATTACCTTTCGTTCCGATCCGCCTTACCATGCCGACGTAATCGGCAAAAAACGACGCTTAATTGTCCCCATTGACTTATAATGGGACAATGCAAGAAATCACTTTCAAGTATTTTTCTCTCGTAAACCATAGGAGCTACAGTTTCAAACCTCGGAGAGGAGATTCATAATGATTTTAAGAATGAATCGAAAAATAATTACATCACTCAGCCTCATGGTGGCGCTATAACGGCCCACTTTACGTTTTGCCCCGTAACTCTTGAACCGTAGATCGGAAAATTAAAATTCTTTTTTCCCTGGATTCCTTGGGTCAAGACGCATCTCCCCATATAGGCCACGCCCATTTGCGCCAGGATAGATTTTCCGCCATCTTGAATTTTCTCAAAAACACACTTTTTGCTCCTTTTCCTACATATTTTCTTCAAATGTCACAAAAATCGGTACACATGATCTACACACACACACACACACACACACACACACACACACACACACACACACACACACACACACACACACAGCTCCACTTCACACGGGTGTGATTTTTTACCTTTCTTTGTACTCTGCTGCCACATGTTCTGCTGCCTAGAGCCAATCAATGTCCCCATTACACAATATGGATATATCTTTGTATATTATATAATGATTTTGACAATCGTGTCACAAGGTCAGCTTAAGGAAATGCATCTCAGGTTCATAGTATCCCGTAAAGGGTGTGTGTGTGTGTGTGTGTGTGTGTGTGTGTGTGTGTGTGTGTGTGTGTGTGTGTGTGTGCGTGCGTGCGTGCGTGCGTGCGTGCGTGTGTGTGTGTGTGTGCATGTGTGCGCACATGTGTGTGTGTGTGTGTACATACAAGGAGGCCACTCTACATCCTGAGCCACTGTCTCTGTACTCAGTAATTTTCCTGCACGGTATTTAATTCCACTGTGTGTGTGTGTGTGCGTGTGTGTGTGTGTGTGTGTGTGTGTGTGTGTGTGTGTGTGTGTGTGTGTGTGTGTGCGCGCATGCATGCATGCTGGGCACAACAGCTCTATCGGGTTCAGCTCTATTGGCAAAATGTGTGTTGATTTGTAAAGTGGGAGACTGCGGTTCGATCCCAGTTTGCACAAATCACAAATTATAAAGAACATTTGAATGACCAGAAAGACAATACAAATAAATATGCTGTGTATTTAATATACAATGATCAAAACAAACCAGCTCAGTGGCCTTATGGTTAGAGTGTCCGCCCTGGGACTGGGAGATTGGGGTTCGATCCCCGGTCCGGTCAAATCAAAGACTGTGAAAAATGGGACCCAGTGCCTCCCTGCTTGGCACTCAGCATCAAGGGTTAGATTGGGGGTATAAGATCATTTGACATAGTGTCACGTCCAGGGGGTGTAGTTGTACATCGAGCTTTGCTTCTATTCTGCACAGAACACACGCCACAACATCCCCAAAGAAATACATGGTTACGCATTACAACTTGAAAAGTAACCCGAAAAGAGTGGCAGTTTTAATACTTTACATCGGCTATTTGAAAATAGGTCAGCAAGCTCACATTGTGTCACATTGCGACACAGTGTGATATTGTAGGTCTGCTATTTTAAGAAAATATTGAGAAAAAAGATATATATTTTGAATATTTTTGAAACATTTTAACAACACAAATCTTTTGTGGAGGTCCCTGGCACCACATATTCTCAGATGGGAGTCTGCGACAATGGGAAAATATATTAATCTGGGGGTTATGAAAAAGATTGGGAACCACTTAATTGGAATCAACTTTATGAACTGATATACAAAAACATACATTTGACATTAAAATTCAAGCGGGTCATGTTTGCATGTTTGGAATTGGCTGAAATCAATAATATATCAGTATTCTGATATTAACCTGCGGGCCGCATTAAGTGAAGGTGGGGGCCGCATGTGGCCCCCGGGCCGCCTGTTGCCCATTTATGAACCAGGGTAACCTATAGCTGTATAACAGGGTCCCTATCCTATCTTGTGACCAGGTAACCTATAGCTGTATAACAGGGGTCCTATCCTAGCTGTATAACAGGGGTCCTATCCTATCTTGTGACCAGGTTACCTATAGCTGTATAACAGGCGTCCTATCCTATCTTGTGACCAGGTAACCTAGAGCTGTATAACAGGGGTCCTATCCTATCTTGTGACCAGGTAACTTATAGCTGTATAGCAGGGGTCCTATATCCTATCTTGTGACCAGGTAACCTATATGTGTATAACAGGGGTCCTATCCTATCTTGTGACCAGGTAACCTATGTGTATAACATGGGTCCTATCCTATCTTGTGACCAGGTAACCTATATGTGTATAACAGGGGTCCTATCCTATCTTGTGACCAGGTAACCTATAGCTGTATTTCATTTATTTCATTTCAGTTTTTACATGATTACATTTGACCATGTATGGCTAGTATACTGTAGCTCTTATCAGTTCAATAGGACTAGACTTCCAGACCACGTTGCAGCCTGATTTCCCTTTTAAAGGCTTAAAGACCCAATGAAATGACTATTTTGGGTATTTTATTTTGGAGTTTCAGTTTGAAAAGGAAGCCTGTGTGTTTCTGAACCTATCCGAGGGGACCAGCCCTTCAGGCGATGGGATTTGTAATGGGAGTAATGGGAGCCAGCAATGGGAAACAAACAGGTGAATGTAATCAAAGGTTCATTTAGCGTGATTACTAAACCCACCAGGATTGAGTTAAGACCCGCCTCCTCTCGATAATCTTAAGTATGAAAGTGCCCATGAACGTTAGTGCTGCACGCTCAAGTGCAAAGTAGACGGTAGACCTACCTACTACCTACTGATCCATTTATGGCTTTGGGCCTATTATGCTGCGTGTATTATTGTAATGGATTCCATTACAATAATAATAATAGTGTCAGGCAGGGATTTCAGCCACTCCTGAAAGTCATCGCGTTTCCACGAGGCGGGTCTTAACTCAATCCTGGTGGGTTTAGGAATCACGCGTTCATTTATATTCAAAAACTCTATCTATGTCATCACTTTTCTGTTCACAGGAAGTAATTAAGAATGGCCTATTTAGGGACTGTTGATATAAATATACACAAAATGGTTTATTTTCTATTTTTTGGCATCTAGTGTTAGGTATGGCCATATTATCACTATAGATATGCTCTAAAAGTGTGAAAACCATGTTTTTGATTTCACCCCGTCTTTAAGTTTTACCTTTCTTTGTACCTGCTGCCACATGTTCTGCTGCCTATAAGAGCCTATCAATGTCCCCATTACAAAATATGGATACATAGCTTTATATTATATAATGATTTGACAATCGTGTCGGGGGCCTGTCACCTAAAGGGTTACTGTCACTTTAAGAATCATCTAAAAAAAAAAACAAGTTAATATTTTTATGTTGTCATTGTGGGGATGCACAATTATAAGCCAATCAAATTAATTTTCTGTATAGCCGGATATATAGTGTGTGTATATGTCATAGTATATTAGAGAAACAGCACATTCGAGACGCGGAGCACTCGTGGTGCGGCACGGGGCGGAGCAAGCGGTCGCCACAACAACGTACTCCAGGCGGTGCGCCGCTCTATTGTCCACGACACTGCGAGCGGCTACCGAAGCCCCCCTGTATCCACGAAGCCCAAACGAGTTACGAGGCCCCCCTGGGTCCACGAAGCCCCAAGCGGCGCGAAGGCCAGCGGACCTTGGTCCAGGGCCAGGGCCGCGCGGCCGGCGGAGCGCCGCGCGAGTTACGAAGCCGTGGTGAATGCAATCGTTATATTTATGCCCAGGCCGTAAGGCCTGGGCAAGCGCACGTTAAACGCCCTGTCCAAGTGACTACAATGGAGCTAATGGCTAGGCTAGGCTAGGCTAGGCTAGGCTAGGCTAGTAAATAAAGAGTAAACACTTCCGGTCTGCGGCGAGTTCAAAGCGTGACGTAACTCTCTTATATACACTCTGGTGAATGGCAGAGCAGTGGCTGACGTCGCCATCTGGTGGTGATTAGTGTGTGGTGAACGTCAAAACGAGTGCTCCTTGACAACTTTTACTGGTTTCTTGAACATACTGTAACATATACATATAATAAGGAGGCCACTCTACATCCTGAGCCACTGTCTCTGTACTCTGTAATTTTCCTGCACTGTATTTAATTCCACTGTGTGTGTGTGTGTGTGTGTGTGTGTGTGTGTGTGCGTGCGTGCGTGATCATGTCTTTCTGACATGATGACTGCATGCTGCCACATGGCTCTGCTGCCAACCAAGAAAATAATATGAATGCCCCCATTAAACAATATGGACACATATCTTTATATTATATAATTATTTCAACAATCGTGTCATGATGTATCAGCTTAAGGAAATGCATCTCAGGTTCATAACTAGAAGCAATGCTCTTCCGAGCACAGATCTCCACCAGGTAGCCATTTTGTTCTAAAACATGGCTACCTGGTGGTGCTATAACAGGCCAATGTGAAAAGGGTGGCATTTGTTCTTTGACCTAGTGGGAATGTGTGTGTAAATATGAAAAAGCAAAGATATCAGTCTTGATCACATGACTTATGTGTGTACATACATATAATAAGGAGGCCACTCTACATCCTGAGCCACTGTCTCTGTACTCAGTAATTTTCCTGCACTGTATTTAATTCCACTGTGTGTGTGTGTGCGTGCGTGCGTGTGTGCGTGCGTGCGTGCCTACATTCATGTGTGCGTGCCTACATTCATGTGTGCATGTGTGCATGCTGGGTACAACAGCTCTATCTGGTTCAGCTCTATTGGCAGAATGTGTGTTGATTTGTCAAGTGGGAGACTGGGGTTCGATCCCAGTTAGCACAAATCACAAATTATAAAGAACATTTGAATGGCCAGAAAGACTAAAAAATAACTATACAAATAAATAAATGCTGTCCATTTAATATACCATAATAAAAACAAACCAGCTCAGTGGCCTTGTGGTTAGAGTGTCCGCCCTGGGACTGGGAGATTGGAGGTTCAATTCCCCGGCCGGGTCAAACCAAAGACTGTAAAAAATGAGACCCAGTGGCTCCCTGCTTGGCACTCAGCATCAAGGGTTGGACTGGGGGTCCCTGTGATATACTAGTGTCGTGTCCAGGGGGTGTAGTTGTACATCGAGCTTTGCTTTTATTCTGCACAGTTCTAGTGTTGTCACAAATTAAATAGCCTACGTCACACACACTTGCATGCACCCTTAGTGTTAGTTGATTTACCACTTATGTAACTTATTTTCTTATTTAAAAAAAAAAAGTGCTTGCAGGTATGTTGTAGACGGCATGCATATAGCTGGATAGCTGGGCATGCTGAACCCATTGTCCCGCCCTTTGCTGCGGTTGCAGCCAATAGCCTTCAACACCCCGGTCCCGGAATCCAATTATTTTCCACCACTATTTCCCATTCAAAGTGTGTTTGTCTCATACGCCAGTAGGCTGGTGTAGCGCCACCATGAGGCTGATTTGACAATTTTTAAGTGACATGTATTTTTCAGCCTATTGGGAATGTGCGTACAAAGTTTTACGGAAATCGCACTCTGTGTTCATGATTTGAGGCATTTTGTTCAAAGCGGAGCAGTTCTGCAAACTTTGGAAGGCAATCTTAGCCACTCAGGATGGAATCGGAAATACCCATTTTATTTAATGACTATCAGAGATACTGTGTACCGATAGCAGTACTGTCCAAAAATGTGTTTTGCACAAATTCGTCTCCTGGTGGCGCTATAACAGACCGATGTGACAATTTGGGGGCAGAGGTTCGGCTCTGGCACCCAGGGAGTGTGTGTGCCCAGTTTCTCTGCCATCATGGCAACGGCGCCGGAGATTAGTCAGACAGAAGGAGAGGACGGAGTACGGACGGACACACGGACACGCACGGACGGACAGGGTGCAAAACATAGTCTCCCCATGCCTTTCGGCCGGTGGAGACAATTATTCCCGCAAAGGGAACAAAGCTCTGTGTGTGTGTGTGTGTGTGTGTGTGTGTGTGTGTGTGTGTGTGTGTGTGTGTGTGTGTGTGTGTGTGTGTGTGTGTGTGTGTGTGTGTGTGTGTGTGTGTGTGTGTGTGTGTGTGTGTGTGTGTGTGTGTGGTAATCCAGACCAGCCTGCAGCGTTGCAGGTTCGATTCCCGATCCTGACGACCTTTGCTGCGTGTCACAATCCCATCTCTCTCCCCGTTTCCTGTCAGCCTACTATGCATCTACAGTATCAATAAAGGCAGAAAATGCCCCCAAAACATATCTTTTTTTATTCTTTTATTCTAAAGGACAGGGTTACATGTGAACCTGCAGCGTATTGGAAAGGGCTTTGTTCCTTTTGGAGGTGGTGAATATATATATGAGACAGCTGTGAGCTGTGTCACTAGTCATTGAGTCTCTGTGTGCTGGGTTACTAGACAGCGAAGTTAGTTTGTTCTGAGTCATTAGTCAGTGAGTCTAGCTGTGTGCTGGGTTACTAGACAGTGAAGTTAGTTTGTTTTGAGTCATTAGTCAGTGAGTGTATCTGTGTTCTGTGTCACTATAGTCAGTGAAGTCCAAGATGAAGGCTTGTGGTGCTTTGCTGTTCGTCCTGCTCTGTGTGTGTGAGGCTGCCCCTGACGTCCAGCTCCGTCTGAACCATGAGGAGGACCAGGGAACAGAGTTGGAGCTGACCCTGGACCATCACAGCGACCACAGGAACACAGACAAAGAAGACACAGGTGAGGACGATTGCTTTTACAGCACTAGATGTTCAGGCTGCTATGCGGCATTCAAACCTATAGTCTTACAGTATGTTGTGCAAAGAAGAGCAATGTTCACCAATGTATGTCCATTTGAAGTGTTAAACACTGCTATAACACTGAAGTATGTCCATTTGAAGTGCTAAACACTGCTATAACACTGAAGTATCTCCATTTAAAGTGCTAAACACTGCTATAAAAATGAAGTATACCCATTGGGGGGGGCCGTTCTCCATTCCAACAAGCTGCCATTCAGACATTGACTTCTAATTGTCTGAGACACTTGTGGAGACACTTCCTTAGAGGTATAGGGTTAGTGTCTGAATGGGGGGATGACGGAATGGCAGCATGTCGGGATGGGGGGATGCACCCGGCCATTTGTATCTCAACACAAACATTAGAACAGAATCAAACTACAGCCAGAGGGATGTATCTTTCTGCAAGGAAACACCCCAGCACAATAATATTGTCATATTGACAATATCTTGTCTTCATTTACAAGGTGAAGTTAATTTGAGCAACACAGCACTGTTTGTGTTTAGTGGACACACATACTGTACACATGCTGTTACCCAAACCACGCTTGCACACCCACATTAATAATTATGAGAATAAAAGTAGGCTATGTAATCATTATTAAAATTATAATCATTATAGGCTCCACTAAATGTTCAGTCTATAAATGTAGGCATATTTGCAAATGGAAAGGGGGGAAAACAGCTTGTTTACAATTCACTTGCTAGTAGGGGAGTGAAAGTTTAAGTAGGCCTATCCATAAATAGAAATACTCAAGTAAAACTCAAGTACTTTGCCACTGTCCACCACCGTGAATACCAAACTTGAAATGTTTTGTTTTGTTGTTTTGTTGGTTTGTCTGATTATGTTACAGTGTACTGTACAGTACTGCATTGAAAGTGTTACCTGAGTTCTACATTTTCAAGTAAAGTCTTTAAGTTTATTTCTCGTTTCCAGTTGCATTTCTTTTCTGCATTTTGGGTCCTTGCCTGGGTTTGAGCCCTGACACGTGTGTTGCTGTAAAGGTTGTAAAATGAAATGGTTTTAATATTTATAATCAAAATGTATGTTTCAGGAAAGGACAACAAAGAGAATGAAAGTGAGACGGAGGTGCAAGGAAGTGGAGGTTGTTCAGGATGTTCAAGTAAGAGACAGTATAGGGATGATGCCCTGTTAGGGCAACCACAATAATAAATAGTGAGAACATCTACAGTATGCTGCTGCAGCGAGCAAACAATGATGTCAAATGTCAAAGTAAATGCAGTGAAATAATACGAAATTATACTTTCTCCTGCTCTCCCTCTCCTACTCTACCTCTCAGTTTGTCCTCCGAAAGTGGGCTTTTCTGCATCATTTCTAAAGGATGAGCCTTTCAAGCCCAACACGTCCACAACCTTGGTGTTCAAGAATGTCTTCATCAACACTGGAAACGCTTACAGCAACACCACAGGTACTGACACCCAGGGCCCACAGGATCAGGACATTTTACCAGATGATTAATTGCCTTACAAATAATTATGACGTTCTAGACAATGTGTTGTGTGGTGGGTGTGGGTGATAATACCATTTTGCTGGTGTGGACAGGTTAAGGATGGGAAGATAATCGTTATTATCGTTTATCGTGATAAAAAACACTCACAATAATCGTATCGTGGAGATTTAAATTTATCATGCACTAGGATCAATTCACCTTTTATTTGCCGAGGTGCATATCCGGTACATTTAAACACTATAATTGGTCAATCGGACCTGGAAATAACATACTTGATACAGTCTTTTTTTTCACTCTTTTGATTTTGATTATCACGATAATATCGTAAATCACAATGTTTTTGGTCACAATAATTGTGATATGAATTTTTCATATCATCCCATCCCTACTACAGGAATCTTCACTGCTCCATGGAAGGCAGCGTACCAGTTCAGCTTTGCAACGTGGGGCTACACCGTGGAGCACAGCACTGGGGCCATCCTGGTGAAGAATGGGATCTATCAAATCAGCACTTGGGCATTCAAGGGAAACGATGAAACCGAACAGACCAGTAACTCACTCATTCTGCCACTTAATGTTGGAGACACAGTGAATATAATTCATTGGGGAGGCGCAAATGCTCAAATAAATGCAGCCACCTTCAGTGGCTTCCTTCTCTTCCTGCTGTAGACCAAACTCTACTATCGACCAGTGGTTCTCAAGTGGGAACCAGCAAAAATGATAGAGCATCAATTCAATACAGTGTATACAGTACTGTATATTGGGCATTTGGAAATATCCAATCTACAAGCTCAGAACATGTTGCAAATTTTTTTGTTTGGGCAAACAAACCTACAAATGTCTTACATACTGCTCAGTCAAGTGGTGGGTACGATAAAGTCAAATTATACAGTAGTATACACTAAAGTATATTGAATGTATCATGTAGTTGCTCTGTTGCCAACTTATACAAATGTCTGTTGTTTCGGTCTTATTAAAGTACATATTGTGGGGGATTTTCCTTCAAATAAATAACCCATTGTGTGCATCTATTTGCCTACCTTTATACATCACAGCACAATCACAGATTCACAGTACATAGAATTCAGCATTAGGATATGAATAAAACATAAGAATAAGATAGAAAACAGCAACAAAAAATGCACAAGGGTAATAATCATAAATAAAAATGACTGTATATAGCAGATCAAGACGTAATGACTAATGAAAAGAGGAAGAAGAAACGGAAGAAAAAAGAAAAATCTAAACAAAGTTTGGTTGCTCACACTGAGATTAGAACTTGCAATACACGTTGTTGCATTTGTCATAAAATTACTACAGAGAGAGAGAGAGAGAGAGAGAGAGAGAGAGAGAGAGAGAGAGAGAGAGAGAGAGAGAGAGAGAGAGAGAGAGAGAGAGAGAGAGAGAGAGATTTTTCAGGCTTTCAATGGTCTTACTTAATACATTATCTGCCATAGCCTGCAAGATCCCATTGGTTTAATAAAGTGCAAAGTTTGAATACAAGGTACCAAGCCTGCTTGTTGGGAGTATATGGGGTCTCTGTCTTGTTGGCAGACATTTCAACACAAGGCCAGAAGGATCCAGCATAGACCCTGGAACCTGCTGATGAGCATATGACTAATCTACCTTCTCTATAAATAACATCTTGTGGATACAGTATGACTTCCAGCATTTGCGTTCAAATTGTTCCATTGTACATCTTTATTTTCTTTCATATATCCAACAATTCTTTCATTGCAACAATAAAATACATCTCAGAGACATTTGCAGCCTTATATTTATTAGAATTGTTCAGGGGTCATCAACATATCCATCCATACACTGACAAATGTGTCCGTGGCAAGACATGTCTATGTCTGTGGCACATTCTTTATTTAGAAAAAAATATAATAATCAAAATATAGCCTATATTTTCTTAATTATAATGGAAAATGTTAAAGATGTGTTTGAATAACTTTGGTGACTCATAAAGTAAACTCATTGATATGTTGCAGGAGATTTGTAGTATTGCACATACCCTAATGGTACCTGTACACATGCACGATTGCGTACAGCAAGAAGAAATTATTGCTAATAGCTGCCTCAATTCTGTGAAAATAGCGAAATGTGCTTTCATTCTTTTGTTGTAGAAAAGCCCATTCTCTTTTCTTTTTTAATGTAGTGTGACAATGAAACATTTAAAGTCAATGACAATGCGACTGGACAGTGGAAAAAATGGTGCAGGAAAAGAACAAAAACAGAAGGCATGTCATCAGTTCAGAAGGAGCTATTTGCTACCAAGGCAAAAGAGGGCAGAACAGGAACAGTAAAGCTGGTTGTCGTTAGTTGAGAGACAGTGTTTCAAAGTGTCCAATAATAACAATAACAATAACTAGAACTGCACTCTGTCGAGGTGCCAACTTGCGCTCATCACTGTCATCAGTCACTCATCAACATATAATTTGTCTTTCAAGTTTCCTTGTTCCAGTATTCCATTGGCATTCAATCCTTTGAGGTTTCCGTAAGAAGCCTTTGATTATTATTACGTTACGTAAATCAAGTGTAGCTCGTCAAGGAGACTACAAGGAAGAGATTCCAGAGTGGCAAGACTTCAACACATGCCGCCCATGCGTAAGATGACACACCATTCGCGAAGCTTTCTGCAAAACAATTCCTGTTTAACACCAAAATGTCTATCTTGCCAAGAGAGCCCTATAGGCTACTCTTTCAAGGGAAAGAAGGACAAAGTTTTCATAGTCACTTCAAGGCAGGATATCCACTCAAACTACTGTATATGTATGGATGTACATAATAATCATAGCTCATGGAAACCCTCGATCAAAGTTAGGGGCCCTTGCATCAAACCAGTGTTACAGTGCATTCCTTTAAATCCTTCATTAATCAATCATCATGTATCTTACATTACACCCACGCATGGTCTAAGAATTCCTCATCAACACAGAATACCAGCAGTTCACCACAACTATTGAAGCGGTTGTCTAACAGAGCGGATATGCGGATATGCAAGCCGCTCACTCACCTTTGAAGCTAAGCGTCCCTTGCTCTACGTTTAGAGGCACTGGCTGTACAAATAAGATGCAATTATTGAAGTTCCAAACACAATAAACTTGGACCATGCTGCATTTATTGCCACTTGCCAGGATTTCGCCCTATAATCAATAGGGGAAAAAAAGTAATTTTGGGGGTGAACTACTCATTTAAGGCTTTATTAGGAGTCTATCCTATTATACAATCTCCTATTATACAATTTGAGAACACAGGGATGGTGTTTGTGACCGGTGTTTGTAACCAGTGTTTGTGACCGACCAGTATTTTTGCAGCAGTTATAGGGCTAGGCCTATGTATTTTTGGTAATATTATTGACTATTATGTATTTTGTATGTCTGTGACAAAAATAAAATATTGCTAACCCAATAAAGAGGCTACCACACGTTGTTCCAGTTATTATAACCTTTATGATTTATTTTGGTTAGGTTGTCAGTATTTAATGCAGACATACTATTGTTATATTCGGGATGACGGGGTTGGTACCATAAAAGTAAAATAATTACTTCAACCAGCAAAAAAATAAATATGTTTGCCACTTTGTCCATGTGTCTGTCAACTCCACAACATCCAGGTGGAAATGATGGTTCTGTTCTTATTTTAAGAAATGACAGAACAATAATAATAATACTGTATAGCAGATCAAGAGGAAGATGATGAAGATAAACGTAATGACTTTCAGTTGAGGAAGAAAAGAAGAAAAATCAAAACAAAAAAAGTTTGGTTGTTCCCACTGAGAGTAGAACTTGCAATACATGATGTTGCATTTGTCACAACCCCATGAATTCATGCTGGTGTATTTTAGAGGTCTTAAATTTTTCCATTAAATTATATAGATTGATAGAATAATTTGCAGTTTATTGATTAGTTGGGTAGGCCAGAGAGAAGGGAGTTACAGTAGTCGATCCGGGATGTGACGAGTGCATGGATGAGGACTTCAGTGCTGGATTGGGACAGTGATGAGCGTAATCTGGAGATGTTGCGGTTGCGGATATGAAAGAAGGCAGACCGGGTGATATTTTTTATGTGGGGTGCAAAGGAAGGGGTATATATTGTCCAGGATGACACCGAGGCTCTTGACCTGGGTGGAAAATGTAACAGGGAAGTCGTCGATGATGATGTTTGGGACGGTGGCGATTTTGGAGAGTGTATTTTTGTTCCTGCTCATCATGCAGTGGGGGAGGTGGAAGGGAGGGTGGTGTACAGTATGTACCATTTGTCTACTTGTGATCAGTGATTAGATAATGACAAAGGCCAAGGGCATGACATGATTTAAAGGAATGCAGAGTCACAACTACTTTTATGCAAGGGCTCCTAACTTTATTCAGAGGTGAGCACATTTATAAGCTGGAGGTCTGATGGTGGAATGTTATTATAGGCTATTGTTATTTTTGGACACTTTGAAAAACTTTCTCTCAATGGTGAAAATCTTTTTCAACAACAAGCTTTACTTGTCCAGTTCTGCCCTCCTTTGCTTCTTGCAAATGGATCCTTAATCTGAACAGATATTCTCCTACAGAGGACTTAAATTGTCTGACCACACCACATATCATACATCATGCATGGACAACTGGCTTGCAGAATACATGATGTGGCCAGCAGGTTAATATCAGAATACTGATATATCATTAATTTCATCTGTTCCAATTCCAAACGTGCAAACATGACCTTCTTAAATTGTATCTGTCTGCATTAGTAGCTTTACCTTTTCTATATATTTTTTGGTAAATTAATGCCCTTCAGGGTTAGGGTTAGGGTTAGGGTTCTACAAGTTCTACAAGTTCTACAAGTTCAAAACGTATTGCCAGTAACTCAGGAAACAATTTCCTGATACACGGCGGGGGGGGGGTGCCCCACGATCCTCCCAGCAGGAAGTTTGTTGTCAGGTGACAGGTTTGGCCCGCTATATATATAGGCCTATGCCCTTTATACGATGCCTATTACATCCTCTGTCTTATTAGACTAACCACTGCAACCAAACAGGCGCATAAAGGACATCCTGATGATGGCAAAGACCTGCATCCCCATCCTCCTGATCCTCTTGAGCTGGACATCTCTGCAGCCTGCTGCAGACGCATGTCGTGCAGTCAGACCATGCGACAACGCTAAAAGAATCCAGGAGCTGAGTGCTGAACTGAGGTCACTGAAGGCGGCCGGTAAGTTAAGAGTTAATACGCCTTGATACAAATAATGTAATAGATTCTATGAATAGACAAATGGCAAATCGATTGGATTATTTAATCTCTGTTACAACTGATTAACACATACCTAGTGGTGGACAAAGTATCAACCCCAGTACTCAAGTCAAGTACAGATGCTCTTGGTCAAATATATACTACAAGTAAAAGTTGCTCAAAAAAGTCGAAGTACAAACCTTGAGCATTCAAAATAGTGTGGTATGCTATGTCCAAAATACAGCTCCTGTAGGATTTTTGTGCCAAAATTGATTTTTCTGCAGATTTTGGTTCTATAGGGTCCAAACTATCAGAAAATGACGGGGGTCAAATTTTCCGACCCCTCCCTCATTTCCTGGGGGCGGGTCACTTCAGTTTTGGCCCTATTCGGCTATGTATTCCCAATTTCCCATAGTATTTTTTGCTAAAATTGATTTGTTTGCTGTTTTGGCTTCTATAGGGACCAAACTATCAGAAAATTACGGGGGTCACATTTTCAGACCCCTCCCTCATTTCCTGGGGGCGGGTCACTTCAGTTTTGGCCCTATTCGGCTATGTATTCCCAATTTCCCATAGTATTTTTTGCAAAAAATGATTTGTTTGCTGTTTTGGCTTCTATAGGGACCAAACTATCAGAAAATTATGGGGGTCACATTTTCAGACCCCTCCCTCATTTCCTGGGGCCGGGTCACTTCAGTTTTGGCCCTATTCAGCTATGCATTCCCAATTTCCCATAGGATTTTTTTGCAAAAATTGTTTTGTTTGCTGTTTTGGCTTCCATAGGGAACAAACTATCAGAAAATAACGGGGTTGAAATTTTCAGACCCCGCCCTCATTTCCTGGGGGCGGGTCACAGTTTTGGCCCTATTCAGCTATGCATTCCAATTTCCCATAGGATTTTTTTTTTTTGCTAAAATTGTTTTGTTTGCTGTTTAGGCTTCTATGGGGACCAAACTATCAGAAAATGACAGGGTTCAAATTTGCATACCCCTCCCCCATTTCCTGAGGCGGGGAGGGGGGGGTTTCAGTTTTAGCCCTATTCGGCTCTATATTCCCATAGATTTTTTTTCTTCTTTTCTGTTTTGGCTTCTTTAGGGACCAAACTGTCAGAAAATGAGGGGATTCACATTTTGCATGCAATTGAAGATGCCAGGGCAGAGCCCCTGTAGGAAGATCTTCCATGTGTCCCATAGCATGATCTGACGGAGGACGATTATTCTATCAAAGTTCTTATTGTTGATGCCATGGGTTTGCTTCAGAGCATGAAAAAGACAAAAAGCTGTCAGATCTTCAGGATGCATTCAACAAACGCATCATAACGATGATGGCTGGCTATGTTGAGGGTCAAGTTGTCTTTGATAGGTAATATTAGGTATATGGATCAGTCGAAAAACACGAAGTCTTCATCCAGAGATGAAGCTCACTATGTCCATCAAGGAACTCCTGACTGTGTGATCAACCAAGGAGAAGTTGACATGTGTTAGGCCAGGGACTGCTTGAGTATTTCTCAAGGGACAGTTCTTTCAAGCTCGTTGTCATATATGATACCTTCATCAAGGGACATGATTTTGAGGAGGTGCACACATTGAAGAGGCTGCTGACACCAATCTCCAATTGCCCTGAGCCCTGAGCTTCCACCAATTGAAGAGAATTGGTGGAATTCAGAGAGTGGAGGGTATGTTCCAGTCAGGTGTCTTGCCCTCCCTGCTCCAAAGGCAATACTTGAGCTCATCACATGTAATGTGGGTGCAAAGCAGGTTGCAAGGGACAGTCAGTCTCTGCAAGTGCTATGGCACTGGACTGGAGACTTTGCCAACAGTATAAAGGCCCATTCTCACTGGGCCAGATTAACAGATAAATAAGGATCTTTCTCCATTCAAGTGGATGGTAAGACACAGATAAAACCAATATCTGTGACAGATATTTTCTTTTATCTGTATCTTACCATCCACTTGAATGGAGAAAGATATTTTTGTATCTGTTTATCTGGCCCAGTGGGAATGAGCCTTAAGGGAGGACATAGATAACAGTGATCATGAATAGATCCTGTATTTGACTAGAATAATAACAGGTCAGAAGTATAAATGCTACCCCATCCTCCTCACTTGAACTGTTCCTACCTAAACTATTGAATATCCTCAGAATATACTGTGAAGTTGTGTATAAAGTACTGTAAAGTACTCCCCCCAGGATATGAGGGAGGAGTACAAAGAAGCCAAAACGGTAAAGAAATCAATTTTAGCAAAACACTCCTATGGGAATACATAGGTGAATAGGGCCAAAACTGAAGTGACCCCCTCCCCCCCTAGGAAATGAGGGAGGGGTCTGAAAATGTCTACCCCGTCATTTTCTGATAGTTTGGTCCCTATAGAAGCCAAAACAACAAAAGATAAAATATGTTTTAGCAAAACAATCCTATGGGAGATTGGGAAAACATAGCCGAATAGGGCCAAAACTGAAGTGACCCGCCCCCAGGAAATGAGGGAGGGGTCTGAAAATTTTACCCACATTATTTTCTGATAGTTTGGTCCCTATAGAAGCCAAAACAGCAAACAAATCATTTTTTTGCAGAAAACTCCTCTGGGAAATTGGGAAAACATAGCTGAATAGGGCCAAAACTGAAGTGACCCTCCTCCAGGAAATGAGGGAGGGGTCTGAAAATTTAACCCCCATCATTTTCTGATAGTTTGGTCCCTATAGAAGCCAAAACAGCAAAAGAAATCTATTTGGCAAAAGAATCCTTTGGGAAATTGGGAAAACAAGGCCGAATAGGGCCAAAACTGAAGTGACCCGCCCCCAAGGAAATGAGGGAGGGGTCTGAAAATTTGACCCCTGTCATTTTCTGATAGTTTGGTCCCTATAGAAGCCAAAACAGCAAAAAAAGCCATTTGGGCAAAAAAATCCTATGGGAAATTGGGAAAACAAGGCCGAAAAGGGCCAAAACTGAAGTGACCCGCCCCCAGGAAATGAGGGAGGGGTCTGAAAATTTGACCCCCGTCATTTTCTGATAGTTTGGTCCCTATAGAAGCCAAAACAGCAAAACAATCAATTTTGGCAAAAAATTCCTACAGGAATACATAGCATACCGCACTAAAAGAAAACATTTTAGATTTTACCCCAAATTTCAAAACATATCAAACGTGAAAATAGCAGATCTACAAGCTAATGTGTTGCATCACGAGATTGTAGATCTGCTATTTTCACTATATATTTCAAATAAAGTCAAAAGTGCAATATTTGTCTCTGAAATGAAAGAAAAAGTATCAAAAAAAATACTCAAGACAAGTACAGAAATAAATGTACTTTGTCACACTGTGAACACCAACCTTGAACATAAATGGAGTGAAATGATAAGAAATTATGCTTTCTCTCCCGCTCTCCTTCTCTTTTGTCCTTAGTTGGTAGGAAAGTGGGCTTTTCTGCATCGTTTGCACAAAGGCGTGGTGTAGTCAATGGACCCCGTGGATCCACAACCATTGTGTTCAAGAATGTCTTCATCAACACTGGCAATGCTTACAGCCCTAGCACAGGTACTGACACGACCATGACATTTTACCTGACGATTAATTGTCTTACAAATAATTATTAGGCCTACATTTTTAGAGAATGTGTGCTGTAATAAATAATGTTTTTTTTTTCTGTGTCTTCTCTTCAGGTATCTTTAAGGCTCCACTGAAGGGGGCGTACCATTTCACCTTCACAACGTTCGGCTACACCCGTGGTCATACCTCTGGGGCCATGCTGGTGAAGAACGGGAGAGCTCAAGTCAGCACTTGGGAATTCAAGTCAAACGACGGCAGCGACAGCACCAGTAACACGGTGATTCTGCCACTTAATGCTGGAGACAAAGTGCATATCATCCGTTGGGGAAGCGGTCAAGTGTATGACAACTGGAACCACCACACTACTTTCACTGGCGTCCTTCTGTACACGCTGTAGACCGAACTGTACTATCGACCAGTGGTTCTCAAGGGTTTCAGAGGGTCTCCAGCAAAATTAATATAGCATCAAAATCAACACGTTGCATTGCAAAGCGGTGTGAGCTTTGCAATTTCTGAACATTTACTGTAACATTTTTAACATACAGTAGCCTACCACGCAAAAATATTTAAGATTCTAGGGTTCCTAAGGAGGCAAAATCCAATGCATCCAAAGATATTTGAGGAGTGAGAGCACTGTTCAATGCTAAATAATTGTAATGCTTTCAAACATCTATTTATAAAATGTTTGTTTGGGCAAAAGAACACAACAACTTAAAATCTTACATAGGCTACTTATTCACAGAGTACTCCGCATGTTTTGGTTGAAACCATTGAAACATTTTAACAACACAAATCCTGTATGGTGGCCGTGGCAACGTTCATTATGAATTTGGGGATCCCTGAAATGGAACGTTTTGAGAATCACTGCGATAGACAGTTGATCACAGTTGATGTGTAGAAAATAATGCTTTTCAAGTGCAGATAAAACGAGAAAACAACACATTATATCAGGATCGGTTTTACTGCATCTGTCACATCAAATCACACCAGTTTACAGGTGTAAAGCATTGGGTGAAATTCTTTTCTTGTTCCAACTTTATTTGTTTTGAAGTATTCCATGAGAAGAGAGAGGTCAGAGTTGGAGGGAAAGCAAAGGGAAAGGCATAGAAAACAGGTTAAATAGAACACAATACACATAGCGTATGTGAAAAAATACATACATGAGATTCAGAACAATAGCATCATACTGTATGTAAGTGTGCACCTTCTTTTAGAAACATTAGCATAATATGTAGGTTTGTGCATAATAATGTGCCACGTTTTTCATGCCTCTCTTTTATTGTTGAACTTTATTGACCTTAGTAGACCTATATTGAATTTATCATGTCGTTTCTCTGTTTCCACCATATATACAAATGTCTTGGTTGTTTGGGTCTTATTAAAGTACATATTCTGGTGCACTTTAAATAAATAATCCACTATTTGCATTTAAGTTGTGTCCTTTACCTTCCATCAAGTACACCACAGCACAATCACAGTACATACAGCAGAATGCAGCATTAGGACAAAAATATAAGAATAAGAGAGAAACCAGCTAATACTAGTAAGATGCCTCAGGGCGCCAATTCTTGGTCAACTGGCCAGTGATGGATATCGAACCATAGCTAATATCAGCAAAAGAATATAGCCTGCTTAAGAGGAAGATGGTGAAGAAGATAAACATACTGTAATTACTTTCAGAAGGTCACTGACAGAAAAACTAAAAACAAAACATACACGTTATGAGGGAGTATCACTGTTGTTGCATTTGACATAAAATGACTTCATGAATTCATGGTTTGGAAAGAAAGCTGATGTATTTTAGAGCTCTTTTGTCTTAATGTCCAAGAATATCTTATATTATTGTCACGTTGAGTCAGGTGTGGACCCAGAAGCAGATGAGTAGGCAGGCAGGTCCAGTCCAATAACATTTATTCAACATGAAGGGCAGGACAGCAACACTGAACAGCAGACACAGAACACAACACAACAGGTATAGGATCAAGCAATCAGTGTGCAAAGTGAGTCCATTATATAAACAGGTAGGCTACAAGCTGATAGCTGTGTGGCAGTACTCACCTGCCCGGAGAGCTGCACGGCCGAGGGATGAGCAGTGGAGACAGGTGTGTAACTGGATTGAGGTGAGATGGAATGCAATGTGGGAGTGGCCAGAGTAGACAGACAGACAAAGAGAGAAACAGACAGGTGGATTGATTGATTGATTGATTGATTGATTGACGACTTTATTAGAAGTTTGCATAGAAAAATGTACAGTTTCATGACGGTACAGTTCACTGGTACAAGGTCAACTAAAAGGAGATCCTAGAAAAGCACTTGGCTTATTTACACAGGAAACCATTGAAGTATCTCATATAACATTGAATGACAGACGGATAGAACACAGTACTATGCAGGAGAGACAGAACATTGCAATATCAATATCAATTCTTGTATTGCTGCTTTGCTGCTTGGACCACTAATAAAATAATGTCAAGAGGGCCAATATAAAAGGTCATTTTCCAAAAGGGGAAGAATTAATGAATAACTTAATACAACATCTGCATGAACACTTAACATTATGCAGGTAAGCTGGAACAGAGAAAAACCTTTGCCTGATATTGATTAGCCGAATTATTGCTTTAAATGTATTTTGTCGTCACTAATCGGGCGACGATATTTTTATCCCCTTAAAAACAATTAACCGAGTAAATCATGACCTTTAATTGTTTTCTAAAAATCTACAAGCTCAAACTCATCACGTTGTCACAATGCACATCGTTTTTTGTTTTGTTTTTGCATAGATCAGTTTATGTGTATCTTATATTTACTTGTGTGCTTGATCATAGCATACTTTATTTATTGAAGAATAGCTAGTACTCCAAAATCAAGTTCGCATTGGACCCAAAACCTGACTTTGTTCAGGCTCTGACATGTAGACCTACTTGGCAAATACCCCAACAACACTATTGTTGTGATTTGCAATTTTTCAGTATTACTTTACAATGTTCACTTTAGTGCCACAAGTTCACTTTACTGTTACCACTGCAGACACTTAATTGACTGTGTAATCTAGGTGTAGTCTACTTTTACTGCCATGCCTAACTGGGTTAGACAGTCGCGACAACATCTGTTTTCATTGAGTTCCTCATTCCACAATGAAGAGTGATTTTTTAATCCCCAATACCTGCAACAATGTTCTGGCACACAGGCACAGAGAAACTAAAAGACTGTTCCCTTGTTTAGGATGATGTTGTTGATGAGGGTAGTTTCCCGCCTTATTTCCTTGTATCTGTCAAGCTATACAAACTATTGTGACCCACACCCAGCCAGCGCATAATCTAAGGAGCCTTGCAAAAATAATTGTGTGAATAATACAAATGCATCCATGTGGGTGCAAACCCAGCTTGCACCAACATCTCTTGTTTTCAATTGTGACCTTGTCCTTTAACCTTTTTGAATGGACTGGTGCAAAAAAACAAAAAGATGGATTATCTGGTTAATTTACACTGACCAACGACAAATAATAATGGAGAAAACACAGGTGGAAGAAATCGCTTACCTTGAGAACAAGCGGAATTAAATGGAAAGACAGCAGGATGTACAGAAAAATGTAATTACAAGCCAAAAAAACAAAACTAAAACTGATGGAGAGGATAATGAACATCAACATCTCCTGAGGGAAGGTCAAGTGGAAGGTCAAAATTAACTATCTACAGAAGGAAGTGACACCACTTCATGTTAAACCGGTCATATTAAACCGAGCAGTGAATGAGGAAGAATTGTACATGCGAGAGACGTCTCAAGAGTGGAAATGAGGCTAATAACATTGCGAGATGGAGCAAGATATTCTGAAGATGGAGCATTTCTTCTATCTGGTCTAACTTTGGAATACAATCTTTTAAAACTTTACACATTGAGGCACATCTGCATCAGCTATAAACTCGGCATCCCCATAACCTTTTAATGTTATTTACAGGATTGTACTTGGTGACACAACCTCTCAATTCCATAATAGTAAACTACAGGAATTCTCATGTGGATATGACAGAGTTGTCTCTTCAGAATTCCTTAGGAAGGGGAAGACCACCCATTTTCAATATTGAACTATGTCATTAATATACCTTAGAGGAGTTGTGTGGAAATAGAAAAAAAGTCCCCCCCCTTCTGTGTTGCCTAGAATTGGAGGATTGATTTTGGGGTTTGTACATCGGTGTGATGTAATCAAGTTGAACTTTTTTTCTATTTCCACACAACTCCTCTAAGGTATATTAATGACACAGTTCAATATTGAAAATGGGTGGTCTTCCCCTTTAATGTTCACTATCGAAACATAGGATCAGAGTGGTTCTCAAAGTGGAGTCTGGGGAACTCCAGGGTTCCTTGAGGAGGTTCCAAGGGTCCCCAGCTAAATGAGTCCCCAGCTAAATGAGTGATAGTTCATGAGTGAACCATGGACCCCTATGTCGGTCCTATCATCATCAAACCTTTCTATGCACACTGCCCGTACCCTGTAGGCCACATATATAATACTTTATGCTTGTTAAATGTTATAATGGAAGTGAATGTGGCTTGATTGTGCTGAAACCATGCCCAAATGTGGAGTGTTTTAGATGACAAGTGTCTTAGGCAGGCTGTTCACATCGAATGAAGTCCAAGATCCACAATGGAGCATGGTCTATGTGGACCATTCGCATCATTTCAAGTTGTCCAGAGCCTTGTCTTGTACTGTTGTTGACATAGTTTTTCCACGTGGTTGTAACTCTCGACTGCTCAGTGGCTATTTTATAGAACTTTCAGTGATTGCTCCTTAGGTTATAAAGACCTGTGTTCTTTTATTTATCTTTTTGCAGATATGTGTAGACGATATGTATGTTATGAGCAGCTATAACCGCTCCTACATCTGGCTTTGTCTATTTGTACATAATTATGTCCTATACGCTTGGTTCATTTATTGGCCAAGCTTCGCGTGACCCTTAATGAAATTAATATAAAAACAAACACAGCTCATTTCCAATTTTTGTATCTTCTACGTACTACCATTGGGTTCTGTTTATGTATAAAAACAAGGGTTATATTTCTCTTTTTCCCCTCCCAAATGCAGGTGAGAAACCTCCATTTGGAGTGTGAAAAGCACCTGCTAAGAAGAAAAATCATTGTGAAAGATTAAGTAAACCACCCTCAGTAAAGTGCAAAAAAATGTAGGAGAAAAAATAAGAATGACCATTGCTGATATGAGATGACTGACATTAGATCGACAGAGATTAGATGGAACGGTTCCAATAACCAGTTCCTCTGGGTGGGTAGGGGTGGAGAGTCTTCATGAGCTGGGATTGTGTCAAACTATGAATGCATTTTCAGTTTCATTTGATTTGTTGAATAGCATCCCAAATAGCAGTAGTCACTTATTTTTGAATGACTGGGCTGCGTTGACTTTAAAAAAGGACATTGAAAAAAGAGCTGTATGTATGTGGCATCAATTAGCCAATGAGAGACCAGCGTTGGCACCAATTAGCCAATGAGGAAGCAGCGTTCTCAGTGAGGTAACCACCAACCAATAGTGACTATGAGTGCACAAGGCGTCTAGTTCTTGGCTTTTAGCAGCTGGGCTTGTCCGCTATCTTCCAGTCCTGTCATCTTCTCTCATCCAAACAGCAGTAGCAGTATGATACAGACTATGTTCATCTTCTCTCATCCAAACAGCAGTAGCAGTGCGATACAGACTATGTTCACCGCCATCAAGGGTGCTCTCATGACTCGGACTGAGCGGATAAGGTTCATGACTTGAACTCCGTTGCCTGGTTCTTCACCGAATCCTCCAACACTTTGGTCCATGCCCCAGCTAACTTTACTTAGAAATCTCTCTTCGTGCAAAACGGCGACAGCGTTTACACACAGAATGAATGCCTGAATAAGTGCAAATATGGTAAAAGCCATGACGGGTCTTAGCTACAGGAAAATGGAGAATCTGACCTTGAACTTACGACATCCGGTTTTAAGCTGTCCAGTTGTGATGCCCTTTTCGTGACTATGATGTCACTATGATACAGGTCATGCCCAAATATGCAGTTCCGGATCAGTCTTGCCCAATACAGATGTCCATGATGTCAGACTGGCCTCTGTGGCCTCTCAACGCCCATAGCACCCACGCCAACCTCTCCTTTTGCTTTGTGTGTATAGCCAAACAAAAATCAAACCTTGGTTCGAAGTGAAGCGGTGAACCTTTATTCTATGTGTTCTAGACTAGAGCTATGAAATCTGTGTTCTAGATCTATACATTCTGTGTTTTAGATCTATACTTTCTATGTGCTTTAGTTCTATATTTTTATGAATTCTGAATGAATGAATGATTTTGTCTGGAGGGCCAAATTGTCATGTGAAGCTTGACCAATCCTCAATTCTGCATGCACAGGACATGCACAGGGCATGTACGGGACAGACAAAGCCACTCCTTGGGAATCTATGGGAATCCTCAAAAAAAAACATGTACGGGACAGACAAAGCCACTCCTTGGAAGTGGCTTTCACCGCTTCAAAAATCGATGAGGATCGAGATCTGTGCTCATACACATAGGGGCCTTTTCCACCGGAAAAGAACCGGTTCGGGTTCTTTCTCCCGCCTATGGGATGGCAACTTTCTTGGAACCTTGGTTGCGAGCCGGCCGCGAACCAACTTTTACGGTTCGGAACCAACTCAGTTCTCGGTGGAAAAGATCACCTCTGGTTCATCCCATAGGTGTGAGAAAGAACCCGAACCGGTTCTTTGCCGGTGGAAAAGGCCCCACAAGTAACTGATGTCAGAATGGCCCATACAAATAGATATGCATGTGTTTCATAATTGCACTGCTAACTTCGCACAGGTGCGATTTTTTCAAGTCAATAGAGGTCGGATTAAAACTTTGCCCAAATATGGGCAAAATATACTGCATGACTCAAATCATAGTACTGACATCATCATTACTGATGTCATAGACTGGTCGGATGGCATCTGATATTCACATGGAAGCCACACCGTTATCAGGAAAGACTTGTTAAATGAAGAATGGGAAGCATACATGTATTGTAGATGAAAAGGGCAGGGAGCTGATGCTACTCTGGGTCTATTGGTCCCGAAGAAATATAAGGTGTGAAGTTTTTACCCCCGCTGTAAAGCACTTTCTCTTGCCCTGTAAGTGTGTCTTATCTGCTGTGGTGCCTCTGGCGATAGAACGTCCTCTGCAGGATCATTACCTGTTTCACCTTAATTCACGTCCAACGTTGATGCAGGTTTCAAAATGACATGACCACTGTCCGTGGTGCTGATCATGCACTCTGCCCCTGGCCCGACTCTAGCTTGTTCCACCACTTTGGCCATGGTAAACATACAGATGATATTAGAATTGTTTTCGTATAATTAAAAGCAGAGAAACAGCGCAGGGCAAGCTGTTTAATTTTTTTTAGCTACTCTAGCTAGGCAATTTGCCACATTTTGGATGTGTTTTCTCTCCCCTCCAGAGGAATGCAACAAGGTTGTTGTGTCCTCACGGATCAACATATCTCTGATGTTCCTATACACTTGGAATTGCAAATAAAGGCAGATCAAGATGAAAAAGGCAATTTTATTTGCAGGGAATAAGCCTTCATGTCAGAGTTTGCTGATAATAACACCAGGGTAGGTCTTTTGAGCTTATCAAGGCCTTGGGGGTAACTCCTGCATGTGGATAAACTGCTAACTTCCTTTTCAAAATGTGCACAGCTGAGCTGACACAGGGACATGACTGAATGGCAAGACCTGTTTCGGTGAAGCTGGCATGCAAGAGGCTATTTTTAGGCTTGACAGAGACAGAAGTGGGGGCTACTGCATGGTTTAGAATCTCAGGCCTATATGAAAGCTAACCCCTTTAATGTTGTTGTGGAAGAAAAAAAAACACTCCAAGCCATCCTTTTTGTACAACCAATTTGCAGTAGCAAAGTCAGATTTTACCTTGAACTCATCTGAACTTTCATGAACTCATGGTCTGCTTTCTAAGTTTATGGAGTCAACAGTGTCATGGTAAAAGTGATTTATTTACACGGGGTGCGAATTTCCGAACGCACTCTAGGCCCTAGTGTTGCTAAAATATATTGTCTGCACACAGGATGATTGGAAGACCAGGTTAAAATGTAGATGATTAAAGGAGTATCAATGGAATCAGACAAGTGCTCAGTCATAACCTACAGTATATCAAATCCACAAACTATTTCATTTATAGTCATTTCATATTTTATTGAAGAAAAGCACCACTGAAATAGCCTACATTATCTTTTCTTCCAGGGAGTGCTAGACCAGACAGCAAAAAGCTTAAAATGTCACATGATTACAAAAGTAAAATACCATATGCATTACATTTGCATGCATGATAAGGTGCATAAATGGGTGCATTGTTCTTTAAATAAACAATAAATTGTGAATTTATGTTGCTGTTTGCTTTCTATCAATAGTCGTATAGCACAGCATGCAGCATTTAGAGGATGAAAAAATGAAAAAAACATGCCAAGAGAGCCTATTAAAATATTGATATTTTTCCAAAAGGAGCTGAACTGATAAATTGTTTCTACTGCACGTAGCAGCTTTATTATATGGGGAGACGTTTGTCTCATTATTATTATACCATACTGCACAAATGTTTCCAGGATTTACAGATGTTTTTCCGTGATTTACAAATGTCTCCCCATATTATGCAAACTGGATCATATCACAGCCACTGTAGGCCTATATATCGTTAAGTAAATCTGCATTGTTGATAGACAATTGTAACATTTAAAATCCATAAAACTTTCAATGAACCACCCACCACTTAGTGTGTCCGTGTCCATTCGTCCATCCGACTGTGACCAACTAATCTCCAGCGATGTTGGCCCGGTTGCAGTCAAACTGTGGGTGGATGCCAATTCAGAACCTTGTTGCCCCACATTCTTCACATGGGCATGGTCTAGCGCCACTTGAGGCAACATTTTGCTAAACACATTTTTTAACAGTACTGACAGTACCGATTTTGTCCAAAAATCACGCAAATCGGTAGACAGTATCTCTATAGTCATGTGATCAACATGAATCTGTCTGATTTTCCATATTCCATGCTTCCAAAGTTTGCAGGATTGGTCTGTTTTGAACAATGACTAAAATCATGAACGCAGGTCGAGGAACAAATTCCACTCTTTTCACAGTGGCCGGTTATAGTGCCAGCAGGTTGACTTTTTTGCAAAATGCATTTTTGGAACAAAATGCCCCAAATCACAAATGCAGCGTCCGATTGCCGTGAAAGGCCCGAATTAGAAGACATGGCACCCTTTTCACATTATAGTGTCACCAGGAGGCCACAGTAACCTACCTGACCTGGCGGCGACCTGTACTCGGAAGAGCACTGCTTAAGGTTGTTACCATTATTATTGTCTGTGGTGCTTGGGCAAAGTAAGCAGACAGGCCCGGATGTCCGTGATAGCTCCAGGCATCTTGCCCAGGATCTCCCACCTCTGACTGCTGGCGTCGTACCGGTGGACCAGCCTGGTCTCGCCGTAGTCCTCCTGGGAGTAACCTCCCAGCACGTAGAGCTTCCCTTCCAGGACGGCCGACGCGGCGCCGACATGGGGCACGGGCATGGAGGTGAGGGAGGTCCAGGTGTCACTCGCCGGGTCGTACACCTCACAGGCCCGCTGGTCGGTGTAGAACTCTCTCAGGTTGCACGCGCCGCCCGCCACGTACAGCCTTCCCTGCAGGGCCTCCATGTAGATATGGGACGATATGAAAAATTCACGTCACGATTATTGCGAGCAAAATAATTGCGATTTACAATATTATCGCGATAATCAAAATATCCCCAACATCCATTATCCTGTGCCGGAACATCTGCCAAAAAAAATAGCAGATCTACAAGCTCACAACGTGTCGCATTGCGACGCGTTGTGAACTTGTTTTTGGCAAAGAGTTCTGGTACAGAGTGAAAAAAAGGACTGTATCAAGTAGGCCTACGTTATTTTCAGGTCCATTTTGGGTTCAAGTGGTACCGGATATGCAGTTCGGCAAATAAAAGGCGAATTGATCCCAGTGCATGACGGAGGACGATTTCACGATAAATGAATTCTCCACAATAAGATTATCGTGAGTGTTATTTTTATCACGTCAAACGATAATATGGATTATCGTCCCATCCCTACCTCCATGCAGTGCTGGGCGCGGTTGTGGGCCATGTCCGCCAGGTAGGTGGTCCCTCTCTCTGGGTGGTACAGGGACATGGACACCAGGCAGGTGTAGTTGCAGTTGAAGCCCCCCGAGATGAAGATCTCGCCGTCCAGGACCGCCACGGCGTGTCCGCTCAGGGCCTGGTCCAGCGGTTTGGCGTAGCTGAAATCCAACATCAGAACCAATGTATTTTTATTCCTGTACCATTAGCTGTACAGGTATTAATCTGGGTAAAATAAAATAGACTTTATTTGCCGTTTGTACGAATGCATTGGAAATAATTGGAGCTCAGCTCCCATGGTCAGTATTTAAACAAGTGGTTGTGAAGAAGAGTTGTGAAGAAAGTTATAGTGGATGTTGGGACATAATATAATTATAAACATTGTGCAGAGAGACAACAGGACCCCACATTTGATGCAACAGTACAATGCAGAATGAATGATACTGTACAATATACAACTCCATGTACATTCAGCATGTCTATTTAAACAGTCATAATTTCCTTTTGATAACCACAGTGAAAGCTCCTATCACAACTAGACAGGTGAGCAAGCACTCATACAGAATCAGGGTGTGACCAATCTGGCTAGCCATCGTCAAAGAAAAGGGAACGCCCACTCTGTTTAATCCTAGCTATCAGTCTGTCTAGAGAGATTAGTGTATGACTAATCTCTCAAGAACAGATGAAGTGCTACGAACAAAACAAAGAGGGCGCTGTTTTTCATTTGACGTTGGGTTCCCAGATTGTTGTGTGACTGATGTCTCATGTCATGTATGCATGTTGGTCTTACCTCCAGCTGTCAGAGTCAGGGTTGTAGACCTCCACACTGTCTATGTTGGTGTTGAGCTCCATGTCTCCTCCAATAGCATAGAGACGCTCGCCTCGCACCGCCACAGGAAAGTTACTTCTGAAGTCCTGCATGTCAGCCAGCCTCTTCCAGGTGTCCTGCATCGGATCGTATCTACAGTGTGTGTGATTGTGTGTGCGCGCGCATGTGTGTGTGTGTGTGTGTGTGTGTGTGAGGGGGGAAATGAAAGAGAATATCAGCCAACCTCTTCCAGCTCCATACACACGTATCTAAACATATGTGAGTACACCTATTATTGCATAATGTATATGCCTATATTTTGGTGCTGGCATATTGGTGTGAGGTGTGCAGCGGATGAGTGACTCCAATTAGGTTTTCAATTAGATAAATCATATAGGACTAGACTAGTCCTGAGGGATTCTAATGGGTTATGAGATATCTTGGATGCAAAGTTGGCATTGTGGCCTGTGGGTGGCACTAGAGGCAAAGACATACAGTAGATGCTCAAATGGTATGGATCTTTCCTGCATGGATGTGTGCAGGAAGTTTCATTGATTCAAGTCGAAAGGGCCTAAGGGTGGCACCAGAGGAAAGGCCACAGGGTCACCAAAATTACTAGGGATCATCCTCTGCAGAACATAAATAGCCTATGCTACAACTGACAAGTTTCATGGAAATTTGTTTATTAGATTTGTTTATTATTTTGTGGGTAAAAAGACATTTTGGCCTATAAGGGTTTGGCCATGGGGTCGCCAAAATGAACTGGCTTCATCCTCTGTGGAGCATGAAGGTGCAAAGCAAATTAATGACAAAACAAACAGTTGTTACTGAGACCAACTAATGGACCAACATTGCCATCCTTGTAACTTCTAAAAAAAAGTAGGTACAAATGTGCAACAACAACAAAAAAACATGCTATAATTTATATGACTTCATGTAAAATGTTTTTCACCTGTAGGCAGATTTCATGATATCATTCTTTGTGTAGAAGTGACAGCCGCCGACCACATACAGCTGTCCATTCATGACCCCTGCCCCATGCCTGAACCTGGGCTTGTCTGGCATCGATCCCAGCTTCCTCCATTCAGCCTGTTTGATCAACCCAGTGCCGCTGCGCACAGAGTTGACATGCCACAGCTCCCCGCTCGGTATCCGCTGGCCCACATCCGGGTTCAGTTGGTCTCCCCCGACCACAACCAGGGAGTCCTTAGGCCGCCGATTCCGGCCCTGGTCCTGGCCCTCGTTGTCGCCGAAATAGAACTCTTTTGTCGCCGAGCCGTAGAGTTCCACCTCTTCCTTCCCGTTACACTCCATGCGCAGTTCGACTGCCCGGACCTCCTTGAACTCGCGGAACGTCATGAGGGGGAACCGGACACCGCTCATCAGTTCACCGGCCCGGCTGAGCCTCACCTCGGGGTCGGCCTCGACCCAGGACACTATGGCCCGGAACACGGGCAGCTCCGACGTCGCGCACAGGTCGTCGTGGCAGACGAAGTGCAGGAGCTTCTCGGCAGGCAGGTCCTGGAACTTCGGCGCGGCCGACACCTCGCAGAAGTTCCGCAGGACGAAGTCGTCCACCTCCCCCAGGAGCTCGCTCATGCCGTAGGCCTCGGCGAACGACGCCACGTCCAGGCAGGACTCGGCATCCATTTCCCTCAGCAGAAAATCATGGCACGGCGAGAGAGCCGATCGGAACTGGAGCTGCATCGCGGCGCAGGTGATCTCGAAGACACAGCCCCAGCTGAGAGGGAGGGTGCCGCTGTAGGAGTAGTCGACCAGAGCCCCGAGCTCTGAGGCCGGCAGGAAGGGTAGGTTCACACTGGGCTGATTGGACTCCCTCATCCCACTGGTGAACATTCCTCTGAAGAAGTCACTGCTGGCAGCCAGGATAACTCTATGAACTGGCAATGGACAAAGAGTCAAACCAAATGTCAATAAATTGATCTATTTCTATAAAGGTCATGATGTCTTACTTATCTGTGGACCTGTCAGGACAAATTGATGACCTATACAGTATCGACTGGACATGCCCGATGTCAGCGCAAATCTGCATTGTTAGGCAAGGACAGACTCAGACCAGAGCTCGATCAACGAGATTCAGAAAGAGAGGGAGGGAGGGATGGAGGTAGGGGGATGGAGGGAGGGAGCAGGAGAGAGGCAGAGAGAGAGCCTATTTCAACCATGCAATAATCCAGCCAGTGCTGAGTAGGCTACTGAAACCTGAACATGCTGACACGTCGCTTCAAGACATGATGTCAGCGCAATGACCCCCAGCAACACTGGCAAAACCTTGTAACACTAAAGGTCAAATAGTGGAGTGAGAGGTATTGAGAAAATGTACACTTTCATCTCTAGTCCTTCGATTTGTCATCTCCACCAGGCCAATAAGGAGGCAGAGATATGTTTTCAACCGCCCGTGTGGGCGGTGTGTGTGCGTGCGTGTGTGCATGTGCATCCCGTGAAGCTTGGCCAAAGTGACCCTGGGTGGGCATACAACAAACTTTGAGCGCTTTGTGCCAAGATGTAGGCCAGATGTAGGCCAAGCTTCATGTCACAGACAAACTCCCTAGTATGGTAAACCAAACCAAAAAGTGTAAGAGTCAGGGCCCTGTGATTGACAGAGGCTGATTGGCTCTCAAAATGCCCAACCCAGCACTTGGGGCCAGACCAGTCTGCATAGGACAATGTCAGTTTGTTGCAGAAACATATTTTTCACCTGCCAAATTGGGTAGAAAATAGTCTTGTGAGTCAAATTGGAATCACTTGCTCTGGTGGCCTCTACAGAGTGCACCTCTACCACCTAGCACTTCCACTTCTGCCCAATAGGCTGCACCACAACAAAGTTCCACTGTCTGTCATCAAACAAAATGACAATAAACTCGAGTCAAGTCCAAGCAGTACGATTAGTGTTAGAATACCTGATACCTGATATCCAAGAGATAACTTCAGTTAACTATTTTCAACCCAGATAAATACAGTTAAAAGGTTAACAAACAACAGGTTCACTTTAGCTGCCATAAAGGTTCTCTGACCTATAGTTAATAGTGTGTTGCCTATAGCAACCACACTAATTATGTGTCTGTCTGTGTGTCCTTACCAAGAAAGGACTCCTCATCTGCCTCCAAAAGGACATCACAGGCCACCTTCTCCATCCACATGTTTCTGATAGACAGCAGACTGATCTTCATCTGCTCCTCGGCAGAGATCTTCCTCTTTTCTTTCCTCTGTCTTCCGCTCTCCTTCGTCTCCCCCTCCTCTGTGCACAGGTCCAGAACTCTGGGGACCCCCAGGCTGTCTGCGGTGGTCAGAGTGTTTGCATTTAAAGATGCTATGGCCCCGGTGTACGCAAACTCCAGGACCCCCGTCAGTCCCACAGAATCCACCTCAGGACCCAGAACCACAGACCACCTCTGAGACTCATTGTCCACATCAACATCTCTTCTATCTGTACTTCTCTCCGTCTGTGCCGCCTTCTCCTCCACTCTTTCCCTGATGAGAGAGCTGACTGCCGCCAGGACGGGGGAGTGCACATTGAAGCTCTTCCCGTCCACGGTTCTCAGGGTCAGGTCAGTGAGGAGGGAGGCGTCCCTGAACTCCCTCAGAGCCTCAAACACCTCTTTGGGATGGGTTTGGCTACTGCACTTGTGAACCTTCTCTTCATCACAAGTACCATCAGATGTTTTGCATCTCTCCTTCTTCATCAGGCCCAGTCTTTTGTCGTTGTAAGCCTTGATCCACTGCAGCTCGCTGTTGGCCCGTTCCAAACCCTCGCCCCCATCTTCGATCACTCTTTTCCTCCGCTCCTTCTCTCTCCTCCAGGACTCTTCAAATTCCTTCGGGAGCTGCTTTTCGATTTCCATCTGCTTTGTGATTTCCATGTCAGTGGCTATTGGCTAAACTTGTTTTTCTCTGAAAATAAACAAGCTTCATCTTTTGCACAGCCTCGTCTTATTTTTGTTGATCCACTGCCTAATTCCGAAAGCTGTTCAACTCTTTGCTCGTTCATGCCAGCATCTCACTTCTACTGTCTATCTATCGGTCTGTTTCTTGTGCAGACTTTCTCCTCTCCTGTACAGGGCTGTGTATGAAAACAACTAGTTATTTATAGCCACTGGGTCACAGGTTTCAGTTTTCAAAACAGTCATGGGTCCTCGTGTCCAGCAGTCACATGGACCCTCCCCACTCTGTACGAAGCACCCTTCATTAGCCACTTAAACCCCAGTATCTGTATTCTGGGGGGAAATGTTAGCGTAAAATAGCGGATCTACCAGTACAAGTGCACAACACGTCGATTGCGAAGGTATTTAACATAGAGCTCAAACAGAAAAGTCACTAGTAACCAGGTATAGGGTTTAAGTGGTGAAAGTATAGAGTATAAATAAAGCGTCAAGCTTCGGGTCAAACATCCTTGTCTCTGGCACAAACAAGAACTGTCGTGAAGTTTCATACCATGTTTCAGTATCGGATTGAAGATACCTATGGTCCACACGGCCCGGGAGCCCTTGGTGTAGATTCAGCCTACATTCTTTACAGAGATTGACTGTAATGCTAATAATAAAACAGGATAACATTGTTGAATAACATCCAAGCAGTGACATGATTTCTATAAGCCTACATAGTAATATATCACATACGTGGGTGAAATATCCAACAGATAAAATAACATTTATTCTGTTTCCAAGGGTCAAAGGTCAGGTAATCCAATCTAGGTCAAAGGTACTTTTTAACAAGCACTGACAGCCTGTTGTGCATAAATAGAATGCATCAGTCATCATTAATTTGTGTACAAACATAGATGAATTAATTGAATACATACTGTAGGGCCCCAATGGTAACAACACTGCAAGGTTTGACTCTTGCTGTTTTGTATTTCTGTCTAATAAAATATGCAATCAATCAAAAAACTGAAACAAACTATTGTGCCCCTAAAGCAACATCTTTATCTACATTTTAGCACCTACGTTTGTGATCAGACGTATAGTTTAGATCAGTGTTTACAGAGAAATAAATATACAGTTATGCATAGGCCTACATAAGTAATATCACAAACATTTGAGTTGATTAAACAACCTCACATCTTGTCCACACTTTTCTCAAAAGAAGATTCTGTGTTTGTTTTGTAACTTCTTCCTTCTCTAAAAATTCATCCAGCCCTATGGTCAGATCATCAGATGTATTATCTTTCGTTTTGGCATGACCGGGGGGGCTGGGGGGAGGGAAACAGGATCTGATGTGGTTTGGGGGGTCATTGTGGCCAGAATCTGAAATTCCCAAACCTGGCAGGCAGCTAGATTATGTAGAGGTGTTTTGACACATGGGTCAGTGAGGACAGGAGGAGTTACACATGGCTTACACCCTATTGGGTGTAAATCAGACATGTTCCAGACCCAGTGAGAGAGTGTCTTAGTCCCCACTGCCAGGGGTGTCGCACCAAATTCTGGGCCCTGGGTACTTTAACTATTGAAAAATAGCAGATATATAAGCCCCGAGTGCCGCGCTGCGAGCATGTAGATCTGCTATTTTTGAAAAATCGTGAAAATGTGTGCAAGTCTTTAAATATTTCAAATCCTTCTAAGGTTTTTTGAAAAAAACCTAGGCCTATGTTTCTATGTCAGTGGTGCTCAAACTCTTTCATGTGAAGGACCCCCAAAATGATATGTATTTGGCCACGGACCCCATCTCAAAATATTTAGTTCCAGGGTCCCCCCAGAAGCAAAGTTTGAGTTACAGATGTTCGCTTAAAAATATATATATATATTCAAAGATTTGCACACAGATCTACAAGCTTGCAGTGCGGCACTATTTTTCAATAGCTAAAGTATAAAATAATGAAGGCCCCACCACCTTGGGCCCCAGTCCCACTTTTCCCCCCCTTGTGACGCCCCTGCCCACTGCAAATGTTACATCGCACTGTAAGCATTTAAGATAGTGTTCTTTGACAAGAAATCTACCTGTATTTATTTTTGAATACTTGTTCATATTATGTTTTGTTATGTTATTAATGTGATCAGATAACATGTTTAGACAGCTATAGGTTGAAACTTTACCTGGTAGGCCTATCCTCCTTTCTTTGAAGCGCTAAATCGGTTGCTTTGCCCTCATATTTACGTCACATAGAGTACAAAGAAAAGAAACGCATTTAGTGCTTCAAAGAAACTAGGATAGCAGGTAAAGATTAAACCTGTAGCATCTGTCTGAAGATGCCATCTAAATAAAGACATTTACAATGTGGTTTATTGACTAGGCTTTTGTTTTGACACCAAGTTGAAAGTGCCAGTGGGTGGACCCTGCACGTGTCCGTGCAGAGAAAGGGGTGGGTAGGGACTAGGGAGAGGGTCTGGGGTGGTTTGAGAAAAGCCCTGCACAACATACCAGCTCAGTGGCCTTGTGGTTAGAGTGTCCGCCCTAAAGCTGTGTACACACTACAGATATATAGTTGAACGTTTAGCTTGGTAATTCAATGTTATCTCAATGGAAACCAGCTTTAAAGCTTTCAAAGCTTCGTTCTTTGTGTGTCCTGCATCTTTAAAGCTGGTTTCCATTGAGATTACATTGAATTACCAAGCAAAACGTTCAACTATATATCTGTAGTGTGTACACAGCTTAGGAGGTTGGGGTTTGATTCCCGGCCGCATCATACCCAAGATTCTCTGCTTGGCACTCAGCATCAAGGGTTGGATTGGGGGTAAGTCCCTGTGTCATACTAGTGTCATGTCCAGGGGGTGTACTTGTATATCATGTTCAGGGGTGTACTTGTACATCAAGCTGCCTCATGCTACAGAAACAGGAGATAGGCTCCTGCCCTATGGGCCTCATGGCAAGGGAAGGCCTGCACATCATGGTCTGCAGGATCCTGGTATGATACTGTACAATGAACCCATACTTAAACACTATATTGTTGCTCTCGGGCAGAAACCTTGTACAGTATGTACATATTTTAGCTTTATTCTTGTAAATGTACAATGCCCTATCCTGCAAAGGTATTTTCCACAAAAGTAGAAGCTCACAAAGCGTCACATTGCTTGTAGATCTGCCATCTCCGAAAAACTATGGAAGTGGTGGCTGTTTGTTTTATAGACATTGAACCAATGAAATGTATTAACGAGTTTGTGACTAAATAATATCATTGCATTGAATCCATTAGAAATTAGAACAGGTTATTTTTCCAATTTCCTATAAAGTAATAGTTTTGGTCCATCTGACAGCCACAAAATACTTCGCTGACCCCAGGTCCCCCAGAAGTGTGCGAGATCCCATCCCCTTTTCCTTCTACAACTAATCACTTTGCTCACAGCACTTCACAATATGATGCGTTGTGAGCTTTTTGTTAACAGTTAAATTAAAATAACAGAATATTGCTGGCAACATAATATACATTTCATAACAATATAAACTCAATATTCATTAAGGCAAGAGTTTTATTGTTCAGAAAGTCAGTTATATAGCAATACAAATACTATTGTATTAATTTTGATCACATACCAAGCATTTATTTGTCATGGCTGATGATGGGTGATAAAAGAAGGTGATAAAGTTGCATTGAGTGGGCAGCTGCCATACCTTCCCTTGGGATAATACGGCCACCGTCCAATCAGATCGAGCTAAAACGTCAGCGTAAGCCACTGTCAAAAGAACTCACCATGTGAGACATGGATGGAACTCTGCTGACAAACTCTGTTGCTGCAGATGGTTTGGTAGAACCAAAACCAAAACACAGAGCGGAAAACAAGAGACCTTCGACTGTTTAGTGGGACATACCATTGTGTTTGCCGTACTGTAGGTAGGCCAGTTCCTCATTGGCAGTAATATAAATGTATTAACTTTAAATGTAAATAAAGCAATGGTTATGCGATAAACCAAGTCTTTGCCTCTGGCATGTGTTCATCAGCCGTGGCCTTTAACTGATAATATAAGTAAAGATACACCTTTAATGATCCCCAGAGGGAAATTCATGTACTGTATCAAAACAGCAGCAGAAGTAAGATGCCAACACAACACAAGACAGATGTCCAGGCTGTAATCTATACATGATAATATGATAGATCATGTAGATTATAATTTCTGGGCTCAAGAGCAGCACATTAACACAGATTGAGGATCGATATACAGTACGCAGGTCATGCTTTAGGACAATTCTGAGCCACTGAAATGACCAAAAGTGAATCGAGACTTGAGAGTCCATCGATTGTAATTTGTTAATAGTGAAGACCTGTGTTGGTCTACTTCTGATTAATCTGGGTTAATCGTCTACTTCAGTAGTTCTCAACCTGTGGGTCGGGACCCCCACATGATTGGGGGGGGGGGGGTCAAGTTGTCAAATAATAAGCCTCGCAAACGTGAGGCAAAAGGCATTGTGAGATTTTCACAATATTTATCTCTAGAGCCGAGTCGTACAAAATGTAATGCCTCGACCCCTACAATTCCCAGTCCCCGGTTCAAATATGATTATTTTGTGTGAAAAGGTCTACTTGAAGGTGATGCGATATTCTGGGTAGGCCTGGTCATCATGGAAGATGACAAACATGGAGGGGTTCTGTAGCTTGTCTACCAGGCTGTCATAGCAGTCGGAGGGGTCAGAGGGCGAGCGGGGGGGCGGGGCCTTCATCGTTGGCTTCCCGACGGTGTAGCAGCCAGTCAGGATGCGGGCCACGTACAGCCGCCGCAGACCGGAGCTGTCGGGCGGAGAAAAACGATTGGCCGAGTAGATGGCGTTCACTGCAAAGTAAACGCCCTTTCCATGCATTGCACCTATGAGAGAATTACAGAAAAGCAATTGCATGAGAGAGAAGAAAGGGAGAGACAGAAAGAGAAAAAGAATGGAGAGAATGAGAGATAGAAGGTGGGGGAGGGAGAGAGAGAGAGAGATGTTTGACAATCAAAAGAAAATCAAACATAATGACATCTAATAACAAACGCATACATACTGTTGCATTATGTTTTTAAAATCAAACATAATGAGCTCTGATAATAAAACACATGTATTACAGTATACAGTATATCTAAAGATTGTGGAAACAGCATTATTTACCATGCTCTCCTGCATAGGCCCTGTCAAATTTGTTTCTTTCAATACAGTCGCATGAGTCGGCCGATGTTCCGTGGTACAGCATTCTCTCTCCAACATCGTTGTCTCCGTTCTTGGACAGGATTCGCTGCCTGCACAACGCATAGGCCTGCCACAGGAAGAAGTTCTGCACGCGCTCAATCTGCAAAACAGACACCACAGATGTACAGAACTTCCCTTTACTTGTCTTACCTTACCTCTCTCCATCTGGTCTGCGGTTTGGTTATGACAGTTTACAATTTATTTTAAACTGTCTTCTTCAGTGTGAGTGTGTAAGAGAGAGAGAGAGAGTCACCCACTCCATTGTTTTGCCCTGTTTTTACTGTGGTATTGCAGCAAAAGTAGGATTGGGGCATGGTTTATTGAGGTGGTCACACCTGGCATGAGTGTATTCGATTTAAAGAGCACATGAGTGTGTTACAGCATGTTCTTATTCCCAGTTTCACCAACTTAGCATTACCTGTAAGTAAATGTATTTAATTATTTTCAACCGTTTTCAGTGTGTGTGTGTGTGTGTGTGTGTGTGAGACACTTACTTTATGAATGTTGTAATTAGCTACAGTCTTCAGGAACCCCTGTGCTATATCTTGGTACTCTTGTGAGCTAGGCAGCAGCTCCACCCTCTTAAAGGTCTCTCCCGCGGCCATAGTTTGCCAGTATGTCGGTAACTCTGCAGTTAAAGATGATAATGTCACACTTAGCGCCGTTGGTCCCAACTTCATCATTATGTTATATGTTAATATTAAACAACAGACTAACCCCTTTAGTCATTTGTACAACTGATTTATTTTCTTGGTCAATTAGTTTTTAACCAAAAAAAGCACATACAGTACACACAAACCACAGGAATCAAACTGGTAAAAAGACAATTTGGTGTGCAGGAGGTCATAGAGAAGTGTTTTTTGGGGGTGTTCAAATAAAATGGACTCTAGGAGCAAGGGGCTTAAACCCACAGATCAATCAGTCTATAAGTCTTCAAGCAATAGATGAACCAAACAAAAACAGCACCATACAGTACCTGAAGTCTCAGTTCTTTTCACTTTGTAGGTTAAGCCCGTAAGCATGTCGGTGGCTTCCTGATTCCTTAGGTTTACTTTCACCGTGGTCCCGTGTGGTCCCTTTACATCGATGAAAAGGTCTTTATTCTCCTGGTAGGTTTGTTCCAGTTGGTAGTTAGCCTGGAGGCTGAGATCCTGCCAGACGCCGTCACTTCCCTGCATCGACCACTGTACTTTGAAGGCTACCATGGCCTCTTCCTTCTCCCGGAGCTCTCCCTGCAGGGCTCTCCTCAGAGCTTTGTCCACCAGCTCGTTGACGCTCAGCACATCCTCTTTCAGGCCTCTCAGCACGTAGACGCTCTCGCTCCATGAGCGAGATCCAGCACCGGTCCTGCCCGCGGCGCCCCCTCCATCAACGACTCCGCCGCTGTTCGCCGTTTCCCCCCTCGTTTGTGCTCGTCTCAGTTCCAGGCTCACCCCGAGGTTTCCGGCTTTGGCGCGAACGGCCTCCAGCTCCATGTCGTCGAGCTGGGAGAATTCGCCGGCCTTCACCTCTCGCTCCATGAGCTGCTGCAGCAGGGCGCCCGTCAGGTCTCGCTGCACGGAGGTCCCCAGGTTGCCGGACTGAGGGCCCATCACACACAGCGTGGCCCGCTGCGGTCTCCAGGGGCCCACTGGGCCAGGAGGAGTTGAAGGAGGGCCTTGGTTGTTTGTGGCTGATCCACGCAGGTTTTTACAGTAATTAACTGCCTTTTCTACAAGTGAATAAAAGATTGATTAAGAAAGAGAGAGAGAGAAACATGTGACCTTACTGGTGGTCTGGATTGTTTAGCCAATTGATCTAAACCCACTAAATGTCACTGTGTGGTTATTTTTGGTCCATTGAATCCATTTTAAAGCACATGTTTATTTGAAAAGACAAATATCCCCTGGGGAATACATTGATTTATGACCTAAATTTGTTGAAAAAGATCCAAGGTTTAGGTTTATAATGCCACACACAATATCAACCCAGCTATCAGATGAATTGGTAAATGACTTTCTGGAAAATGTCAACAAACATGCAATCTAAAAGTAATGACAATTATATATCATGATATAGTTAATGAATAGATAATGAAATTTATTGATAATGCCAGTATGGTCCTTATTATCTGGCTCTGTTAACACACCTTTCAGGCTGAGGCTCGGGGCGATTTGTCCAAAGCGATTTTCCAGTTCTGATCTAGAAGAACACACAGAAAAGCTGGTTGTTGGGAGTTATACTGTAGTGTATATTATGTAAATGTGTATTACGGATAAAAGTATGAGACTGTTAACTGAGGTAGCAGGAGTTATTGCTATGATTTGTGTAAAGATGTAGGCCAAGCTTCACTAAACTAAATGAATGCCAAGCATAGTAAAAACAATGCTTAGCAGAACTTGTTCAAACCACCGCATACAGTAACATGAAATAGTATCTGCTGGGTATACACCAGGTACCCAACTCATGTTTTTCACCCCTAGACTCCATGGGCCCTATTATGATCCAGGTCTTATGCCTTAACTTCTTTGCCTTTTTTTACTATTTAGTTTTTGTTTTTAAAATATTTCAAATAGCTGATCTGCAAGTTCACAACATGCAGATGTAGATCAGCATTTGAAGTATTTAAAAATGTTTTTCAGAATAGTGAAAAAAAGGTAAAGAAGTTAAGGCATAAGGCATAAGATCATAATGGATCATAATAGGGCCCCAAGTGTTCTCTCCTTCCATTTGTTTTGTTATGGGAAAAATATAATGTTCTGACCTAAAGGCCTGGAAGACAGGCTGCTGTAGTATGACGATGCGGATGAGAGACAGAACATTTGGGTTCAAGTTCCTCACAGCCGAAGCCATGCCATCCAGCATGGCTTTGCAAGCAGTGGAAAAGTCCATATTTGCTACACCTGGGGAGTGTAAGATGAAAAGACACATAAATACAGAACACAGACGAGGCTATTATTGCACACCTGCTATTATGGCTATTTTATGTATGTAAAGTAAAACTAAAATGGCTTTAAACTGACTAAATTGTGTTTTCTAATGTTATGTTGCCCTCTGGTGGCTCTCTTTAGAGTTGACTTGACAATGAGAATTGTAATTAAACATGAGTCCATCTCCAAATGTGTCTCCTTAAATAGACATGTCAAAAATAGTCTAAAAAAGCACATAGGTTATATATATATTTTAGACTCTAAGGTTGTTGTTTTTTTACAACAAGGGTTCTTTCATTAGTTTGTAATGATAATAATTAAAATGTAAACGTTTCATTTATTTATTTATATTCTTTGAGGAATCTTTAAGACATTTTCATTTTATTCTCCGGATCTTACTCTATATACTGTACACAATCGCATACCCACGCACACATACCAGTATTGATGGCAGGGAAGGACACTGAGCGATAGCCTTTGCTCTCACACGTCTTCAGGATGTTCCCACAGATCTTGTTGATCCTCTGAGAATCACACTTGAAGCTGGCATGAATGATGCTTTTACACCCCAGCAGACCAGGTCCAGTAGAGCACATCAGGTCAGCTGGAACCCCCACTGACACAACAATGTACATGTAAAACCATTAAAACCTGAGGCTGATTCTACAAATGTATAATACATCATAACAGTTTTCTTAAAAACATATGTTGCTATGTATCATTGCTGTTGGGCAAAAACCTTCTATCTCCATATTTTAACTTTGTGTGTTTTTTAATCCTACAAATTAACAGTTTCCACCCAACAGAGACAATATACAGGTATAGCTAAAATCGAAAATGACACAGATGCTTTCGCGGTTTTAAAGGGTAATATTTTGTCTGTGGATGTCAGAGAAAGCACAAACATGTATTATATAATAACTAATCAATCATCAATATAGCAATTGTCTACAACTACGAATAACCATCTCCCCTGCATTGTTGCTGCAAGTCCAATGTTCAGACGCACCTTGAGTCAGTTCAGCTAGGACACTGGGCCCTGCAGCAGTCACAATGGCTTTGGCTACACCTGTGGAAAGAACCAGATTTTTTCTATAAGATACAGCTAGAAATATACGGTACATGACCTGATATTTCTTGAATCAGGCCTTGACCAACAGACAGATCATTGACTGAACCAAACCAACGCAGGCTTTTCATTGAGACTGATGAGAAGTGGTAGATTTACACCTTATAATATGTTGTTATGTTGATTGACCTTTAAGCCTTATGATATGTTCTAACCTTATCAATAATATAGACATGGCACCGGCCAGGTATTTATTGTTTTGGGTACAACGTATTCCTTGTGAAGCAAGCAGCTAAATTCTTCTCCCTCCCATGATTTCATGTACTGGATTAACCAACACTTGAGAAAAAAGTGTCTCAGACTTGGCTAGGCTCAACTATTACTGACTAATACAGAATTCCTCCACTATGATAACCAGTCTCCAAATATATATGTTTTATATTTCGAATTTGAAATATTCCCAACAAAAAAAAAGTTATCTCCATTTCTGTGGAAAGCATGCTGATTGAGCATGGCTGGATAGCCTATTTTGACCAAACGTGTTTCTTGGTTGGAATGACTGTACCTGTTGCACAATATAAAAGAGATGAAGCAGGGACCCCTCCACTATTATATTGTATCTAAAATTGTGTTGCAGATTAAACTTTTTCATAGATGGCTTCAGACATTTAACCATTATTAAACAGTTAATACTTAGTAAACTTGACTCAGTACTGTACTGTTCTCTTTTTTCCTCTACACCAAACCTCTTTGAGGATGGGGGGGGGGGGGTGTATTAGTACCTGATTGCGGTGGGTATTTGAAGTCAGTTGTATTGACGATGACATCAGAGGTCTCATGAATGATGTCACCAGAGACCAGCTGAAGTTTGACCGTGCCCAGCATGCATGTGACCTCATGTTGGGTCGAGGAGACATGACGATAAAAGGTAGCTAAAAGAGAGAGGAATAATGGATTATTCCTTTTACATTTAACATCAGATATAAGATGAACTTTATTGTTCCCTGGAGGGTAATTATGTCATTGTAGCTATGGCATGCAGGATGAAGATAAACTATAATTAGTATAAAATGTGAACTAAAATATATTAAAAAAAAACCAATATAAATTGCAATGGAAATGTATAAAGCAAACATTTGATCAAATCAAGCTCAGGCAGTGTAAAGACTAATTTACAGTATACTGTACTTAAAGTCACAAAACTCTTTCGCCAGGTCAAAAATGTGTTATTTCCAACGGATTACATGATTTTACAGCTCTTGAATATTGACTTCAAATGAGCTAATTTGCCTTTTTTCGTCTCAGCTGTAATACCTCTGTTTTTTGTCAAGCAACACTTGTTGAAAGGGTAACACGCATAGATATAAAATCTAGATACCTCATTCGCTGCTGCAGTTCATTGGAGTGACCTGTATCACGGCCGCCATCCCAGGAAGGCACGCTGCCACTCAAAGTGACAACTGGTCAATCACAGTCTTTTTCAGAATCTAGGGTGCTTTCGAATAAACAAACAACCAGAGGGCCTAGTATATCCGGACGCACCCTGGGTTACGAAAATACCCCACCTGCCTCCGATTGGCCTACCGAACGTCCCCTTCTGTGACGCACGCAGAGGCTTGCCTTACCTAAAATGGCGCCCGAGATACAGTACGCCACAGAGTCGAAGGAGGCGCCTACCTTTTAACTCATTCCCCGCCTCCCCCGATAGTCCCGAGAAAATCCCAATGTCGCTCCCCGCCAGGCCCGATAGTCCCGAGAATTAGCTTTTATATAATGTAATGTTTAATTACATTCTCCCCCTGCTCCTGACAAATTCTGAGCCTTTTATCTTAAAGGGAACCTAAAATATCACACATCAAAGTAAGTGTGTTTGAAAAAAAGACTGTAATAATGTACAAATTGCAATACAAATGTATAAATCTCCCCAACCACAGTTAATTGGCAAAAGACGCATTTGAGCTCAAAAGGCTGGCAGCCGAAAAAAAAGAGAAGAAAAAAACAGCTGTGTGTGTGTGTGTGTGTGTGTGTGTGTGTGTGTGTGTGCACATCTCTTAGCTGGCTGGTGGTCCACGACCACTGTCTGTTTCAGTGGTCCCCCTGTCCTAATCAGCACACAGTCCCATAAAGAAATAGTGCTATCAGAGTCTCTGATTCAGAGATCTGTCTCTCTCTCTCTCTCTCTCTCAAGACACAAAAAAATTATCGCCAATTCGCCATATAAATGCTTCTAAAACATACCTGAGAATGATGATGGTTGATTAGTATCCACAGGTTACTGTATAATCCATATATCCAGGCTATAATATATTGTTTTGTAATGGTCCACAAGCAGCCAAGCAGGCCATTGTCAACAGGCGGTCCTTTGCAAAAGGGGGTCCCTGGGGGGTCCGCGGGCTCAACGCTTCGCTCAGCAGAGCAGTGGGAACACGATAATCAACTCTTACAAAATCAATCAATAAAACTGCCCGATTACATAAAGTTCACACGACGCGATCCAGTTGATTCAGAGACAAGTGAAGTGGTCCCTGAAAGGGGGTCCGTCCTCTCACTACCCTGCCTGGTCTCCAGCCAACACTTCTCAAGGGTGGTGGTCGTGGACCACCACCAAAACTCCCACGCTCCCCCACCACGCTCCTCCAAAAAAGCAAGAGATCAACTAGTGTTGATTACTAACGAGCAAAGACGCAGAGGAGCTGTTTAGCAGGGCAGTGCAGAGGATTTTTTTAGGGGCAGGGGGAGACATTTTTCTAACATGTCCTAGAATGTGAAAATAGCAGATCTACAAGCTCTACAAGCTCTCAATGTGTCACAGAGCGATGTGTTGAGCTTGTAGAGCTTGTAGATCTGCTATTTTCACATTCTAGGACATGTTAGAAAAAAGACTCATGCCCCCTTTGATGTCTATTTGTGTGTGTGCACCTGTACAGATCAAAACCCATCCGAGACCGAAAACAGACACATAGAGACAGAGAGAAAGCGCCCCCAAGTGGGGGCTCACATAAATGCTCACATAAATACTGCAATATACAGTAGTATATATGTGAAATTGCTGAGTGTATGGTCAGACATAGCCAATAAAAATATGTTTCTCTGCATTTTTCTAAACAGAAAAAAAAAAAAAAAAGAAATCCTATTACATAATTACATTAGTACACTTATCTGATAATGCCTGAAGCCATAAAGACAAATATCAAGTGAGTTATCCACTTGAAAAGCGATCGATCACAAAAAGGTCAATATTTCCAGTTGTTTCAATTATAGCTGGATTTTGGTCAAAAATGGCTATTTTGAGATGGCTGCAACTATAGAAAAAAAAGCTTTTTATTTATTTGTTTTATTTTTTGGTGAGACTAGAGGTGGTCCTGTTTCAATTCAGGTCCTGTATGACACAAAATACAGAATACAGAATTTAGGAAAAATGTCAATATAAAAAAAATATATCAATTTTTTCATTAAACAAAATGGCAGGGGAGCCAAACAGTCAATGTTAAAATGGCGGCCAATGAGTTAATGTCTTTTATGAATGGTAATACAAACAAATATAAATGAGCCGTAAGCTTGTCGCTAGACCCACCCTGATCTGGTTGAGCATCGTTGGTGAAGCCTCTGAGATGCAGAGCCCCCTGAGCAGCCTGCAGAGCCTGAAGTCAATTCAAATGAAACAGACGCAAGGATGTTATACTTCTATGGTACCAGCAATACCCCACCTGATTCTATTGTTGAGAAAGTTGACAGGCCATCCTTGTAAAAAAGAAAAAGAAAAAAAAAGAAGTGGCCTACTGTAACTTACATAAAGGTTAAATCAAATACATTAAAATGAATAGTCCTACAATCAAGAGTTTATTTGCCAATAACAAGCAGAGACAACCTCAATATAAAGTAGAATGCCATTTATTCAAGACTCCCTCTTCCCGATTTACCTGCATACCAAACATTGACTGTTTTTAACATCCAGAATATTAGATAGTGTTGTATTCAAGGGCCTTTTAAATGCAACCAGAGAGCTTTACTGTTGCACTTTGGACTTTCTGAGATAACATTTACATTATCTTATGAAGTGTGTTAAATGTTAGTTTAATTACTGTGACTACAGTAGATACTTCAGTGCTCGTTTCTGTAATTTTTGCTGGAATGAACTGCAATGATTTAAGAAGAGGTTTCTATGTGCTTTTATGCATGTAACATTACATTTTATGCTGTTACGCATGTATCGATCATCTGAGCATATTACTTTGCCTAAGGAACCTCTTTCCCATAACATTCAGATAAACTAGCAAACTGAACCCCTACCACTAACCAAACAGCTACTGTTAACCAAAACCCAACTATTAGCCAAACTCCTACCGTTAAAACCCCAACTTTTTTTAAACTACCCGGTAATAAAATAACTAAATCTCAAGTAACATTACATTACTATTACATTAATATTAGTCTTTGCTCACCTTGGCAGAGTCTTTGTCATTGGGGTGTATTACAATGCGGGCCAGACATGCTGTTCTACTGGCCCGGTTCTGTTCATGATCGCGGATTTCCTCCAAGACGACCCTGGCAGCCATGTGATGAGGGAAACGCAGCAGAGCCCCTGTTCCCAACACAGGCAAAGCCACGGAGCCAAAGCCTTTGCTCTCACAGGATGCCAGAATGCTGCGGGTGCCCTGCCTCAGAGCCTGGTTCATTCAGGTTAGTTCAGAAAGGAGATTGATTGGGTCAAAGTTTGTTTATCGAAATATTGAAAAGACTTCCAGACAGACAAATACATGTATGCACACCAGGGGTCATTGCTGGGCTGGCTTGTGGTGGACATTTTTGTTAAAATTACATTTTTGCCATGTACTGTACATGAAAATGAGCGGACAACAATATTACCAGAAACACATAAAGAGCCAGCTGTATGAGTGTGTACGGGTCCATTTGGTTCCATTTGTACACTCAGAGTTAGACCTTGGGTCCTTGAAAATAAAACATTTGAGAACCACTCAAACGTAGTGGACTAATAATGTGCCATAGTGTCCTAGTAAATCAGTGTCATACATAATCTGAACTAGACAATTTGGAGACTTGACATTCAGTATTTGGGTATTCTGATCAAAATAAGAACATTATAATGATGTGTCAAACAGAAAATAAAACATTTGCCACAAGGCCAAGGCTTTGCCATGGACACATGTCTATGTACGGACATATTGATGACCCCTAATGCACATTATGTTCTTATCCCAGCCATCCAAACGCAAGCTCGCACACAAATCCCACAGTCTGACCTGAACTGCTGTTCCGTTTGGGTTGTTGTCCCATGGACATAGGTTGAGGAAGTACACCCCCTTGCAGGGAAGCCCTGGCAACCCTTCCACCAAAACCATGTCACCAGGAAGCGTCGCTCCCCCAGCCTCTCTGTGGAACTGAGCAGTCAGCTGAGGTCCGACAACACGGGACAACGTCATCCCCACACGGGTGGAGACAGGATCATGGCTGACCATAGGTGAGACCATAGCATCCACCTAGAAAAAAATAGTTGAGCAATATTAGAGTAGTGAGCATGCTTTGTGGTACACAGTTGTGGCTGCACTGGCCAAACTTGTAATAAACAAGTTTTATTTTGCAAAACAGCAATGTGTTTCATGTTCTTTCTATACATTTTTCTGTGAAGCACATTGAGTTTACCTTTGTGGCTTGACTCTCACCTGCTGTGTTTCGATGATTCCCTGAATGATCTCCACCTGGACACAGCTGACATCGCCGCCTGCTGTGGTCCCGCTTGTTTCGTTTGGGCCAGTAGCATCAGCGAGATCCCTCTGGAACCCATGAGCACTCTGTCCCATATCCATCGGGCGGAGAAGCCTGTCACAGGCATCGCGCAAGACCCTGGCTACTTCCCCTCTGCTATCAATCAGGGTGACTTTATTCAGGGAATGCGTCTGACTAGCAAAGTCCCGCACAGCAGTCACAATGGCCTCTGCACACACTTTAACAGAGACCCCAAATATTTTGGAGCTGATACAGGGTAAAGCTATGGACTGAAGCTCCATGGTTACTGCTAAATTCAGAGCCGTCGTGACTGTTTTTTCCAATAGGACCTTCTCCATACCGTTTACTCTTCCTGCTATAGGCCCGACAGCATGAAGGAGGACCTTGCAATTCAGGTTTCCTCCTGTGGTCACCACCGCATCACCAGTTGAAATTTTACCTTTCTGCTTGACAATATTTCTGCTTTCTTTTTGGACTTCCGGACCTCCTGCACGGCTGAGTGCTGCAGCGACACCCCCACCATGCTCCAGGTCCTCATTGGCAGCGTTAACCAGGGCATCAGCATGCACTTTGGTGATGTCGCCCTGGCAGACCAGTATCTGCAGCCCCCCAAGTTGGTAACTTGCAAGTTGGTAACTTGTGACTCCTTGACTCGGCCCTGCACCTGATACCATGTCCTCCTGAAGCTGTATAAGGCAACGGTGAGAGCAACCAACCTTTTGCAGTGTCTCTATCCCTGGGGGGCTTTGGAAGTAACGCAGTGCCCCCGGCAGGTCAATGCTAACCGTCTCTCGAGCCAGGGAGTCCAGAAGTGGACCCAGCCTATTCCTAACCTGGGTTACTTGACTGGATGGACCTGTCAGCACTACGCTGGGGCTGGAGGATGAGGATAAAGGGTGGATTGTCACACCTGAATGGTCAAAGCCATTCAGCTGCAGCAATTTAGGTAAGCAGGTGGCTATTCCTGTGAAAGGGAGAACAACTCTTCCTTCAATATTGGACAGGTCCAGAATGAACTGTGCAATCACTTCATTCAGTTCGTCAACCTCTTTGGCGTGACCTAGGAGGTGAACAATACTGCTTGCACCAAACCTTTGAGCAACCCTGCATCTTCCTTGGTTCAACTCGTTGAGCCTGTACTCAAGCTTTGCCCTAAGCTCAGGAGGCACAGCAGAGTGGTTTGGAACTTCAACCTTTACCTCCTTGAACTCGCTTCGCAATGCCCTCTCTATGTCATCCAGTTTACCAGAAGAGAGGGTATAGAGTCGTAGCTCTGTGTCACCCAACTCAATTTCCACCTCACCACCAGCCCCTAACAAGTCTCTAAGCTCCCCAGGACCCCCATATGCTTTTCTGAGGAGGCTCAAGAGATGAGGGCTCACCTCAGCCACCACCTTCTCCACCACCAGGTCCTCCTTCTTGGAGATCCACTCTCCAGCTTTTCGAACCTCCCCCACAGAGCCTTCCAAAACTAACTGTCCCTCAGCTCCCGGCTTGACCGTCACGCCAGGAACAAACCCTTTCAAGTCACTTTCTATTTCGTCCCAGAGGAGTCTGAGTTTGGCTACACCCAGTCGGCGGGTGGAGCTCCATTTCTGACTGACCACTGAGCCTTGACGTTTGACCTGCGAGTCCTCAAGGCTCCTCAGCCTGGCTTGAACCTCGGAACACTCCCCGACAACAACGGCCACCACACCAGAATCTCCAGCCTGGCTGTACACCCTAAAGTCATCTGTCGGCTGACACTGAAGGAGAAGCTTGACTTTGTGTGGGTCCACCTCAAAGTGGCAGGTGTAATGTTCCTTAACCTGGTCAAAGACTCTCTCCACCTCAGCCCTCCAGTGTTTGACCTCCTCCACGCCCAGGCTGGTTTGGGACGAACTCCTGACCAAAACACTACCTGCTTCTGCTTCTATGTGGAGCTGGGCACAACACCCTAAAGAGGAAAGTTCATCCTCTAGCTTCTTCCAGGGCCTGGGGCAGTCCTTGAGGTACCGGACAAGGTACTCATCAAGGTGTACTTCATGAGAGAGGTGGGGACTCTGTGGTAAAGAAAACACATGGTTATTATTATTATTATTTTACAAATAGAGGATAAGACTTTTCAGTGTTTGTGAAGTCAACTGGACACGTGGCTCTCCAGAACCAGCCTGCTCCCGGTGAACACAAGTATCGTGAACCACTCAAGGTTCAAGGTTGTACCATTGAATGCCTCACCTCTACTGAAGTAGCAAACAGTCTCGGGCTGGAGGCAGTGGATGGGGAGGGTGACGGGGTGGAAGGACTGGGGCTTGAGGGAGTGGATGTGGAGGGTGACAACGTGGAGGGACCGGGGCTGCTTTGGACAGTGAATGCCAGAGGCCCGTCAGGTAGGTCCACTACGTGTTTAGACTTTTTCAGAACCCTCTCTTGATCTGAGAAGATATGAGGGGAGAGGTATTAGCTAAAGACAGATGTATTAGGCAGAGAACCCCCATCAAAATATTGTGTGCCGGGGACACCCAGAAGAGATTTGTGTTAAAACTTTTAGATTTTTCAAAATATTTAAAAAATACAATAGACAATCTAAAAGCGAGCTTGAAGATCGGCTATTTTGTGATGGTATAAATAAAATAAAATCACACTCGTGTGAACTGAGCGGTGGTGTGTGTGTGTGTGTGTGTGTGTGTGTGTGTGTGTGTGTGTGTGTGTGTGTGTGTGTGTGTGTGTGCAACAGCGCCCCTCCCTTAACATGTGTGGTCAGAAAAGGTTACTGCAGGAGTGCAGGCTACGGACACGGAGACAGACAGACAGACAGACAGACAGACAAACAGACAGACAGACAGACCCACACACACGGCCACGTATAGGAGCGTTGTGACCACCGCTCAAAAACTAATATTGTTGGGCACCCCTGTGGGTCGCCGGAACCCACTTTTAGAACCACTGGTTTAGATTAAGACTTGTGTAGATGTATTTCATCGATGTTGACATTTTCAATCTATCCCACTGAGCACTAGTCTAAAATTGGTCTAAAAATCAGTTGGGCGGTGGTAGGCAGGGGGCGCAGTGGCGCACCCGGTGAAAGCAGGAATTACACCCAATGTAAACAGGAAGTAAACGAGGGAGAAAAACTGGCGTTCGGCCACAGACGGGATTAAAACACTTTATTGAATAATATGGACTAATACATTGTGCAAAGACCGCGGGCCTAATGAACACTTGGGGCAAGAGGGTAAGCACCTTTTATATTTTGCATTTGTGCATGTTCGGAGCCTTGCGGGCTTTACTGGTGACATTCCCGGGTAGCCTTGGAGTTGAACCCCATGACGCTCATACATTGAAAATGTACTAGAGTCTATAAGCAGTACATGTATGCACACAACACAAGTATAAACCGATTTATCTTTGCAGTGAAAAGAGTTTAGGGCTCTCAAATAGAGAAAGAGAAACAAACTGACTTTAACTCATCTTCAAATGTGAAAGTGAAACAACGTTTACATTATCTGAAAGTATATCCACTATATTTTGTAGGAAACAGAAACGTACACAGATTTACTTTCACTTTCCCTTAATTATTACACAACAACATCCAATGACCCAGACAAGTAGAACAACTGAATGTGTGTTTAATACGTCGTGTTGTTGCATTTAATCCTAATATTTTCCATTTAACTCGGTAAACTCACCTGTTTTATCTCTGAACTCAATGGCATAAAGTCCATCAGTGACGGTCTTCAGCTGTCCGCAGTCCCCTCCGCCTGACTTGCGGCGAACTTGGAAGTGTTTTTCTACTTTCCTCTTCTGTTGTGCGTCCAGACTGCGACACTCGAAGAACACCGCATGTGTGTATGGATCGCCCATGGTCAAAGACAGACCGTAGATTAAAATATATATTCCTCAATATACTCTTATTTATATATTATTCCTCAGTAGAATTGCGGCCAGCAGGACGCAGGTGCTACTGCTACAGAGACTCTATAGTTGAGTACAGCTGACGCCTCTCTCTCTCCCTCCCTCTGCTGCTCACCTCCTCCAGACTCCAGTGGTGGAAAAAAGTAGGCTACTCACATGTTTTACTTGAGTAAAAGTATCAATGTAGAAATACTCTGTTACAAGTGTATGCTTATGCTATACGGTACACGTACAGTAAGTAAGTCCAGAATTCAGAATTTACTTGAGTGAAGTGCAAAGGTATTGGTATCAAAGTGTAATTAAAGCAGAGCCTACCAAAAGTAAAAGTAGGCCTACTCCTACTCACCCCTTTCAAGTTTTCAAATGTATAAACATCTTTTGAAAATAGCAGATCTACAAGCTTACAATGTGTTGCATCGTGAAGCATTGTGAGCTTATAGATCTGCAACTATTTAAAAAAATCACACCCGTGTGAACTGAGCGGTGGTTTATCTCTCCCCCCCCCCCGTGTGTGTGTGTGTGTGTGTGTGTGTGTGTGTGTGTGTGTGTGCGTGTGTGTGTGCCTGGCCTGGCCTGAAAACAGCGCCCCTCCCTTAACATGTGTGGTCATAAAAGGTACTACACCACTTGAGGCTACATACAGACATACAAACAAACAAACAAACATACATACCTACACACACGGCCACGCTATGGAGACGGTGTGACCACCGCTCAAAAATAGACCTAGGGCCGAAGTGGTTAATATATGTTTTGTATTAATAATCCAAATCTAGCTACAAAGTAACTATAGAGTAACTAAAGTTTAAAAATAAAAGAGTGGGGGGGAGAGAGAGAGAGAGAGAGAGAGAGAGAGAGAGAGAGAGAACCTAATAATGAATGTTTTTTTATTTTGTGAAAAGATTTATTGCACTGTATTTACTTTCTTTTTGGCTTATTATTTTATTATTACTATTATATTTTTCTATTTATTACTACTAATATTATTATTACTACTATCATTTTCTTTTCTGTTTGTATTGCACCTTTACTTATGTATTTTTGTTTCTTTTCCTTTTTGCTTTATGTACCAGTAAATAAGGGTGGGAGGGGGGGAGAAAATATAAAACTTATGTAAGCGGATGTATTTGTCAACATGCCATGCCCTATAAGATGTCCAAAGCTTAATAAGTATAATATTCAAATAAAAGTACAGTAGGCTACTTGAGTAAATGTACTTGGTTACATTACACCACTGCCAACATTATAGGGAATGTGTGTCAGTTGTAACTTAAGCTACATATGTCTATATACCCTTTAACTTTGTGTAGTGTTTGTTCTCTATGATCTTTACAGGAACGATAACCCATGTCACCAGGCTTTCCACCATGGAGGAAATGTTTCAGGACAATGGGTCCGTTTCACAGAGGTATGGGCCCACTATGTATTACACAGATGTCATCACCATGCCAGCTTGTGATGGACATTTTGATCAATATTGTATTGTTGTCATGGACATAAAAATTGGTCAATACTTTTCAAGAAAGTTGGAACAGTCTGGGCCCAACAGTCTCATTGTGGGCATGTATTTAGCCACTGACTTTTCATCTTATTTTAGACCCCTAATTCAAATAATGCAAAGACAATTAGTTTAATATTGACAAAAATGGTTTATTGCTTGGCTTTTCTCAAAATGATTTACTTTTCTCAGTTCTCTGTCTGCTGGAAATGTCTTGTCAAAATGATGAGTGGTTAGTCCGCGAGTTCTCTTTCTTCACTATCACTGAGCAGCACTTGCTGATGAGATGAATTTAATGATGATCTTAATGATGATTGAGCTTTACCCAGTTCCATGCATGGTACACAAATACATGGCTGAGATTTCACTTCCTTAGCCCTATTTATTTTTCTCAGTTCTCAGTCTGCTGGAAAGGTCTAGTATGATTTGTGGTTCGTCAGAAAAGGTGAACAAGTATGCGTTGATGAGAAAGTCTTCAAGACCATGCGTAGGTGGTGTGATGTAAGGTGTACTACTAGTACACCTTACATCACACCACCTAGCTGTTCCACTTGTACAGTACTAGTGGAACAGCTATTAGCAAACATTAGACCTACTTCTAGCTGTCTGTCTGTCTGTCTGTCTTGTCTTGCATCCTCACCTGATTCAATCATGTACGGTTACATCACAACATGTTAATGAGCATGTCATCCCGCCACTTTACCAGTCCCCAAAATCATTCCAACAAATGCTTGAAAGAAGTGAATATGTAGGATACTATAGATATTAGATTATGTACACATTATAACCAAAATACTAAATGTGCCACGGACATGGATGGACACATTTGTCTGTGTACAGACATGTTGATGACCCCTGGTATTACAGGATAAAGACAGACAGCTAATAATCCAATTTAATTACAGATTTTCTGAATTGCCAGACGATTAATTCTCTGAACAAAAATGCTCAGTGGCCTATAAATGGTAAATGGTAAAACCATGGTTCTCAAAGTTGGGTCTGTGGGCAGGGCCGTGGGAACTCATTTACAGCAGCAGGTGCTGGTCCCCAGGGACACCTCCCAAAAAATGTAGGTTTTTAATTGGTTTTTAATACATTTTATAAAGGGTTTAATTTGGGTTTTAAAAAATATAAATAGGCCAAATTTAAAAATGAATTTAAGCATTACTAAGTGGAGGAAACTAACAAGGATTCCCCCAGTAATGAGTGAAGACGCCAGCGCCGAACCCAGTCCGCCAGGGACTCAAACCGGCGGGGGGTTCGCTGCCCTGTGCCCCCGCCGGCTGCGCTTTCTCCGCAGAGGTGGGTCGCAGCCGGCTCTGGGTCGGTCTGGAGGGGCTCTGGGCAAAGGTGGCTCAGGCAGGTGACCCCCCGACGGTTGTAACTGTTGTCTCTAAAGGTACATAATGCTGGTTGGAAATACAAGGAAACTGTCAGGTAAATAAGTTGCACCTGCAGTTTCTTGGAAGGGAATGAATGGTGAAGGCATGAGGAAGAATAAAATGATACTTCTGTAACATGATTCTGATCAGGAAACTAATTCATGTATTTCATCATCGTAGGTGCTTTCATCCGTGTTGTTGTTCAGTGGTGTAAAGTAACTAAGTACATTTACTTAAGTACACATTTGAGTTAATTGTACTTCCAATTGTAATTCCAATTTCCAATACTTTTACTCCACTGTATTTATTTGCAAACTCTAGTTGTTAGTTACTTTACAGATATAAATGAATTTAATAAAACAAACATAAACTACTTTTGCCATATTTTATACCCAGTCTATTTGAAACAAGCTCACAATGCTTGTAAATCTGCTATTTTACATGTTGTACTTTTGTTAGGGACGGTCCGTTTAAAATAAATAATAGGTATAGTCTTGGAGTTGGAATATTGCCTAACATAACAAGGACTGGACAAATACCTCCAGATAAGCATAGATGTAGCCAGGCTATGCCAAGGCGATGATCTGAAACATATTATAGTAGGCTATATCATTTGTAAATATACATATCTATCTATAAATGCGAGAAGTCTCTGCGTGTGTGTTTGTAATCCGCGTATCTCGAGAACCGTTCGTCCCACCGGCTTCAGATTCGGCACGCGCGCTCCCCGCCGCGGCACGGAGTGCAGTGCCGGGCCTCGACCCGACCCGACGCGCGGTTTTCCCTAACCGGCGCGAAACGTTCGGAATCTCCTTATGCTGGGCTGATTGTTGACATCAGGCTGTTCCGGAGGAAATCGGCGCAAAATCGGTCATTGTGACATCACTGCAGTGCCGGGCGCAAGCGCTGACTCATTGTGACATCACTGCAGTGCCGGGCCTTGCCTCGAACCGACAGATATCTCCGTATATGGGCATAAGACTGAGAACTCCATATATGGGCATATGGGCAGATACAGAGATCTCCATACAGTATATGGGCATATATAGACAGATATCTCCGTATATAGGCATAAAAGGGACACAGACTGATACAGAGATCTCCATATATGGGCATATGGGCAGATACAGGGGCGGAAATCGGTGCAAGCGCTGACTCATTGTGAGATTTGTGACATCACCTCATAAAAGGCTCTGACATCACGTACGCCACATGAGTCAACAAAAAATCTCTGTGAGTGTGTATGTATGTAATCCGCATATCTCGAGAACCGTTCGTCCCACCGGCACGCGCGTTCTCCATATATGGGAATAAAATGAATGCCTGTATGCGGAGCTGATGTCTGACATCAGAGTTTTCCGCAACCGGTACTGTGTGTCCAGAGATCTTCATATATGGGCATAAGTGGACAAAGGCAAACAGATGGTCAAAACGGGTCCTATGACAACAGGTATATTGGGGTTTGCATTAAAGGGTGGGGCATTCATGGGGTTTGCATTAAAGGGTGGGGCATTCATTCCCTATTTCAAATTCGGCACACGCGTTCCCCACCACAGCAGGTAGTGCAGTGCTCGGCCTCGACCCGACCCGATACACGATTTTCTGTAACCAGCACGAAAGGTTCGGATTCTGATGTCTGACATCAGGATTTTCCGGAACTGACACTGTGTCTGCATAGATCTCCATATATGGGCATAAAATGGATGCAGACAGACAGATACAGATATCTCCATATATGGGCATAAATGGACACAGGCAAACAGATGGTGAAAGATCTCCATATATGGGCATAAAGTGGACGCAGACAGACAGATACAGATATCTCCATATATGGGCATAAATGGACACAGGCAAACAGATGGTCAAAACGGGTCCTATGACAACAGGTATAATGGGGTTTGCATTAAGTTTGTCTCCTCCTCCATCTGTTTGTCTGTGTCCCTTTATTCCCATTATGGAGATCTCTGTATCTGTCTGTGCCTCCGACTGTGTTGCAGACACAGTGCCGGTTCCCCCTTTAATGCAAACCCCAGGTTCGGATTCTGATGTCTGACATCAGCATTTTCCGGAACTGGCACTGTGTCTGCATAGATCTCCATATATGGGCATAAAATGGATGCAGACAGACAGATACATATATCTCCATATATGGACATAAATGGACACAGGCAAACAGATGGTCAAAGATCTCCATATATGGGCATAAAGTGGACGCAGACAGACAGATACAGATATCTCCATATATGGGCATAAATGGACACAGGCAAACAGATGGTCAAAACGGGTCCTATGACAACAGGTATAATGGGGTTTGCATTAAAGGGGGAACCGGCACTGTGTCTGCAACACAGTCGGAGGCACAGACAGATACTCCATATATGGGCATAAATGGACACAGGCAAACAGATGGTCAAAACGGGTCCTATGACAACAGGTATAATGGGGTTTGCATTAAAGGGGGAACCAGCACATGTGTCTGCAACACAGTCGGAGGCACAGACAGATACAGAGATCTCCATAATGGGGATAAAAGGGACACAGACAGACAGATACAGAGATCTCCATATATGGGCATAAAATGGACGCAGATAGACAGATAACTCCATATATGGGCATACATGGGCATAAAATGGACCCAGAACTATATCTGCAGTGATCTCCATATATGGACATAAAATGGACGCCGACAGACAGACAGATACAGATATCTCCATATATGGGCATAAATGGACACAGATGGTCAAAACGGGTCCTATGACAACAGTATAATGGGATTTGCATTAAAGGGCGGGGCATTCATTCCCTATTTGCATAGTTCCCGAGTTGGCCAGGTCGCCGACTAGACGCTGGGCCGCCCAAAGGGCGGCCCAGCTTCTAGTATAATAAATAAACAACAACTAAAACAACAGGCAACTTTTTTAATGTTTGATTTGTTCCTTTCTTTTTTAAATAACAAAATGTAAACTTCCCCTCCAGACCACTAAGGGTGCTGGAGCACCTGCAGCACCTATAGTTCCCACGGCTATGTCTGTGGGGACCCTAATTGGTTCTTGAGGGGGTTCCTCTGGGGGGTCCTCAGCAAAATGAGAAGCAGTTTAAACATTTAAGCCCTTTTTATATTTGGGCATTATTTTGTGGGGGGCCCTGACATAAAAATGTCATATGGGTGTCTGTGTCCAAATACATATGGATTTGGGGTTCCTTGACATGAAAATGTTTGAGAATCTTGGCCTATTGGGTGAATCACTCGATTGGCAAAGCCTTAGTTAGCCTAAATAGTCACATAAACACTATCTGTTTGCCCCTTGCCCTCTGGAAGGTGTATGGGACAATAAATGAAAAATCCCTCTAGATGTCAGTGTTTGCCCAATTAATATTGCACATTGCAGCTTTGCACGTAACTGTACCAGGCCACTAATGCTACTACTACCTAACTAAACACAATCAATTGCATTTAGGTCACCTTGTCTTGTTTTGTAACACTTTACTACTGAACAATTTGTAATTGTATACACCAGAGAATCTAATCGATTCTTTAAAAACATTACTGCCTAACCTAACATTACTACCTACTAATTCTCAATCTAAACTAACAGTTGGCATTGTGGAAGTCCCTGGTCCCTGGCATTTTGCAGAAAAGTACTGTAGCCTAATTTCAAGGGGTGAAACAGAATTTCAGGAGTTTTGTTTGTTTGAGCATATATAAAATGTCATATGGGTGTCTGTGTCCAAATACATATGGATTTGGGGTTCCTTGACATGAAAATGTTTGAGAATCTTGGCCTATTGGGTGAATCACTCGATTGGCAAAGCCTTAGTTAGCCTAAATAGTCACATAAACACTATCTGTTTGCCCCTTGCCCTCTGGAAGGTGTATGGGACAATAAATGAAAAATCCCTCTAGATGTCAGTGTTTGCCCAATTAATATTGCACATTGCAGCTTTGCACGTAACTGTACCAGGCCACTAATGCTACTACTACCTAACTAAACACAATCAATTGCATTTAGGTCACCTTGTCTTGTTTTGTAACACTTTACTACTGAACAATTTGTAATTGTATACACCAGAGAATCTAATCGATTCTTTAAAAACATTACTACCTAACCTAACATTACTACCTACTAATTCTCAATCTAAACTAACAGTTGGCATTGTGGAAGTCCCTGGTCCCTGGCATTTTGCAGAAAAGTACTGTAGCCTAATTTCAAGGGGTGAAACAGAATTTCAGGAGTTTTGTTTGTTTGAGCATATATGCAATAAGATCATGCTAGAAATTGAAATTGAGCACATCAAAATTGATTGAAAAATGTGAGTGTTGTTTGTAAAAATGTTTAGATGGCTGTGTTGACTGTTTTTTCGAGAACACAGACCTTAATTTAGCAAAATAGCCAATCTACAGGCTCACATTGCATCACACTGCAACGTGTTATGAGCTAGTCAATCTTCTATTTTTGCCAAATGTTTGACATGTCCAGAATAGGAACACTATGTGCATGTGTTCATGATGTTAATATACATCTAATAATGGATATGAGATTGATATAGGCCTTACTTACGCCTACTATTTACAGAGTGTTGGCCAGCCTACATCAGTGGGTATCTGGACAATACATGAAGTTTATCCACATGTGATTATATCAATTAATATATACATGTATTTATTTTTATTCAACCTTTATTTAACCAGGCAAAACAAATTAAGAACAGTTTCTTATTACACAAGGCCCCTACCTATTAGGATAGAGGGGGCAAAAAAGAACTTATAGGCCAGTTGTAAAGTAACATATAGTATCATGATAATAGACAGACCTTAATTATAGCTTTTACAAATCAATATTGAGGCTTCACAGAAAAAAATATCCAATACAAATTAGGAAAACATATGAAAACAATTATCAGATCTTAATAGAAAAATAAATGTTATCCTAAAATTAGTATTATTATTACCAGTAATAAAGATAAAGATAATGATGAATGATAATAAACTTGTGTAGCAGGGAGATAATATACTCTTACAGTGGACACAAAAGCAAATAGAAGAAAAAAAAAGAGTGGAAGGAAAAGCTAAGGACTTTTAATAGGACTGGTTGTTAAAGTATATCAAAAGGAAAGTTCATGGAACAAACGTCAACAATGTTGTCGTTTCCTACAGAGGATCGCCCCAATGGTCAATTTCAACACACTGAAGACCATAGCTGGTGCAATAATCCAGCCCCTCTTTGACTACGGAGTTCACGTATGGTATCGTGACGCCCCACAAGCCCTTAAAACTAAACTCCAAACAGCCCAAAATAAACTAATTAGGGTCCTGCTTAACCTTCCGTATCAGATTCACCTCACCGCTACTCACCAGTTAAGAGTGGGGTGGCTCAGAGTAGATGACAGAGTACAGCAACTTGCAATGGGCCTGGTGTACAAGATACACTACACCACTATGATACCCAAGTACCTGTCAAAATACTTTATAAACATTAAGGATGTCCATAATTACAACACCAGAGGCAGCGCTACAGATCACTTCCAACCCAGAGTCAAAACCAACAAAGGGTCAAACTCGTTTTTCTGCTATACCACCAAAATGTGGAAAGCCTTACCGAAGGCCATAAAGGAGTGTGGATCACTAGCATCCTTTAAAATTGCCCTGAAAAACCACTTACAGGCAGCAGCCGTTCGCAACTGGTAAAAAAAACTAACCTAGCCCAACCCTACCCTCCCCTGCCCCTTCTTTGTATATACTTACTGTTTGTTTAGACTTACTGTTTTCTTTTTTGTTCTATCATTTTTTTTTCTTTACATATCTACTGCATAGTACAGTATTTTCCGGACTATAAGGCGCACCGGACTATAAGGCGCACATAATAGACGCTACCATTGTGTTATGCATCCAACAGATGGAGCTGTGCTAAAGGGAATGTCAATGTCAATGAATGATCCATATATAAGGCGCACTGGACTATAAGGCGCACTGTAGTTTTTTGAGAAAATTAAAGGCTTTTAAGTGCGCCTTATAGTCTGGAAAATACGGTACTGTGTTCTATTCGTCTGTCATTCAATGTTATATGAGATACTTAAATGGTTTCCTGTGGAAATAAGCTTAGTCTTTTCATTTTCATCTCCTTTTAGTAGACCTTGTACCAGTGAACTGTACCGTCATGAAACTGTACCTTTTCCTATACAAACTTCTATAAAGTCTTCAATCAATCAGTCATCCTTCAGGCCAGGGAATCCTGACCTTGTATATAACATACCCCTCTGACATCCATCCCTCAAATCTGTTGTGACTGTGTGTTTATATCCTAAACATTCACACAGAATATCAATGAATCATTTAGAACAGGGGTCTTCAACAGGGGGTCTGGGACCCCTAGGGGGTCCTCAGAAAAAAACTTGAACCCTTGCATCCCTATTCTGAGGAGAACTTTAGCCAAAAATAGCAGATCTACAAGCTCTCAACGCCTGGCAGCGCGAGGTGTTGAGAGCTTGTAGATCTGCTACTTTCAGCATAGAGGTTTGGTGTAGAGGTCAGAAAGAGCAGACCAGTACAGAGTAAAAGGTCAAGTTTACTACGTATCGACGATAGAAGTGACTAAATGTCAGGGGAAATATTAACACAAATCCAACATAGACTAATGACTGATAGAGTGCTGTCAAACAAGTCGATGAAAATCTGCATAACGCATTTATACAATATGTAGAGGGGGTCCCTGCTTCATCTCTCTCTCTAAGTTAAGGGGTCCTTGGCCTGAAAAAGTTGAAGACCCCTGATTCAGAACTACTTTGTCACACAGATGAAATTGAATTTCCCGTCATGATGCAGACTGACCCAAGACTGGTTCCCCCCGCGCTCCACAGCCGTGGCCATCCCACACGCCCCCGTCCCACTCCCTGGGGCCCAGTTTCGGTAGCAGGAGTCCTGGTCGCTGAGCCAGTACCAGAATTCCAGAGCGCAGGAGTAGTGCATGCCCAGCCACACATGGGGAGTGTCGGCCATCTTGGCTCGCTGCCGGACCCACTCCTGTTCGGAAGCATTGTGGACAGAGACAAGGCCGTGATGTTTCTCCCTGCAGTAATCTACAGCATCGAACCAGGTCATATTCTTTTTGATCAGGATCAGGTTATCTGCAGGGAAAGAAAACGAGACGTACACATTTTAGCTAATCGCTGAGTGTTGAAAATGTTTATAAGAATGTTTATAAGCAGTTCAATGTGCCACTATATTTAATAAGACTTACACTGTATATTATTATGATATATGATGGCTTGACATGCCTAATGTTAAGCTGTTTCTTCTGATTCACTTATCTATCTCTTGGCTTAAAACATGCTTGCTTTAAGCCAAGAGGCTTGCTAGAGGCATGAAACCATGTGATTTCCATAGGGAATGAATTGGACACTGCCCCCTCCCCTCATCCCCCAACGACACAAGGACAGGGCAGGTGCTTCTAATATCTGAACGAGGCCTTAGAGGTCTATTTGGTTCCACTTGTAAACTCTTGGTGTTAAATGAACTCTGAGGATTTTATTGTGATGAAGAGACGTTTGCTTCTCTTGTATGTACAGTATCTATCTTGCCGCCTACCAGGTCCGCTCTTGCAGATGAAAGGTAGATCGCTGTTGCAGGATTCATTATGCCACTTGCCTTGCTTGATCATCACACAGTTCTCACTTTTGTCGTTGCCTGGCTGCTCCCAGTTCGTAAAGGCCTGAACACAACATAAATGTTTTAATAATGTATGTTCTTTTTTATCCCAATAGCCGTTAATTTGCAGTAGTACTGATAATTACCAGTTCCCGCCCATGTGTATAGACAAATCCCAAGAGCGCTGCCCTTAATTGTGGTGACGTGGTGCCAAGCGGTGCCGCTTGGCACTGCAGTTTTGATTGCCGCTCTGTGGATTCATCCAAATCAAGGGTTCCCAAACTTTTCAAGCCATGTCCTCCCAAAATAATCATATTTGAACTGGGGCCATTTAGACATTTAGTTCCACAGATAAATATTGTGAAAATAGACAATATTGCACTTTAAGCTTATCATCTGTGGACCCCCTAAAATAATTTGGGGACCCCCCAGGCGGTCCCGACCTCCAATTTGGGAACCACTGGTATAGTCACTGCTAACCCCTCAAGTGGTCTTGAATTAAAGGATCCACAAAAGTGGAAAAAGCAGCACACCAGAATGAGAGTACAAGACAGGCTCAGATGTTGAGTTCCATTTTATTCTGAACGCTGACGCGTTTCGGCACGAGGGCCTTCTTCAGAGCAGGTTAAAATTGGTACATACAATTTGAATCCATTTTTAAAGGAAACAAGTAATCATCCCCACCTGTGTAGGGGGGAGGTGCTAGTTTACTCAATTACTCAATTACATGGAATATGAGTATTAAAGTACAAAAAGGCAGTTCAGAATAAACAGTACAAGTTCACAGTCAAGACCAATCACAGATGAAACATATAACAAAGATAGTTTCTTTTTGTACATTCTATCATGGGTTTAAGATACATTAAGGAATAGGACATCTCAGAGGAACCTTAAAAAAGAAAAACAGAAGGGCATCAGAAACTCCAAGAGTGCACACTATAAGAAGGGTTTATCAGAGGAAGCGCACCTGTTCTCTTCTCCTCACCCTCAAGTGGTCTTCTCTGCAGGGGTCAGATACACATGGCATCACCACTGACACTTCACCTGATAGTGAAGGGTTTCACCAGGAGGATGTAACGCATGCAGAGGTACACATTTTCACTCCCAGTTCCACACCCCGCTGAACAGGTGCCTTGACCAATCTGTCGCTAGTGCCGCAAACACCCTCCCCACACAGCTTCCTATCCGCAAACACAGCCATTATGCCAGTTGGAACAAACCCCAGTTAACATGGTGATGTTCTTAGGAACATTACCCTCTGCCCCCAAATTCTATGGTCCAAGAGAGAAAGATGATGACTTGAAGGTCATGATCCTGTCACAATAACAACACACAACCTTCACCTGGACCTTCGTGAAGTCACAAAGACAACTGTAAGGCCATAACATTAACTCACCAGAGAGCTTCCATCTGTCCAATTGAACTGGTTCTCTGCATCTCTGTCATTCAGTCCTATCCACTGATGGTCCGAGACAAATTTGGCTAGTACACGCACACGTACACATGCACGCGCACACACACAGCAGATGTTTTCTCAATGATTATGGCATAAATATTCTCTCAGTTAAGATATTTTACCGAAGCTTCAGATTCTGTACATGGACACATACACAGTACACACTAGTATGCTTACAATTGACAAATTTCTGTTCCCCCTGTGAGTTGATGCTGACCAGGTGAGCGTTTAGATCCTGGCAGTGTTGTTCAGCAGAAGACCAGTTTTGCTTATTAGCAAAGTGCCGATAGCAGCTACCATTGAACTTCTGCCAGCCATCAAGACATCCACGCACTACACACACACACACACACACACACACACACACACACACACACACACACACACACACACACACACACACACACACACACACACACACACACACACACACACACACACACACACACACACACACACACGCGCGCGCACACACACACACACACACACGTGCGCGCACACACACACACACACACACACACACACACACACTTTATTATATATATTATATTTGGTAGGGACCAGAGAAGGTCTAACATTGCGACCTTTGTCGTCTAATCATTTCTAATCATCAATTTTTCTCTTCTTTGAAATGTAGTAGAGTGAAAGTTCATGCGTTGTCCCATCCAAACATTCTATTAATCAAAAGTACAGATACTCAGTAGTACACAGTAGGCTAAATATACTTAGTTACTTTGTAACCATAGTTACTATGGTTACAGAGTACCATGACAAATCTGAGGAATAACTGTATTTATTTTTGTTGTGTGAACCAGGGTTTCTCAAAGTGGGTGCCGTGGCACCCTAGGGTGCTTTGACAAAGTCCAGGCGTGCCTCAGAATACTTTGATAACATTTGGAATTTATCAATGTCACTTGCACTTTACTTGGCGCATTCTATTTCAGACTACAGTACACCAAGTCTCATCACCAAAAATAGCTGATCTACAAGCTCACAGTGTGTCAAAACGTGACGTGTTGTGAGCTTGTAGATCTGCTATTTTTGGTGAACGATACCCCCAGAGGGAAGAAGGGATGCTAGGGTTTAAGTGGTTAAATGCCAAGTATAAAAGTGATTTTCAATCAGTCCTATAATGGAAACAGATATTCTCTCAAGTTTTCCTCGTGACATAGCCTATACTGTATTTTAGGGATACTGTTAAGTAACAATGCGAATGAACAGGTTATTAACAGGGGGTGCCCCGACACAAAATAATTACTCACCACCGTAGCAGAAGAATGGTAGCTTCTCACTGCACTTCTTAGCGTTCCATTTGCCTTCATCAGTCAAATTTGTCACAGCACAGATTCCTTTCTGTCCTGAAATGTCCTTGAATGTTGTCTGCCAGTGTTTGAATGAAGCATTACTGCCATCAGACCACTTCCATGGGTAACGTATAGTGAGACCGATTCTAATAGGCCTATCTCCATTTTGTATCAGTTCTTTTATTTGTGTGTACGTCTCGTTAGTTTTTGGACTGGCCAGGCGGCCATTGCAGTGCCTCAGAGAATTTGTCCAATTCATTTCCTTCTGTATACGTTCGAATGTTCCATTTGCTGTGTAGGGAAGAATAAAATAGTTTTACTGTTTCATGTGCAGCCCAGCCATTGTCACTTGTATGATAAGCATTATTATGCATCAATAGCTTGTAGATTAATTCTCTCATTGCTCTGTACCGTAATCATTCATATTGATGAAGGATAACATTTGCTGGATTTCAATTAAACAAAGTATTTCACATTTATATCTTTGTTACCCATTTCAGATGACATATGAGAACAGATTTGAACCGCACCGGATAGATTTTTCTCTCTACCCCTTGCTCCACCTGCCCCCCTCCTCCTTCTTCCCTTAATCATTTTATGGAAATAACAGAAACGACTTGCACAAAAAAAAAATAGTCCTTTAAACATGTGATGTGAAAATAAAGTTGACTCTTGAGTGTAGGTTGCTATAAAAAAAGAAGAAATGCTAGTGGTGCATTGCAAAGTCAGAATAGCCTATTCAGTAGAAAGGATGCACTAACGATTTTTGTGGGGACAAGTATAACAAGTAATGTTACAACTGTAGTTACTGTTGGAAGGGAATAATAAGTAAAGTAATAATATTACTTTTGAATTTAACAAGTAATAACAAGTTAATAAAGTTTTTGTAACAATCCCAACACAGCTCTTAACTTAACCGCAGAAATCTTTTTCCCATCAGTTTGGATGGACGAAAATGTTCTGTAGTTTGTAATGACGTAAAAAGGACAATATAACAAGTAGGCTAACGGATCCTTTCTGAGTGCGATCCTAATTTTTCAATGTGTCAATGTTGACAGTTTACTAGGACAAGTCAGAGTGCAGTAGAAGACAAAGAAAATTGTGGATTACTCTTACCATGTTGGCAAATGAAATAATAATTTTTGTCGCAACTGACATCAACCATTTTGCAACTCTCTTGATTCACCACCACACAATTTTCATTTCCACCACTATTGTTTGGTTCTCCCTCTGCCCAATGCGCCTCACTTTCTTTAGATGTAGTGTTATCTATTGGCCAGTACCACTGACGTTCACCACTCTTCTCCAGCCCAATCCAGGCAGGTTCATTATCAACACTGTCTACAGAATCACGCAACAACTTCATGTCCGCCGTGTCCTTTATGGTGGCCAGGTCGGTGTGTTTCTTTCTGCAGTAGCTCTGGGCATCAGACCAGTTCATTTTCTGATCAACAAAATGGTATACACGTGGTTGGCATGTGGAGGAGTTGCACTGCCCTGGAGAGAGAGAGAGAGAGAGAGACAGAGAGACAGAGAGAGAGAGAGAGAGAGAGAGAGAGATTGATTGATTGATTGAAGGCTTTATTAGAAGTTTGCATAGGAAAATGTACAGATTCATGACGGTACAGTTCACTGGTACAAGGTCTACTAAAAGGAGATCCATGAAAAGACTAAGCTTATTTCAACAGGAAACCATTAAAGTATCTCATATAACATTGAATGACAGACAAATAGAACACAGTACTATGCAGTAGATATGTAAAGAAAAAAGAAAACAGTAGGTCTATACAATCAGTAAGTACAGTATATACAATATATACAAGGAAGGGGCAGGTAACAGTAAGTCTAAACAATCAGTATGTACAGTATATACAAGGAAGGGGCAGGGAGGGTAGGGTTGGGCTAGGTTTTTTACCAGTTGCGAACGGCTGCTGCCTGTAAGTGGTTTTTCAGGGCATTTTTAAAGGATGCTAGTGATCCACACTCCTTTATGGCCTTCGGTAAGGCATTCCACATTTTTGTGGTGTAGCAGAAGAACGAGTTCGACCCTTTCTTTGAGTTGACTCTGGGTTGAACGTGATCTGTGGCACTGCCTCTGGTGTTGTAATTATGGACATCCTTAACGTTTATAAAGTATTTTGACAGGTACTTGGGTATCATAGTGGTGTGGTGTATCTTGTACACCAGGCCCATTGCAAGTTGCTGTACTCTGTCATCTACTCTGAGCCACCCTACTCTTAACTGGTGAGTAGCGGTGAGGTGAGTCTGATAGGGAAGGTTAAATTAGTTTATTTTGGGCTGTTTGGAGTTTAGTTTTAAGGGCTTGTGGGGCGTCACGATACCATACGTGGACTCCGTAGTCAAAGAGGGGCTGGATTATTGCACCAGCTATGGTCTTCAGTGTGTTGAAGTTGACCATTGGGGCGATCCTCTGTAGGAAACGAGTTCGTTGGTTGATTTTTGTTATTACTTTTGAAGTCATCTTTTCGCTGGAAAGATTAGCTTCAAGGATACATCCTAAGTAAGAGATTTCGTTTTTTCGTGTTATGACCTTGTCACCCACTTTGATTGTGAAGTCATCTACCTTTTTGAGATTATGATTTGATCCAAAGAGGATGGACTCGGTTTTTCCCAGGTGAATTGATAATTTGTTGTCGTTAAGCCATGTGCAGATCTTACTCAGTTCAGAGTTAAGTGTCTTTTCAACCTGCAAGTGGTCCTTGCCCGAGACTAGGAGAGCCGAGTCATCCGCGAACAGGAACAGGTTGCAGTCGCAAGCAGATGCCATGTCGTTCACGTATATTAGGAACAACAGAGGTCCCAGTATGCTACCTTGAGGAACACCACAGCTTACTGGGAGGGGGGGGGACAGGGTTCCGTTAATCTCCACCACCTGTTCCCTCCCCACCAGGTAAGATTGCATCCAGCTCACTGCTGCGCTGTCAAGACCGATGGCTTTTAGTTTCTCAATCAGAATAGCATGATCCACGGTGTCAAATGCCTTCTGGAGGTCCATCATGACCATGCCACTATATTTGCCCTGATCCGCTTCGCGTTTGATTTGGTCAGTCAAATAGAGAAGGCATGTGTCAGTGGAATGGGATTTTCTGAATCCAGATTGGAACTCGTAAATCAGATTATTCTCATCGAGATAACTTGCAATCTGTTCGTAGACTATTTTCTCCATGACTTTGGATATGGAGCTAAGAATGGAAACGGGGCGGTAGTTTCCAGGGTCTAGTTTGCTACCTTTTTTGTGCAGGGGGGTTACTTTTGCTAGTTTGAAGTCCTGGGGGACATGACCCTGTTCGATGGAAAGGTTAATTATGTGGGTAATGATTGGAGCAATGGTGGCGGCTGAATCTCTGAGAAATCTAGCTGGGATTTTATCAAGGCCAGTGGCCTTGTGCTGAGGTAGGGCGCTCAATTTTTTAAACACTTCATCAGTTGTCACTGTGGAAAGTTTAAAGCTGTCTTTTCTGACGCCCAGTTTTTTGTAGAATTTTTTAACAAATTCTTCACCATACCGCCCAGATGGGGCGACCAGTCTTTCGACCAGTGAACGGGCTGTGGTGGTAAAGGTTTTGTTAAGATGGGTAGCCACTTCTCCTTTGTCAGAAATGAGAGCGGCGTCCGTTTTGATGTTTATGTTGTGGCATATGGTTTTTGATTTTAAGCCTAATTGGTTGTTAAGCAACTTCCATAGGTCTCGTGGTTTGTTTTTGTATTCCTCGATTTTGTCGTCGATGTAGTTTTTTTTGGCGGATCTAACTAGGGCGGTTGTCTGGTTTCTAAGTTTCTTGCATTGAGCAGTAAGATGCTCAATGTGGATTTTGAGGTCATGGTTGTATTTTTTTCTAAGCTTTTTGCAGCACTTTCGTTTTTCATCGTATTTTTTGTCTCTGAGTTTAGCTGATTCTGCAATATCTGAGTTATACCATGGCTCTTGGCGGGCTTTAACCCTGGTGGTATTCAAGGGGGCCACGTCGTCTAGAGCATTGGTCAATTTGGTTTTAAAACCACACCATGCTTCTTCGACATCTGTACACTGCAGCTCTGGGGAAAAGTCTACACCCGCTAGTTTGAGATTAAAAGCCTCACTGGAGTAGTTCTTCAGGCTTCTAGCAACGACAGTTCTGTGGCCACTAGCCTTGGGTTTGTGTATTTTACGGGTAGAGTAGATCATATAATGATCACTAAGACCGCATACAATAGCCCCGCTAGCGGTGACTTTGGACTTGTCAGTGGTTACGACGAGATCTATGAGGGTTTGAGAGTGCTCTGTCACCCTGGTGGGTACTGTGACAAGCTGAGTGAGGCTGTATTGATTGCATAACCCATCAAAGGACTTGAACATGGGTGCGTCTTTACGCAAAACGTCCACATTCCAGTCGCCCAAAATGTGATACTCAGTACCGTCCACCTTTGCTAAGCTCTCATCAAACAGCTCAGAGAGAGAGAGGGAGAGCGCATGTACTGTATATTTGTATGTGAGAGGGTGTTTATTTCCTTTTGCTTGTTTTGGCAGACGATAGAATAAAACAGATTAGAACCTTATGGCAAGACACTTACCCATCAGAATGATAAGAAATAGAGTCCGATGCATCTTGCGTGTGTCAAATGAAACTCTGAATCTATATCAGCAGGACAGTCAGTGTGCAGCAATGCTCATTGCGTTGTGGAAATGTACTGTGTAAGAAAGAAGTGTTTATTAAAAGTGAAATGCCCCTTATCACATACGCTTATGCTGTACTCACACGCACGTACGTACACACACACACACACACACACACACACACACACACACACACACACACACACACACACACACACACACACACACACACATACACATAAATACACACAAAATGTGTATTTTGTATTTTTGTGTCATTCAGTAAAAACAGAGATGTGTCTGGATGAGAGGTGAGTTGCTCACCGCAGTTAGTGACATGTTGTAGTTTACTGACTTTAGTGAGAAACTGAGTATGAATGAGACATCGCACTACTGCTACTATGCATCATGTATCTGTTATACAGTAGATTATAAATATTAGCTATTATCTGTAGATACATGATTAACATTATACCCTGTTAGATGGCAATACCAATGTCAAATAATGTACCTAAATAATCAACACTATGCGGTACATACTTGTTAGATAGTAATAACTAACGCTATAAGGCACATATATACATACCTGTTATAAATGACTAACAGTACACTGTACATACCACCTGTTATAGATACTGTAACTATAACTGCGCAAGTTGATCAAACTCTAGAGCTCGTTTCCAAAGCCCTATGTACATATCGTCGTTGTCGGGTGCAAACCTTGTATGTCCAAAACCATTCGTTTTGTATTTATCATCTATAAAATGTACTGAACTAGTGAAAACAGCAGATCTACGTTGTGTGCTTGTAGATCGGCTGTTTTCACTAGTTTTGTGCGACAGTCTTGTATGATGAAGCAGGGCCTTGCTTTACCAAAACGACATACACATTTGAAACTTGGAGATACGAGGTTTCTGCCCGACAGTGACGATATGCTATTTTAGATACAGTGGCAATAATTTCCTGAGTAGATTGTTCACCTCTAAACCAAAGAGGGGGTAGTCTGCAAAACAGCTAATCTTTTGCAGATGAAAATGCAATCATATTAAAAACCGTATATACATAGTTGATCATGAATGCCATATATTGATGTAATTAATATAAACAACAACTCACTCTGTGTGGTGTGTGAGCCTCCCTCTGTCCTCGGTCCCACTAGAACTGGTGATGCAGACCTACTGTATATAATGTGCATGTGCATAACCAGATCATTTTACAGCCATGCAAATGTGAACATTTCAACATTCAAATGCAGCGCAATATTGGCCTTCTTTTCAGATTTTTATCTTCCCAATGAGTGCCTTTATTGTGACACAAAAGATTATAATCTTTCATAAACAACTATGGCAGAGTCTGATCACTGTACTGTGCCTTTTAAGCAAAGGAGATCCCTGCACGCAATACCTAAGCATAACAATGTACGTCTTTAGAAAAACTCAAACCATCTTGTCCATGTGTGACATTCAGTCAACTGTTGATTGTTTACTTTCCCAAGCAGAATTAATCAATCCAAAATTCAGTCCACAAATGAATAGAAAGAACAGAGAATAGAGAATGAATAGAGAAAACTATAAAAATAACTATTTTTGCAATAAATATTTATTTTATTTAAAAACACGTAAAACATAAAAACACGTCATCGTCAATAGAAGAAAACATAATTATAAAGGGGTTACCGATTAACCCCAAAGGCAAATAGTGTTAGTTGATGGCATACAAAGTTTGTAGGGGTACTGAACTCAACTCTGCTTTATGCAAAATCATATTTGAACAACAAAATAGGGAAATTATACACCAGGATCAACCTGCTTGTGTTTGTGTGTGTGTGTGCACACGTGCGCCTGTGTGTTTTCTCGTGCATAACTAGAACACCGTCTTAACAATCTAATTCAAATGGGTGAGTGTATTCCTGAGGAACCAATGGTGTTGTATAGGCTCAGAACCGAAAATCCAGATATCTCTGCTAATGCAGAAACTATCCAGGCGGGGTAATAGAAAAGGCTGTTTAGCCAACACTCTTTTCCGTGGAGACGTGTATTATTAGCAGGGGTGTCGCACCAAATTCCGGGCCCTGGGTACAAGGATTAACTGCGTTATTTTGTGCTTTAACTATTGAAAAATAGCAGATATACAAGCTCACAGCGTGTCACTGAGTGCCGCGCTGCGAGCTTGTAGATCTGCTATTTTTGAAAAATCTTGAAAATTTGTGCAAGTCTTTGAAAGTTTTTTGAAAAACCTATGTCTCTGTTGGCGCTGTGGGAGTTGAACCTGTGGCCTTTAAACCAGGGGTATTCCATGTTTTCAGGCCAAGGACCCCTTAGTTGAGAGAGAGATGAAGCAGGGACCCCCATAACCTTTTCATATAGATTCCATATAGTTTCATCGTTTGACAGCACAATCATCAGTGTATTTTGAATTATGGTCAATTTGTGTTTTCAGATATTTAACCACTTGAGAAGTCATTACCTAATGAACTTGTCCATTTACTCTGTACTTAGTCTAAGGCAATGGTTTGGTAATACAGGTGATTTCTTTTCAGACTGTAGGCCCTACAAGTTCACTGATTACATCTCTGTTTAACACACATCTTTATTTGTAATAAAAGGACTGAGAGAGGATGATCCAATCCATTCCAATTTATTTATAGAGCACATTTTTACAAACACTGGGTTTCCAAAGTGCTGCGCAATAGAAAATACATAAAAACAATCAAGAAAAATAATATAGTAAACATTTTCATAAAATAATGCAAGATAAATAAAATAAATTAAATCTGTAGTAAAAGCATCAGGTATCAGCAGGAGACATTAGTTCAAGCTGGGTTAAAAGCCAAAGTATAAAAAATGGATTTAAGGCAGCATTTAAAAGTTTCAACAGTATGGGCCCTTTTGATATAGAAAGGTAACTTCTTCCATAATTTAGGGGCTACAACAGAGAAGGTGATAACTGATATCAACCCCAGAGCTAATACATCCCTATAACTAGGGATGATAATATTGCAGTATTTGACGAATAGTACAAGCTAAAGTGACTTGCTGTGGAAAGACCAACCATAGCCACCACAGTTTAGGGTTCATCGTAATGTTATTTTCTTTCTGTCTCTGAGAACGAATAAGGCTATGTAATGAACAAATGATCAACCGGCATTCTGATGCACCCGTGACCGAGGTGAAATCCACTTTGATCATTTAAGGCATATATATTTGTTAACAGTTTTATTTATTCATGTAATTTATTGCGACCGAAGGTCGCATTTACCCTGAAAAACCTTGTCGCTTGAGTGACCTTCTGTAATCCTTCTGTACAGAAAGTGATGTCAGTGTGATGTCAGTGAGTTGTGACATCACTTCCTGTACGGGGCGGCTACACAAGACTAAGAAAGACAAAAAAAAGTGTGGTGGTCGTGGAGGCTGCGCAACAGCAAAACAAATATATATATACCTGTATATATATATAATAAAAAATATTAAAACAATATTAAACAAAATATTAATAATAAAATGCATGTCACTCAGGCCGCCACTGGTATCCATCCATCATCCATCCATGTGTGTGTGTGTGTGTGTGTGTGTGTGTGTGTGTGTGTGTGTGTGTGTGTGTGTGTGTGTGTCTGGTCTGGCCTGAACAACAGCGCCCCTCCCTTAACATGTGTGGTCAAAAAAGGTACTGTAGGCTACATACAGACAGACAGACAGACAGACATACCCACACACACGGCCGCGTATAGGAGCGTTGTGACCACCGCTCAAAAAAGAGAAGGATACACAAGACTAAGAAAGACAAAAAAAGAGAAGAATAAAAAAGAAAAAAAGGAGGAGGAGGATAAAGATACCAAAAGGAGAGAGAAGAAAGGGTGGATGAGGTACAATGTGCAGTCGGCAGTCTCAGAAAAGAAAATGTAACTGGCGGCCAGATAAAGTTATTAGGCCTGGATCCGACTTTAAGTCGACGCACATGATTCCAGAAGTGTAGCACTAATTCACTCTTGTATCAAACCGGTACTCGAAACGTTCTTAGAATTTAATATATTTTCTAAAGTAAATATGGGGGCGGCTGTGTTAAGAACGTTTCGTTGTCAAGCTCAACGTTGGGCATTTGGACCTATACATGGAGAAATGGAGCAAACCTGTTTGGCCTAAACATGGAGATGTGGAGAACACTATATATGGAGATAGTCCAGTCCATCATGTCATATGGGACTACCGTCATAGACAGTAGCCATTGTTAGGCCGGAGTCAATGGCTGTCTGTCTGTCTGACTGTCTGTACAGGAAGTGATGTCACATGACATACTTTTAATGCCCATATATGAGTCATTCTGTACCACATCTCCATGTTTAGGCAAACTCCACACAGAAAGGCCCTATCGCCAACCCCAACAAGGGTGTGGGCGATAGGACCTTTCTGTGTGGAGTTTGCATGTTCTCCCCATGTCTCCTAGGGTTGATACCCTCACAAAAACATGAACAAACTCCCCCCAGAATGACAACAAATCGTCAGAGAAACGCTGTGGTTGGCCAGATGGCCAAGAATTGGCGCGACCTCGCCCTTTAGGGCAAGGTCGCATGTCACCCTGAGGTCGCATGTCACCCTCAGGTGTCTTTCTAGTTTATTCTTTTGTTTTAAAATTGGTTTAAAGCAGTCATTTCTGCAGCTTTAGCTTTTGAATCAATTGTCCTTCTTATTTGTCTTCTTAAGCGTACGCTCAGCGGCGAGCATTGAACTTTGCAGTTCTCAGACGTGCAAATGTTCCGTTACAGAACATTGTCTCTGCTCCATCTTGCCAGGCATCCCACAGATTAATAAAGGTCCTGGTTGTCACGGATCCCCGTTTAAGATCACAGTTCACTGGCAGTAAAAAGTGAGGACGTTTTGCTGGTTTCCTCGGATAAGCACAGCAGGGCAGTGGAGATTGTAGGTCAACGTGTCCAGCCAGACCATGTAGAGAGCACTGGGACAGTCACTCTGGGGCACTGGAAGGCTCCTGCATGGGGACAATTCACCACATTCAACATTCAAGAAGCTGTTTGCAACTAATAATCTTAGTCTTAGCATCAGTTTATATAGCGCCTTTCAAGAAACCCAAGGATGCTTTACATCGAGATGGAAGGAACTTAAGAACATAAAGGGATTGTTCACCCCAAAATGTATTTTTTCTATCGATTACTCATCCCATTGAGACTTGAATTCATGGATATCTTTTGTTTTTTTGTCACACTTCTAAGCCAATAATTTGAGGAGACTCTTTGTGTCTCCAAAGGGAACAAGCAGGCTCTTTATGTCTCCATAGGGAACCACTGCTGGTCATCACATTATTGGCTTAGATATAAACCACTATCTAAACCTCTCTGTGTCAATTTATAACTGTTGTATCTGAGCAGATTTTTAAGTTTTATTGTTGCCTAATATAATATCAATATCATTCAAATTGATTGGCCACTCTCAGTCTCAATGTATTCCAAAACATGTAATAAAGTACATGTAATAAATGTAATAAAAGTGACATCACTGACAATGTGTTGACATGCAACTCAACCTAGAATACAACAACAAGGTTTGCATAACGAGCTCCAATCTCTAGCAAACATCTCATCGGTTTTCCATGGAAATGCACCTGGCTTATTTGTTTATTGGACTGTGTGAAGCCTACAGAATAATTTGAATGATTTCACTGTGTGTGTTTGTGTGTGTGTGTGTGTGTGTGTGTGTGTGTGTGTGTGTGTGTGTGTGTGTGTGTGTGTGTGTGTGTGTGTGTGTGTGTGTGTGTGTGTGTGTGTGTGTGTGTGTGTGTGTGTGTGTGCGCGCGTGTGCGTGTGCGTGCTCGTGTGCGTGCTCGCGTACGATTCTGATTAAAGACTGCATTTATGATACTCACACTAGAACGAGAGCAGCTTGTTGTGAATTCCTCCGGATAAGTTCGTTCAGCCTCACCTTTCTCTCAGACTGTAAAGGCCAAAGGGTAGATACTTTTTATTTTACATTAAGTAATGAAGAAATACTGAAATTGGCCATGTTGGCTTAAAGCTCACTACTTTTTTCCCCCCACAATATCTTCCCCGAACCTAGTGATCTGCAAGCTCACAATTCTGTTGTGTATAAACAAAAGTGAGTTTGTAGATCTGACAGTTCCGTTGAATGTTCTCCCAAGAATAGCGAAGCTTTAGGGTTTGAAAAAAGTTAACACTCTGCATAAATTGCAAACATACTCTATGACACTGACTTTTGGTTATAGTTTTCTTAAAAACTTCAAAATTACAAAACGTTGTTGTGAAATGTTGCAACCCACTTGAAATGTATTTTGTGTTTATTAAAGAGCTGGAGAGAGAGAGACTTACTGAACAAACACTCTACAGCAGGGGTAGGAAACCTTAGGCACGGGTGCCAACATTGGTACAGGGAAGGGTGATCACAAGTGTGAGCGAGAGGTTATTCTTTTAAAATAAATTACAAAAATATTTAGTCAGTTAAATTCAGTCCCCTCACATCTGTATGCAAATTAGATCCCGCACATAATTCTACATTCATTCAAACTCTGAACTCTGACTGCGGAGGGAGTCTGTGAGTTATTGCTCTAAAAATGGTCATTACAAAGAAAAAGGATGAAGACCACAAGGACTTCTTTGAGGTGTTGGTATTAGGCAGGGTGTTTTGACTGTACTTGTGCTGTTCTACATTTTTGTCTAATACAATATTCAATATGGCACACTGACTAAGTATCAAGAAACAAAAAAAAGCACTTTGTGTCAAAAAGGTTGCCAACCCCTGCTCTATAGCAATCACAGTATAGTGCAGGGGTCTTCAACATGAGGTCCGGGACCCCTAGGGGGTCCTCAGAGATACTACAGGAGGTCCTCCAAATCTTTGTGTGGTAGAAACTTTTTTTCTCCTTTAACCACTTGATCCCTAGCGTCCATATTTGGGGAGAAATTTAGCCAAAAATAGCAGATCTACAAGCTCACAGCGCCTCGCGCCGCAAGACGTTGTGAGCTTGTAGATCGGCTATCTTCGGCAAAGAGGTTTCGTGTAGAGGAGGAAAAGAGCAGACTAAGTAAATAGTGATATATCAAGTTTATTAATTATTGACGGTTCAAGTGGTTAAATATCTGGAAACGCAAATTTACATTAACCCAAAATACACTACTTGCGCTGTCACACGATGAAACTATATGGTATCTATGGGTTGTGGGGGTCTCTTTAACCTTGTTAAACAGACACACATACACACACACCTTGAGTCTGAAGGCCTCAAGCTCCTTAACAGATATCTTCCAGGGACAGCGTTGTCTCAGCTCTTCAACACCACTGTCCTCTTCATCCTGTAGTCTGAACAGAGCCACGTCGTCTTCGAACCTCCTGAGGCTGTGGAGGTGACGCACACACACACACACACACACACACACACACACACACACACACACACACACACACACACACACACACACACACACACACACACACACACCACCATCAACACACTGCACCATCCATCTAAACCTGTATCTTTGCCATTTCTTTGGGTTTCTTCTGCTATTAACCACTTGGGTATGCCACATCGGCAAACATTTCACAAAGTTTCAGACAAAAGAAAAGTCTAAAAACATCAACAATGGGCATACTTTTTGGCATGAGGGGGTTTCTCGCTGTCTGTCATTACGATGACAACGTGAAAGTCTAGCCGGAACCTCTTTAGCAGCGAAATCATCCTGAGAATGTACAAAAATGTCAGTGAGTACTGAGTTCATTGAAGTAAACGTAGAGTTTTCTATGCAACAGGGAACACATCTAACTAGTGTTCATTTATTAACTGTAAATATTCCATGAGCCATGTATGACAATGAGCAGGGACACTAAATAGAGATGACAGTAACAGAAACCTACTCATTGCGGCCTTCCTCCATGTTGTGTTGGTCTCCTATGATGAAGACCCGGACTTTGCTGTGGCTCCAGCGCTTTCTCCTGGTGAGCAGGTAGGGCACAAGTAGTGTCAGACCTACAGTATGAGACCAGAGCAGAGACAGGATGGGAATGTGTGCATATTGGCAGCCAAGCTCCAAACATCTTTTACCAGGCCCCAGATCAGATCCATTCAGACACACACACACACACACACACACACACACACACACACACACACACACACACACACACACACACACAACATAAAGTTACAGCGGATGAGGAAAAAGTAAGGTATAGGGCAGTGTGGTAGGAAGTGGAACTCCCCACTGATTCGGTACTGGCCCTGACACCCCCAACCACTACCTTTGAGATAGGCCTAATTGTAAGGGAAATACATATTTTAAAATGTGAGGGTGCTTGCGTGTGTGTTTATGAGAGTAAACCTGGGCGCCACAGAGCTAAACTCTCACCTCCATCATCGGAGACCCAGTAAACATCTATGGTCTTCTTGCCTTGGTCGCTTTGAAACACAGTCTTGACCTGCTCACTGGTGACTTTATCACTATCACCTGGATGTGAAGAATAGGGGGGAGAGAGAGAGAGAGAGAGAGAGAGAGACAGAGACAGAGACAGACAAAGAGAGACAGAGTGAGTATCAGTGAGTGAGTGAGTGAGTGAGTGAGTGAGTGAGTGCGTGCGTGAGTGACAGAGAGAAAGGCAAGGACGAGTGTCTGTGTTTTGACATTCATTTATTATTGTATTATTGCATTGTCGTTGTTTGATTGCTGTTTTTGATTGTTCAAGCACTTTGTAATATTGTTTAAAAAAGTGCTATACAAATTAAGTTGTATTATATCATTATTATTATATTTACAGTATTAGTCAGTGCTCACCTGAGCTCCTGTCAGGGGAATAGCGGTCCCCATCGGGCTCAAAGGCCTGGTTCACTGGAGAAGAGTACAGAGCACATCAAACATTGCACTGACGACATCACTGCTTTTATTCAACTATAGATAGTGATACGACCTGATGACCTGCAGACAGGCCATATTATGGTAAGCAAAGTGCTGGCAGTGATAGTACTCAAATGTATTTTTACTCAAGTAAAAGTACCAATACCCTATTGTAGAAATAGTTTCAAATTGCCATACACAGTATAGCCTTGTGGTTTTGTAATAATAATCAAAATCCACAATAACTATAGTGGAGTAAAAGTCCAATATTTGCCTTTGAGATTTAGTGGAGTAAATGTATTTAACATTGGAAATACTTCAGTAAAATAAAAATCAAACCTCGGTTCGAAGTGGAGCGGTGAATTTGAGCAGCTGTACCCTATGTGAGTGAGTGAGTGAGTGAGTGAGTAAACTGTGCCTGTGAGTGAGTGGTGAGTGTGCCTGGCCTGCACAAAACAGCGCCCCTCCTTTAACTAGTGTGTTGTGTGTGGCCACTCAAGGTATTGCCAGGCTACGGACATGGCCAGCCAGCCACCCACCCAGCCAGCCACCCAGCCAGCCACCCAGCCACCCGCATACCCACGGACATACCTGTCTATTGGGAGCGCTTTCACCGCTCCAAAAATGCATCATACTTGTAGTCTTGTACTTAAGTATACCACTGAGTGCTGGATCAGAGCAAGGCAAGCGATGTGAACTCTTTATCTATCCAACATGGTAAACAGACAAGTACTGTAGGCCTGCGGTGCTAAGTGTAAATAAAGTTTATTTCTAATTACACTAGCAGGCAGACATCAAACGTCTGTAAATAATATATTGACAAGCAAACAGCATGTGTTTGTGGACAAGACAACAACATTACATCGGAATATCTGTCTACCCGTATGGGCGTCATTACTTAACCACCTTCATTTGGGTTCTGATTTGAATGTATAAGATAGATAGGCTGAAAAAGTTCACATTAGCCTAACGCATGACTTGTACTTAAAACAGATCTACAAGCTTGCAAAGCATTACACTGCCACACGTTGCAAGCTTGTAAGTCCGCTTATTTCTGTGTGCGACACCTGTGTGCAAGTTTGAGGACAACGGTCAATGTCATTGTCACCATAGTCTTGTTCTATGTTCGATCTTTTGGATACCAACAGGAGCATCTGTCAATCTGTCATCATCAATAAGGATATTTGTAATGCAATAATTCAATTAGGTTATGATTTCAGACTAGTCTTACGAACCATTCTATCTATATTCAGAGTAAAAGACAATTGAGAGTACATGTCTCAACACTGTCAGAACAGTGTTTTGAACAGAATATTCATATCATTCATATACTGTATGAGGTCATAGGGGGTTCTTGCCTTCACAGTCAAACTGCTCAGAGACATCCAGTCCATCCATCATCCTCAGCAGACATAGACAGTGGTTAGAGTCAAACGTATCACTGCAGAAGAGAACAATATTATACTTAGTCACTCGATGGTGCCGCTTTCTGAAAACAAAATGGAACAAACTGCAGAAACAAAGCGAGTCTTGCAAGAGACTATACAGTACATTAGGCTTTAATCTGGGATAAAAGCAGACACAAAGTGCATACTCACTATATGGTCTTGATGTAGTCATCCAGGCTCTCGGGAGAACATTCTCTCCAGTTGTTCTTAAAGCCCAGAACCAGAGTGTTGGGCCTCAGCTTCCCAAGACCAGACGCCTATAGAGGAACGAACAAATGACAGAATATTGAACATTGCACACATTATCAGACTCAGACACATGATATAACGACCCCTCTTCTTACTGGGCTATACCTGAAGCAAATGTCGAGCTCCGCTCCTGAGAGAGTCGCTAGCGAAGGGTGTGTAAAACGAGCGCACCTTCCTCTTGTTTAACCATTTCACCAAACTGTCTGTTGTGTGCTGGGGCAGAGTCTGTCCATCCTGGTCCTAAATGAGCAGAGATACATCATTCAACAGAGATTTCTTTCAGTAATATTCCTACAGACTTTCCCCCAGGATGGCATTTAGAAAGTAGGGCTCATTTTGGTTCATTTGATGTCCTGCTTTTCTTTGGTTCACTCAAAGTCCTGCATATGGGCAAGGTTTAATGACAAACCAGGTGCCCACGGCGAGAGGACGAGAGGACGAGCGCAAAGCCTGAGTAGGCAAGCCATTTCGGATGGAATTGGTTATCATACACAAAACGAGCGCTCCCTTTCCCCGTCTGAGCCATTCACAGGGTGTCTGAGCTCAAGTGTCTGCAACTCTGCATGCCATTCCAGGAAAAACAATACAGTTCAGTGACTTTAATAGTTCTATTAAAAATGTCTTTGTGTTTTTTCAAGAAAGATAGACTATCACACTACTGACCATGAGTATGTGTCCACAGATCATCAGGCTTATGTTCTTAGTGACGGAGGCAACAAAGTCCACCAAAGCTGGGCGTTGGTTTGGAGGCCCAGTTAAAACCAGGCACTGAGGTCTGGAAGGAGAAGAAACCCAAATATAAGATAGAGGGAGATAGTCAGAGTCAATAACCTCCGTAATGATGAGATGCACAGCAATTTAAGGATTGTAGAAACTGGTAGTTTCTATGAAAAGTCAGAAGCGTCATATAGATAACAATGTGGTAGTTGTTTTTGAAGGTGTAAATAATAACAGAAACATTGAACTTTCTGATCTTTGTGTGTGAAATTACCAATACCTATCTGAAAAGAAAAACACTATGGAACAGCTACAGTAGCTAGCCAGCCTTAAACGAAACATCCATACAATTCTTCTGACCAGATGTTGAAACAGTTTGTGTTAAGAATAATGAGCGCAGTGATGCCCAGCAGTGCCAGCCCAGTACAGGACCGTCCGCACCATGTCTGAACTGAACTCTCTGAAGGTTCTATTAATGGAGCACTGAATGCTGCAGAATGCCTTGTAAATCATGCAGCTTGAACATGGTGTTCTTGTGGTTCCTCACCTGAAGTTCTTGACATGATCCTCCACCCCTGAGAGTGAGACAGAATAAGACAGAGCCTTGTTGTATTTACCTGCCTGGACTGACGAACCCCAGTTCACCTCTGTGGGGTCAAACACATGAAGAGAGAGGGGGGTGAGAATGATGAGAGCGTAACAGAGAGAACGAGTTCCTGGGTCAATCCTTGGCATCTCCAGTGTCCTTGAACAAGACACTTAACGCTCAACTGATGGTGCCTCCTTGCATGGTTTACACACCGCCAGTGTGTGAATGTGTGTGAATGGGTGGCATTTGGAGAATACCACTATATACATCATTTACCATTTACAGAGCTTGGCTATAGACACTAGGCCCAGAATAAAGACACAAAAGATTTATCATTCACAACTTAATACCAAAGGAATGTCACCATTTCAGTTCCCAATGAAAATACAGGCAAAACACACTACTGATTACTTATGACATCACAGTCCTGTCCTTGATATCTTGGTATTCTCACATAAACCTTGTGAGCGAACATCACTTTGTCACACGTTATTCCAGGTTTAGAAACCATCAACAGAGCTCAGGTCATCAGTGACTCACTGGGTTTGTTGTAGGTGACATAATCAAGCAGAAAGAATACTCACTGGGTTTGTTGTAGGTGACATAACCAAGCAGAAAGAAGATGATGCAGAAGGTTGTCAAAGCTGCCCACCAGGTCAACAGGAACATCAGTACAACTGAGATCACAGCACCAAACAGAGCTGTCCATTTACTGTAGTATTGAAATGACGGTCTCCAGCCTATAGAGGGCGACAGGTGACAAAGACACGCTTTAATAGAGGCTCTGGTGCGATTTCAAAGCTGTCTTGACCAAGTGAGACAATGACATGATTATGCAATTATGCATTATGTTGTGTTTTTCCTGTCTCACCGGGGGAGTTGGTGATCGACGCGTGGAAGCAGCTGAAGTTTATGAGGGCATATGAACAGAGGAAGAAGTTTGAGATGAGAGGCGCGATGGCATTCAGCTCAGCTGTATCAAGAGAGAGAGACCAGGCATTAGGGAGGCATTAGGTTTTCAATCTTTTTGTGACACCATTTGGCAAGTAAAAATCTCCAGGCACACCTGTGTTCATAGGGGAAATACTGTAGCAGATCTACGACCTGCGTTGATCTATTATTTCAGCAATTCTTTTGAAAATGTTTAGATATGCCCAAAACAGAGACACCAGGTTGAAAGTGTGTGGTCGTCACAGAATCCCAAGGCACCCCTGGATTTGTCTGATGGCACACTGTGTGTCTCAGCACACTATTTGAGAACCACTACTTTTTTACACTTTAAAACTGGGTAATTCTGATAACAAAGAACATATAGTAGCTTTTTCACTCATTTTCTAATAATCAATCAATCAGTGGTTCTATTATTTGTCCAATATCACAGACGAAGTAGCCTAGGTCTTTTCCCAGATTGAGTATAAATGTGGGTCAATAATCAAGAGTTGCACAGTGTTATATTGTACTTACCAATAAGAATGAAGGCCACAGCGATGACATAGCAAAGTACATAGGCCCTGAGTGGCTCATCATTTTTGCCATATCCCTTCGCAAAGAATCCAATGTAGGGGTAGATGTTGTCTCTGCACAGACACTGAAAAACAAGCAATCGCAATGAACTCTCAAAACTAAACAGTAGCATCAGAATTTATCATTCCTAATAACGTAGTCAGAGATAATTGTTTATTTAAATATAAATATTCTTTATTGAATTTTCCAGTGTGTGTGTGTGTGTGTGTGCGTGCGTGTTGTCAAAGTTGCATGTAAAAGAACACGCGCACGTGCATGCGCACGCGCACGCACGTGCGCGTGTTCTTTTACATGCAACTTTGACAACTTTCTTACGAAACATGAAAATTAGAACCATAAATAGAACAGGTGACTTCACTAGAGGCCTTTAAGTCTTTATTGAAGACTCTTTTTTTTCACTGTGGCCTTTGACACTGTTTGATTGTGTAAATCAGACCCGGGGTGGAGGTCGGCACTCGTATAACTAATGCTGTTTGTAGCCCTCTTTATTTTTCTCTGCATAATGCATTAGTTGTCATGCTTCTTTTTTGGTTTTCTTGTCTTAATCTGTTTTCTTTGTCTTGTCAGTCTTGTTCCTTTGTGTTTAACCTGCATGTACAGCACTTTGGTGGTCGTTGTAATGTGTTTTATACCTAAATATAGTTTGAGTTGAGTTGAGTTGAGTGCATCCGTTATTCACCTGAAACACTTTAGGCGCAGAGACAAGGAAAGCGAGGGCTGATGACAGACTGGCTGCAAAGACACCGGCTGTGATGAGGTAGTAGAACCCTGACACCTGACCCAGTACCTGTGGAGTGGACAGCAGTGAGTTTAGAACCTTGACACCTGGGCCAGTACCTGTGGAAGGGACAGCAGTGAGTTTAGAACCTTGACACCTGGGCCAGTACCTGTGGAAGGGACAGCAGTGAGTTTAGAACCTTGACACCTGGGCCAGTACCTGTGGAAGGGACAGCAGTGAGTTTAGAACCTTGACACCTGGGCTAGTACCTGTGGAAGGGACAGCAGTGAGTTTCAGCAGTGGATGGGGGAAAAGTACTAAATTATTTTACTAAAGTATCAATGCTGCAACGCAGAAACACTCTTTTAGGGCACGGTCACCACACTTTTATACTAAACTATGAGGGTGGATTCTGCCAATGCATTTCAATGGGAATGGAGTGGTTTGCTGCCATTTGTGGATTTCTGCAAGAAAACGCCCCATTGCCTTTGAAATGCATTGGCAGAATCTGCCCTCATAGGTACAGTAGAATACATGTTAAAAGTCTGGTAATCAAAATTGTACAGAGTAAAAATACAAAAGTATTGGCATCATAATACTAGAACCAAAAGTAAAAGTACTCATAATGCAGAATAACCCCTTTCAGTTATATGTGTAAAATATTTTCACAACACGTTGCATCGCGACACGTTGCAAGCTCGGATCGGATATTTTCAAACAGCCAAAGTTTAAATAAGGCTGAAGTCATTAATTCAAATCTACAAAGTAGTAACTAGAAGTTTGGAAATTGGAAAAGTACCTAAAATTGTACTGTACAGTACTTGAATAATAGTTACTTTACACTGTGTTTCAGTCATTCTTTCATACCCATAGTTTCAGTAACACTATACTGTCTGCACAGACACAGTGTGCAGACAAAGCTGTAGAGTACCTTTAGGTTATTAGCCAGTCCAAACCCACAGGTCTTTGATTGGATGCAGTGCGTGAAGTTCCACCCCAGGCTGCATCCCAGACCCACACAGCCCTGCGTGTCATTCCCTGTCAGGGTGTCATTCAGGCTGCCTGAGGCGTCCCGCAAAATACATGATCCTGGGGGGACATAAATAAAGGGGCAGCATAAAGATTTATATAATGTATCTCTCTCTCTCTCTCTGTGTGTATGGACAGATGCATGGATGGATGGTTAAAACATTATGAAAATTGTCAGGAATTATTTCAAACTAGAAAGGTGCAACTCTGGGAAATTCAAGTGTGGTTGCACTGACACTGACAATTTATATATACTGTATAGTATATATTGTTATAAACTATATCAATATTGTGATGTCATGTGAAGCTTGACCAATTTTGTCTGATTGGACATTATATTGTGCCAGATATCTGGCCTTACATCCCAGATAACTTCAGTCAAAACCACACTAATACACCTTGAAACCTAGACATATGTATTGTGTATATGTGGTTTTAGCAGCTTGTTTCTGACCTACAGTACTAGCTATTAAAGGTTATCCTCCAAGACAAGTCACTCTTGACCAGAGGATCAATGCCCTAGCGTTTCTGTAAATACAATCATCATAATGGCACACTGTTCACTTTCTGCCATTCAAATGTAACTCACCCATGGTTGCAGAAATGGCAAGGTAGCTGACAGTTGTCCATAAAATGGCCATCAGGGTGCCTTTAGGGATAGCCATTGCTGGGTTCTGCAAAAAAATAAAAAAAATAAAAAGTAAATAAACATTTGGAGTAATGCCATGTTATAAGACAATGCTAACAGCAAGAAATGCTGTGTCAAGGCTAATACAGCATTAATAATAAATAATACGTTGTTGTAGTTTTAGTAGCCTCAACAGCAGCAGTAGTAATAGCCTATATACAGTATTATTTTGATCATGTTTAGTTTTTTTTTTTGCATAAAGTACAACAACAAAACAATAAGGTATATTTGAAAAAAGGAATTGTTAAATGTCCCCACCATGTGGAAAAATAGGAGAACTGCCAAATGTTTAAAATACTATACTGTAGGCCTACTACTAGTAGTAGGCTACATACAGTAGTAAGTGGTGATAGTGTTAGTAGTAACAACAGTAGTAATGTCATATCTCTAATTGTTAGAGCCTTGGTTCTTTCCCTACTTTGAGGTCTCCAGAGATGTTGGCCCCAGACAGGATGCCGATGGCGGAGGGGAAGAAGATGGCAAACGCCTGGAAGAAGCTGCCTTGGGCTCCTCTCCAGTCTGGCAGCAGATTAGACATGAAGATCTCCCCTGTTGAAGTACATGACAATCACACGCCATGTTATGTTAATACAGTATTTACGGTGTGACACTTTATGACACTTATGACAAATATCATTCACATATCTAGAAATGCAGTTCCTAGAGAAACTGCGTGGGCTCTCTGAAAACACCCACAAAATATTATGGGCAGTACAAAAAGTACACATCCAAATACCAAATACAAACATGCACCCTGCACATGCAGGTGTAGAATATATAGCATTATACCATTATATTACCATTATATAAATGTAAGGCAGAATTCGTTAATGAAAACATGTGTACATCAAACCTGCGTTTTAAGTACCAAACAACATGGATGGCAGTAATATAAATGGTAAGACTAAATTCATTTCCCATAGGAATTCACAAATCTCACAAAGTATAAAAGATTCTAACGAGAAAAACGATACAAGCACACATAACAGTGTAAAGCTGAACAAGTTGAAGTTTTGTCAAAATGTGTAGCTAAAACTAAAAGGCTTTAGGTCATACCGGCAACATGAAATCCAAGATCAATCCGGAAGCCACACCATTATTTCGACCTTGTCTTGTTGTTTTCAAAAGAACTTAGCAGTGAAGTGACTCATTGTAAATCTATTGTAATGAGGCTGTCTGTCTGTGTGTCACTCTGTCTACAATAACTCATACACTGTGTCATCATCGAATGAACAACCCAAGGCCACCACGCAAACCTCATAGCAGATCTGAGTACAATTTGACACTCTGAAGTTCAAAGGTGCAGTTCAACACCGTAATGACTCATGCATGAATTGTAAGTTCAATCTGAACTATGAAACTATCATCGTCATGATCATCATTGTGCTGCTTGTCTGAAGCTATTTCAATTCCCTCCCAGAAACTCACGGTTGTAGCTGAAGATGCCCATGGCTTGTCTCTCTGGACTTGTAGGAATCACTGTTCCCACAAAGTAGTTGCAGAATGAGACCATCAGAACCAGGAAGAACACGATCTGAGCCTGAGAGGTGGGAAGATTTTTTGTACAAGAAAGAGAGAGAGAGAGGGGGGGGGGGGGGGAGATCTTTACTTTTCTTAAATGGTGTCTTAAAGTTTAGTCATTTGTAAACAAGTTTGCTAACTTCTATTTACAGGTAGGGGGAGAAAAAGAAAATATATACATTATATACCGGTATACCCTAAGCTGCCGTTTGCTTATACTGTAGTGTATATGCTATTAACGTAGGCTTTTACTCTTACTTGGTTAGTTAACATAATTTTGTTCTGCTGTGCACTTTCCCTGTACGTATAAATAATGATAATAAAGTTAACCTCGAAGGTGACAGGCAACATGAACAGTCCTGAATTGACAGCATACAAATGGAGGAAATGACTACAGTATACTATTAAATTAATGTGAGTGTTGTCAAGCAGACCTTTGCCTCCCACTCCATTCCAGCCAATGAGATGATGAGAAGTAGGGTCACCGTGACGACACCCACGATACGGATGTCATTGATGTCATCCACCATAACGATTCCAACCTCCTACAGTACATGAACACATGCAATAACACAGCCATTGTCAGATACATTGCAAACACAATTAGAGGTGGACTTCAATGCCTTGCTCAAAGGCAGGTCGACAAAGGTGGAAATACTATCATGGAGATGACCTTTTGACTAGCCTGGGATCACTTCCAATTTCGGCTTTCTGATCCAGTGATCCAGTTTTAACCCAAAACAATTCCCCGAACTCAAGGACACAATTTTAGGGCCTACCCAATAAAACCCTTAATGCCGCATAGTTTTGCTTATTTTTTGAAAAGTTAGTTTGGTATATCCATATTTTAGTCTAACTCGCAGCGACTGGCAAGACTACACTTCTCGAACATTTAAATAGGGATTGGGGAAACAAACAGGGGGACCAAAACAAAGCAACGCCGCTTCCTCTGCCTGCTGTCGGTTTAGGCCACGCCAGAGGCCGGATCACATGGTGGAAAGTCTGGTGACGCGAGGTTACCTTTTGACTAGCCTTGTGAAGCACCAGGCCACTCTGTTGCACCACAGGCACAGAGCTACGTGTAGCACTGGGATTTGAACTCATAACTCCTTGAGGTTCAAGACAGGCAGTTAACCGGTTCAGAGAGACAATGCAAGCCTCAGGCTGCTGTCGACTGAAGTAACGTACGTGGCACCATCGGCAACATACACTAAACTGCCTTTGAGCAAGCCACTTCATCCAAATCTGTTCCAGGAATTAGGAACCACATGTCCCTGTACTCTGACCTTTCTCTGTAAGAGTACAGAGTATGTATGCGTGTAATGTATGCGTTTGTGAGTGTGCTTGGCTGCTTACGCACCCGTCCCATGTGATTGCACGTGCGTGCGTGCATGTTTGCGTTTGTGTTAATTTCTTTGAAAACAATTATTGTCTCACTGCAACATCTTGATGTGAAAAACATGAAAACCGCTCTGACCACAGCTTCTGAGTGGAAGAATGATAACAGGAAAATGTCGAATAAAACAACATCCTCGACACAAATTAACTTGACGTTGTCTTACAAATTAGATCATTGAATCGAGTAAAAACAAAAACAATACTTATATGGAGATGATTACGAGTACCTGAAGTAGGTCACAAACTGTCTCTGCGAAACCCACAGTGTTGAGAGCACAAGCCAGGGCATTGGCGAAGGAGAACACCATCCCGATAGGCCCGCCCATCTCAGGCCCAAGGGTTCGGGAGATCATGAAGTAGGCTCCACCTGGACAGTGCATCAGACCAAAGATTTAAAAATGTTTTACTTATTATTGTTATCCGGGGCAAGTTGGCTGGGCATGCCTACTATTTTTCAGCAGAACCTCGCTTTTCAGTCATAAATGTTGTAGATAACCCCAGTATCTCCAATACCCCCTAGTACAATAACAGTCCTCCCCCAGGTTTGCAATTGCTACTTTGTGGGGACATTACACATAGTCTACTATCTTTGTGGGGACATTCCATTCATTTTGAACCCTAACCCTAACCCTAACCCTTAACCTAACCCCTAAACACCTTGTGGGGACCTATTAATAAGTACCCACAAGGTATTGTGCAAGGATTGTACTATCTTTGTGGGGACATGAGGTCCCCACAAAGTAGTAATTCCCTGTCCACACACACACACACACACACACACACACACACACACACACACACACACACACACACACACAATGACAATGGTCACTGACCTGAGACCACCTTTCCATTGGTGGCGATGGCAGAGACGGAGAGGGCGGTCACTGTAGTCACGACTACCGACATCGCAATAATGAGCCAGGTCAACACTGATGGAAAGAGGAAGCATAAGACCTCATTAGCTTCATAGATTTTCATTCATTCATTTGGTAACTTGTTTTTAGTTTCGTAATCTTTTTTTACCATATATTAGCATTCCTAATCTGGGTCAGACATTTGGCAAAAAAATGCTTTTTTGTAGAAGAGATTTGGTGTAGAGGGAAAAAGGAGGGTACAAATGATAGACCCCTGGGGGACTGTAAACGTAAATGGTCATGCTTGATAGTGTGTTTTCTTGAACATTTACAACACATAAGGAATACAAGAGCCTGTTTCTTTTTCATGTCTCTTTTGGTCAATTTTGACTGCTGTTCTCACCCAGTGAAGCTCTAATGTTGACCACACATAGTATTCTGAGTGTCGAGAGGGAGAGAAGCTCCCTCAACAAAGGAATGAAGGGAATTGAGGTGATGATGACTCACAGATGCCCGCTTGGGAAGTGATCCATGATAAACGGAGAAACAGGATGACACCCCAGATGTTCAGCATGCAACGCATCTGCAACATTCAGTACAGAAATCAATCAGCAGACCAAAAAAGAAGGAAAAAAGAATATGATAAATAATTGAAAAAGAAACAAGTGTGCATATATGCAGGTAATTTGTGTACATTTTCCTCAAGGCAAATGATGCGTTTGAGTGCATTATGCATTGCATACACATCCCTGCTTCTGTGCAAGTACGGTATGCACAGCATTGCACACTTCCATCCCTCACCATGACTCCAGTCACCCAGCCAAAGCGTACAGGGGCCTTCTTCTCTGCCTGTGAACCTTCTGCCTCCTCCGATTCACTGACCCCTGGCAAACTGCAAACTTCAGAATCGTCTGTGATGTTCCCTGACGCATTATCCTGTTATGTAAATAATGAATTATAGATAAGAAACAGTTTTCTTGCACATACACTTTGAAAAAATAATTGTAGCATACAGTATTGTGTTTGTTCACCTACTTACTTGGCTCATAAATGAATAGGTCACAAAAAAGTACACTGAGAAATGAGATGAGGGCTCACATTGAAAGCTTTGCGGAGAACCTCCAGTGAAGGCCGGTTCCGTGACTGCCCCCCGGCATGCAGGGAGATGGAGTAGAGGTCCATCTGTGGGACCATGTCCACCGTGCTGTAGATGGAAGATCTCCGACTCGTGTCGTCTGCATCCGACGCATCGATCACAACAGCAGGGGGAACTCCTAGATGTGCAGAATCTTGGTTTTGTCTGGTGGGGTCTGATTGGCGACGTGATGAGTACCTCGGAGGACCTTCCTTGCTGGCGCAGAAGTGGATTCGAGGGTGAGCCTGTTGTTGTCGGCCTGTTGCCCCAGCACTTTTGGATGTGCGCTGGCCCATGGCCACACTACACAGTTCTTCTGATCATAAAGGAATAGGAGTAACATTTGTGATTTAGAGTTAAAGTTCTTAAGATATTTCAGAGGAGAGTAGAGGCAGTCTTACACTACTGATTGAGAATTAATAATACTAGAAGCTGGGCCGCCCAGCGTCTAGTCGGCGACCTGGCCAACTCGGAACAACGTAAATAGGGAATGAATGCCCCGCCCTTTAATGCAAACCCCATTATACCTGTTGTCATAGGACCCGTTTTGACCATCTGTTTGCCTGTGTCCATTTATGCCCATATATGGAGATATCTGTTATCTGTCTGTCTGTCAGCGTCCATTTTATGTCCATATATGGAGATCACTGCAGATATAGTTCTGGGTCCATTTTATGCCCATATATGCCCATATATGGAGATATCTGTCTATTTGCGTCCATTTCACGCCCATATATGGAGATCTCTGAATCTGTCTGTCTGTGTCCCTTTATGCCCGTATATGGAGATCTTTGTGATTCTGCGTAAATTTTATGCCCATATATGCCATTTGCGTCCATTTTATGCCCATTTATGGAGATCTCTGTATCCGTCTGTCTGTGTGTCTGTCTGTGTCCCTTTATGCCGTATGAGATCTCTGAATCTGTCTGTCTGTGTCCCTTTATCCATTTTATGCCCATATATGGGGGCATTCATTTTATGCCCATATATGGAGAACGCGCGTGCCCGTGGGACGAACGGTTCTCATATGGGGGCATTCATTTTATGCCCATATATGGAGAACGCGCGTGCCCGTGGGACGAACGGTTCTCGAGATACGCGGATTACCTACATACATACACACTCACAGAGATTTTTTGTTGACTCATGTGGCGTACGTCTGCCCATATATGCCCATATATGGAGATATCTGTCTATTTGCGTCCATTTCACGCCCATATATGGAGATCTCTGAATCTGTCTGTCTGTGTCCCTTTATCCATTTTATGCCCATATATGGGGGCATTCATTTTATGCCCATATATGGAGAACGCGCGTGCCCGTGGGACGGAACGCGCGTGCCCGTGGGACGAACGGTTCTCGGAGATCTCTGAATCTGTCTGTCTGTGTCCCTTTATCCATTTTATGCCCATATATGGGGGCATTCATTTTATGCCCATATATGGAGAACGCGCGTGCCCGTGGGACGGAACGCGCGTGCCCGTGGGACGAACGGTTCTCATATGGGGGCATTCATTTTATGCCCATATGGAGAACGCGCGTGCCCGTGGGACGAACGGTTCTCGAGATACGTGGATTACCTACATACATACACACTCACAGAGATTTTTTGTTGACTCATGTGGCGTACGTGATGTCAGAGCCTTTTATGAAGTGATGTCACAATGAGTCAGAGCTTTCGCCGATTTCCTCAGAAACAGCCTGATGTCAACAATCAACCCCGCATAAGGAGATTCCGAACGTTTCGCGCCGGTTTGGGAAAACCGCGCGTCGGGTCGGGTCGAGACCCGGCACTGCACTCCGTGCCGTGGCCATATATGGGGGCATTCATTTTATGCCCATATATGGAGAACGCGCGTGCCCGTGGGACGGAACGCGCGTGCCCGTGGGACGAACGGTTCTCGGAGATCTCTGAATCTGTCTGTCTGTGTCCCTTTATCCATTTTATGCCCATATATGGGGGCATTCATTTTATGCCCATATATGGAGAACGCGCGTGCCCGTGGGACGGAACGCGCGTGCCCGTGGGACGAACGGTTCTCATATGGGGGCATTCATTTTATGCCCATATGGAGAACGCGCGTGCCCGTGGGACGAACGGTTCTCGAGATACGTGGATTACCTACATACATACACACTCACAGAGATTTTTTGTTGACTCATGTGGCGTACGTGATGTCAGAGCCTTTTATGAAGTGATGTCACAATGAGTCAGAGCTTTCGCCGATTTCCTCAGAAACAGCCTGATGTCAACAATCAACCCTGCATAAGGAGATTCCGAACGTTTCGCGCCGGTTTGGGAAAACCGCGCGTCGGGTCGGGTCGAGACCCGGCACTGCACTCCGTGCCGCGGCGGGGAACGCGCGTGCCGAATCTGAAGCCGGTGGGACGAACGGTTCTCGAGATACGCGGATTACAAACACACACACACACACGCAGAGACTTCTCGCATTTATAGATAGATAATAATAATGTGCTCAGCTGCACCTGATACACGTGTTATCATATCCTTGCTATGGGACTGTTATCAAAATTGTCATACCTTAGAGAAGGCTCAGTAGTCAGACTACCAGCTACCAGTAGCTGGGTAGTCCCAATATCAACCTTAATATCAGCCGAGAAGAAAGAAAAAAAAAGTTGCTCCCGAAGCGAGATTCGATACCGCGCCCAGTGACATCAGCCACCCGACGCTACCGTTCACGCCACTATAGACGACGGAGCCGCGCCGTCTCAGGCGCCGATGAGCCCCGTGAGGAGCCGCCGAGGCGAGCGATAGCGAAGCCGAGTCGCCGCGACGAGCGGTGCGAACGGCGCCTGAGCCGACTCAGCGGCGTTACCGAATTATGTGCCGTTATGGACAGAATAGTAAATTTTGACCAGGGGACTGCTCAAATAAAGGAGTATCCACGTTGTCAAAAATAAGAGCAGACAAAAGAACGAGCGATTTCCAACCGTCTCGTTAGCTCAGTTGGTAGAGCATGGGACTAGTAAAACTCAGACCCGGGTTCGATTCTCACAGGGAGCCACCAGTACGTTATTCCAGAGAACGTGCGTTGGCGCATGCGCATTGCAATGACAAGTCTATGGGTGATATCGGAACTACCAGCTCCTGGTAGTTGGTAGTCTGACTACTGAGCCTTGGCCAAGGCATGACAGGGGTGATAACAGACCCATCCCAAGGGAGGATAACACGGGGATCGGCTGGCTCAGTAGTGCCCCATATCATAGCCTACTTTAAGACTGGCCACTGTTCCTGGTCCAGTTCATGGTGGAGAACTCGATGGTGCAGACCAAGAACAGTGGCCAGTCTATGACATCACAGATGTACAGAATCTATGTCATAGGACTCCATATTTGGACAAGGTTTTAGGCGGGAAAGTGTTTTCTGCAGGTGATTCAGTCCGAGTGTATCAAAGGGTGCGTTCGGAAATGTGCACCGGGTGTGGTTAGGGGTTAGGGTTAGGTTTAGGCATAGTTTTACTGAGGTTAAGGTTAGGGTTAGGGTTGGGTTTAGGCATAGTTTTACTGAGGTTAGGGTTAGGTTTAGGCACTCACTACACTGAGCACACACTCGGTCAGGCCCGGATTTATATGACATGAGGCCCCTGGGCAAGGGGAAATAAAGAGGCCCTTGTGCGCGCGCAAAAATTCCACCTCCGGTCCACCTGACCACACCGTGACCTCACCTCCGGACCGGCCCGTGCATAATGTGACTGTGTGCAGAGGCGTAATTTGACCAATATCTAGGGTGTTGCAAGGAATTAAGTGTGTCCACCCGCCCATAGGGCGGGTGCGAATTTCTTTGGGTTTTACCCGTTTTTGGGTGCCTTTTATTTCAATTTCGGGTGTTTATTCCCCACGCAACAGTCTAACAAGGAGCTGCAGATAGCTGTTACTATTTATTTAGCATGCAGCGAAACACACACACACACGCGGATACAGAATTGGAGTTTGCGTGCATGTGTAGCCTATGTGTGTGGAAATTACCGGATACAGAGTGGGCGGGCTTTAGACTACACTAACCTTTCAGAGCAGCTACATGCAGTGTGGCCAGCAGAGCAGAAGCTCTCAATAATAAAACAAAATGTACTGTAACTAAACATAAATATCTCTTTATTTGGATTGCAATACTTTAAAATGTCATCATTAAATTAACTCATTCAGGGTCTTTTCAAAATGGTTCCACACCGCCTCCCTCTCCATAGACTTCCATGTAATTCATAGTGCACGGATCATGCACGCCCATGCCTAGATCATGCACCACGTGTGTGCACACTGTTCACAGCTTTCAAACAAAAAAATCCGAATGGAAATCCGTTCAGGCATTCATGAGCTAGCAGCCATTATGTTTTCTTGAAATGTAAACAAACATGGCTGCCATGTTTGAAAGATGGGGTTGGAATGGGGGTTAAACATGGAATTTCGCAATTGCGATCATGCCTACTACATTTTTTGAGGCCCCCCTCCCCTGAGGCCCCCGGGCGCGTGCCCACCCTGGCCCAATGGTAAGTCCGGCCCTGCACTCGGTGCGCATTTCCGAACGCACCCTTTGATACGCTCGGACTGAATCACCTGCAGAAAACACCATCCCAGTTTTAGGCAGGACCAGACTGCCCTTTTTCGACTAATATTTTTAAAAGATAAAAAGAAATGCTGATCGCGACCCTCCAGTGCTCTATTCTAGATTTATCCCTAACCTACGTAGGCTATACATCCCAGCCAGCTGTACACAACCTATAGTGAGCCCTATGTGTCATTATGTGTGAAGAATGAACAAATCCATAAGAAGCATAAACATATTTCACCTTAAAGATAATCCTCTAGCCATAAACAAACTAGGTTAATTCGCAAGACTTTAAACACGAAATAAACAAAATAATAATAATAATAATCCGGGTGTGTCATGAATTGTGGGAAAGTTTTGATGCATGGGCAATCACCACATTAGGGTATGAAAGGTCTCTGTCATGTCTGGAGGTTTAAATGGATCAGCCATGAGTGTGAGCGTTACCTCACAACCGCTCATGACTCTAAAGAAATCAACATCATGTATGAAATTAGATCAATTCTGCCTGGATAGCTTACAGACTTTAGATTGCTATATCAACAATGGTAAGTGGCCAGGTCTGTCTGTCTAACTAATGGACCAGACTTGGGTTCCAAGTCCATCCATTCATTAGTAGTCTGGCCTACTGTAAACACAGAGGTTATATTTTGTCATGGAACCTCTGAAATGCAAATAAAAGGTCTTTAGAGTTTAGATTGACTGACATTGTATATGCCCTGGGTAGACATCTTGACAGTGCCCATAACTCTCCTTATTCAAGGCCTGTATGAATTTTAGAAACGCAGTTGAAAGTCTTTACAATCAGACCCTGACAATCTTGAATAAAAATTAAATACAGTACCATCCTTGCTGCATTTGACTAAATAGTCAACAAGACTGTAAGAATTTAGGAACTTTAATGATTTCCATTATGTAACGTGTGTCTGTGTGTGTAAAAAGTGCTTAAATGGACATTCCCCTCTGCCATTATGTATTAATATAAGAGACAATACAGAACCGCAGCGGATCCACCAGAGCAGCTTCAAGTGGCAACTCAACTTTAAAGTTTAAAATTCTGTAAAACAGTATTTAATCAGCTTTATCTGTGAAAGGAGCAACCTCCTGGAACTTTCCTTACCTGATGATCACTTGGAGTTTGTGGCAAACGTCACCACTTTCAAGGGACTTAACGAATCTTGGTTAATTCAGCAACACAACCCACCTGTAACCATAAGGCTATGTTATTACTATACTTGTTTTATCAGGTTTACCTCCTTTGTTTACCTGGTTTTTAATTTCTTAGTTTCAAAAAAGCCCTTCTAGGGGCTGGTGTTTGAAATGAATGAAGCATAAACAATCATACCGGTACTTGCATCAATGTACTGTACACTGTATTTGTCCCCATCAAATAAGATACCACTACTACGTACATGAAATAATTAACAGCAATAAAGGATAACTTGTTTTTTTTTTTACAACAAGGGTTCATATTTTAGATTGTAATTAGAGAAAAGAAAAGATGGGTGTTAAAATGTTTTCAACTTTCTATTGTTTTAGTGATTTTAGTATTTTGATTTCAGTGGGTGGGGCATTCGTACAAGTGGCTAAATATGTATTTTTAGACACAATAAGCCGGCAATTTCTTTGTTACTATTCACACCAGCTGCCATAAGTCACATCTGCCCATGAAAGATTGTGGTGCATCTTGGGAATGGGCTTATTGTGTCTAAAAATACAGGGACATGCATGCAAATCAAAATCGTTAAAATCACTAAAACAATAGAAAGAAGTAAATGAAAACATTTTAACACTCATCTTTTCTTTTCTCTAATGACTATATAAATATGAACCCTTGTTGTAAAAAAACAAAGTTGTCCTTTAAATAGGCCAAACATATTATTTATAACTCACATAGTCCCGTTGTTTCTCCAATTATTCCAGATGAATGCAGGGCTGTCTTCTGAAGCTTTATTTACACTGCTTCATCTGAACCACTCGGTTCTAATTTATACCTTCAGGAGCAGGGGACTCCCTCCCTTCATTAGCTTCTTTGCTCGCACGCCCCCGCCCGGGCGTTCTGAACATAGGAAATCGTCACATGTCGGGCAGAAACCTCAAGTTTCAAAATAGTATTTTCTTTTGTAAATTAAAGCCCTACTTCATCATACAAGAGTGTTGCGCAAAAGTAGTGAAAATAGCAGATTACAAGCACACAACGCCTCGCATTAACTCTTAATAATAAAAAAAGAAACTGTTTTGGACATACAAGGTTTCCACCCGACAGTGACGAAATATTAATCAGATGATCATTTTGTACGCATATAGTGTTACTACATACCGGTATACATTGGAAATATTTGGCAACTGTGAATGTTAAGGTGATGAATGTGTTGACGGTAGCTGATACATTGTATACTCACCGTTTATTACCTAGTATTTTGTATCTTGCCTGTATTACAGTCATGTAATTTTTGCAAGACCATTCCCAAAACAGGTCATCATTGTGAAATTATTTTGCAACTCTAAAATTCTTCAGTTGATAGGTAAAAATACATTAATAATATGCATTATTTAATCAATTATATCTTCTTCAAGGCCTGTATGAATTAAATGCAGGCTTATTTTCCACCCTGCCTATATAAAAATAAATATATATAGTAGATACCTATTTCCTCCCACGAGGGAAATTCAGTATTTTCAGCCCAACCCAGCTGATTCGCTGCCCACAAGGAGCGTGTGAGCAATTAGAGGTTTAGAGTCTTGCTCAGGGACACACATCTACATTGCTACCCTGGCCTGGAGTTGAACCTAGGACAACCAGGGCATCTGGTTCCCCTGCAGGTGGGCTCCCTAACCATTCAGCTATGCCGCCCCGGCCCATTTCTCTATATTGTATATCTGAAATGTTCAAACAAACAAGTTGAGTTTCATTACAATCTGACCCTGAAAATCTTTGATAAAAAGTAAATATTGTACCATCTTTGCCGCATATTCGACTAAATAGTCAACAAGATTGTACGTTTTGCGACCTTTAACTCTAGAACACTAACGCTGGGGGTGTTTTTCACCCGGACAATTATGTTTATGTGATTTTCATAATGTTGCTGATGTCATGGGTCCTTGGGTACCTTCAGGATGCTCAGTGACATCATAGAAGGTAGGTTTGTTACCCTGCCCTCATTATATTTGCCAGACCCAGAGGGTCGGCCTACATAAGGCTTTGTCGGTCTGTCGGTCGGTCCCTCTTTTCCTCAGTGTCCCTTTTTCCTCACTGTTTGCCTCTGACTGCTCATCTGCCCCTCCCTTCCCTTGCTCGGCTGATTGCCTTGAGTGCCGTCACCTGTACGGGACCAGCTGAGTTGAGTTGGCTGACGAGCTGCTGAGACTATAAATTCCTGTGTGTTCATGTGTTAGTTCAGTGCTGCAAAACATTTGCCCCACAGCCATACTAGTGAAAACAGCCCATCTACAAGCTCACAAACATTTCCAGCTGCTCAGCCTATAAAATCCTGTGTGTTCATGTGTTAGTTCAGTGCCATACTAGTCAAAACAGCCGATCTACAAGCTCACTACGCTTTGTTGCTGAGACTATAAAATCCTGTGTGTTCATGTGTTAGTTCAGTGCCATACTAGTGAAAACAGCCGATCTACAAGCTCACTACGCTTTGTTGCTGAGACTATAAAATCCTGTGTGTTCATGTGTTAGTTCAGTGCCATACTAGTTTTCATTGCGGGTCTGGCACAACCAGGTGACCTGGTCTATTTTTTTCTACAGGTCAACAGGTGTCTGGGTGAATTTCACCCAGTGTTAGTGATAGAGGATTAAAAGAAAACATAGTTGACTGTGCCTTCATTGGACCATTCTCAAATTTGCCAGGAATGGCTGGACCAAAGGAGAAGTTTTAAAACAATACCCAATTCTTTCACCAATTTTGCCCCCTCCATGATAGCCCCCCCGTTCCCCCACATCATGATGTGTTTTTCCTTTTTTTTCCTTTTTTTGTGAAATTTCATGTTGAAATATTAAAGAAGAGTACCTTGCCATGTACAGTATTGTTGTACTTTAATATATTTTCACGAGAAGTGTTTTTTTAATGGAATATTTTCAGGTACAATATATCTGGCGTTAGTGTTGGTGTAACAAAAATCGCGTTTGTGTTCTAGGGTTAATGATTTTAATTATGTAAAGTGTGTGTAAAAAAAAAAGTACAATATCAAACATATAATTTTCCGAATGTCTGTCTGAGTGAGTGAGTGAGTGTCTGTCTGTCTGTAACAGCGTTTCTCCTCAGTGGCTGGAGCAATTGACCTGAAATCGCATCGCCATTAGCATATGAACACACCTAACATAACTGTGAAGCCCGTTTGTCACTTTCACAAATCATATGCTGTATATTCGCATTTTTATGGTGTATCTATATCTATTCTGCATCTAGCATGAGGCATATCTATTCTGCATCTATTCTAGCATGAGGCAACATGTTTAACCAGCTGTGTGTGTGTGTGTGTGTGTGTGTGTGTGTGTGTGTGTGTGTGTGTGTGTGTGTGTGTGTGTGTGTGTGTGTGTGTGTGTGTGCGTGTGCGCGTGCGCGTGTGTGTGTGTGTGTGTGTGTGAGACAATACAGAACTGCAGCAGACCGACCAGAGCAGCTTCAAGTGGCAACTGTATAACAGTTGTCAGCTTTATCTGTGATAGGAGCAACCTCCTGGAACTTTCCACTTTACCTGATATATAAATAGATGATTATTTATTAATGTTACTAAATATATATTCGAAATATTTGGCAACTGTGAATGTTAAGGTGATGTATGCGTTGATGGTAGCTGATTACTTAAGATACGTTGTATACTCACCGCTTATAGTATTTTTTTGTATACAAAAACACCCAAAAAACTGTGAAAAGTGATGACTCATCACTAACCATCGTTTTGTCTGGCCATTTCTAGCCCAAGGAAAGTGTTTTGTGCAAAACTTATGCTTGCAATGGAATCAGAATCATGACAAACCCCTAGTTAGACCCCTCACATCCTACTTGAAGCAGATTTCTTTCTGTGTATTTTCCTCCTTTATAGAAAGTCGATGGGAGCCCAACTTGATATGGATAATTCTCTGGGTAATTTTCAAAATAAAGTTTGGTACCCAAGGCTAAAATCCATCGTTAGGTCCTAAAGAAGCCAAAAAAAATAGTTTGGCGCTTTTTACCGCTTCGTTTCGATAATTTTGTTAAGCCAACCCACTATTGGCAGAAGTGCTGCTGTTTAAGGGAAGTTACGTCAAAAATTGATTGTAGCGCTTAACTCACTCTTAATAGGTATAACTAAAATCCATGTTTTGTTTGGATGTGTTTTATTGCAAGCGCAACTGAAGGAGCATCAGAACAGAACCAATCTTTTTTTCAACCGGGAATACGTTTGCAGGAACAGTGAACTGTGAAAAAAGACAACTTCCAGGGAAATTCACACTGCAGAAGTCCCACCTTTCACTCTCTGCCTTATGTCGTGACTAGGCTTTTCTCTTTGCAGTTGAGCAAGCCTGGCTACGCGAGGTTACCTTCAAGGCTGACTCATCGCTTTCTGTGTGAATGTGCTGTCTCTCATGTTATATGTGGTGAGGACATTGTCACACACAGTGACTATAAGTCTGAGTGAGGTCATAAGGTCACAATGCAGTCACTGGCCTGGGACGGGATTCAGGAGGTCACAGACACAGTGACTCGGTTCAAGGAGTCGCTGTCCTTATACAGCTTAGGAATACAATGGCACCAAAAACGAAATTCTGCAGTCACTGTAAAAAGTTGCTGCGATTAGAAAGTCTGATTACAGTTTTGACCCCCCCCCCCCCCATTTGAGAACCAACTGGGCTCCATGTTGATTTGGCAAGCCATGGCATACAAGATATACAAATACATTGCAAATGAGTACATACAAATGAGTTATATGAGGATTCAATTTTCATATACAAATATGTTGCTTGGAAAAATACAGGTAGGCTACAGGTTAACCATTGAGTGAGACAGAGCCACATGAGGACATGATATTGTTTTACACAGTATGAAGCAAGGTAAGGATTATATGCCATTAAAACATAGTAATATACTGTAGACAAACTAGACATGCAGTTAAATATGGATTTTCTTTTCTTGTTATAGTAGTATCTGTAATATACTTAAGGAACAAATACAAGTGTTCTTTATGTCTGTACAGCTAAATAAACCATTCAATATTTTTGTCTGTTTTGTTGACTTACAGTATGTACAATCGATGAATTGCACTTTCATGCTAAGGTTCACTTTAGAGTACCTGCCAAATACATGGGTAAATATATTATTTACATGTGGGCGTGTTTATTTGGTTTTATTTGGTTTGGTTTGATTTCACGTGTTATGTGGTAAAGTGTATAAGCCTGTGAATTGAGCCTTTTCTTATTTAGTTGTTGTTTTTTATTATGAATACAGTAGGCCTACTGTAACAGTTCAATCATTCAATAAAGAATTGGACAGCAGGAAAATCCAGCAATAGAAATACAATATTCGTCAATAAAAATGCCTTCTGTTAATTCAACAGCAATGAAATACCTTGTTGGCCTACTCCTGCTGGTCTCAGGTCAGTATCTTTGTTTGGTTGTCGGGCACATTTTACAGATTTAGCTTTATTTTTTTTAATGTTTTATTGTATTTTTCGTGTAAACCACTACAGAAAGACAGAGAAAACAAAAGCCAAGACAAACAATACAAACAAAACTTACAGAAATACACACACATACCCAAGGGGAGGTATCACTCTACACATTAGTTACTCTCTATACATACAGCACATTAATTTCAAAATACACGTTCCATTATAGGGCAAACTCAACCCACATCTCTTAGCAGAAAGATTTAGCTTTATTTCGATTATTGATAATAGGAAGCTGAGGTCAGAGTTGTCTTATTATTGTATTAATATTATAAGTGCTGCGTAATGTTATAAGAATAATATCCACAACTGTACTGTATACTGTACAGTACATTTAATTGTGCTGCTTGTTTGTCTATCTTGCTTGTTGAAAACAGGGATCAGTGGTAATCAGTATGACAACAGAATTCGTCAGTACCATTTGGTTGATGAGAAAAAGAACTGGACCGATGCCCAGTCCTACTGCAAAGAAAGGTTTCACGACTTGGCCACAGTTGAAGACGAGGAAGACAATTGTGAAATTATTAAGATGTTAACACAAAGTGGTGAATACAAAAACTCGGGTTTGTCATGGATCTGGATAGGTTTACAAAGGGAAAATGTCAGTCTGAACTGGACCTGGTCTGATGGGAGTGATTTCCATTTTCAACATTGGGATAAAAAAGAGGGGAATAATAAAAATGAGAAATGTGTAGAAGCAAGATTCGACAAAACATGGAAAGGAGCGTGGAATGACAATTATTGTCATCCCAACAGTCCATTTCTGTGCCAGAATAGGCCTAACACTGGTAGGTTCCAGCAACATTCCATTGTGTATTACATTTCTATTGTTATCCATTTATTTTCTTATTTAGGCTTACATGGCACTGATGGCAGTCTGTTGTATGACCTCAACAAAAATGTATAATATTTTCAAAATAAATAAGTATTGACAATTTCACATGACTCGCAGAGTATTTAGCAAAAGGCTCTTCTTCAGGCATTCGTTACATTTCTTGTTATGTCCTTTTGAATGCATGTGTGTGTGTGTGTGTGTGTGTGTGCGTGCGTGCGTGCGTGCGTGCGTGCGTGCGTGCATGCGTGCACGCGTTCGTGTGTCCTTCTGTCTTCTAGTTGCCTGTCCACCATTAGTCCTGGTCATCCAAAACAAGACGTGGGCAGAGGCCGTAGACTACTGCAGGGAGCACCACTATGAGCTGGTCTCCATCACCAATGAGGTCATGCTGAGATGTGTGCAGAAGAAAGCCCAGCGGGCCACCACTACCCGGGTGTGGCTGGGCCTGCACTACACCTGCACCCTGGACTTCTGGTACTGGCTCAGCGGCCAGTCCTACGGCTGTCACCTCGGGCCCAACTGGAGCTCTGAGCCCCCCAGGGAGATGTGTGGGACGAGTGCGGCGATGGAGAGAGGGTGTCCCTATCGTTGGTCCTACGTGAACACCAGTGAGACGCTCAACTTTGTCTGCGAGCGTGGCCGTGACGGTGAGTTAATGCGTTTATGGATCCTCCTCTACTGTCACTCAGAAAGTCAGAGGGGGCTCTTGCTTTCTACACCTTAGGACCACAGCAGCTGTTGCTATATAGAAAAAAAAAACTACTAAAGAGGTTCCCCTGCTATACACGCCAAATATCCATTGTAATGCTATTTAACACCATTTATTATGTACCATTTTCTAGTTATGTAGAATCATCATACAGTAGGCTCCTGTACCTATTGAATTAAAGAGTTTGGTCCCAAACGAGTTTCAACAAAATGGGAAACCACAAACTACAATGGGGCTTTTAAGCCGTGACATCATTTTGTAGGCAGAGGAGAATCTGCCCCCAGAGCATTTTCTGTCCCTCGCTATTTTCAACAGATCCGAGACAAAAATAACGACTAAAGTATAATTCTAACACTTTCCTTTCAACAACAAAGAGAAGAAAAATGTGTAAATAGTAAAAATAGTAAAAAGATTCACGGAAACTGGGGGCAGAAATTCTCCCCTGCCTACAAAATGATGTCATACTTAACAGCCCCATAGAGGGTATTGCGGGTGACATCATCATCATACCCGGAAGTTATGCGGGAACGCCTACTGAGTGGCTAAAAACGAATTTCTGGCCTTGACAGCCCATACATCCACACAGAAAAGGAGGGAAGTCCTATCTGATTGCATTAAACAACGATTGCCACTCGATTTGCCACTCACTCACTTTATGCATGCGCATACCCTCTATTACATGTTTTGCTTTTGAACACTTTTGAAGGTAACACCAGCCTTACATAAACTATACTGAACTATTTAGACTGTAAATTATATGGTTATACTGAAAACATTTTTGGTTTTGCCATATTTTATCATATGTTTGTGTTTTTGACAGATTGAGAACCACGGTGATGACTGCTGAAGCCAACATTGTAACTTCAAATCAATATTCATATGAATATGCTATTATTATTCGTTATATATCTTTCATCAATTACTTTAAAGAGGCGGTGCCATAGTTTTGTACTTTTTCTGGTTTTCATGTGTCTAGGAGGTTGACAGTGCTTCATTAGACCCACTGGTGTAGTTGTTATGAGCAATCATGCATTCTCTTTTTATTTGGGTTTTTAGCTGGAGGATGCCACCTGCTGGGTCAAACGTGCCGTTCCAAAAACACTGATACTTATTACATCACAGAATCAACCCCTACCCTAATTACCATTCACCCAACACACGTGGGTGTGGCTAACTTCAGCTGGGTCACCACCCACCATGACAACCACGCATACCAATGAACTGGTGGGTGTGGCCACATGAAAACATAATTGTCTCCACCAGCCGAAGGCTGAGGGAGAGTATGTTTTCCCCTCCGTCCGTCCGTCCGTCCGTCCGTCCGTGCGTCCGTCCGTCCGTCCGTGCGTGCGTCCTCGCAGTTTGTGAGCAGCTAATCTCAGTCACCGTTGGCCCGATCGCTGCCAAACTGAGCACACACACTCCCTGGATGCCAATCTAGAACCTCTGCCCCACATTTTTCAAATCAGCCTCATGGTGGCGCTATAACAGGCCGATTTGTGTGGCCTGGTTGTTACCAGCTAATCTCCGGCGCCGTTGGCCCGATCGCTGCCAAACTGAGCACACACACTCCCTGGATGCTAATTCAGAACCTCTGCCCCACATTTTTTAAATCAGCCTCATGGTGGCGCTATAACAGGCCGATTTGTGTGGCCTGGTGGAGACCTGTGCTCGGAAGAGCACTGCTTCTAGTTTTAACTCTTTCTGTACACTTTTTTGGAGAAATTCTTCCTCCTAGTATAATCATAATAGTAGATAATCATGTTTTATAGGGGGGAAATCATGGCACCAGCACTTTAAGCCTCCTGTTAATGATCACTTTTTGTACAATTTGTGTACACTTTAAAAACATTACTTTTTGTTTTGTTTTGCTTTTACTGTAATTTAAATCCTGTGTTCCAAAAAGGAAAATAAAGACAGATTAATGTGCACTAATCAAATGTTTGATGTTCCTGTGTGAGGTAAACCCCAATCTTGAACAGAGATTTAGTACAGCGATCAGATATGCTTTGACGTTATGCCTACATTATATCACCATGGATGTTACGAAACAGGGGAAGGGAGGATTCCGTTGTGAAATGATGTTAATGCAATGTCCTCTGCTACGTGCGTGTCCTTGTTAAAAAGATTTTCTACATAAGAAATAGTTTTGAGCATTGCAAACATGTGTGTTAATTATCCTCTAAGCTAATACACATTCTGGACTATAAACACAAACTTGGCTTTTACCCACTCATCCTATATATTGAAGTTCATTCATTGAGGTCCCCCAGGTATGTGTACTTGGCCCAGTACTTTTTTCTGTCTTCATAAAATCTCTTTGCCGAGAATAGCTACCTACAACCTGACAACGTCCCACGTTGCAGCACATGGTGAGCTTGTAGATCTGCATTTTTTGGCGAATGTTCACCTATTTTTGCAGATTGTTTGCCTCTTATGACATGCTCAGAAATGATGGATACCAGGGTTCATGTCGTTAACAGCATTGCATACATGTGTACTGTATGTGCCAAACTGTTGCCAAACACAAGTGAGGAAACTATCAAACGGAATTAACAGACATATAACATTACACCCAATACACAGCGTACACAAGCTGACTTCCTGGTGCAGCTTGTGCAACCCACACCTACATCCTTTTAGAACAAGATAAACAACGACTGATGACACAGTACACATTTCCATAAAAACAAAGTGAAATAACTGATATGGCTTTCATGGATAGGCCTACATTTAAATACAGCAGTTTGCCTGCAGTAATGTGTTGCTGATATGATGCATCACAGTACATAACTATTATGTACACTACTCTACATAGCCTTGTGAGGAATTTCATGGAGGCCATCGTTGCCCCTCAGTTTGGCCTTGTGCCCCTCAAACCAATGGCATGACCTGAGGCCACAGTGGCCTTAAAGGAGTAGTTCACCCCCAAAATGACTAACCCTTTTCTATTGATTAGTCATGCCATGGAGAGTAGAGTTCAATAATATTTTTTGGTTTTTGTCACATTCCTAAGACAAAATTTGATTCGAGTAAATTTACCCCCATTGATTCCGGATGGGGACCCATTCTTAGGAATGTGACAAAAAACAAAAAATATTATTGAACTCTACTCTCCATGGCATGACTAATCAATAGAAACAAGTCATTTTGGGGGTGAACTACTCCTTTAATGCCCCAGCTGACTGTACCACTTTCTCCTCTATCTTTCTTGTCAGTATGTAGACAGTAGACACCGGTGTCTCTTTCTTATCATGTAGACACCAGTGTCTTTTGTTGAGATTCTGAAATCCTAACTCCTAACTCCCCAAGTCCCCATCTTTAAACCAATCCAGTGACTTTGATTGGTGCAGGGCCGACCGGCCGAGCATGCATCAGATTGTAAATATCATCATTTATCTATTTCACTGCAGATTAGGTTATCATGAATTCAACAAATTCTTTCAATGGACTAAAATCTTGTTTTATTTTATGGCCTTCCTGCCCTGGCATTTTGGCCTCTATGCCCTCCAAAAATTGACAACACCAAAGGCCAAGTGGCCTTGCCCCTAAAATGACGAAATTCCAGGCCTGGCTGCAACACATGTTTTGGTACTTGAAACACATATACTCTACTGTAGCCCCTAAATGGAAGCCATGTTCATTAATTCAGAACCAGCCTTGGCCTCGGCGCCCTGACTGTCAGCTCTGCTAAGTCCCACTTCTTTGTGCTTGGCCCTGAACGGCTTCCCCAGCATGGTGGACAGCGAGCGAAGTGCAGATCCTTCGTCTGCGACGGAAGCGCTGCGGCTGGCGGTGCGTGTCCCGCGCGAGGCCATCGAAGCGCTCCTAGATTCTGAGTTGGTCACCTCGAAGAGCCGGGCCATGAAGCTGAGGCCCGCCTGTCGGATGTGCGAGCTGCCGGCGAACACGTAGAGCACGGGGTTGATGGCACTGCTGAAGTAGGCGAAGGCTGTGGCGTTGGGCCGGGCCGTCTCAGCTGCAACGACCAACGTGGTACTGCCATGCAGAAGGCCCACCACCTGGAGACAAGAGCACAGTCAACACACAATTTCAGCTGTGTAATAAAAACAAGTCCCATTCCCGACTAGCCTGGAACCAGACCAATCCGCCTAGGCAAAAATCCATTTCCTCTCCCCCAAAATTTGGAGGAACCAATCAGGACCCAGCATTGGTCTGGTCTAACCAATCGTGTCCAGAGCCATTTTTTTAACCCACCCCTTGGAAATGAAAATTCCAGACTAATATCCGATACGCAGTGAGAATTAGTATGAGCAACGCCAGGCTAGTTCCCGACGACCTTAATTGCTGCATGTCTCTCTCCCTCTCTCTCCCACTTTCCTGTCTATCTTCACAAACTATCAACAATATCAATAAAGGCAGAAGAGCGTAAAACAAATCTTTACAAAACAATAAAACCCTATTTGCTGCACGACATGAATGACATTAGGTGAGGTGGCTTTATACACACAATACCTCCATGATATTGATTATGTGGTAAGGCAGCCAGAACAGGGCGAAGGTACCGATGATGAGGAGGATGAGGCGGTTGCCCCGCCCTTTGCGCTGGAACATGGCACTGCGGAGACGGCAGATGACGAAGGAGTAGCAGACGGTGATGATGGTGAAGGGCAGCAGGAAAGCCATGACCGTCTCAAACAGGTACTGGAAAACCCGATGTCCCGTGCTGGTCCAGTACTGATCACAGAGGCTCACGGTGATGTTTTTGTGTAGGTACGGTTGCACCACGCTGTGAATAAAACAAAGGACAATAACACACACGCTTGTTGTTATGTTGTGATTGTCTGGTCATGTTTTTGGGTACTATCATTCGCTAAATCTGGCATGTTGACAGTATAAGGCAGGCCTACCTAATCATGTACAGTATTACACCAGCAAAACTTTATTAACAGGCCTATATTGTCCTGACCAAATAAGCAAATGAAGTAAAGTAGAAGTATCACCAAATTCTCTCTCTCTCTCTCTCTCTCTCTCTCTCTCTCTCTCTCTCTCTCTCTCTCTCTCTCTCCCTCTCTCTCTCTCTGACTTGGTCAGAGAGGTGAGTGGGTGGATGAGTGTTGTGTTGATCAAACAAACACTCACCCATCCAACCACCTGCATGCAGCAAGTCACATAGGTGAGCATGACCACATTTATGAGTAGGATAAAGATTTTTCCCCCACACACGCAAACACACAATGCCTCACCTGCGGTAGAAGGGCATGGGCAGGGACAGGACGAAGGCCATCAGCCAAACCATGAGTAAGATAACCACCAGTGAGCGTTTTGTGCGCATAGTCTGGGACACGAACGGCCGCGTGACGGCCAGACAGCGGTCTGCGCTCATCAGGCAGATCAGGTAGATGGACACGTACATGTTCACACTGCACAGGTAGTGGACCAGCTTGCACACGGCCGAGCCAAACTCCCAGCCTCGCAGCCCGCCGGACAGGTAGCGCAGGAACAGCGGGGCGCTGAGCAGCACGAAAGCGTCCGCCACGGCCAGGTTGAGGACCAGCAGACAGGTGACCGAGCGCTTCTTGACCCGGAACCACACCGACCACACCACGAACAGGTTACCGGGAAAACCCAGGACGAACGACAGGGTCAGGATGCCGATGCCAACCTGCGCTGAAACCGAGATGGGTGGAGGCGAGGCCGCAGGTGGACTGGAGCCGCCAGGGAAACTGGTGTTTGCCATTCAAGGTTATGGTGCAGATCTGATGATTTGTGGAATATAACAACAGCTCAGCCTCAGACCGTCAACTTGGCAGGGAAAAGACAGTTGTCCAAACAGCAAACAGGATAGGTGAAGCAGTTTGAAGGTCTTGTGCAATCATGATGGGTTGTCGGTTGTGTCATGCAGTGTTTTCTTCATAAAACATTTGTCTCTCAACTTCTCACATTTGTAGAACCTGAATTTGATCTCATTGACCATAAGGCTACGCTAAACTCTAGATATTTAAAAACTGGTAGACCAGTCTAGGAGGCCCTGTTCAGACATCACACGCCAAATCCAGCCCAAATGTGATTAAATATAAATGGTGTGAGCCTGTGTGTGTGTGTGTGTGTGTGTGTGTGTGTGTGTGTGTGTGTGTGTGTGTGTGTCTGTGTGTGTGTGTGTGTGTGTGTGTGTGTGTGTGTGTGTGTGTGACACAGACTTTTTTTTGGGGGGTGTTGTCATGATGGGAAGTGTAATGCATCTTTAAGAGAAAGTGCAATGTGTTATAATTGTAATGTTAAGTTGATAATTGAATGCTTAACATGTACCATTTATATAGTTGCTGTTCTGATAGAGTTATAATAAGAAGGTTCTGCCCCCAGTTTGATTGGGCTGGACCATATCAGGATAGCAGAGAGGGGGGTTATTATGTGCTTTTGTCATTTCTAATTATGTTGTAGTGTGAAGAAGGAATCATTAGGCCTATAAGGCTATAAAAGTAGTTCATGGTGACTTTTTAATATACTTGTGGGGGTTATTTATTGTATGTTTGGTTGGGTTTAGAACACCCCTTTGAATGGTGCAGTCTAAAAGGCTGCTGCCAGTTAAAAAAAAAAAGAGAGAGAGAGAGAGAGAGAGAGAGAGAGAGAGAGCTGACGGTGAGAAAATATAGAGGCAAGTACGAATGAAAACATTTCGAATCCCATTTCATATTTATTTATTTAGGCCTACTGAAAAAGAAAGATATACAGGATAATACTGAAACAACAGCACATAAGGCAAACATCTACGGTACTATAATTGGAGGGCGTGTGTGTGTGTGTGTGTGTGTGTGTGTGTGTGTGTGTGTGCGCGTGTGTGTGTGTGCGTGTGTAGCTCGATAGTGTGTGTGTGTGTGTGTGTGTGTGTGTGTGTGTGTGTGTGTGTGTGTGTGTGTGTGTGTGTGTGTGTGTGTGTGTGTGTGTGTGTGTGTGTGTGTGTGTGGGTGTGTGTGTGTGTGTGTGTGTGTGTGTGTGTGTGTGCGTCGCGTTCCACAGCAGACCAGTGGTCCAACTTTCTCGTATTTGACACAAATCAATCAATTTGTAGACATTGCATAAATAGTCAATTGTTTACACAGATTATGGCCACTAGGGGGCAGCTCTTCTATGAGCACTCACCATCTACAGGAGGAGCTACAGAGAGCACAATCGGTGCTCACATGCTCCCATTCACATCAACAGGGCTGCATTGGTTAGCCTCGTAAACCGCCCTCTTCCGGAAACCAGTTCATTTCTGGATTACGGAAGTTGGTTGTTTACTACTATGTTTACTTACTTGGCCTATTGCCTGAGGTCAATAGGCCAACAGGCAACTAGCCCTCCGTAAACAGTAAAAGAATAAATGTGTCATTCTGTCCAGTCGCGTTACCTCAGTGAGAATGAAGCTGGCTACAACATTAGGTCTCGTAGAGCCAGATCCAGTTATGCCTAATTCATACTTGGTTGCATGCTGCATGTGTTATTGCCACAAATAGCCGATATAAGCTGCCAAGCTCACAATGCACTAAGCAGCTAGCTTGCTAGGCTTTGGCTATTGAGATTCCAAATTACCAGACTCTTATGGTCTTTAAACTCTGTAAGCATGACAAATAAACAATCAAATGTGATAGAATAGAATAAACACAAAATATTAATCAACCTCGTTCTGAATAACAATTATGTTGCAATATAGGTGCATAATATTTGCGTTCTGCATGGACATACTCACTCATGACATTTTACGGCGAATTTCAGGCGTGCACTAGGTCTGGGAGACAAGCCAAGCTTCCAGCTAGATACAAAGACCATAGGGCTCACATACAATCTCACACAGACTGTACATCACACTTGCTGCATGTTCCAAAGAGTGAAAGGTTGTTGGTCTGCTGCTGTATGATAATACACACAGTTTTCGTATCGTACGATACAAATGTAAGATACAGGAACTAGATACATTTCTAGTGGGCACCTAAACATTTTGGGCATTAGATTGGCTCAAAACATATTGAGCCTTAAATGTAATAAAAAAGTATTATTATGTATTTGGCCCTTCATTCAATAAATGTAAATGTAAAATATTCTATATATATAGAATATAATATAAATCAATGTATCAAAAATGAAAATAAATGCTCCCCAGTGTTTTCAGGGGCCCACTGTTTCCAGTGTGTCAGAGTCATGTCAATATAACAACCTCCTTAGCATTGGTCGTCCATGCTAGCCAATGTCTTAAGCTCAGAACCGTCCTTATAATCAGCCCTGACGCCCTGACTGTCAGCAACGCTGTGCCCTGTTTCCGTATGTTTGGCCCGGAACGGCTTTGCCAGCTTAGTGGACAGCGAGCGAAGCGCTGAGCCTTCGTCCGGAAGGGAGCCGCTGCGGCTCGTGGTGCGCGTCCCGTGCAAGGCCATGGAAGATTTCCTAGATTCTGAGTTGGTCGCCTCGAAGAGCCGGCCCATGAAGCTGAGGCCCGCCTGACGGATGTGCGAGCTGCCGGCGAACACGTAGAGCACAGGGTTGATGGCACTGCTGAAGTAGGCGAAGGCCGTGACGTTGGGCCGGGACGTCTTAGCAGCACTGATCAACGTGGCACTGCCATTCAGAAGGCCCACCACCTGCATGAAGATAAAAGGACAGCACGCAATATCAGCTTTGTTGTCCACATATGGATACTTTCTCACATGATGAACCCTAGATCCTGCTAGAGATTTGGTGTAGAGGAAAATGTACTAATACTAGTGGACCTAGAACCCAGGGGAAGTAAATAGGGTTAAAAGTGTTATTTGTGGCTTCAATCTATAGAAGAATATCTATCTATAAATGCGAGAAGTCTCTGCGTGTCTGCGTGTGTGTCTGTAATCCGCGTATCTCGAGAACCGTTCGTCCCACCGGCTTCAGATTCGGCACGCACGTTCTCCGCCGTGGCGCGGAGTGCAGTGCCGGGCCTCGACCCGACCCGACGCACGTTTTTTCCGAAACGGCGCAAAACGTTCGGAATCTCCTTATGCGGAGCTGATTGTTGACATCAGGCTGTTCCGGAGGAAATCATGTCATTGTGACATTACTTCATAAAAGGCTCTGACATCACGTACACCACATGACCCCACACTCCTATGACAACACGGGCATATTTACATTGTTCCCGAGTTGGCCAGGGCGCCGACTAGACGCTCGGCCGCCCATCTCCATATATGGGCATAAATGGACGTATCGGCGCAAGCGCTGACTCATTGTGACATACAATGGACGCAATGTCCGTATATGGGCATAAAGGGGACACAGATACAGAGATCTCCATATATGGGCATATGGGCATTCTGACATCACTTCTGCTGACTCAAAGACAAACAGGCAAACAGATGGTCAAAACGGGTCCTACAGAGATCTCCATATATGGGCATATTTACATTGTTCCCGAGTTGGCTAGGGCGCCGACTAGACGCTCGGCCGCACATCTCCATATATGGGCATAAATGGATGTATCGGCGCAAGCGCTGACTCATTGTGACATAAAATGGACGCAATCTCTGTATATGGGCATAAAGGGGACACAGATACAGAGATCTCCATATATGGGCATATGGGCATTCTGACATCACTTCTGCTGACTCATTCTGACATCACTCCTGTACTTTGCACGTGTTGAATCTCTATATATGGAGATAACCGACGCATCTCACAAGCCATGGGCATAAATGGACACAGATGGTCAAAACAGATCCTATGACAACAGGTATAAAGGGGTTTGCATTAAAGGGCGGGGCATTCATCCCCTATTTACATTGTTCCCGAGTTGGCCAGGGCGCCGACTAGACGCTCGGCCGCCCAAAGGGCGGCCGAGCTTCTAGTATAGTAAATACACAATCAATCGTCAGAAGACAACACAAGCTTGAGATGGCAAGCATATCGTCAGCAAAAGAAAGGGGCGCTGGTGAGGTATACTTTCACACTTTACCACTTTCACATGGATTCCACAAATACTACATTCGTTGTTTTTTTAATTGCTCAAATCTGTTTTAAATAATGTGTTGTACGACATTGTTGTTTGCCGGTAAACAAGCAATTTTCTGAAGGCATATTTTCCAAAGACAAATACACACATTACCTCTAGGATGTTGGTGATGTGGTAAGGCAGCCAGAACAGGGCGAAGGAACCAACGATGAGGAGGATGAGACGGTTGCCCCGCCCTTTGCGCTGGAACATGGCACTGCGGAGACGGCAGATGACGATGGAGTAGCAGACGGTGATGATGGTGAAGGGCAGCAGGAAAGACATGACCGTCTCAAACAGGTACTGGAAAACACGATGACCGTCATTGGCCCAGTGCGGATTGCAGAGTCTCAAAGTGAAGTTTTTATGTATGTAGGGTTGTACCACGCTGTGAATAAAACAATTAACAGTAAGAATTAAGTACAAATTCAGGATACAGATAAGATTCACTTTATTTGAAGTCAAGCAGTAATGTGTTGGTATTATGTTAAACTTGTTATGTTTCATATACCGGTACAGTACATATAAGGCAGGTTATAGGTACACACACACACACACACACACACACACACACACACACACACACACACACACACACACACACACACACACACACACACAAACCATTCTCACAGATAGGCGTCAGTTATTGCTGCTCTGTCATTTTCACTCCCTACAGGACTACAAATTCTAAAAGGCATGCATTGGAGCTTCAAATACCACACAAAGCAAAGTGCTGGACAGGTGCCTCAGTGGCTTTGGTAGCAATGCTTGGCTAGTACCCTCGACCTCTCGTGATCAAATTCCACAGAGGAAACTCTCCACATATCTTTTGTGAGGTTATTGATTAATGTTAGCTTTAGGTATATTTTTTTGAGGTTAGGGTTAGGATTAGGTTTCGGTTTAGGCTTAGTTTTGTCAACATGCGACATTGCCATTGCATCCCGTCCTGTCAAAACTTTACGTTTCATGGCTATACTGACAGAGCTGCAAAATGTGACGCCTTGAGAGTGAGAACGGGATACACCAAACACACGATGGCTCACTTGCGGTAGAAGGGCATGGGCAGGGACAGGAAGAAGGCCATCAGCCAAACTATCAGTAAGATGATCATCAGTGAGCGTTTCGTGCGCATCCTCTGGGACAGGAAGGGCCGCGAGACAGCCAGACAGCGGTCTGCGCTCATCAGGCAGATCAGGTAGATGGACACGTACATGTTCACACTGGACAGGTAGTGGACCAGCTTGCACACGGTCGAGCCAAACTCCCAGCCTCGCAGTGGCAACCCCGACAGGTAGCGTATGAAGAGCGGGGCGCTGAGCAGCACGAAAGCGTCCGCCACGGCCAGGTTGAGGACCAGCAGACAGGTGACCGAGCGCTTCTTCACCCGGCACCACACCGACCACACCACGAACAGGTTACCGGGAAAACCCAGGACGAACGCCAGGGTCAGGATGCCGATGCCAACCTGTGCTGAAAGTGGGATGGGCGGAGGTGCAGGTCGTGCTGCGCTCGGAAGGAGTGGACTGGGGAAACTGCTGTTTGCCATCAGGATTGGTTACGGTGCGGATCTGAAGGGGATGTGATTTGTGAACAGGCCCTTGTACGATAGGGCCTATAATAGCTCAGACCTTGGGAGGGAAATGGACAAGAGTTCATCAAACAGGATAAGCAGTTTGTGTTGTGCCATCATGTCGAGTTGTGACATGTGTTTTCTTCATATTATGTTCTCACTTGTTTAACTAGAATCTGAATTTTGTCCTACCATACTGGAACTTACAAAAGTACTACCACACCTGAGTAGTTGTTAAGTTTAGGACTTTGAAACTCCATAATGTACTGTTATTTGGTTATTCAACGCGACAATCATTTAAACACGAATAAATATACAAAAATAAATAATTAAAAAATAAATAATTAGCCTGAACGGACTGTGCAGACCAGAAAGCGGTTATGAGAATGGGGTTCAACTCGTAAAATGTTAGAAATATTAATATAAAGTCGTTTATAATGTAATAAAACATATTTATCTCATTTTGGCAAGACATTTTCAAATTCATGTATAAAATGCTTCACATAGACTCTAGAGGCTAAGGCTTGAATTAAGTCAAACCATTTCTGCATACAATCGTTAAATCACATCTGGACTTTTCACAAGTATCGAATAAACTGAGATGCAAAAAATATTTTCAGGCCAATGTGTCACGAAAAACAAAATTTGCAAATTACACAAAACAACTGGACTAAACATAACTGAGAAATCCAAACTCTGACAATCAAAATGTACCTCTTCTTAGCACGTAATACAGACCTTCTGCCGCTGACCTCCCAGGTTTGTTTAGAGTCCCTGTGTGGCTACTACTCTACTGTACAACACGTTCCTCCTTGTTTCTGTTGCTCAAAGTAATGCATCATCATTTTGTCATAAAGATCACCACAGAAAGGAAATATGTTGCAACTCATTTAGCCTACTTATGATGGGGCCACCGTTTCCGTTCAGATCCATGCATGTTTCGAGCAGGGCCAAGACTGCACAGATCTTTTGTGTCCTATAATGTAGATTACCCAATCATGGCCCCTGCACTTCCCAATCCCGATGCACACACAAACACGCGCACATCGTGTACACGCACGCGCGCACACACACACACACACACACACACACACACACACACACACACACACACACACACACACACACACACACACACACACACACACACACACACACTAATTAATTGTTTATTAAACTAGTAAGACACGAGGACGAGGTCACAATCTCTATATATGGGCATAAAATCTCCATATTATATGGGCATAAAAGGGATAAGGACGGAATTCATTAGCAAGTGTGACTTGCGTCGCGGCAACAACACACTGGTTATCATGAGACTGACACAATATGCCCATATATGGGCATTCCCAGATAAGTGAGTTACACTTGCAAATGAATTCTGTCTTACCATTTTAATTTTCCCCATTCAAGTCAATGGGGAAAATGTATTCACTAATAAATGAATGGCCATATGGAGCGTGACATGAGGCGTAGGTTTTGATACTAACTGCTAGGCCTACTGATACTTACGACTGAATAAAAACACAATAGCCTATAGAAAATAAATATTACGTATAGTAATGGTTAGTAGATAAGCCCATTTTGTTTTGACTGAGATTAGCCTGTCAAAAAGCCCATCAACAGAAACGAACAAGTTCACACGGGAACGATATGTGCAGGCGATGGATGTGTTAGTTTTGCCATGCCCTAAAAAACACCTCACACCTCACTCACTCATCACCATTCAGTTGCTGCATTGGCTGTACTGATATGTTTTTGGTTAACACCAGCAGAGAGAGAGCTTGCGGTGCAAATTACTTTCCTTCATGGTAAATGCATAGCAAGCACCACACCCTTAAAGGCATACACATATCCGGTATTTGTTTGTTACCTTTATTTATAGCCCAACCCTACCCTCCCCTGCCCCTTCCTTGTATATACTTACTGTTTGTTTAGACTTACTGTTTTTTTTCTTTCTTTTCTTTACATATCTACTGCATAGTACTGTGTTCTATTTGTCTGTCATTCAATGTTATATGAGATACTTAAATGGTTTCCTGTTGAAATAAGCTTAGTCTTTTCATGGAGACCTTGTACCAGTGAACTGTACCGTCATGAAACTGTACATTTTCCTATGCAAACTTCTAATAAAGCCTTCAATCAATCAATCAATCAATCAATATACTCGGAAATACAGTTGAGAGCAAGCACTCATTTACAATGCAACCGAGATACAACAATGAACAACAACATATATATATATATATACATTTACAGACATCATTTGAAATAATCAAAAAGAGAATACTTGAAAACTGTAGAAAGTTCAAGAAACTAAAAGCTAAATTAATTAAAACATATACAGTTTAGAACAAAGGTATTAGAAACCATCATCTTAAATTGGCCTAAGGCCGGCAGATATTTTATTTTTAATGATTTTTGGAGCTTGTTCCATGCAAGTGGAGCACTGATAGAAAATGCTGCCTTGCCAAGCTCTGTATGAGCAAATGGAACCTCGAGCGTCAAAATGTCGCTTGAGCGCATCTGATAGGGACTAGGGTCCAGATTCAGCATTGAACAAATATAAGGGGGGAGCAATTCTGAGAGAGCTTTAAAAAATAAAAAGATACCAGTGTTTATCACGCCTCTCAGATAAGGAGGATAAACCTGAGTTCCCATATAGTGTACAATGGTGGGTTCCATAGCTGTCACCAGTGATCCATCTTAGTGCTGAGTGGTACACAGTGTCAAGGCGCTTTAAAATTGAAGGAGAAGCAATCCTATATATAATGTCTCCATAATCTAAAACAGAGAGAAAAGTAGCTTCAATAATAGACTTTTTACAGGATGCAGGAAAGCATGCTTTGTTTCTATAAAGAAATCCGATCTTTTGTCTCAGTTTAGTAATAAGATTTTCAATATGAAATTTAAACGATAATTTCTCATCGAGCCAGATCCCCAGGTATTTGTACTCTGAGACACTCTCGATAGAAGAGCCACTCGCGGAAATAATGGCTAAATTGTCACTGGTGGTAGCTTCAGCCCTAGTGAATACCATGAACTTGGTTTTGCTTGCATTTAAAAGCAGCCTAAGCTCAACCAGGGCAACCTGGAGAGCATTAAAAGCAAGTTTTAAGTTCTTGGTGGCAAGCTGGGCTGATCAGCCACACAATATATGATCGTGTCATCTGCATAAAGATGAGCGTGGCAATCATTATTAAGTGAAGAAATAATATTATTAATATAAATAGTAAAAAGACTTAAGGTATAGACTTATTGCACTAATTAATAGTGTCTGGTTAATAAAGTACAACATATTTAATTTCAAAACATTTTCAACAGTGTCAGCAACAACCTACTGTAGCACTACAGCAACACAACGAGCAATCTGCAGTAGGCTATTTATACAAATGCATGGCCGTATTATTCGATCTGAAAATGATTGAAGCTGATTTTTTACTTTTCCCAAATTTAAGCAGTTTAGTTTATATTTTTGCCAGTGTCTGATGCGATCCCAAATCTCCAGTCTTCAGATAGTTTGGGTGTGCACATCCCCCAGGTATGGAGTATGGACTAACATGTTAGCCAGACAGGGAACCAAGATGACCTAAGCTAGCCTTTGTATTGAATGAGAGCAACAGAAATAAAAAGGGCACTTTCTCCCATGAAGGCAATTAGTCAAGTGCTCAGGCACACTTGATCTGTATGTGTGCATGTGCCTGATGTGAACCTTTAAAAAAGTAGAAAAGTTGCTTACATACAGAGTAAGTACAATCCAAGATAACGTTTTTTAAAAAGTACATATGTCTGATCTAAATACATGATAATCAAACAGAAATCAGTTTCTTCTTATGTGGTTTGTTGGCATCTAGATGGCAAACTAAGGGGCTAGACATATGATTATAACGTAGCTCTATCAAATTAATTCCTACTGTACCACTGCATCCCTTTCTGTGCAGAGATAAAAGAAGAACTTCTGGGGACTCAGATTAGTACAGAGATGGCTCTGGCTAAAAGACCCCTTGCTGCCATGCTGCTCTTTACACCCAACCAGATCAAAGTGAGTTGAACCAACCTCAAGTCCCTTACACACACATTTTGTTTTATTTGGAAGGAGAAAGAACAGACAAACATTTAAAATGAACCCACACTTCTCTATGAGCTCTTCCGCACCTACAGCACTAAATTGCCTGAGTGGGTGTGATGGTGCATGATTTTTATAAAACGAACCCAGTTGGATCACACTTGATCTGTATGTGTGCATGTGCCTGATGTGAACCTTTAAAAAAGTAGAAAAGTTGCTTACATACAGAGTAAGTACAATCCAAGATAACGTTTTTTAAAAAGTACATATGTCTGATCTAAATACATGATAATCAAACAGAAATCAGTTTCTTCTTATGTGGTTTGTTGGCATCTAGATGGCAAACTAAGGGGCTAGACATATGATTATAACGTAGCTCTATCAAATTAATTCCTACTGTACCACTGCATCCCTTTCTGTGCAGAGATAAAAGAAGAACTTCTGGGGACTCAGATTAGTACAGAGATGGCTCTGGCTAAAAGACCCCTTGCTGCCATGCTGCTCTTTACACCCAACCAGATCAAAGTGAGTTGAACCAACCTCAAGTCCCTTACACACACATTTTGTTTTATTTGGAAGGAGAAAGAACAGACAAACATTTAAAATGAACCCACACTTCTCTATGAGCTCTTCTGCACCTACAGCACTAAATTGCCTGAGTGGGTGTGATGGTGCATGATTTTTATAAAACGAACCCAGTTGGATCCCTGTTTTTTTTTCCCCCGGATGCGATAAAACAGATTGACCAATACAAAATTGCATCACACTCAATATGCAAAGACCCTTAGAACCACAAAAGGTTTCAAGTGACATAAAGGGAATTCCCATAATTAAAAAGCGATACAAAGCATATATCCAAAGTGTCTTTAAATCAGAGAACAAATGACCATCATGGAACAGGCACAGCACAAGTTCAGTCAAGAAACACTGCAATTACTGGCGGCCGATCGATCGTCGGCTTCAGCTCCACACTTCCATTTTCAGCCAATTACATAATACACTACTGATGAAATGGCCCATTTAAGCGGATAGGTTTGCATTGCTTATTTGCTTGCTTGTTGTGATGCTGCTACTGCCTGTATAGCAGCTACAGCTCTTCTTCAGCCATGGATACCACCTGTTGTTTTGGATCTGCTTTTATGTAATACTAGGGATTTGGAAGTCGTCCTAATTGGTGTAATTATGCTCCCTCCCTATTAAAAAAGCAGTTCCAGTTGTCCTGACTGAAGTGGGCATGTTGGCCTACAGGTGGGACCAGACTCACCAAAACCAGTAGGCATTTTCCAGCAAACTTGTCATTTAGTTTATAGGATATCATGTAAGTTTACATTTTGCCGTGATGGTGGCGCAAAAGGAAAGGGCTTGGGGGTCCCGGGAGCATGACTTGTGATCCTGCGCTATCATGGCACTCTACCCTTTAGATTTGAGATGTGTACATTTTTGGCCCTAATGGTGGGTGGCACTAGATGAAAGGTCATGGGTCACCAAGTCAGTAGGGTTCATCCTCTGGGAAGCTTGAAGATACACAGAAAATGACATCCATTTTAGAAATACGTCGTTTGGGCCCAAAGTGGTGGACCAATATACAGATTGACTGACTGACATCGGCATCTTTAGAGCCTCGCCACTATAGCGGAACTAAAAACTGAACTTATACTGAAAGAGGTTGGAAGAGAAGCCCAGGTGAGGTAGAAAATGAATGTTGTGAGTGATGTAATTTAAAAGGGAAAAGAATCTGCTGCTGCATGGATAGAGTATCCTGAGGGGAACTGTTTGTAGAGAACTGCAGGAAAATGTGCTGTTGCTTAAGCCCTGAATCACAGTTTCCTCAGTCATAAACAGTCTAATTCCTCGCCGCAGGCCTCTGTGTAACTGTCTGACAAATTAGCGATGACTTTCCTGTTGCAACACGAAGGTCCTGCCTCATCTCACTATAGAACAGTACGTTTCAAAGTGCCAGATTGCATAAAATACCGGCATCTTTCCAGATTAGCGGAGGTTGTACTAATTGTACAGTTTTGTCAAGCTTTGTTCTAATTTCTGGTAATCATGATCTCATAATCATGATGCCAGATTGTTAAATATGTTTTTGCCCTTGTCTGTATCATATGTGTCTTCTCTGTGTGTGTATCCGTGCCTATCTATTCACAAACATTTTGTTGTTTCTTTTCTCCCTGTTTTGGCAGTACATGAAAAAACTAAACAGAACAAAAAAACAGCAGGTATATTTTGAAGAACCCACTGAAGTGTACAAACCTGGTGAGCACAAAAACATGTGGTCACAATCTCAGATTTACGTACCATGATAGTATTTATCGTTCACCGTTCGTTAAACCTGTACAAAAAGTAGAAAAATAGTAACAAAAGGACTGTAGGAAAGTGGCAAATATACACATCGACCAGTTTACATACAATTCCCCACAGTAATCATGCGATATGCACTGTAAACATGACTTAAAATTTGACCTGGCAATAAAATGAGAACATCTTAATTGTCATCTCCAGACGTGTCCAAAAGTTTGTTATGTGTTTCTCCACAGAGGCCTAGGTGCTTCCATAAGTTCAAGCTAGCGCTGGACAATGTATCACATTTTCCAGTACAATAGCCTACATGAAAATAATATAATATATCTCAATATATCTTACCCACAGAGTAAAGAGAACATATTTCAACAGAGTCATCAGAGGCCTCATGTCAGTAAATGAAGACATAAATGACACAGTGTTGCATTGTTGAATTTAGTGGTGAAGTAAGTTCGGAGAAGCCATGAGCATATTGAGACATGAATGTTGGACCTTTTGTGATATAACTTTAAAATCCTATTGCCCAGCACTGCCTCAAACTGAACAAGTCTGCCAACTTAGTCAAGGAGGTGTACTCTTCCCTCTGGCGGTCAAATGGGGTACTGCACTGCATGAAGCCTCCATTTGCATATAGGTTAAGGTTCACAGTCAAATGTTAATAAGCTCTGTAACCCAATTCAAAATTAGGTTCAGAGGTGCAGCAACCAGTTCTTCCATAAGCTTTGCCTTGTAAAGCCATAGTTTGTGCACAAAGCTTGGTTTGCACGCATCTGCACATTGCATACAGAAAGTCCACCGTGCAATCCGCGTTGATCCGATATAACAACCCTTTATTTTCCATTCTTCAAAGGTTTGACATTGGAGTTGGAGTTGGCGTTGGCGCTGGTCGTAGACTCTGGATCTCTGTCCTTCATCATTACAGCGTCCGCGTCCTTCTCTCGGCTGTTGTTCTGGCTGTTCTGCCGTCCCTTCCGGGTCCCGGAGTCCAGGCCCGTGCCCTCGAACAGACGGGCCATGAACGCCAGCCCGTCCCGGCGGATGTATGACTTCCCAGCGAAGACGTACAGCACAGGGTTGGCACAGCTGCTGATAAAAGCCACGGAGGAAGTGACGGCACGGTACTTCTTCCAGATGTGATCCAAACTGGTGATGGATGGAGATGTTAAAGAGAGGGGCAGATAAGTGACATTCATTTATGATTAATGTATCCATTGCATTACTGTATATTATGATGACATTATAGATTGCTATGGAGCAGGGCCGGTTCTAGGGTACAGGTGGCCCTAAGCGAGATTATTTTAGGTGGCCCCCCACTGACGGACGTGTGCACTTATTAACTGTCTTTGAATCGCCAAAACCAAAGTTATAAATAATAACGTCTTTTTCTATCTAGTAGAACATGTGGTGTCTGTTGTTAGCACTCAAGCATGTATCTACTAACTACACACATAGGGTTGCCAACTCCCAGAGATTCAAATACGGGATACATCCTGGCCGCCCGCAAGGCGGGCGGCCGAAAAAAATTGGGGTTTTGAGGGGCGGTCAAAACCCCAGAAATGCATAGAAATCTGCATTTTGGCACAGATAAAACATTATTAGATCATTCTCTCTGGTTAGTTAAAAGCTATTAAAACAGAAACATGTAGGCTATGCTCTAATGAAAAACATTTCAAAACCAAGATAAAACTATTATAATACATATCTATTTCTAGACACTGTTTAATTTGTCCAAAAACATGAGTGTAATGTTATAACAAGAAAAAACAACAATTGATTTGAATCAGATTCATACAAAATCACACACCTTCATCCTGTGTTCTTTTGGTCTCAAATTGCAACTTGTAGGCCTATTCAACTCTACAGTATGTGGCATATTTTCAATTCTGTTGTGTCTTGTGTGAGATCTTAATTTGATTGCACATTAAAATAATAAGTAGCATTTGGATAGGGTATAGGAGTGGGCAACTTAGATGATGGAGAGGGCCACTATATTTCACAATCACTCCAGAGGGCCACAAAAAAATAGATCTACAAGCATTGCTATGATCCATTATTTTCACAATTCTTTTAATTGGAATCCTGTATTCTTTTTAGCTATTTTTTTTACTGGAATCCTGAAATGTAACATTATTATTTAATTTCAAATACATATATGTTCTTATGTTAACTTTATGAAATGCAAATACATTGACAAAAAAGACTATAGCACTGGTCATTATGCTACTACTATAGACTGAAGTAATTAAAGTGGGTAACAGCTGAAATCAATAATATATCGTATTCCGATATTAACCTGCGGGTCTTGGCCACATGTCGAGAGGGCCACTTCACACTCACTCCACAATGCATATAGTGAAAAATAGCTGATCTACAAGCTCAAAACGCGTTGCAGTCTTCTCCCTGTGATGTGGCCCCCTTATGGTTGTGGCCCTAAGCGACCGCTTATGTTGCTTATGCCAGGAACCGGCCCTGCTATGGAGGTTCATAGCACAAGGCTGTCGCTTGTAAATGATGTGTCAGATGTGTAGATGTGTCACACTACAAGCTAACAACCTGTTGCATCGGTTTTTGTATGGCAGGCGACACCATTGTACTACTGAGCATAAATTAAAAAAAAAGGGTTGGCTTAAACACAGTGGACACTAATGCATCTTCACCCACTTGAGAGAGGATCATTCTGGTGAATGTAGCCATTTCACATTCCTTTCAACAGTGATTCACAATGTTTTTCACGTCAAGGACCACCAGTTTGATATTCAAAAACGATAGACTACTGGAAGTTTGCACAAGACTACTGGAAGTTTGCACAAGACATTTGGCTCTGTTTGATCCAACATTTTGCGAGATTAGCTCTGGACACACAGACAAACCGACAAACCGGGCCGCTTGTAGATTGCTAGCATCCTCAGAGCATCCGCAGAGCCACATGGTACATACCTTGCCTTTATGGAGCCCTCGTTACATAGCGATGCTGCAATCTGCAAAGACAAGAACGAATTGAATGCTTAAAAATCTGAGAGCCTTTGAAATCTTTCTGTAACTTCTCATCCCTATTTATCACCCTGCATACCTGCACCATGTTGATTATATGGTAGGGTAACCAAAACACACAGAAGGTCACCACAATGGCCAAGATGAGCTTCTCGCTGCGGATCCGCCGGCGAAACTTGGTCTGTCGGATCCTGCGCAAGATGCAGATGTAGCTGCCAACAATCACTCCATAGGGAAAGAATCCTAGCACTAGTTCTAATCCATACTGGAGAACCGTCTGTTGAGAATGTGTAGAGAAGTTTGTCAGTCGGCTGTCAACATCACAAATTCAGGTCAGATACAATATGTGTTAAGATCATTTTTATAGGCCAATTCTATAAATGCCTTCTAAAACAGTAGTTCGTACACTTTAAAAATAAATGTCAAAAAATAGCAGCTGTACAGGCAGGCTTGTAGAGCTGGTATTTTTGAATAGCCATCACAGAGGCTTCTCCTGGTTTTAATAGGTTAAAGGGTTATGTTCTTTTGCCAAATAGCTATATATTCTGATAGTAATAACTGTTTGCTCAGTAACATGTATTCTCACTTTTCATGACATTTTCAGGTTAATATACCTGCATTTATTAAACAGGAAGACAACCATTACTAAAGAAACACATAGCAATGATTAGAATCAGAACATGGAGCTTCACAAATCCTTTTTATTTGAACAAAATACTATATCACTTGCAATACTTTAATTCAAAAATAATAATCTATCAAAAAGGTTTTGGTGGGTTCTTTTTGTCTTGGGTGGGTGGGGGGGGGGGGGTCATTTACGATTCTGTGCCTATCGCTACATAACTCGAATGGCGCTGAGTCGGCTCTAACAGCCTTCATAATGTTCGGCACGGCAATTTAACCATTCCACGACCCATTATAGGTTCCAAACCCATATATTGATAAATACTGCTCTGTGCTCTTGCCTGCCCCTTCCCTCTTCACTCACGTGTTGCCACTTGTTGTCATGGAATGAAGCGCACTCCAGTTGCTCCTTGTCCCGAGGCTTGAACCTTTGCTCCCTGTAGACGATAGCTGGAACAGAGGTGGCCAGCACTACGACCCAGAGCCCCATCAGCACCCGCCGCACCGTCTTCCGGCGAGTGATGGCGCCGACACGCTGGGGCCACACCACCGCCACTAGGCGGTGGAGGCTCATCAGCATGATGAGGTGTATGGAGGCGTACATGTTGGCCAGGCAGAGGTAGAAGAGGACCTTGCACATCACGTTCCCGAACAACCACGACTTCCGCACCAGGTAGGCGATGAAGAACGGGGTGAGGGCCATCAGGGAGCCGTCGGCGAAGGCCAGGTTGAGGATCAGGAGGGTGGTGACGGAGCGCTTGCGGGCCCGCGCCAGGATGCTCCAGATGATGAAGAGGTTGCCGGGCACTCCCAGGAGGAAGACTAAGCTCAGGATGAGGGCGCCCACTGTGGTGGAGACTGTGTCGTTCACTATGCCTGTGGTAGTGTTGACAGGCCCGGCCAAGGGGACAGAGGTGACCAGAGCATGGCGTGAGTGGTTAAGCGCGGGGATGTTGTTTTGGGACATTGTAGGTATATCTGCCAAAGAGAGAATGTTGGTTATTAGGTTTGATGAACAATGTAGCTGACCAACATGACTGCATGTTTTAGCCTGGCCTGGCCAGACTAATATTAAAAACAGATTCAAACGTCACAGCAAAAAAAGTCCCACTTTTGAATAGTGGGCTCTGATTAGTCACCCACAACTCTGGGGTGAGATTCAAATCGAGGAGTGCCAAACCAATCTGCCAAGGGCAAATCTGTGTGCGTGTGTGTGTGCGTGTGTGTGTGTGCGTGTTTGTGTGCGTGCGTGCGTGCATGCGTGTTCTTCAATGGGCAGCAAATGATGGTAGATCGGTGTACTTGTGTCACGTGTAGGCAGCAAAGACACCAAATGACTGACAGTGGCCGATCAGAACAATAACATCTTCTGTAGGTGAGGATTTTAAAAGCTTCATCCTGTGACCTTATGCTTCTAATCATCTTGGGAAAATGTCTCAGATGTGCCCTACTTCCCCACAAGATGAATAACAGTTAATCTTATAATGTTTATGTGATATCTACTTTATTTTACAGCATGTCATTTGGTCTTATCTGATCTTATTCATAATTGGGGCTGCAACTCTTGTTTAACTTCTTGTGATTATCCGATTAATTTTCTGATTAGTCGAATAATTGAGTGTAGCTTTTGGACAATTTCTCAAAATTGTATCAATGAATCAACATGAAAATGTTTAATAAATGTTTTATAATTGACTAAATACATCGATTTAGTCCATTAACCACTTAAACCACTTATGCCCTATTTTATACTTAAACATAGTGTCACACAAAATAGCAGATCTACAGGCTTGTAGATCTGCTATTTTTGCTATTTTTTGAAAATTGCAAAAAATCTATTGTGATTTATTGTTGATTAAATCAATAAGTTTGATTAACTGCTGCACCCAATTAATCATCGCTTATGCAGGAGCTGGACATTGTACCCACTCATACATCATCGCCCCTCAACGTAATTTCTCGGCAATATCCTTCCACGCTGTAACACGTATTCAAGTATTTAGAATCCAAACACATGTACTATGTGCTGACTAACCGAGGGCTCTTCTGTAAAGCCTCCAGCATTCATCGCTGGGAGAGAAGAGACTCCAGTATTGTGGGAGTGTGTCGTAAGGGTGGCAGGTTGTAACGGGGGAATCTGTAGCTCTTCAGCGACGAGACCAAACATGAGTTCAGCAGTTCCTTAAGCCATGGCATTGGTTGAGAAATAATTTAGAGTCAAGGAAGGCACATTCTTTTTCACACTTAAATGCATGTTAGTCCACTCTATCATTTGCCATGTACAGTATAGATATACACAGTACAGTAGGCTATACATCTCTATCTCTCTCTGCTTCTGCCTCTCCATATTATTCAACCGTGTATATTTTATACTATGTAATTCATTCTATGCCCCCCTCCCCCCAAAACATAGGCAAATTAAATTAAATTGTGTAGACTGCAGCCTATAGAGCAGCGCTATTCAACCTGCGACCCATGGGCCACATGTGGCCCCAGCAGCATGTCTATGCGGCCTGCCATGGTCATACCAATAAAAAAATATTTTGTCTACTTTCAGTGTGGACAAATAATTTCTGATAATTTTTCAGTTACTCTCCAAAACCACTAAGAAACAATTTTTGTCTTGTTTTATACAAGACTTTTGCTTCTTCATACTTCATCATTAATCATTTCTTCTTTTTGTTCTTTGAGGTTTGTCCTTACAGATGGAAATGTGGCTGTTTTCTAGTGCATTTCCTTTTAGACTACTCATGCAGTGTGTTACAAAATCATTATCTAGACTAAATGTCCGAAATATGACCGTCATTTTAATCTTGCGGCCCTCTGACTTTTTGTATTTTGCTAAGTGGCCCTGAGCCATCTTAAGTTGAGTAGCCCTGCTATAGAGGACAGTGTTAATTTTGTCGACTAAGACTAAGACTAAAAGACTACAAGATTTTGATATTTTGTTGATAGACTAAAACTAGACTAAAACAGTTCCAAAAGACTAAGACTAAGACTGTTATTTGTGTTATTCAAAAGACTAAGACTAAGACTAAAATGTTTTGATATTTAGTCGACTAAGACTAGACTAGACAAAAATTATTTCAGAAGACTAAGACAGGACTAAGACTAAACGGTGTGTTATTCAAAAGACTAAGACTAAGACTAAATCAAAATTTGCTGAAAAAATTAACACTGATAGAGGAAGTTGTCCACTATCATCTAATGAAAAGAAATGGCAAAATGCAGGTATGACGTATGAGCATTATGTTACTTTTTATTTTACTTGTTTTCGTTTGCAGGTTACGGCAGATGCCCTTGCACGTGTCATGTACTGTCAATCACCCCATTAGTTTCAACTGCATCATTATTGGCATGTACTGTAAGTAATACAGAAATGCATGTCATTGCTTGTCCAACATATCTCAACTCTTACTCAGTGAACCGACACACCTTCGGGTCCACTCATACATGAACAGACTGCACTGTGTACACACTGCACGCCCACACATACACACATTCACACAAGCATGGAAAACTCTCTTCGTTTAAAAAAACGCACGGAAAAAACAACGCTCCTACTGTATACACTAACCAAGCCAGTTTGACAGAGAAACAACCAAACTTGTGTTTGTGCTATGAATTGTTATAGGGTTTAGAGAGATTGTTAACAGGCGTGCGCACAATGCAGAATCGAAAACCACATTTGTATGATTGAATGATTGTCATGGAGATGAGTAAATAGAAATATGAACACATGGTCACAGGTGTTTACAGAAAGCATGGTTAACTGCGTTGACATTGTCACTGTCGACCTGGTACCAGGTGAGTGCTGTGATGTCATTTTTGAGTCATGGCCTCACACACTACAACAGTGTTTCTCAAACTCACATTTCAAGGTCTCCCCTTAACTCTGACAGTGTACAAATGGTTCCATTCGTACACTGTCAGAGTTACAGATTTGTATGGGTCAATTTAGACCCCTCTAAAGGACCCCACAGAGTCCCTGGAATCCACTTTGAGAACCACTGCACTACAATTAGAACGGCTCTGTATAGTTGAGTTATGTTCATTGGAACATAATGGACTCTAGCTTATAAAAACGTATATATTTATAAGCTACCTTTTTTTCCTTGTCTTTTTTCTTTTTCTTTTAGCAATTGTACAAATGAACTGAATTAAACTGAAACCAAACTCTTAATAGCTAACCTGTACAACCTGTACAACTGACTTGAACATATAATTGTCTACCACAGAGTATATGTAAAACCGGTTTTAAAAAGAAGGTAAAGAAATGTTTAATGGCATAGTACTACCTCTCTCGCATCTGCATCTGGTTAAGGTTAGTGTGTGTGTACAGTCTATTGTGTCCAGTGTGGATGTATAATGTTCATGTATGTGTAACTCTGTTTTTCTTGGTCACATCTGATCTCTCTTTCAAAAGAGATGTTCAACAACAAGACTAACCTGGTTAAATAAAGGTTATAAAATAAAATAAACGAAAAATGGAGGTAGCACATAATGTTTGTGACTTTGTGGTCAGGTTCTGTAGAGATTACTTTGGTTGACTATATGTAAATACTATTACTGTTATCTTATTTACTGTGATATTTTGTGGATCTCAGAATAATTAGCTATACAAGATTGGGATGCTAATGAACAATACAATGTAAAAAAGTGTGACTACAAGCCGCAATAACTTCTGTAAAATAATGGCTTAAACACTAAATCCCTATTTTATACATTGACTATTAAAAGAAGACAGATAAGCTATTCAAGCACAAAATGCATGCGTATTATGTTGTATTTAGGGAAAATTGCTGACTGGAAATAAATTGGGAAGCCAGCGTGAAACTTGCTTGACACAACAATAGTAAAAGCATGGAAATGTAGATTTTGATGTGGCACAACCTTTTTGCTTAACCACAGAGCTATGCCTTATGCTTTAAGGCCCATCAAATCAATTGATGTCACTAGCCTAAAGTATACACTGGCTTGCCAATAGATAAAGGGTCAACCACAAATTAAACCACTGGATCTTGGCATGGTAAAGATGTCAAGCAAGAGAGAACGGTATACTCACCAAATAACCACCACAGAAAAAAGAATGTGTCACCAAGTCCAGGGAAGAATGAATGAAAGTATTTTACAACTGTTGCAGTCAGTGTCTTTCCTTTCTCTCTCTCTCTCTTATCTTAACATCCTCGCCCCCACAGTTAGTGTGTTTCTCTCAGTCTCTTAATTACTCTCTCTGTCTCCACACTGACAGCATAAGCTTGCTGTAACGTGCTGTGGACAGGAGGGTGTGTTCCTGGCTGCTATATGTGGCCCGCCTCTGTCTTTTCAAACATTGTCCATACACACCCACCACACACGCACCGCACACACCGTGCATGAGCATGCACGCATGCACGCACGCACGCACACACACACACACACACACACACACACACACACACACACACACACACACACACACACACACACACCTGTACCTCTATGAGTGTGTGTGTGTGTGTGTGTGTGTGTGTGTGTGTGTGTGTGTGTGTGCGTGTGTGCGTGCGTGCGTGCGTGCGTGCGTGCGTGCGTGCGTGTGTCTGTGCATGCCTGCCTGCTTGTGTGCATCTACTGTATATAGGCTACTAACCAATGTGAGTTGTTGATCCACTATAGCTTGGAATCATTGCTTAATTTGTGGGGGAACAAGCTCCCTCACCTCTTTGATTGGATCAGGCACCTATTTGATTGGATCAGGTGGATCCGGCACCTATTTGATTGGATCCGAGACCTTCCCTGCATGAAAACATGACCAAACAGCACTATTTTGATTGACACTGTCAATCAAAATAGTGCTGTTTGGTCATGTTTTCATCCTTCCAAATAGACCTTTTTTGTATTATATTTTCATGTTTTTGTTAAATTTCTTGTACTTTTTCAGATGTGGTGCATGTGGTGCTTCATAGGTGACAGTGACACACAATATACAAACATACATAGTGTCATAGAATTGTGTTAACAATTTAAAAAATATATTTTTAATATGCCAGTTATTCAGATTGATCATTCCAAATGGGCCACATGTGCCAAATGTTGCTGCTAATGTTATAGGCTACTGCATGGGTGCGTACATGTAGGTAAGCAGTGGCACTGCTTGGAATGCAGACTGATAGCCGAGGTCAAGCTTGAGCTGACACTAGGTCACAGATCTCTTTCCTGTCAACACAGTCTGTTCAACTCAGGTAACCCTAACCCTACAAAAGTGGCACCCCAACCTGACTAACACTTGGAATGTAGGAGTTATATTATGGAGGCATTATATTTAGTTATGTAGGACTCGGTTCCACAGATAAATATTGTGAAAATAGCAGATCTACAAGCTCTTCACCTTAAGAGTCATTGTGTAGAGTCCAATCTGGTCAAAGATTGGCTCTACACAATCTGGTCAAAGATTGTGTAGACACAATGCCTTTCAACAGACACAAGAGACAGACACAATCGCCTGACTGACGGAGGGACTGACTGACTGACAGACAGCCGGTGGAGGTTTTCATAGTAACTGCTACCTGACAGTCGCAATGAAAACCAGCAAGAGCCGCTGATACAAACGACCTACGGCCTGGTCGCGACTTAGGCCACGACTTGGAGGTCGTAGGTCCCGGTTCTGGAGGTTTTGCGCGATCTCGGTCGTAATTCAGCGACCTGGGAAGTCCGCGATCGAAACTCTACGCTTGCTAAGGGAAGGGACGCGAGTTTAGAAACTCTACGCTTGCTAAGGGAAGGAGCGCCGCGATCGAAACTCTACGCTTGCTAAGGGAAGGGACGCGAGTTTAGAAACTCTACGCTTGCTAAGGGAAGGAGCGCCGCGATCGAAACTCTACGCTTGCTAAGGGAAGGGACGCGAGTTTAGAAACTCTACGCTTGCTAAGGGAAGGAGCGCTCGTTTTCAACAGCGTCGGCAGGTTAGCTACTCAGTGTCGGCAGGTTAGGGTTAGGGTTAGGGTTAGGGTTAGGGTTAGGGTTAGGGTTAGGGTTAGGGTTAGGGTTAGAGTTGGGGTTAGGGTTAAGGTTAGGGTTAGAGTTAGAGTTGGGGTTAGGGTTAAGGATAGGTTTTGGTGCACCTCGCGCGGTCCAAGTGACTACAATGGAGCGCTTCCTACCTCCGGTTCAGCCAATCACAAGCTTCAAAAGGTTGAATAGCGCTGCTGCTCTAGAATATTCTGCAAAAAGACGGCCCGGGGACGACCGAGGTGGCGCAACCACGGCCGGGGGTCGCGAAACTAGACCGGCCGCGACCTAACAAGTATGTACCGCGAACTACGACCTCCAGAACCGGGACCTACGACCTCCAGGTCGTGGCCTAGGTCGCGACCAGGCCGTAGGTCGTTCGTATCAGCGGCTGTCTCTCATGAAAACCTGCAGCTCATGTCATTCAGTCAGTCACTCCATATATGGCCAAGACAGAATTAATTTGCAAGTGTGACTCGCATCACGGCAACCACATAAATTAATTCTGTCCTTGTCCCTTTTATGCCCATTTATGGACATATTGTGTCAGTCTCTGTTGTTTCAGTGCGACCTCGCCCTTAGTGTCTTGTCTTACTGGTTATTTATTTTGGTTCTTTTTGAGGTATTAAAAAGGTCTTAAAAGCCCTTTCACAAACTGTCACTTCACTGGGACCCTCCCCCCAAATGATGTTTGGACCCCCCTGGGGCTCACTCCCACAGACTCGTTCACACTCCCTAGCCTTAAGTCTCATTGTTTGCCAAAAGCATTACACACAGAACAGAACGTGAAACATGTATAGGCGTGCCCCAAGGCATGCTGGGATGTCTCTCCTCAGCCACTAACTGCCTGAAGCTTCTAGATAACTAGATTATGTAGAAAGGTAGAGCTTGTAGAAATAACTATATTGAACACCAAGTTGCAGGGACGTGCAGAGAATGTTATAGAGGCGGGGGGGCTGACATTTCTAAAAGGGCCTTTTGGTGAAAATACCTCCAAGCTCACTGCGACGCGTTGTGCGACGCGTTGTGAGCTTGGAAGTCAGCTATTTTCGGTGCTTGATACCACACCAGTGTACGGCATGGATTCCTACACAGAGAGGGCAATTCTTTCAACATAAAATGCAACGTTCAAGTTCAGGGGGGTTTTGACAGGTTTTCATGAATGCTGCCTTCAGGTATGGCATGGAAAGAGGCCATTTTAATTTCTTTCGCCATAATAAAAACTGCATTCATGGTCTGGAGAGGGCACTTTTTACAGACGGATAAAAGGGCAGGGGCTCAAGCCCCCTTTGATGTCTATGTGTGCACGTGCCTGCCAAGTTGGGAACCTGGGATTCTTTTTTTTACAGATTTGTTTTGGGTCTTTTATGCCTTTATTGATAGGACAGTAGACTGACAGGAAATAGGGGGAGAGACGGGGAGTGACACGCGGCAAAGGTCGTCTGGATCGGGAATCATACACGCGCCGCCGCCAGGCATCCATGCCAATGTGGCAATGCCCAAGTGGTATGCGCCTGGACCAGTAGGCCAGCGCCCCAGGGAACCTGAGATTCTTTAGAAAGCAATTTGTCTATCATCAAGTTGACTGTTGATGAGTCTCTGACGACCTGCCAGAGGGATTTCTTGGGCATCGCTGTTCATATTTCTCTGGAAAAGTGCAACTCACTAAAGGACGTCTGTCAATTGTCTTAATTTCCTCTAAATAAAGCACTTTCAAAATATTCTCTCATTTAGGTGCGTCCCATTTGCAATAATATAGTATAATTACAGTTCATCTATACGAAAAGAAAACGTTACTACAAATAAAGTAAATCTTTCAGTAAATCTTTCATAAACAAATGTTTGGTCCCTAATAATACACAAACAAGATCTTTCCACACAATTATTTCATTTATTTGGAATAACCATTTTGCAATACTGTATAGTTACAGTGCATCTACAAAAATAAAACAGTTACCACTTTTTTCATAAACTAATGTTTGCTCCCTAATATACAAACAATTTCTTTCCACACGATTATTTCATTTATTTGGAATAACCAAAATATCCTTTATTGCGACCGTCAGGTCGCAAGTTAATGACGGTCGCAAGTATTATGAAAAGCTCCACCGGCTGTCCCTCCATCAGTCAGTCAGTCTGTCCATCACGTCACACTTTTGGCCCTATACTCTTATCACTGCACCGTTGCCCCTATCCATGCTAAACTTTGCACACACACTATTGGCTGGCAAACCACAACCTCCAGCCTTGATTTCTCACATGGCCCTCTTCTAGCGCCTTTGAAAAGACAACACCAGCACTCACGGATCAGTCTTTTTAAGGCACTTTTTTATTTTAAATTAAGGTTGGTATGGAAAGCTGCAGAGCAGCAGCAGGCGGACGCGTTTCGGCATTAAGCCTTCATCAGCGTTGCATGCTGGGGCAAGGGAAGTGTCGCATTTATATAGAGTCACCATGAAAACAAATTTTTTGACACTGCTCCAACAGATTTTGCCCTAAAATCACGCAAAGCGGTACACAGTATCTCTAAAGTCATGTCATCATGGATCTGTCCCATTTCCCATATTCCCTCCTGATCTAAAGTTTGTGTATGCGACGTGATGGTCGCTTATCTCCCGATTAGGGAGTCTTACTGGTAAGAACAGTATTTTATTAGTCAGTTCAGCTGCTAACATTCATTCAGAGGGAATTTGACTTGCCTGTTGTCACGATCTTGGCCTCTAGTCTGCCCATGCCCTGTGTGCCCTGCCCTTGTCATGGAACCCTGGTCCTGTCTAGTGTGCCACTGCATTGCTCTGTCTGTTTTGACTGCTCACCCCCCCCTCTCTCTGTGTGGCCCTGGGCCCTGATTGAGAGCCTTGCGTCTACCTGGGTTTCCCAGCTAATGACAAAAGCCATATATGGTGAAGCATACGAGGGTTATAGGCATAAGGTACATACATGATGAACATAATAGCAGGTTTAAACTGTAAATCACTGTTTTCCAAACAGTGGGCCTACATTTTTAAGTCCTTGATTTTGTAATACCATACTGGAATGTCTTTATTGATATACATTTTGGGGGAAAGGATGGAGTATACCACTAAAATACTAAATTATAATCAACCAAATAAGGGGGATAAGCATTGCAACAAAAATAAAACTGCACATTTTGTCATAACTATAATGAAATCACCCTACACCTATTTTGGACTTAATTGCCAGGGATGTCAATTCGACTGCTGTTTGACATGAAGTGCACACTGTCACTGCAGCCACTAGATGGCAGAAGGGTTATTTTGGAGGTCCCCAGATAATTAACTTAATGTGCAACATTGTTTTCTCACTCAACAGTAAACAAACCAACATAAAGTTTAAGTGTATCTGAGGGTGTCTGCACATTTCTAAAGATACCATTTTTTAATACCTCTAAAAAGACAAATTAAACATTGGCCAACCTTTCAAATATTAGAGGCAGAGATTGTGAAAATAGCCGATCTACATGCTCACAACGCCGCACAAGGCGGTGTGAGCATGTAAATCTGCTATTTTCACAATAGAACCATGTTATACAAAATGTAATGCCTCAACTCTTAGTGCTCGTCAGGTTGGGGGGGTCCCCAGTTAAAATATGATTATTTTGAGGGTCGCAGCCTGAAAAGGTTGAGAGCCACTGCGTTAAACTTCTGTTTAAGTTTCCTCACATGTAAAAAGCTTTGACAGTGTGATCTATAAAATCCAACAAAGACTCATTTTAAGTCAATTGAACAATGGTTTTCTAGAGTTGTGACACCCTTATGTGTGTGTAAACCTATTTGGAAAAATGTATGATTTCCCTTGTTATATTTTGCTGTATATTGCTTATAACATCTTGATAATACCCTCAAATTAACCTCATTTTCTTACGAGGCAAATTTCATATCCGCAAGTAACCAAAAACTTCAAAAGTCAACTAATAGTAAAACTATTTCAACCTTCAACAACACCAAGTTATTAAAGATATCAGTAAGTATTCTAACATTTTCAGAAAAATAAAAAACTAAATAGACACACACACACACACACACACACACACACACACACACACACACACACACACACACACACACACACACACACACACACACACACACACACACACACACACACACACATTTCTGCGTATTTGTTTTCCTTTACAAACCAAGTAGTATCTTCAATAGTGTCCATCCAATGTAAATCCAACAAATTCAAACAAAATCCAGGGTATAATTAAGGCATCATATTTATTTATTCTCAAAAAATGAAATAAACTGTGCACAAAACTTTCCAATATTGAATATTGTATTCTTTCAACATGTTCCAATATAATTCCCAAACTGGTGTGGTTTAAATAAACATGTGTCCATTGCCTGCCTGCATGTCCACTATGTCACCTGATATACCTGAAAGTAGCCTACTCACCCCCTCACTCTAAAGTGGGGCCTGGAAGAAAAAAAAGAAAAAAAGATTGAAAAGGCTCAACTCATTGTGTCTGTTGTCAAAAATGTCAAGTCAAGTTAGTTTTCTGGAACCTTGATCTCTAATACTGCAGGTACATTATTCATTCTCCAGCTGTCTGCTTTGGTTTCAATACAATTATTTTCTTAATCTTGAGACAATTCATTACTGTATATACTTTGTTCACCACCACTACTACAACTTCATCCTAGGGGAAACACTGAGCAATGATTACTTTTTTTTTCAACTACTAACTAACATCTAACACTTATTTTAACAAACATATCACTTTAAGCTCCTTTATTAACTCTTTGGCTACAGAATAGGTGGATGGGCATGAGCAGATAAAAACATTTCAGAGGCCATGAACATTTAAGGCGAAGGTATTTAAACTTAAGGCATTATAATTATCTACAAACATACCGTAGTTTATTCACTTACTTAGTCTTAATGAACCTCCCATCCAGCTATCAGATGTTATACTCAGGCTAATTTTGCTACAATATTTGCAAACAACAGAAATGTAATGATTGATTTACCATTTTAAAGATGTAAAAAAGAAACACGTATACTGTAGCTATCGAAGTTGTCAGTCCTTGTGTCAAGAGCACAAAATGTCCTCATAAGTTTCAAAATAAACAAGCAGTACAAGTGATGAGCATTACAGCGTGATAATGCAACCCAACCTTTATATAAATATATTTTAGCAGGTTTACTTCATAGTTCATTCTATTTTCTTGGAACGTGTACTCACTCTTCGTATTAGTCTTGTATATATAATACGAAATAATTTAGTTGCGGATGTAATATCTGTAACCGATAAACCAAAACTGGACCATGCAGGTTCAAAGTTCACATTCAAGGCACAGGCATTACGGTATACAAGGCACAGGAATTATGGTATTTGAATACACCTGAAGCTTCCATGGAAATCCTATGGAAGTTTGTCTTAAAACCTGAAGCTTCCATATAGAACTTATAAGGAGGTTCTCATAAATCTCTTGTTTATGACACCCAGACTACGCCATATGTCTACATTTGGCCTCTGGGTGTCATAAACGAGAGGGGAAAACACTCCCAAGACCCATGTTCATTACCCAACAGCAGCGATGCCTCTGGGGTTTGGCTTTGCGCTCCAATGCAGTGGTTCTCAACCTTTTCTGGATCAGGGGCCCACTTGAAAATCTTAATGATAATAATAATAATAATGCATTTTATTTGAGGGCGCCTTTCAGGACACTCAAGGTTGCCGTACAATTTAAAAAAACAAAAACAGTCAAAACAAGCAAAGAACGCATACATCGACATGTCATCTTGAAAGCATTCACGGCTTGGATCACTACTTGGATAGCAGTATACTTTTAAGTTCTTATTTATTGGTATTGGTATCACTTTTAAATATTAATTAATCTTAGTGTTTTGCCAATTATTTGGGGGCCCACTTGCAATGCCCTCGCGGCCCACCAGTGGGCCATGGGCCACAGGTTGAGAACGAGTGCTTTAAGGAACCAAAACAGATCACGAATGTGAAGCCAGCAGATTCTTCTGTCCTATGTGTCACTGTATTAGTGACAATTGGTCTGGGAACTTCATGCGTATTGAGAGGCATGACTTTGTTCAGGTGACATTTTTAAATAATAAAGTTGTTGAAAAGAAGAACAGAAAAAAAGCATACATTTCTTTATGCTGGGATGTTCCTCTGATTCCTGCCAGTTTTAAAACTCTTTGCAAGTCTTTACCTCGATGTACTGTCATTGATCAAAGCAAAATCCTCCACGTGTTTTTGTAATTGAATTTCGCATATGGGTAAATTATAGTTTGTATACCTTATAAACAGAGGTATGAAATGGTCCCACCACGGCTTCTGTTTACACAAGCACATACACAAGTCAGCTTTTTTCTACTTTATTTTCTTTCTGGGTTTCCCTCTCAGTGGTTCACCTCATATAGCTCATAATTTCAAATCCGTGACAGAAAACAAAATAATAAAACGCTTGGCGTCCTATTTCACTAGTACTATAACATCAGCTGAGACATCAGAACAAAACCACGGCAGGCTTCCTTTTCTCTCTGTGGTGATACTCATTTGTATAAATAATAATAAAAGATGGTGTATTTCCTTCTATTTCTATTACTCCACAGTGCACACTCTTCTTTCCCTGTTCTGTCAAACGCTGACAAACACCAGTCTGGCAGAGTACGCGAGGTCCGCCAGGTAAAGCAAGAAGTTGATTGCAGTGAGCACTGCTGTGGCGATCACCTTATTCTGCCTCGGGTAGCGACCCCCGTACTGCTTGTCGAACTGGAACACGGGCCAGAGGATGGTGGCGGTCAGGTACATGAGGACCGCCAGGAGACCGTACGCCGACAGGAACTTGGAGAAGGGCACCGGGAGGTACCCTGTGCACTCGCCCACGCACAGCACCACGATGACCATGGACAGGATGAAGCAGATGCAGTACACCGCCATGCACCACTCCAGCGCCGGGTAGCTGTCGTATGTCGGAGGGTCGCTCACCAGGATGAAGATGACGCAGGCCACGAAGGTCTGGCACACCTTGAGCAGGCCCGGCGCCGTGCGCATGTAGCCCGCCACCTCCCCTGGCCGGGCCTTAGAGAGGCTCACCTCCCCGACGTAGGCCACGGCCGCCAGGCAGGAGAAGACCGTGGAGACGATGCGGTAGCTGCGCACCTCTCCGTAGCCGCGGTCGCGGTCCTTGAGGAACCAGAGGGGGAAGAGGACAGAGGCGGAGAGGCAGAGCAGCGCGGCGTAGCAGGCAATGGTGATGGGGAAGTTGGACCAGGACACGGGGGCGCGGGCCTGGAGGCCGAACTGCTCCACCAGGAGGACCAGCAGGGTGCCGGCGAAGCTGAAGGCCCAGCAGAAGATGCACCAGTCGGCCATGCCGCCGTGGGAGAGCGTGGCGCCGTGGGCCGCCACGCTGAAGGCCACGCAGGTGAACACCAGGGCCGCCAGGCGAACCCATAGCAGCTGGGAGGTGGACAGCACGATCAGTGGCATGGTGGAGAGAGTCAATGTCAGAGGGTCAGTGGGTGGTGGTGTCCAGAGAAGCCTTTTGAACTGATATCTGTGAGACGGTTCTGTCACTGTGTTGTGTCCTTTATCACATGCCTTGTCCACACTCTGCAAATGTTCTGCGAGAAGACAAGAGAAGGAAAACGGAGCATGATGAGAAGAATAATGGGAGGCTGGTGTGCCGACTTAAACCTGAGGCCGATTCTACGAATGCCTTCTAAATCAGTGGTTCTCACACTTTTTGTGTGTGTGTGTGTGTGTGTGTGTGTGCGTGTGCGTGTGCGTGTGTGTGTGTGCGTGTGTGTGTGTGTGTGTGTACACCGGTCACAAGGGGCTTGGAAAGTCCCTGACACAGAGGGGAGTCAACAATGATACTATAGCACCATCTACTGTATACATTATGGTGTTTTGGCAGTCAGTCTACACATGATATTGAAATGGGTTTCCTACATCTAAGCCTCAGACAAATCAATCTGGCAAGCCATCGTCAAAGAAAGGAGGACGCCCACTGGCCACTAGGTCTGTCCCTCTTCAGAAGTATAAGCGATCATGACTCTGTCTCGAGAGAATGCAGACAAATAGACCTTTTCTTATTTGTTTTGACCTTCATGGCGCATAGAACTTTCATTGTCATATTTTGAAATGTATAGAGCTGAACATAGTCTTTGTCTGATCATGTATTTGATTGATTGACCATTGTACTGAATTCATCAGTAATAATACCTTATATTACAATGCAATACAATACATTATATTGGTAGAAAACTCAGTAGCATCAAGCCTTGTAAACCAGCCTCCTCCGGAAATCTACATTTCCTTTAGAAAGCAAATGAAATGTAGATTTCCGGAGGAGGATGGTTTATGGGGCTAAGCATCAACAGGTATATTTACAGAGAAAGGAGGGTGGGGCCGGGGTAGAGGATGCTACGACAAAGATGTTCAAAGAGTTAAACTATAGTATGCTCACTTGAGTCAGCCGTTCTTTTAGTTTAGCTTTTTGAGTTCATATGTGATCATAATTATTATGTGATCAGAACAGAGATGGAAAGTTCCATCTACATTGTGAATACGACCCATATAAACTCTGTCCAAACCCTCTAAACTGCTGGTTGCTTATAAGGTTGATGACAGGGGTTGACACTAAGGTCTCAGAGGCACGTGCCCGTCGGGCAAGTACAGGTCATGTTCTACTTGCCCAAAGGTCATGCCCACTTGCCCGAAAAGTAAATCATCCATTTAAAAATGTTAGGTAAGATTTTAAAACGCTCAATTTAACACATATTTCTTTACTTTCTGGGTCTGTGCGATAAAAAGTCATACTGTATCTCAATACTTCCAAATCCAAATATCTACATAGCTATGATTGAATATGGTTTCACACTAGTTATTTTACATTTTAAGTGTATCAACAGTAAAAACAGCACATTACAGGTAAACAGTGCTATTATTTTACATTCCACAGACCAGAAGACAGAGCGCTCTGGCCACATTCAGGTGTTTAGACAGATATCTGGCGTTGTGTTTATAGACTGTTGTGTCCGCTCTCAAATGAGCACGTGTCCGGTCGGGCAACCTGAAAGCAAACTTCACCTGCCCGAAAGTTTCATTTACCTGCCGGGGGCAGGTGAGCAAGCCTTATTAGTGTCAATCCCTGGATGATCTTGGAAATTCAAGATGACTCAACTGCTGCACAGATGCTCAAAGTCTAAAGTCCCTCTGGATGTGTGCCGTGCATCAAATGCATTTGTATTGCAAATCCATAGGCCTATTGTTTATTCAGACCAAAGGCTACAGAGCACACCGCAGTCCATTAGCCATGAATTTCGTGATTGCCATACTTCCCCTTTCTGTAATAATACTCATGCACAGCAACACAGGAAGCCACTTAACAACACATACATCCACACAGGCAGGGGCGTCACACCAAATTATGGGCCCTGGGTACAAGGATTCACTGCGGGCCCCCCATGAATGTTAACTATTGAAAAATAGCAGATATACAAGCTCACAGCGCGGCACCGAGTGCCGCGCTGCGAGCTTGTATATCTGCTATTTTTTTAAAATCGTGAAAATGTGTGCAAGAAACCTATGTCAAGGACCCCCAAGATGATATGTATTTGGCCACGGACCCCCATCTCAAAATATTTAGTTCCAGGGACCCCCAGAAGCAAAATTTGAGTTAGACATGTTCGCTTAAAAAATACATATATTCAAAGATTTTCACACATTTTCACAACTTTTCAAAAATAGAAGATCTACAAGCTCGCAGCGCGGCACTCGGTGCCGCGCTGTGAGCTTGTATATCTGCTATTTTTCAATAGATAAAGTTATTAGGACCCCTCCACCTTGGGCCCCAGTAACTCAGTCCCACTTTCCTACCCCTTGTGACGCCCCTGCACACAGGAACCCACATGAGCACCACCCAGCCCAACCTGAAACCAAACTTCACTGATGCTTTCTAATAGCGTCTGTACCCAAGCTTTTATTTTCATTCACGTTCAGCTCAAAAAATAAAATGGTTTCTTAGACCAAACAGGGTTTAAGGCTGCAATCCGTAACTTTTATGTAGCATGAGATTTCTACCGCTCATGCAAGAGACAATCCCAAAGTTGTCGTCAAGGGGTAGTTATGTGCCATTCGTGTCCTCATGACAACATACTCCACTTTTAGAGCTGAATTTATTTTGGTTTGGCCCTGTCTAAATAAAACTACAATATGAAGTCATTTGGTAACACAGAGATTGTGTGACTCCCAGAACTGAACCGAAATATACTCTTTTTGGAATTTGTTTTTTTCTAATTTTACACAATATAATACTGTACACATCGGCCCTTACAGGTTTGTAAATCTGAGAAATGAAACCAAATGGACCCTTACAGGTTAACTCTGAGAGTACGAATGAAACTAAATGGACCCTTACAGGTTAACTCTGAGTACAAATGAAACCAAATGGACCCTTACGGGTTACCTCTCTGAGAGTACAAATGAAACTAAATGGACCCTTACAGGTTAACTCTGAGAGTAGGCTACACATTGGTTTACAAAAAATATATATATATATATATTTTTTAAAGGGGAAAAAATAAGGGAAAAAAAGGAATCAATTGAAATTAAAAAGTTTGAGAACCACTGGCTGTAGGCTACAGTGTGGGATTGTTTGAGCAGAAGAACACAGTTAGTTACAGTAACTAACACTACAGTACTCTGGTAACTTGGGGGGATGAGGTTGCCCTGCCCCCTGCTGAACACAATAGCGGTAGGTGTGGTTCAGTGCCTAACCACACGCACGCACACACACGCACACTCGCACACAAAGATTTAAAAGGTAACATTGTTGCCTAACAGAAATCTTATTGTGGTGGATTTGTTAATTTTAAGTTTAGTTAGTAATAAATGAATGATACTCACTCTCTTACGTCATAGAAACGCCAGGCCGGGAGAAGACAATACAAGTCTGCGACTGCTTCGATAGCGGACACGCCACCGTCATAGCTCATTGCTCTAGAAATAACCATGGCATGGCAGGATAGAAGAACATGTTAAAACAAAAGAAAAGAAAAGAAAGAACATTCTTGACTCAACGTGCAAAGTCTTGCCATCGCATAAACGAAAAGCACAGATTACTCTTCTTACCGGTCTGAGGTTCTGCTGTTTCATAATTTTGTGCTCTTGCCATGTTCCTTCCTATCTGGACTTGCGTACTTCTTTACGTGCCGGGGCTCATACATTCACTTGGTGAATGTCAGCGGCGTCAGTTCAGAAAAACCCTAAGGTATGGCAACATGACTGGTGTCTTGCACGTGCGCACTCGCGCGCGTGCAAGACACCAGTCATGTTGCCATACCTTAGCAACAGGCACGATTACAGTATATTTTATTATTTTCCCCTGTAGCCAAGGTATGGCAGCTGGCATAGCTTGCCATACCCAATTGACGCCTCTGGTGAATGCTCTGCATTTCTGCAAGTCTGTCTCATTCGTACCCCACGCCCCATGATGACCAAATTTGGTATTGTGCCTTCATCCCTCTCGCCAAGTCTACACTGGTTTTGGGGGGTCGTGATCGAGTGACTAAACTAAACTAAAGAGGAGTCAGAATATTGCCGATGCCGTGTGCCAAGTAAAGAAGAGAAACATTTTAGGCCGGCCTACTACTTCGTAATAATTATGCGTTTATAGGCCTAGACCGATTTATCTTCGCTCCCAGCCAGGCCATATCAGATAGACGCACACACACGCGCGCCAACGGTAGCAGACTAGAGTAGAGAGATAGGCAAATAATATGTTAAGCTGCCTGCAGTGTATTACTTAAAGCTTGAGCAAATGCAGGTCAGGCGGCCATTATAGCTTAAACTGGGATATTTCACTTTCAAAAAAACTTTTGGTCATTTTGGCTTTCATGAACACCCTGAACAGATTTTAATTTGCTTGATTCAATATTCAGATATTTGATGTAAATGTTACCAGGTCCTCCTCTCCTTTCGATTACTCTTTTCATTTATTTTTGATCATTCTTTGGGAAAATGGAAAAAAAATAATTAAAAAAATAATTATAGGCCTACAAAATAAATGAAAAAAAAAACGGCCTGCTCACTAGGAGGGTATTATGAGTCACCAGAAAAAGAAAATTGGTGTTTTTAATGAATCTATCATGGTTAAAATGTAGTTTGAAGTTACAATGGGTGTGTATGGGGAGAGGCCCTGGGCCTGGAGGGCCTGATAATATTTACATCAAATATCTAAATATTGAATCAAGCAAATTAAAATTCAGGGTGTTCATAAAAGTAGGTCTAGAGGTCTACTCGGGACACTCAATATTGTTATCGACCCCGTTTTGAGATATTCACACCCGACCACACTCACAGTGAACAAATAAATATTACAAACACACATGAACTCTCAAGTCAAGAGGATAACTTGGTGATTTGCATGTCGCTTGCTGTAACGAAGTCTACCCAGAGGAGGGCGACATTGTTTCTGTGATTGAGTAGCTTACACGGTGTGGTCAGTCATACTGTGTGTGTGTGTGTGTGTGTGTGTGTGTGTGTGTGTGTGTGTGTGTGTGTGTGTGTGTGTGTGTGTGTGTGTTTTTTGTTGTATTAGTATTACTAGAAGATGGGCCGCCCTTCGGGCGGCCCAGCGTCTAGTCGGCGACCTGGCCAACTCGGGAACTATGTAAATAGGGAATGAATGCCCCGCCCTTTAATGCAAATCCCATTATACTGTTGTCATAGGACCCGTTTTGACCATCTGTGTCCATTTATGCCCATATATGGAGATATCTGTATCTGTCTGTCTGTCGGCGTCCATTTTATGTCCATATATGGAGATCACTGCAGATATAGTTCTGGGTCCATTTTATGCCCATATATGCCCATATATGGAGTTATCTGTCTATCTGCGTCCATTTTATGCCCATATATGGAGATCTCTGTATCTGTCTGTCTGTGTCCCTTTTATCCCCATTATGGAGATCTCTGTATCTGTCTGTGCCTCCGACTGTGTTGCAGACACATGTGCTGGTTCCCCCTTTAATGCAAACCCCATTATACCTGTTGTCATAGGACCCGTTTTGACCATCTGTTTGCCTGTGTCCATTTATGCCCATATATGGAGTATCTGTCTGTGCCTCCGACTGTGTTGCAGACACAGTGCCGGTTCCCCCTTTAATGCAAACCCCATTATACCTGTTGTCATAGGACCCGTTTTGACCATCTGTTTGCCTGTGTCCATTTATGCCCATATATGGAGATATCTGTATCTGTCTGTCTGCGTCCACTTTATGCCCATATATGGAGATCTTTGACCATCTGTTTGCCTGTGTCCATTTATGTCCATATATGGAGATATATGTATCTGTCTGTCTGCATCCATTTTATGCCCATATATGGAGATCTATGCAGACACAGTGCCAGTTCCGGAAAATGCTGATGTCAGACATCAGAATCCGAACCTGGGGTTTGCATTAAAGGGGGAACCGGCACTGTGTCTGCAACACAGTCGGAGGCACAGACAGATACAGAGATCTCCATAATGGGAATAAAGGGACACAGACAAACAGATGGAGGAGGAGACAAACTTAATGCAAACCCCATTATACCTGTTGTCATAGGACCCGTTTTGACCATCTGTTTGCCTGTGTCCATTTATGCCCATATATGGAGATATCTGTATCTGTCTGTCTGCGTCCACTTTATGCCCATATATGGAGATCTTTCACCATCTGTTTGCCTGTGTCCATTTATGCCCATATATGGAGATATCTGTATCTGTCTGTCTGCATCCATTTTATGCCCATATATGGAGATCTATGCAGACACAGTGTCAGTTCCGGAAAATCCTGATGTCAGACATCAGAATCCGAACCTTTCGTGCTGGTTACAGAAAATCGTGTATCGGGTCGGGTCGAGGCCGAGCACTGCACTACCTGCTGTGGTGGGGAACGCGTGTGCCGAATTTGAAATAGGGAATGAATGCCCCACCCTTTAATGCAAACCCCATGAATGCCCCACCCTTTAATGCAAACCCCAATATACCTGTTGTCATAGGACCCGTTTTGACCATCTGTTTGCCTTTGTCCACTTATGCCCATATATGAAGATCTCTGGACACACAGTACCGGTTGCGGAAAACTCTGATGTCAGACATCAGCTCCGCATACAGGCATTCATTTTATTCCCATATATGGAGAACGCGCGTGCCGGTGGGACGAACGGTTCTCGAGATATGCGGATTACATACATACACACTCACAGAGATTTTTTGTTGACTCATGTGGCGTACGTGATGTCAGAGCCTTTTATGAGGTGATGTCACAAATCTCACAATGAGTCAGCGCTTGCACCGATTTCCGCCCCTGTATCTGCCCATATGCCCATATATGGAGATCTCTGTATCAGTCTGTGTCCCTTTTATGCCTATATACGGAGATATCTGTCTATATATGCCCATATACTGTATGGAGATCTCTGTATCTGCCCATATGCCCATATATGGAGTTCTCAGTCTTATGCCCATATACGGAGATATCTGTCGGTTCGAGGCAAGGCCCGGCACTGCAGTGATGTCACAATGAGTCAGCGCTTGCGCCCGGCACTGCAGTGATGTCACAATGACCGATTTTGCGCCGATTTCCTCCGGAACAGCCTGATGTCAACAATCAGCCCCGCATAAGGAGATTCCGAACGTTTCGCGCCGGTTAGGGAAAACCGCCACTCCGTGCCGCGGCGGGGAACGCGCGTGCCGAATCTGAAGCCGGTGGGACGAACGGTTCTCGAGATACGCGGATTACAAACACACACGCAGAGACTTCTCGCATTTATAGATAGATTACAAAACATACATTAACCAGTTGTAAATAGCAGATCGGTCTACGAGCTTGTAGATCTGCTATTTTACATGTATTTTTATACATTTGAAACATTCTGCAAGATGAGTACTTTTGGTACTTTAAGTACATTTTTATACCAATACTTTTGTACTTTTACTCAAGATATTTAGAATTCAAGACTTTTACTTGTAACAGAGTACTTCTACACTAGAGTAATATTGATACTTTTATTTAAAAAACAAAACTAAAACTAAATAAATAACTAAACTAAAAAAAAATCATTTGAGTACTTTTTTCCGCCACTGGTGGCAGTACTGCAGTAGTTCAGCGTTGGATGCCATCTGCATCAGAACCACACGAAGAAGAAGCAGTAGTGTTGGTGTTAGAAGAAGACACTGCACGGAATGGAAAACAACAACAAGACACTATGGATTTAACGTCAACCATTTGAGCGTTTGAATGGACCCAAATTCGAATAACCTCAAATGCTGCGATAATATAACACAAACCGCTCGCATGCAGCTGGAAAGTAACGTTGCTGCCTGGCTGCCCATACATTGCCTGCATCCCTAGCTAGCTAGCTAAGTTAGCCGTTCCGCACTACCGACACGGTGGCGCACGTCGACGCCGACCGACAGCGTCCTTGGTCGGCCTCGGTCCCGACGCGACGCCGGGGATTGCCGCTGGCCCAGGCCCAGCTCGGCAGGCCTCGCTATAGATGGTCGTTGATGTTTTCTGGGTAACTATTTTGTGTAAATATCGTTTGCATGACCTAACAGGCCTCCATTTTAGTATCGAGTCTCATATAGCCAAGCTTACAGGTAAACACTAGAGGCTTGTTTACAGTATGCGAGCCAGTACACTGCCACTGTTTACATTGGGTGTCATAGACCTGACTAGCACTGGACTGGATGTATCTACTACTATGTTGTTATATATTAACGTTTTCTTCTGCACTCAGTAGCATTACCAATGTAGGTATTCTATCAGCTGTATCAGAGTCTTACTGGTATTGATATACCATGATATGAGACTAGAAAGCTATTGTGATGATATTTGATTTGTGACTGCCAGCCCAATTTTAGCCAAGCTAGGGTCTTAACTGATAAAACAAATTAATGAAGCATACTCGTGCCTGTATGGGGCCATTAGGTCTCCACGTCTTCCACTGTCTTTATTCATAGCCACAATAAGTAAAGGTGTTTGTTAAATAGATGACAGGGACACATTGCCCTGTTAACTTGCACTACGATATTCCTATTATACCAACTAACTAACATCATAGACTACGCGAGCTACTGTTTTGGGGTGATTTTAGAATTGCACGTCTGCAGTGTACGCTCAGCTGGATGTGTGTTAATTGTGTTTGGTTTAAGCGTGTAGACAGCAAGTGGCCTGGGAGTTGTTGACCTCGCAACACAGTGAGACTTACCCCAGTCATTCATAATTGATGAGCTCTCTGAGGAACTGAGCTCTTCTTTTTTTCAGTCAAGACTACAAGGAAACCCCCACATTAAGCTTCGAACACAGTACTTGCTTAAGAATTCATTCATCTTTGATGACTTATATTCATTTGCACCAGCACAATGTAATTAAAAAGGACAGTAAGGTCACAAAAGAATTAGGTCTTTGGACTTATATTGGACTTGTGTTTTGTTGACAGTCATCCTGTGACGGATGTGGCACTTTGTTAACTGACAGCACCTTGGCCAAAACTGCCAGTCGTTACAAACCTGAAGCACTAGGCTGGGCGAAAACATGAAGGGCATCTTCAGAGGAGTCGGTGAATCAGACCACCTTCCCACTAGCTGATGCACACAGCAACGTGGGAGATTTTGGACTAGAGACTTCCATTTTGAAGCCCGGTGGAGAACCCCTTTTTGCGCCGTGGACTGATATAAACCTTGAAGAGGGAAGTGAATGATGGTGTCGCCAGTCGTCCAGTGACAGAGCTGGGCGGCCTGTGGATATACCTCACAGTCCTACCTGCGGGTGGAGGTCGACCATCTCGAAGCTGCAGACATGAGTCTTCGCCAGCCCACCTCCACGCTGGACAGGTAAAAAAGGCTGTTGGCTTGGATTTGGCATCCCATCCCACCCAGCCAACCAAATGTGTTTTATCCCTTAAATGTTTTAGACATTTCTCACTCATATAGATACAAGCAGCATAATGCCTGGTGGGACATTTAGGCTGATGCTCTCATCCAGAGAAAATTAAAATTATTCATTGAGCCCATTTTTATGTTATTTTTTTTGGCAAATATTCCAAAGAACATTTAGAGTAAAAGAGGAGTCCTGGGCTCCAAGCCACAACTCCCAGTAGAAGATAATAGATGGTATATTGACCATTTGAGAGAGCAGTGTTGGGTAGAATGTTAAAATACTATTAAGACCCCAGAATGAAAGAAAGGCAGGCACCCAGTCAAAGTGCTTTTGCTGATGGGCCGTTACTGATAGTTCTGTTTGTTTTTAGGTTGCAGCTGATCAAGGCTGGAGAGGATGTTATACTTTAAGATTTGTAAAGGGACACACTATGTGATAAGATTTAAAGCTATGATACCAATAGATAGCGTATTGGTCTCGTTCTTTGAAGGGATATGCTAATCAGATTCTGTTGTGCTAGACTAGCTTCAGTCTTGTGTTTTGTTCTTTATTGCTGTTGGGTTTCTGGGCATAACGATACTTTTACCACCTTGCTCCCAAAAATGCAGCTCTCCCAGCTCAACCAATTTACAATTTCTTTATCTTTGTCAGTCGCTGTCAGTCAGCCTGGCTCCTTTTTGGGAAGAACAAGTTGGGCAAGCCAGCTTCTTAGAGTTGCTAAAACTGCCCTCTTTTGCATGAAGAGAGAGAACAATAGAAAGCTTGCTCCCAGTCCCTTCAATATCAAGACAGAAACAGAGTCAGACGGACTGAGGGAGAAAGAGATGGGAGAATTGCAATTTCAGGATGTCATTATTCATTGGTGTTCAGTGCTAGCGTCTAAAGTGCAAACTATGTATTCTGTTTGGCTGTTTAGTTGCTCTGTGCGTTGATCTGTGTGTCGTGACTGGTGATCTTGCTCATTTAGTTTGTTTGCTGTTTGGTGACTGACCAACGTTAGCCCCCCCAACTGTGGCTGTGATCATCTGTCCTGTTGTGCTTTTGTCCTGTTAATTGGAAGGATGCCTTTTTTTTTGCTATTTGTCTTCCTGTCAATTGTCTTGTCTCCTTGTGCACACTGCATCCCTGTGTCTGTGTATGTCACGTGACAGTGGGCCAGCCAATAAGAAACGCTCCCACCTGCTCAGGTAGGACAGCTGACCAGTGGGAGTCCTTGTCATGGCAATGAGTTGGGGGTGTCAGTCAGTGCTACTGTGAGAACATTAACACATTTCCTCTGCTTTCATTCTGCAGTGGAGTGGCACCACAGCTACAAAACAAAGCACCAGTGTGTATAAAAACACAGGTGTATGTTTAAAATCAACCTACACAGTAAAATCATTAAACGCTAGGTGGAATGGGCACTAAAATACCACCACTGCTGCATGAAAACATCGGGGCTGCAGCTGAGGCTGTTCATTGAATTTTGAATACGTTAACTTGGGCCAGCCAGAGTGACTACCATTACAAGGACTGCAATATTCAATAACCCAATTGAGACAATGGTCTGAGTAGGAAATTGCCATGTGATGTGAGCAGTATTTTGTGATTACCTTAACCCAAATAAGGGTATGGTCAGAGCTAATCCAATTAAGTGTGTGATGGTGGAGTAATCAATTTTTCGTCTCATTATGAGGTCTGCACTTTAATTAAACTATGACTCTGTGTCAGATGTTTCGCAGCATTTCACAACACATACTGCCTTGTGCTGCATGCTCTGCCTTTCCAATGGTTGTGCACTTGTTTAGAAATGAAAAACACCTAAGATTTCTGTCATTGAAAAATGAAAATAAAAAGATTTGGAAAAGAAAAAAATTAAAAAGACCATAAAAGACAGGATGTACATGATTTTGGGGGAAAGGTATATCGCAAAAGTTTTGGAAGGGCTCAAATTATTTTCTTAGTGTTGACTAAATGAAGGAAGAGTGAGAGCTGTCTGAATAAGTTCGCAACCACTGGAAGATGTAAAAACACACACCTTTACCTAACCGATTAATGTGGCCAATATCGATATTTAAAAAAATAAAAAAACAAATCTGATTTTGATATCGATACGAGGCCCACATTTGCTCAAAGATTCCTCAGATCATCTAGCTACAGTAACTAACTCAGCAAGTAAGTGTTATAAGCATGAGTCACAGTTGACAGGGTTTCTATTGAAAACAGAAAATGATGGTGCCATTGTTAATTGACATTGCATGTATTTCACAAACTAGTTGGCAATCTAACATGAAGTAATTCAAGTCAACACTCAGCTAGCTGTGATGTGCTGTGCGACCTTGCATGCTGGATACTGTTGGGGTGTGAATAGCACAGCTTAGTTATTAATCAGAAAATGACAATCATTCAGCCTGTAGAAGATGTGTGTGGGATGCAGGACTGCACGATTATGATTACAATGATAATCCCTATTATGTTAGCTAAAAACTGTAGTTTTCTTTGTTGGAAAAGGTTTTTTGTCGCTCACTGTGCTTCTCTGTGTCATGTCATCCAATGTCTTCTGTGATTTCATTGTGCCTCTGTGAGGCTGGTGGATGGGAACATGGGTTCATTGGGTTGTACTGGTTTTTAATACTTGTGTGAGTGAGGTGAGGGTAAGGAGAAAAGGGCACAGACAGTGCAGCAGCTGATCAAATAACATGGTGAATTAGCCTAATTGACAAGTTTGTTTCATGATTGAACTAAAATCACGGTTTTCAGTTATTTTGGATTAATTGTGCAGCCCTAGTGGGATGTAAAGGCCTTTATATTTGTGCATGCTCTCACTGTTTTGCTTCTTCTAGAGTGCACCTCATACTTAATGTCTGCTTTCTTCTTCTTTGTGTGTGTGTTTTTTCCTTTCTTTCCCTGCCCCCAACTTTTTCTGCCCATGCCTCGCTTTCAGCCCTTTCGCTGCTTGGTGAGTCTGACTGACCGCTTTCCTTACTGCTCCAAATGCCTCTTTTATGAAAGAAAGGCCAAGTGGTATTGCTCGTAACTGTGTCAGCGCCAGTGTTTCACCGCTGCTCTGTGTACACCTTTCAGTTTCTTATCTGACTCTGTTTTTGTCACTCTTGCCTCTCACACGTTCATTCTTTTGCTATCTCACCGTTTCAGTCATATGTTCAGATTGTTCACATCAGCGACAGTCCAACAGATTGTACCATACGCCCGTTGTGGGGGGCAAGGAAAGATCTAATTAGAAAGCCATGAGAACCTGAAGAAAGATTGCATTTTAAGCAACACAGCACTAGTAGTGTAGTTTGAGATGAATTTTGTTCCTACTCCTAGAATTATTTTTGTATTTGAACAGAAACCGGTCTGACATTGATACTCTCGTCTAGCTGTAGGTGAGGCCTGCTTTTTTACACTAGCAGAGTGACTGCAACATTGTAACAATGTAGCCCGGCAGCAAATAAAATTAATAGGCCACAGTTGCCCCGGATAACAATGCAAGAACAGTGTTGTAAAATCTCATCCCATTTATTAATGGTGAAAATCCAAGGCGATAAACAAAAACACCAACAAATAGAGAGAGAGACCCAGCCTCCTTTCAACTGTGCACAATCGTTTGCATGTTGTGGTGGTCATCATAATCATATGATAATAATAATAAATTGTAATAGTCATCATAAAGACACAAATGGTTATATTAGAGCCCTTCATACAGTTAATGCTAAATGTCTAATGGGTGCTATGGAAGTATGGATGAAGAAGTTTGGTGTGCCCTGAGCTCCAATAGTTTGAGAGTCACAGAGGCAGTTCCACGACCAACTTGTTGACCTCGAGCTGTCACGAGCTGCATTCATTTTATTTGAGTTACATAATATGTGTTTGTATGTTTATGATTGGATTAAAAGGTTGAACACATTAGGGGCAAACAGTAGTGATAGGCTTAGAGACAATGAGCTATATCTTCGTCCATGCCTGCAGCCTTTCCCCTTATCCCTAAACCTCTTTGCCTTTTTTCTTTTACTATTTTTTTAGAAAAAAATGGCAAAAGAGTTTAGGGTTAAGGGGTAAGGCATCGATGAAAATAGGGCCCATTATCACCAACGTTCTACTAACCATACCTGGACTAGACGTTTTCCATAATACCGACCCTCCATTCAGGCAGCCATGTGTGTTTCTCTCTTGTGTGCACCTGTTCAACCCTTGTTTCTAGCCTCTCTGTCTTCTGCTCCTAAGTCTCTTACTCCTTGATCTCATCACTTTGACTTTTTGCCCTTCCCTTTCCATCCCTCCTGTACTCCGTGTACATCTGTGTGCATAATGCTATTCCCATGACACACCCCCATCTCTGTTATGACCTGTTACACCTCTTTCCTTCACTCTCCCAGTTACTTTTTATTTCTCAACCGGTCCATCCATACTCACATTTTCGTCTCCTCTCGTCCCCTCCTTTCACAGGTTGAGCAGCCTGACCATAGGGGACTCCGAGCGCAAATCCTCTGGCAGCCAGCAGAGGGAGACAACGGCCGACGTCCCAGCTGAGAGCACTGGTAGGGCTTTGAGTTTAAAACTTCTTTCTGAGGCACCCTATGGTACCAAGGCACCCACTTTGAGAAACCCTGCTTTATAGTAACTAATGAAGACTTCATGGTGGGTCTGCTTGGCTAACATGTCATGCCCCTCCTCACTCCCCAGGTCCGGGTCTCATCCAGAGATGTGTGGTGGTTCAGAAGGACCAGCTGGGCTTCGGCTTCACTGTGTGTGGAGAGAGGATCAAGCTGGTTCAAAACGTCCGCCCAGGTCAGCTGCATTTCTTCATCCATTCTTTTGGTCTTCTTTATCATCTTTAGGGATGGGACGATAATCGTTATTATCGTTTATCGTGATAAAAAACCCTCACAATAATTTTATCGTGGAGATTTAAATTTATCGTGAAATGATCCTCCTTCATACACTGGGATCAATTCACCTTTTATTTGCCGAGCTGCATATCCGGTACCATTTGAACCCTCTATAATTGGTAAAACTGACCTGGAAATAACATACTTGATAGTTCTTTCTTCTCTCCACCAAATCTCTTTGGCCGATCTACAAGCTCACAGCACGTCGTGTTGCGACGTGTTGTGAGCTTGTAGATCAGCTATTTTTTTGCCAGAAGTTCTGCCCCTGGATAATTTATGTTGGGGATATTTTGATTATCGTGATAATATTGTAAATTCCTTTTTTTTTTCTTTTTTTTTTACAATAATCATGACATGACATTTTCATATCGTCCCATCCCTAATCGTCTTCTTCTGGGCCTGGCCTTGTTGTGACTATGACTTTCCTTACAGGTGGAGCAGCGGTCAAGGCAGGAGTCCACGAAGGGGATCGAATCATAAAGGTTATTCTTTTATGAGTGTGTTTGTTTGTTTCAACATGTTTTGTATGTTAACAGCAGTTACAGCTGAACAAATGCTTAGCATTATAAACAAATAATAAATAAAACCACAGGTTTTCAAAACGGGGCCAATTGGAAAGGAGAGGAAAAGAAACCCTGAAAACAAAGAATATTCATACACATGATTGTGTTATGGTCAAATAATTGGCATAGGGAAGATGGGAAGTATATTTTTGCCATTTATTTTCTTTTTTAAAGCCACTAGCCCTTACCCGTTCAAAGATATGAGCTCCGAAATGATGTGCAGTGTGTGGGTTATGGGATGTGCACTGTGCACACAGTATATGAGGGATGGAAAGTAACTTTAACTGGTGCTTGCATGCTAATATGTAGGAGCATCAATGTAAGAAATACCCGTTCCATTTAACGGCTACAGAGATACTGTGTACCGATCTGCATGATTTTTGGACAACATCTGTAACAGGGCCAGAACCCCCCCCCCCCCCCCCCCCCCCCCCCGCCCGCCCGCCTGCACACACACACACACTGCCCCCCCCCCCCCCCCCCCCCCCCCCCCGTGTGTGTGTGTGTGTGTGTGTGTGTGTGTGTGGGTTTGTGTGTGATTGTGCATGGCCTGAACAACAGCGCCCCTCCCTTAACATGTGTGGTCACAAAAGGTACTGTAGGCTAAATAGATATAGATACACCATAAAAATGCTAATATACAGCATATGATTTGTGAAAGTGACAAACGGGCTTCACAGTTATGTCAGGTATGTTCATATGCTAATGGTGATGCGATTTCAGATCAATTGCTCCAGCCACTGAGGAGAAACGCTGTGACAGACACTCACTCAGACACTCACTCAGACAGACACTCAGACAGACATTCGGAAAATTATATGTTTGATGTCCCGATAGGTTGGCCACGGCCAGAGGATATGGTAATTTGAAGGTCCGTTCCAGTTTGTGAACCCCTAGCCTTACAGTAGAAGCCCTAACTGTCGGGATGATTACATTTCTTGTACACAGTCTTCATCTCTCTGTCTCTTCATCTGTCTCTCACTCAGGTGAACGGCTCTCTGGTGTCCTCCATGTCTCATCAAGAGGTGGTGAAGCTCATCAAATGTGAGTACAGACAACTTGTGAAATGGCAACAAAATGCTTGCAATTCATAATCCCTAAACCATAATGTCAGTAGTACAAACCAAGACTTTGGTACATACAGTACACGCCACTGTGTTGTTACAACTTCATAGGTACTCGACATTTTGGATCTTTCTAGTATTGCGCAGCCTTACCCTCCTATGCTTGACTCTAGTGGTCATTAATGTCAGTAATAAAAAAAAAAATAACATATTCTTCCATGTCATCCTCCAGCTGGGACTTATGTCGCTCTCACGCTACAAGGGCCGCCCCCTTCGGCGGCCGCCCTGCCCCTAGAGCCCCTCCCCACTGACCTCTTACCCAATCAGAGGACGTCTCTGGGCGGGGAGGCCCCGCCCCCGCCTCCTCCTCCGCTGCCGTCTGGGCTGAGCAGCAGCAGCACCCCTTCCCAAAGAATCACTGGACCCAAACCACTACAGGTGATTCACTTACTGTACACAACTCCACCTCCACACTATAACCCAGTAAAGGACTAGGGATGGTACGATATGAACATTTTCATGTCACGATTATTGTGACCAAAGAGATCGCGATTTACGTCCCAACATCCATGCTCCTTTAAATGGTACCGGATATGCAGCTAGGGGCGGCATAGCTCAGGGGTAGGGGCGGCATAGCTCAGGGGTAGAGAAACTGGTATTAGAGCACGAAGGGTATAAATCCCGAAGGGTTCCCAGTTCGAATCCGGGCTCCCCCTGAGTTAATGTCGAAGGGTCCTTGGGCAAGACTCTGAACCCCTAATTGCCTCCGGTGAGTAGGTTGGTGCCTTGCATGGCTTCCTCCGCCACCGGTGTATGAATGTGTGTGTGAATGGGTGAATGTAATGCACAATCTATGTAAAGCGCTTTGGATTAAAAGCGCTATATAAATGCACCATTTACCATTTACCATTTACAGCTTGTTAAAAAAAAAGGTGAATTGATCCCAGTGCATGACGGAGGATCATTTCACGATAAATGTAAATCTCCGTGATACGATTATCTTGAGTGTTTTTGCCAGACCCATGAAATGGGTAGGCCTACATAAGCAAATGTCGGTCTGTCCGGGTTTTCTATATAAAGGGTATATATGATGATGACATGATGATGACATGCCTACAAAAGGCATGATGTCATAAATGATGATGACAGACAGGGGGTTGGCAGAACCGGGGTCTGGCACAACCAGGTTGACCTGGTCTAGTTTATCACGATAAACGATAAAAACGATCGTCCCATTCCTAAAAAGGTATTTATTTTCTATCATTTACACACCTCGAATTCATGGCGATTTTTTTGTTTTTGTCGCATTCCTAAGCCAATATCAAACATATTTAGTGTCTCATTAACCCTTTTTCTCCTCAACATTTTGTAATTGTGTCGTATAGGACCCACAGGTACAGAAACAGGCCAGTGAGATCCTCAGGAAAATGTTACAGCAGGGAGAGGCGGAGCTCCAGGTACAGCACACGCACGCACACGCACACAAAGGCTGTAATAGTTTGTGTTTTTGTTTTGTTTTTCATTTCTTTCAAAATCTTCAGCCTTCTAGGCTTCAAATTAATCTAGTTAATTGATTAATTATTTGCTTCAACCAGTCGGCATATACGTTTTCATTCTTTGACCTACTGCAGCTTTTCATGGCCAGTCGTGACTAATAATAATCACATAACACTGACCAATCAACAGGACTTGATGGAGGAGTTGTCTCGAAACCCCTCTCCGTCGCTGGAGGAGAGAATCGCAAGTGCCAAGAGGCGGACTCACCAAGTACGGGGCAAGATTCAGCAGGATCTGGTGAGGAGGACCTGTCTTGTTGTCAATGTGTTTTTTAATTAATCTACAATGTCGATAGTCTAGTACACTATGCTGTTAGGGATTGCTGTCCCACTGGTGTTTAAAGCATACCGAAATGTAAGAAAATGTATGGATAGATGCCTTTTCACCTTCTTTTAACTGAATCCTCCTCTGTTTCTCAAGGAGGGAACCCGGTCAGAATCCGTGACCAACTATCTCATTGCAGGAGAAGGTTTGTATCCTATTATGTTCATCTTTATTTACAGTGTGTTTATGTTATGTTATGTTTTTGGGGAGAAACCAGGATGTAAAAGTTACTGCAGAGGGAGATTAATCCAGACATTAATTGTGTATTTATGTTATTGTAAAGCATGGTGAATTAAACTCGGCACTGGTTGTAAAAAGTATGTTGTCTTTTTTGCAGGTCGATTGTCAGTAGACTCCAGTGAAGGAGACATGGAGGTAAGCAGAATCTGCAACAAAATGACACTCGACTGCCTGTTAATGTGTGTGTGAAATGGTGCTAGGGTTGCACGATTATGATAAAAATGATTGTGATAATCTTCCTTATTAAGTACAATTATAATTAAATACCAATTCCAAATGTTAAATACAAAAATAAGAGAAGAAAAAACACAATACAAGCAGGATCAGGTTAGACATCTTTTGCAAATAAAGCAAGTGTATCTGTTTTTACAGGGATAGTCTTAACTGTATATACTGTAATAATGTCTAGGTTACATGTTTGTCGATACCAGTTGGCCTCTGATTCCTCAGTTCACTTACTGGATGTACATCACAGCGAGTGAATGCGTTCATTGCAATGTAATGTATCGCAGCACCTGATTTCGCGGTTTTGAATCATTTTCAATTTGGGGTATTTTGGCCCCCCAAAAATCTCTGTGCAATTATTTAGGTTAATAGTTTTAAACTACAGTTTCAAACTGAAGTCGTCCTTTGCAGTTAAGATCATGTTGATTGATGGACTGTGCAGCCCTGGCATGTATGTGACGTTCCCAATCATTCATTACAACCCCCCCACCCCCCATCCCCTTGCTCCTCGCTCCTCCACCAGGCCTGTGAGAGCCCCCACTCCTCCTCCCCCTGTTCATCCACCTCCACCTCCTTCAGGATCCCCCAACACAGGCGACAGGGCTCCGACACACACACCACCTATGATTCGGTGAGACTTGACATCGCCGGCCATTGTTTTTGTCCCTTTGTGTCTCGTCCCTGCAGCTTTATTTTCCTCACAGTTCTTCATAATCCTCTCAGTGTCTCTCTCTTGCTGTCTCCTGCCTCTTGTCTCTCTGGCGCATTTTACATGACTATTTAATTGTCACTCAAATAATTGCGATGAACAATTTAATTGTGTTTTTGTCGTTGACAATAACATTTCTGGTTGGCTTGTAGGCTTTGAAGTTTCACATGGCAGATATGACACATAACCTAAATATCTAAAAAAATTACCGACATATTTGACAACTTCATAGTTAAAAAAGGACATTGATAGTGGAAATAGCCGATCTATAAGCTCACAACGTGTCGCATCGTGATGCGTTGTGAGCTTGTAGATCTGCTATTTCCACTATTTTTGAAAAGGTTAGAAAATACATGATTTGTCAACATGTAAAGATTATGATGATTATGACAAAATAATTGCGATTAGACGATTCTGTAATAATTTTGACAGTTCTACATTCTACTATATGCACAGCAGACACTAAAACATGCATGTGGACAGGAGCAGTGGAAGGAACTCGCAAAGCTACTGTCCTTCACTTCGTAATATGACAATTGCAGCTCCCAGTCCTGACATCAGTCATTTTATGTGTGTGTTTATCTGAAGGGTGGGAAAGCACAGATCATTGGCCCTGAGGAAGAGGAGGAAGAGGAAGATGGCTATGCCTTCAATGAGGTAACATAACCCCCCCACCCCTCCCATCCCATCCCATCCCCGTCTGTACTGCATAATTTCTCGCTCAACATCATTATCCATACTGCCATCTCTTGTCTCTCGTCTTCTTCCCATTTGCTTCTATTCCTTCCCCCCCATTTCTCTCTTTTCTCTCACCATCTAACTCTCTCTCTCTCTCTTAAATACCCCCCTTCAGATGGACGGACCGTTCCAGGACATAGAGCTGTTAAAATCTCGGCCGGCACACATGACAGTGTTCATGAGATATGTCTTCACTCAACTACTGGACCCCAATCCACTGGTCAGTGTCTGTCTGTCTGTCTGTCTGTCTGTCTGTCTGTCTGTCTGTCTGTCTGTCTGTCCACCATGTCTGTCTGTGTTCATGAGATATGTCTTCACTCAACTACTGGACCCCAATCCACTGGTCAGTGTCTGTCTGTCTGTCTGTCTGTCTGTCTGTCTGTCTGTCTGTCTGTCTGTCTGTCTGTCTGTCTGTCTGTCTGTCTGTCTGTCTGTCCACCATGTCTGTCTGTGTTCATGAGATATGTCTTCACTCAACTACTGGACCCCAATCCACTGGTCAGTGTCTGTCTGTCTGTCCTCCATGTCTGTCTGTGTTCATGAGATATGTCTTCACTTTGCTACTGTACCCCAATCCACTGTTCAGTGTCTGTCTGTATGTTAGTAAGTCAATCTGTCTATCTGTCTCATTTGTCTGTCTGTTCCATTCATAATATACCTGTTGCTTTATCACCCCAAATGTTAAGTGATATTTTTTGAGCCTTGTGTGACATTGACGTGTGTGTGTGTGTGTGTGTGTGTGTGTGTGTGTGTGTGTGTGTGTGTGTGTGTGTGTGTGTGTGTGTGTGTGTGTGTGTGTGTGTGTGTGTGTGTGTGTGTGTGTGTGTGTGTGTGTGTGTGTGTGTGTGTGTGTGTGTGTGTGTGTGTGTGTGTGTTGTGAGACAGTTGTTCTACTTGTCTGTGGAGGCCTACCTAGGTTCCAGTCCCAAAGACGCTCGCTCTCTTGCCCCTCAGATCTGCTCCCACTTCCTGGACCCTGACGCTGTACGTGTTTGTTTTATATACTGAAAGCAAAGTACAAGTGACTATTTTTTAACTGTTTAATAATATTAGCCAGTATAATTATGAAATGAAAATGCTATAAAGCTTTTCGTCTTTTGCAGTGTCTCATGTATTTCTCGCCCAACCTGTCTGACTAATTCATGGGTATCTCTTTTCTGCCTTCAGCCTCTGAAAATCAAAGTAAGAGAGGAGTACCTCACAGACATAGGTAAGACTTCCTACAGTCGTCTGCTTCTTCTTGTGGAATTAACAAACTACTGGTATCTCCAGGGTTCCCACGGTCATGAAATTCCTGCAAATAATTTTAAATTAGAAAAATATTTTTCCAGTACTGGAAAAGTTTTGGAATTTATCAAGGGTCCTGGAAGGTCCTGGAAAAAATAGCTATGCATTCATTGTCTTTGGTTATTGATTTTGTTAATACCTCTGAAATGACAAATTAAACATGGGCCAAATTGTCAAATATTAGAGGCAGAAATTTTGAAAATACCCGATCTACATGCTTGCGAGGCGTTGTGAGCATGTAGATCTGCTATTTTCACAATAGAACCGTGTTATACAAAATTCCTCAACTCTTAGTGCTCGTCAGGGTGCCGGGTCCCCAGTTAAAACATGATTTTTTTCGGCATTGTCTTTGGGCATTGCGCATAGGAGTAAGCAACCTGTTATTGAGCTGAATTATTGTTATATAGTCCTGGAAATTGGGTTAAATATTCTGGAAAAGTTTGGGAAATGAATTGGTAAAAATGTGTGGGAACCCTGTATCTCTGATGTGATGTCTGTTCAGAGAGCAGACCTACTCACTGTGTGTGTCCCCTGTGTGTCCAGAGAGCCGTCTCCACGCCCAGGAGGACATCCGAGGGCCTCTCTCTGAGCTCCAGCAGCAGGTTCTCCCTGACATCCAGGATCAGATACAGGACTACAGGTACCATCATGCATTTGGGCTGGGCTGTCACTCCCAAATAATGTCTGCTGGATTATTATTAAAAAATAATCTTTTTTTTAAAGACTTTTAGAAGAATCCAAACGGAACAACATACAGTTGTGTAAAACTAGATTATAGTATAGTCCATTTAATTTATTTGTTTATTTGGTATGATACAATCATGTCATAACCCATTTAGGCCAAACCTATAGTTAGGCCTAAATCAGAAATTAGCCTACAAAAACAAATATTTTGCTACATACTGTACATGTACTGTACAGTTTACAGTTTACAGTTTAGGCATTTAGCAGACGCTTTTAATCCAAAGCGACTTACAATAAGCAGATATAAAAACATCACAAGATAATATGTCAGTACATCAACAGCAATATAACAAGTGCAAATGGATATCTATCTCGAAAAACACAATATAATCAAAGTTCTAAAAAACCTAAAAACCTGTAAGCCCCTCCCATACACTAAAATGTGTTCCCGGCCTGAATGGGTTTGCGAATAAAGGGGGCATCATGCACCATCTTTCTTGCAATTTCGTGCCACCATTACTGAAATATATCTTAGCCAATATTGCACTGAACAAATAAGGTTTCTAGACCTATAACGAAACTTAAAAAAAAGAAAAATGTGTGTCTCCTAGGAACAAGCAGATGATGGGCCTGGGTTCTCTGTTCGGAGAGGGGGACCTGATACAGCTCGACGGAGACCCAGCTAAAGAGAGACAGGTGGTGGACAGACAGGTCACTGCCCTTTGGGAGATACTGTGAGTCTTACTGCTTTTAAACCATACGGGAGGGTGAGGATGGGAGAGAGTGACATGCAAGTGTGTGAGTGAAATCGTGTGACAGGGTGTGGAAGATGTATAAGCGTGTGTGTGTGTGTTCACATGGTTTTCTGCTCGCCTGCGCCACTGTCTGTCCACTGTTGTATTGGTTATAGATACAGATGGGTTTAATTTCCTCCACGGTGCCTCCAGCTCGGCCAGGCACTTTAACGGACACAATTGCCTGTGTTCGCGGGTGGGGAGGGCAGTCTCTGTTGCTGCACTATTGACACATACAGCTTGCCCAGGCGGCTGCTCCGCATGGAGTGGAACTGGGGAGGATAGTGTGTTCCTCTGTACGTCACTCCTTCACCAGTGAAATTCCTCAATGTCAAGTCAAAAGAAATTGGAGGACATCATGACATAAACCAGCGCTGGAATTAGGAATCCTAATATCGTCCGAACAGAAATCTCACATGCGTTCAGGTTTTAGTGAGACAGGGTTGCCAAGCAACAGGCCCAAATATAAGCAGGCTAATAAAATAAAAAAAAGTTATTGCCAAGAACCAGGCAGAGTACCAAAGGTCACAGCCACACACAGAACCACATGACATTTCTACTGTACACACATGCAGGGACACACACACACACTGATCGACTCCCATCACATGACTGACCTCCTCCCAGCCAGTCTCGGTTTTTCCACAGTGGTGTCTGAATCAACTGCAGGTAACTGGGATAAAATGGAGACCCGCATTTGAATCGTCCCAGCATTCATTGTCAGAGCTGTTTTTTCACTGCGGAGGGAGTTAATGACCGTTTCTTTCTTTCTCGTCTCTCTCTTCCTTTTCCGGCCGCAGATCGAAACACGAAGAGGACAGAAGGTAAGACCCGACCCCATTTTTACACAGTAACATTGATTTTCAAACACTTGTGAATAATCTTCTGCTCCTCCAACTCTTCAATTGTTCATTTGTCTTCTTTTTTTGCACACCACTTTACCACATCCCTCCTTCGCCCTCTTTATCTCTCAATCTTTATCGATCCTCCTTATTTTTCCCTTCTCTTTCTCTCCTGCCTCGTGTGTCACTGCCTATTCTCTTCCCTCGTTTTCTCTCCTCTCTTTCCCCTCATTCCCCTCCCACCTCCTCTCCTCCCATGTTCTCCTCTTCACAGTTCTCCTCTGGCCTCAGTGGTATTGCTGTATCTCCGCCACGCCGGCATCAAGCTGAGGGACTCCAAGGTTTTCCCAGGACTCAGCACAGAGAGGGAGAAGTGGTTGGCCTTCTTCCCCAAGACCAAGAAGGTAATGGGGGTTTGATGCATGCATGCGCTGTGCCCTGTCTCTCAATGTTTAGGCTTGATTTATATTTTGGGATAAACTGAATTTATCATGTTCTCTTTGTAGCTGAGTGGTACCAAAAAAGAGAAGGATGGCGAGGATAAGAAGAGAAACCCTATACTGAAATACATTGGCAAACCACGGAGCACCTCGCAGTCCAGTAATTACACACACACACACACACACACACACACACACACACACACACACACACACACACACACACACACACAGGCTTTTTTTTATCGATTGATGATTATTTATTGTGATTGCTGTGAAATTTGTTGCACATCATCAGTTTTGCCATTTGCAACACTGAAGGCAAAATGAACAAAACAAAATGCTTAACATCGCAATCACATGATTGATACCTTTCAACATACATTTGGTCTGGGATTAAGCTCCATATTTAATTTCAGGATTGACTGACGAGTGACGACTATTTTTACTCAGAAAATATACCGTATTCCTCTTTACTTACTAATTTCAAAGGGATTCATTATGCTACGAAGTATTATACAGTATATATATTTGATATAATGAATTTGATCAGTGATTTAAAAGGACATGAAAACAATTGTTCACAACAAATTGTCAAAGTATGTGTGCGGTATAATCCAGTCATATGTGTTTGAGACGTACTGTATGGCCCATCCAAAACACATGGAATCCTACTCAATATTGCTAAATAGACTATGGCCAAGGCTATGCCAGGCTGACCAACAACACAACACAGCAACCCAAGTGCTTTTTCACAGCCATTCAGTCATATGTCAGATGAAGATCTGTAAATGGGACGCATTAGGAACGGTCGCCACCTTGTCCATTACTAGAACGCAGAATAAACATATTATCCATTATTCCCCACTGACTGGATGCAAATTCCAGATGCACTCATTCATTGATTTCAATCAGCAATATAGATTTATTTTTTATTTTTTTTATCATCATTTATTTCCATCTCATCCCATGTGTTCTAATTTTTGTATTGGTCAATGTTTCACTGATTTCCCATTATTTTAATTTCATTGTATATTTTATTTTTGTTGTTCCCGGTTGGTTTTGGTCCCCCAGCATTCCATGTCCCGCTGTCTCCCACTGAAGGTACACATTCATTCCTCTTGTTTTGTCCCCTGCTTGTTGCGTAGTTTATCTATGGCTCTTACTCTTCTTTCTGAGTTTTGTTTTGAGGTGGTTTTGTTTTTGTTGCGTGTGTGTTTATTACGATTACAAAAGCATTTAGCAATCGCTCTAAATCCAGAGCGATTTACAATAAGCAAGGACAGCACAAGGCAATACATCAAATGCATAGAAATAGTATTCTAGGATCCTATAACCTATTATCAGTCTAACAGTAGAATAACCATGTTGGTTTGTTTACTGTTGAGTGAGAAAACAATGTTGCCAGAAATTGTGAAAATATGCGATCTATCCGAAAATATCCGATCTACATGCTCACAACGCCTCGCGTTGCGAGGTGTTGTGAGCATGTAGATCAGCTATTTTCACAATATAACCGTGTTAAACAAAAATGTAATGCCTCAACTCTTAGTGTTCTTCAGGGTGGGGGGGTCACCAGTTAAAATATGATTATTTTGGGGGTCGCGGCCTGAAAAGGTTGAGAGCCCGGTCAACAATGACCTGGCAACAGTTTGTGTGTGTTCATGTTCTTCGTCATGGTTTTATGTGGGGAGGGTTTTTGCATTCAAGAATCAAGAGAATCAACAAACGTGTGTGTGGTGTTGCGTTGCAGTGCGTTCAGGCAATGTGAGGAACATCATCCAGCAGTTTGAGAACCACACGGAGGAAGGGGAGGAGGGGGGCCCCGACACCCAGAGACTGTCCACCAGCAGCCTGGGAGACAACAGCATGGACAGGTGACTGACTGGCTACTGTTTGTGGATGGATGTGTGTGTGTTCATACAGTATACCAGGGTTCGTTATTAGTCTTTGGGGGAATTAGTTTCCCCCAAAGGCCGAATTATGTCTAGGGTACAAAGCCGACAACATTGCAGGGGGCGACGGTGGCGTTCCCACTACTCCAGCGACAGTTCAGATATCGTCGTTGTCGGGTGAAAATCTTGTATGTCCAAAACCGTTCGTTTTGCATTTATCATTTTAAAAATGATTTAAACTAGTGACAACAGCCGATCTACAAGCACACAACGCCTCGCACCGCGAGGCGTTGTGTGCTTGTAGATCTGCTGTTTTCACTACTTTTGTGCGACGGCCTTGTATGATAAAGGAGGGCTTTACTTTGCGAAAGAACGTACAAATTTGGAGATACGAGGTTTCCACAATTCCACCCGACAATGATGATATACTAGTGTTGTTGCTGCTCTTATACCACCATTATTACTGGGTTTGGTGGGGGCCAGACAGTAGCCCCCCGCGGGCCGCCTATTGGGGAACCCTGCAGTATACAGTATGTACGTACAGTAGGTGTGGGGGGTTGTGAGCGCTCGTGTGTGTGCAAACCAAATTAAAACAGTTTTCTGAAATACTTATGTTGCTATATCAGTGCTGTTCAAATCTTTTATGTCAAAGACCCCCAAAATTATATGTATTTGGCCAGAATGGCCACAGACACCAATCTCAAAATATTTTGTTCCAGTACAGACTGTCGACACAAAGTGACGCTACGAGCTTGTACATTTTTGAATAGCCAGCGTATAAAACGTTGCAGATGCTTTCCCGATTTTAACCGTTTTAGATAATTTCTCCTGACTGCGGCCTTTATCACATAATTACAATTATAATAATATGAACCAACCTTATGTATCCCATCGTAAGACTTAATTTCCCCCCCAAAAAATACTTCATTTCCATTATTGTACTTGTACTTAAAATGTATACCAGTAGATTTTTATGCTCTGTATTACTTTCCCTTCTCTCCATCTTTCTCTCAAGTCATACCCAAGTGTGTTAAACAATCTTTTTTCCTTCTCCCTCTTTCACTCTGTGTGTGTGTCTGTCTGTCTGTGTGTCAGTCCTACCATCTCGGTGCGTCTGGCTCGCAGCGAGTCACTGAAGGCCCAGGGGGAGGGGCGGCGGCGGGGGGGAGGAGTAGGCGGCGTGGTCTCGGGGCCGGAGTCGGTGCCTCGCTCCCGTAGCGACGTGGACATGGAGGACTGTGGCGGGGAGGAGAGGGAGGGGCCGGGCCTCAGGCCCCTGCAGCACAGCGCCTCCTCGTCTGCCTCCAGCAGCTCCGCACGGTGAGGATGCACACGCACACACACATGTTGGTATGGTATTACTATACTTGTGAGGACCAGAGCGGAAGGGAAATGCTGCTCCTCGCTCAAGGGTGCTGCTGCAACGCTCGCTATTCGCTCATGTTGATCCCGCTGGAGAAATTTGAATGATATCTTGATAAGGGACGTGCACTGCACTCTGCACCTCATCATTTCTTTATGTCCGTCCGTGCGACCGGGCATGCTCAAAAATGTGGTGCACGGCCCCAACCAGAGTGGCTTGGAGTGGCAGGCGGTCCTCGCTCCGATTTCGTTCATACTTTTTTATAAACCAGCTCCCTGCTACGTTAAAAATCGCTCCGCTTGTGTGGTCTGGAGAGGGCATCACCTTTTTTATTATGGCAGATGTACTGTAAATCTGCTGTAGATTGGTTGTTTCCCAGTACATAACACAGGCTCAGATTTCCATCTGATCTGAACATTTTGAAGCCTACCGACATTTGATCTATATTTAAACCAAGTTCTGGTTAGCCGTTCAGCCAAACCTATTTTCATATACTGTATTAACGTTCAGCAATATATAGCTCTCGCTCCCCTTCTAATGTCTCCACCTTTCCTCATGCTCAGGTCCCTAGAGACTGCTACACCACCATACACCCCCAGGTCCAGGCGCAGGTGAGTTCCTGCAATCCCGCGTAGATTGATCAATTGGTTTATAGTCCAGTCATTATATGAAAAAACCTCAAACAAATTGCAATAGTAGCAAACTCAACTGATTCTGTATCCTCATTATGTCCTTAGTGAGGGAAAAAAAGTCCCAAGGAATCCCATCGGGGCAAAGTTTTGAAAACGACCTACCTACCTTCAATTACTATACACTACAATATAAAGGAAAAAATGACTGAAAAAAAAATCTGGGAGGCACGGTGGCGCAGTCAGTAGTGCTGTCGCCTCACAGCTAGAAGGTCCTGGGTTCGATTCCCGCCGGGGGACACTGTGGGTGCTGGGGGCGTGTTCCCTCCTCCGCGTCATCAGTGCCCACACCCTAGGTGGGGTTGGCAAAAGGGCCTTTCTGTGTGGAGTTTGCATGTTCTCCCCGTGTCTCCTAGGGTAGATACCCTCACAAAAACATGCAGTAATCCTGGTCTCTATAAAGCCTCCCCCTGGCCAGCCGGGGCGCCTGATGGAGGGGAATGGAACTGGTTGGAATAACGTGTTCCTTCCACGCGCTACGTCCAACCGGGGAAGCTCCCCCTGTCAGGTGATAAGAAGCGGCCTGCTCACTCCTCATGCATTGAAGGAAGCATGAGCTCAGTTCGGGGCCCTCCCCAGGTTGGCAGAGGGAGAGTAGAGCCTAGGATCACAGCTTAGGCAATTGGCACCGGGTGAAAAAATGGGTTACAAAAATCGTGGGATAAATTAAAAAAGAAAAAAAAAATCTGCTTTAAGTGGGATGTGAGGGGTCAAACTAGGGGTTTTTAATTATTCTGAATCCATTGCAAGCATTTGTTTTGCATGAAAAACATTCCTTGGGCTAAAAACGGACCCCAAAAGACTGTGAAAATTGATGACTCATCACTAAACCATCGTTTTGAGTGGCCATTTCTTGCCCAAGGAATGTTTTTCGTGCAAAACAAATGATTGCAATGGATTCAGAATAATTAAAAACCCCTAAGTTTATCCCACTTAAAGCAGATTTTTTTTCAGTCATTTTTTCCTTTATATTGTAGTGTATAGTAAGTGAAGGTAGGTAGGTCGTTTTCAAAACTTTGCCCTGGTGGGATTCCTTGGGACTTTTTTTCCCTCACTAAGGACATATTGAGGATACAAAATCAGTTGAGTTTGCTACTATTGCAATTTGTTTGAGGTTTAGCCTAATTTTGGCCTAAAATGACTGGACTATTATTGGTCAGGCAAGAATTGTCTAATTTTAAGGCCCGGAAATTATTTCAGGGCTTTCCCCAAAGGAGTGCCAATTTTGTGTTGCTCCCACACTGCACAAGTCCATAATGGCCATTTAGCTTTGAGATTGCACTCCAGTTTTTACACTGAGTTAAACTGACACAAGTGTTTATGAAAAATCAGGATGACTTGAAATGAGGATTTATTGTCTGCGTTTGCGTGTGTATCTACAGTATTTGCATGTGACAGAATCGTAGCCAAAATGTCAATGAAGAGTGCCAAAAACAATTGAGCGTCACAGGGACCTAACAGTGAGTGTGTGTGTGTGCAGGAGCATGGAGTCTCCGTTGGCCCTGCTCCCAGACGTCTCGGCCCTGGAGGAGGAGGTGAGCGACGGTCACAACTGGCAGGAGACGGTGCCTCCCCAGCTCCTCTGCACTCTCAGCCCGCGGGAGGTGGACAGACAGGCCGTCATCTACGGTAAACCACCACCGTTACAACAAAATCCCACAAATTAGAGCACAGGTAGTGAAAATAGCTGAAGCGCCGGGTTGTGAGCTTGTAGATCAGCTATTTTCACTAGTTTGGGTCCCGGGCAAACGTCTCTACTCTTTTGGGTCACAAGCTTAAAAGTTTGGGAGCCACTGGTCAAGAACAGTGGGGTTAAGACAAAACGCCTATTGAACTCAATGGACTTTTGGGTTTACGGGTTACAGAAAAGGCTACAGAAAAAGTCAGACTTTTGGGGTTACTCTAGATAAAATGATAAGGCTGGACAAAAACTGTAGACTGTTTGCCCTGTATGAAACCACACTAAATACAACTGAATTCCCCTTGGTTTATTTTCTGTCTCCTCTGACCCTGCTCCTCTCCGTAGAGCTGTTTACGACGGAGGCGTCCCACCTGCGGACGCTGAGGGTTCTGGACCAGGTGTTCTTCCAGAAGATGAGGGACGTCCTGAGGCCAGACGAGCTGTCCTGCATCTTCCCCAACCTGCAACAAGTCTACGAGCTCCATGGTGTGTGTGCGTGTGCGTGTGTGTGCGTGTGTGCGCACGCTTGTATTTCTTTACTGAGGACTAGGGATGGGAGGATATTTGCTTTTATCGTGATAAACACTCACACTAATCGTGTCATGAAATCGTCCTCCGTCATGCATTGGGATGAATTCTCCTTTTATGTGCCGAGCTGTATTAATAATGGGTAAAACGGACCTGTAAATAATGTACTTACTTGATACAGTATTTCCTTTTAACTCTCTACCAAATCCTTTTGGCCAAAAATAGCCGATCTACACAACGCGTCGCAACACTTATATCTGGTATTTTTGGCAAATGTTCCGCCCCAGGATAATGGATGTTGGGGATATCTTGATTATTATTATATTAATATAGTAAATCGCAATTTCTTTGGTCACAATAATCGTGACATGAAATGTTCATTTTGTCCCATCCCTACTGAGGACCAAATGTCCCCAGAACAGTATAGTCAGAATTTGAGGAATAGACATTGTAAGGACATTGTTTCCTAGTCATCACAAGAGAAATATTTATTTTATGGTTAAAAAAACATATATATTATTCCATTTAGGCTTTCTCGGGTTGGGGTTGGGATTAGGCATATAGAGGTTAGGTTTAGTGGCCAGAGCAGCCATCTGCTTGATGAAGTTGAAAACTGAAAAAGCAGCTCTAAACAAGCTCACAAGCTATGTATGTGACACCGGCGTGTAACATAAGCTTTTAGGTAGCTTGTAGATCTGCTATTTGTACCATCATTGTCCTTTTTTAAGTACAACGTTACAAAATATGTCAGTCATTTCAGTTACGTGTCATATCTGCCATGTGCTACTTCAAAGCTACAAGCCAAACAGAAATGTAATTTTCAACGCCAAAAACACAATTGAATCTTTAATCGCAATTATTTCAAGTTAAAATTAATCGTCCTGTAAAATGTCATAATCGTGACAGCCCTACTTTTAGGGTCAGAGTTAAAAATAACATTCATGAAATTGTCGTCCTAGATCTTTTTTAATATCCTCGCATAAGTATAGTAGTAGCACAACGTGTGTGTATGAGCGTGCATGTGTACTGTTATGTGTGTTTGTTTCTGTGCATGCATGTCCTTTGCTGCGCGTGTCTGTCTCCTCTCATACTGTACCATGCCTGCATTAGTAACACTGGCTCTGCTTTGTGTATGCCGAAGCCAATTGTCATTTGAGTCAATATGTATTCAGACTCGGAGCAAATATGTATTCAGAGCAGTGTGTGGTAAGAGGTAAATCTCTGCTCACAGGTCCGCTAGCTAGTGTCAATATGGATTATTGTATTTAATGGACCCAACATGGAGGCACACGTGCTGGATGAAGGTTTTATTGAGGCATAATACTGAGTGATATGTTCGTTTTTTTTCTCTCAGTGTTCGGCAATATTACTCTTTTTTTACTCTTACTTTTGCCCTCCATCCACCCAAAAACACAAAGAAAACACCACAATCTGTTTAGCCAGCTCCTTTTTTTGTAATAATAATAATTAAGATTCACCAATCAGCCAAAAAGCTATAAAATAAAGCCGCAATCTCTCTTGACCTTTTTTTTTTTAAGTAAATGTTTTCAAAAGGCAGCTAACAAAACCTATAAAACCTGTAATATGTAGTATGTACTATTTTTCTTTTTTACATAGTAATATGTAAGAATATTACTGGTTTGGCAAAGTAATACCTTACACTACTTGTTACTGGATAAAATAATAACATTACAGTAATATATTAAAACTCACTACTGCCCAAGTCCCACACTGTTCTTTAGCGTTCTAAAGCATGTAGTTCAAAGTCGCCGCTCTCACAACTGTTGCATCACCTGTTACCCTGTTAACCTCCCTCACCCCCTCCCTATCCGTACACCTGCTTATCCAACTCTAATGTAAATGACCCGTCATTTCTAGCTTTGATGGTTATCGTCTTTTAAAGGAGAAGGGGGGAGATCTGGCTTCTTCTTTAAAGGGATAGCTCACCCAAATTTTAACCTTTTCTTTCTTTTTTTTAATTAATGTCTCAACCCATGGAGACTTGAATTCATGGATATCCTAAGCCAATAATTTGATAACCAGCAGTGATTCCCTATGGAGACACAACGCACCTCCTTTGTTCCCTATGGAGACATAAAGGGTCTCCTCAAATTACTTAGGAATGAGATTAAAAAATTATATATATCCATGAATTTAAGTCTACACTGGGTGAGTAATCGATAGAAAAAAGTAATTTGGGGGGTTAACCATGCCTTTAAACACAACAGTGTAATTCCCCTTGTTTGCCAGTAGTGGGTGGTATCACACAATGAGGCTTTTGATTCCCTACAAGATTATCAACTAAATTGGTCCCTTGTGCCTTTATGTTGAATGCAAAACAGGTTTTCATAATTAACACCATTTTCTTGTCAAGTGCCAAGGCTGGTGTTCAAGCTAAGTTCAGGTCACGTCTGAGACTAAAGTGGGGAATGGACTGCATTACCGACAATGCCATCCAGAGTGACCAGCCTAGTGGCTGGTCACTCTGGATGGGGATCAAAAAAAACATTCTCAGTTCTCTGATCGTTGTTTTGGTGTTATGTTACAGCGAACCTCTGTGAGGCGATGAAGAAGCGAAGGGAATCTCCCGTCGTTGAGAGAATCGGGGACATCATGTTTGCCAGGGTGAGTTTTTAATCCTAACCCTTGCATCTCGCCCACTTTCAACCTGCCCTCCCTACTTTGGGCATGTCATTGTATGCAAAAGTGTTGAACGCGATTCTCCGTGGGTAAGCTTGAGTAATTCATTGTTGTTATTAGGGATGGGACGATAACCACTATTATCGTTCATCGTGATAAAAAAACACTTGCGATAATCGTATTGTGGAGATTTCATTCATCGCGAAATCGTCCTCCATCATTCACTGGGATCAATTCACCTTTTATTTGCAGAGCTGCATATCCGGTACCGTTTAAACTCTCTATAATTGGTAAAACGGACCTGTAAATAACATACTTCTTTTTCACTCTCTACCAAATCTCTTTGCCAAAAAATAGCTGATCTACAAGCTCACAGCGCGTTGTGAGCTTGTAGATCGACAATTTTTTGGCAAATGTTCCACCACATGATAATGGATGTTGGGGATATTTTCACAAAATCGTAAATCGGAATCTTTTGGTCACAATAATCGTGACATAAAATGTTCATACGTCCCATTAGGGCTGTCACGATATGACATTTTACATGACGATTAATTGTCACTCAAATAATTGGCGATTAACGATTTAATTGTGTTTTTGTCATTGACAATTACATTTCTGTTTGGCTTTTAGGCTTTGAAGTTGCACATGGCAGATATGACACAAAACCTAAATACATAAAGAAATTACTGACATATTTGACAACTTACTACTTAAACCAGTAAGACTCCCTAATCGGGAGATAAGCGACCGTAGGTCACTTATCTCCACAAATAGGGCAAAAAATTGTTTTTCCAAAAACTTCCTGATCCATGTTGATGACATGAGTGTAGACATACTGTGTAGTGATTTTCGTGATTTGAGGGCCAAAACTGTAGGAGCAGTGGCCAAAAATGTGTTTTAAAAATCGGCCTGTAGGTGGCGCTAGAAGAGGGCCATGTGAGAAATGAGGGGTGGGGTGTTCGCGTTGCCTTGGCATACGAATAGGTACCGGCCCCGGCTCTCCCGGACGCTCCTAGCCCGAGTTACGGCATTTTATGTGAGCTGCAGTGGCAGGGGGTCCTCCACTGGGGGCGTCACCACTTTTGCATCCGTTCTGGAGCACCAGGAGTGGGTGGTCCCCAGGAATTCCCCGTGAGCAGCCCCGTTGGGTGGTCATTTGGTAATTTTTGCACATGTGCTCATTTTTTACACTTGGGGGTCCCCCAGGGAGCTGGGGGTCCCTGGAGCTCCGGGGGTCCTTGGAGGTTGTAGTTTGGCAGGTAAGGAGTGTGTGTGCAAAATCTGGCATGGATCGGGGCAACGGTTGCGGAGATATGAGCAGGGCAAAAGTGTGACGTGTGTGACGGACGGACAGACGGACACCTGGTGGAGCTTTCTGTAGTAAGTGCGACCTATGGTCGCAAAAATAACATTGATAGTGGAAATAGCCGATCTACAAGCTCACAGCGCGTCGCGATGCGACGCGTTGTGAGCTTGTAGATCTGCTATTTCCACTATTTCTGACATTTTTCAACATTCACGATTATGACGATTATGACAAAATAATTGCGATAATGTCAAATAATCACGATTAGACGATTATGTAATAATTGTGACAGCCCTACGTCCCATCCCTAGTTGTTATGGTAAAGCTTATTTTAGGGATTCACGACGTGTGTGTGTGTGTGTGTGTGTGTGTGTGTGTGTGTGTGTGTGTGTGTGTGTGTGTGTGTGTGTGTGTGTGTGTGTGTGTGTGTGTGTGTGTGTGTGTGTGTGTGTGTGTGTGTGTGTGTGTGTGTGTCAGTTTGAGGGGGCGGCAGGAGAAGAGTTCTTGGACCACGCATCCCAGCTGTGCAGTCAGCAGTCCGAGGCACTGGAGCTCATCAAGAACAAACAGCGAAAAGATCCGCGCTTTGCCCACCTTATCCAGGTAACACACACCATCCAACGAACATAATATCTTTATGATATGACATATCATGTGAAACCATGTATAATAATATTGGAGCATGTTTGTTGAGGGATAAGACTGAAGAGATTCAGTTTCCACAAGGACAATTTGGTGCCTGTGTGTCCACGAGAAAGTCCTAGTCTTATTTTTGCAACATTGCCTTGTTCCTGTAGCACCAAAAACAAAACATTGGGACTGGGACTGCAGATCCCATGGCAAAAGAGCTAATGAATGGCTTAATGGCTTTGGTTAAGAGTCTGCTTCATCAGTCTCTGCATATGCCAATACTAAGTCAATTAAGTACAATGTTAAATTGATTGCTGTGCCAACCCACTGAAGAGAAAAATAAATGGGCCACATAACTGTATAAATGTAGCTGTCCGCCAATTGGTGTCACCCTGACAACCGATAACATCAGGCCTTGCCTCTGAAAATCTGCATTGTCACCTGCAATGTGCCAATATTGGTAATGCTTTTAAAATAAAATGATAATATTGTATACGTAAAATTATAATATTGTACACATATTTTTCCTTCACCGATTCTGTGAGTTTAAATTTGTCCAACTTTTGCACAGGTCATAAATAAACAGCATTTACTGTTTACTGTGTACACTGTGTATGTGTTGCTTTATTTGCATAGGAGTGTGAAGCCAGCCCTCACTGTAGGAGACTACAGCTCAAAGACCTGCTGGTGTCAGAGATGCAGAGGCTAACCAAGTATCCTCTACTGCTGGACAACATCATCAAACACACGGAAGGTGAGGGCAGGGGGCGCGCACACACACACACAAACACACACACACACACACACACACACACACACACACACACACACACACACACACACACAGGTGGGGAAAGACATGCAACACAAGTATACATCCAGAATCAAACTGGACGTTGCGATTAATGTATCATGCATAGTTGTGATACATAAGGACCGCAGGTTGACACTAGAAACGGAGGGGGAGAGAGATTTCTTCCATTTGGTCCGTTTGGTTCTTTCTCCCTGTTCGTAGGCTAGCGGACAACACCCAACCCGACGTATTAAAACCGATTAAAACGTACGTACGCATGAACTACCAGTGGCGAACTTTTGTCAACCGTGGGGGCAGTAGTGAGGAAAATAACTTTTCCTATGCAAAAAGAGTGAAAAGATGTCGTTCTTATACCTCTTTGATATCAACATGGAAAGCTCTGTGGCTTGAACGCCATTCTCTTATTGATTAATCACCAGATTCGAGAGATGGTGGCTACTCGAGGTGAGTGTGGTTCATTCAGCCAAAAAAAAAAAAGTTTCCCTTGCAACATTTCCTTTGACTGGCTGGTGATATAACGTTAATTGACACAAAGTATTTATAAAAAGACTTGTGTGGATGACAGAGACATTAGAGTGAAATCCTGGTCGGGGCATCACGAGAATCTCTCGTGTGCTCTGTGCTGCGAGGCGCAATATGTGGCGCGCGGCCCCAACGGGAGAATTGGAGCGGAAAGCGGCTCGGCATGCACAAACTAAGCATGTTGACGTACAATAATTACTGCACCTACTCTCTCACCCAAAACGTACACAAAATCAAACATGCAGAACTATAAACGGCTCTTAAGTGGTTAACGTGCTACCCGGGCAACTCAAGGCACATTCCGTGATTCTTATAATTGGGAGAAAACTAAAAAGATGGACCCTCTGGTTTTCCTACAGCTGGCTCGCCGGACCTCCCCTGCCTCCAGCAGGCCCAGGCATATTGTCGTGGTATACTGCAGGCTGTCAACGAGGTGGTCCGGGAAACGGAACACAGGCAGCGGCTCCACCAGTACCAGCGCAGGCTGGATGCCGCCCCTCAGTTCAAGGTGAACAGCTTTATATATTTTGTGTGCGTGTGTGTGTGTGCGTGCGTGTGTGTGTGTGTGTCCAGACACACCCATGTTTGGGATGAGACGATAATCGTTATTATTAATTTATCGTGTATTTATTTGTCCTCCGTCATGCACTGGGATCAAGTCAGCTTTTATATGCCGAGTTGCATATCTGGTACCATTTAAAACGGACCAGTAAATAACATACTTGATACAGTCCTTTTTTCTTTTTCACTCTACCAAATCTTTTTGCCAAAAAAAAGCAGATCTACAAGCTCACGACGAGTCGCGTTGCGAGCTTGTAGGTCTGCTATATTTTGGCAAATGTTACGCCCCAGGATAATGGATTTTGATGATCGCGATATCTTAAACCGTAACATGTGATTTTCATATCGTCCCATCCCTAGTATCCATGTCTAATTTGTTGTTGTTTTGTGCTGCTGCTTCTTCCAACAGAGTCTGAACCTGAGCACAAAGACGATGATCCATGAGGGTCCCCTCACTTGGAAAGTCAGCAAAGAAAAGAGTCCGTTAGGTACGGAGTCAGATATATACGGATACACATTAGTACACAAAACACAAGTGCACAGTTGATTGGACATTAATAGCCTATCCAAAAATTGCTTACTCGTTGACCTCCATTTTATGATGAAACTGCACTGAGTAAAGCCCTTTGCACACAGGACAGTTGCGTTTTTTTCGTTTGCGGCATGAATAAAACGCATTGGATTTGGTGTGCAAGGCTGTGCGGAATCGGCGCTGCGGATCCAAAAAGGAGTCATAAAAGGAGTGATGAGTTTTTTACCGCATGCGACAAGACGCACGAATCGAACTGGGTTCGATCGAGAAAAAATCGCACGGCGGCAGCCACTCTTCGCACGGCTAATTCGGAGCCGGTGTGCATGAGGTCATAGAGAATCATTGTTTTCTTTTCAAAAAATGATATTGTCCGTTTTATCCGTGCGGTTAAACGCACCTGTGTGCAAAGGGCTTCACTCTAGCACATAAACGAACGGAAACAAAGCTGATTTTGACAATATATAACATCGCAAAACCCTGTATGTTGTTTGTTTTAAAGAAAACTTTAAACTTTCTGTTGATTTTACTATTTGAATCTGGATCCGATATATGCAATTGTTCCATTATTAATTTCTAATCAACTGCACAAAGGAGCACATACTAAGTGTTATCGCTTTAATTACCGGGCCAATCATAAACTGTGATTCTCGTTGCCTCTTCAACTAAACACCTGCCTCCATTCTCCACTACCTCCACCAGGGTTCCCACAGTCATGACATTCCTGGAAATATTTTGAAATTAGAAAAATATTTTTCCAGTACTGGAAAAGTTTTTGAATTGATCAAGGGTCCTGGAAGGTCCTGGAAAAAATACCTATGCATTGTCTTTGGTTATTGATTTTGTTAATACCTCTGAAATGAATTAAACATTGGCCAAATTGTCAAATATTAAAGGCAGAAATCGTGAAAATAGCAGATCTACAAGCTTGTGAGCATGTAGATCGGCTATTTTCACAATAAAACCGTGTTATACAAAATTCCTCAACTCTTAGTGCTCGTCAGGGTGCCGGGGTCCCCAGTTCAAATATGATTATTTTGTGGGTCACGGCCTGAGGTTGAGAACCACTGGCATACACTACCTGTCTTTGTGCATTGCGCATAGGAGTAAGCGACTTGTTATTGAGCTGAATTAATGTTATATAGTCCTGGAAATCGGGTTAAATATTCTGGAAAGGTTTTGGAAAAGGTTTGGAAATGTATTGGTAAAAATGTGTGGGAACCCTGATCTTAACTTCTCACCATTGTTATTACTCCCTCCACCCTGCAGAGGTCCAGGCGTTGCTGCTGTCAGACTGCTTGGTGCTGCTGCAGAGGGGTCCGGACGAGCGGCTGCTGCTGCGCTGCCCGTCGCGCTGGCTGGGCGGAGGCGTGGGCGGCGGTGGCGACAGCAAGACCTCCTTCAGCCCCCTCATCAAGCTGGACTCGCTGCTGGTCCGCGACGTGGCCACAGGTCAGCCCACTTCTCTGAACAAAACATTGTGGTTTCTATATCAGTGGTTCTCAACCTGGGTCCCCAAATTATTTTGGGGGGTGCCCAGATGATTAACTCAATGTCCAACATTGTTTTCTCTCTCGACAGTAAACAAACCAACATACAGTTTAAGTGTATAGAGGGTAACTGCACATTTCTAAAGTGATCTAAGGGCTTTTTAATACCTCTAAAATGACATTGGCCAAATTGTCAAATATTAGAGGCAGAAATTGTGAAAATAGCCGATCTACATGAGCATGTAGATCAGCCATTTTCACAATAGAACTGTGTTATACAAAATGTAATGCCTCAATTCTTAGTGCTCGTCAGGGTGGGGGGTGGGGGTCCCCGGGGTGGTCCCCGGTTAAAATATGATTATTTTTGGGGTCGCGGCATGAAAAGGTTGAGAACCACTGTTCTATATGAGCGGTGTTCAATCCTTTTCATGTCAAGGACTCCTCAGAATTATTCCAGGGACCCCCCCAGAAGCAAAGATTTGAGTTAAAAATGTTTGCTTTAAAAATATCTATGTTCAACATTTTCACGATTTAAAGAAAACTAGCAGATCTACAAGCTCATAGCTCGGTACTGAGTGCTGTGCTTTGAGCTTGTAGATCTACTATCTTTGAACAGCTGAAGTATAAAATAATGGTTTAAGTGGTTAGTGGCTTTCCAGGTCTAAATGTGTTAACCCAAAATACAGATCAAAACCGATATTTAGAACCAATAACCGGCTTAATATTGCTCGTGTTGGTTAATCAAATAACCTAGAAGCAGCAGGGTTTTTGATTTGTTTTGGACCTCCAATGACATTTGTTTGTCTTTTTTTGTCCCCCAGACAATAAGGCCCTCTATGTCATCAGCACAATGGAGAGACAGATCTATGAGCTAGTGGCTGGGACCTCCTCTGAGAAGAACACGTAAGCACTTTTGAGGATACTACACATTGGCTGCCTGTGCTTTTTTTTTTGTTTAATGCTGACCGCTGCTGTTATGCTTTTATTTTTTAGGATCCAAATTCATAAAAGGTGCTATGCTGTGGTGTTGTTGTTGTATTTTGTTTCATTTGATTATTTGTGCTTGTATTTATTGAGGATCATTACTGAGGACTGTACTCTTACAGCATTATGCAAAGTCTAACTCTGTCTTCAGTTTATAACATGTCCTGACTTACTTGGGGTTTTGAAATTTTCCAGTTGGAAAGACCTACTTGAAAAGACCATCTTACTGACTGGCGGCTCCTCACCTTTAACTAATCACACATCCACGCCTATATCGTGAGTGCCTACAGGAATGTTGTTTGCTTTTTCAATTATTGAACTCATAAGCACTGGTAAATATGAGAGATATTCATCTGTCTTATTGTTTCTCACAGTTCCCCTGGCATCGGCAATTCTTCACCAGTCTCTCCAAGCAGCCATCTCACCTCAGGTGAGACTTATTCTTCCTCATTAACATTTTTAGCACCAAAAGTATTTATACAGTATTTCAGTCGACCCTTCATTCCTAACCATCATCGTCAGCAACAAATAATCTATTCTCCACTGATAAACAGCGCTAGTATAATGTGATCCTAACTTGATCTTTCTTTATGAAAGTGTTCTCATGGATTAAAGATCTCAGTCATTTATGTCTTCTATGGAAGCATGTTGCACAGTGAAAATAGCCAAAAAGCAGTTGCTTTGCCCGAGACCCGAGAATTTAATTTGATTTCCGTCGGCCCGTCCGTGCATCACGCCTCATGTCACGCTACATGCCTCAGGTCACGCTCCATATATGGCCAAGATCCCTGATGTCATCAAGATTAAGCCCATATCTGGGAATGCCCATACATGGTCCATGCGTCAGTCACGCCTCATGTCACGCTTCATACAAACATTTTCAGTGGTGAGGTTTTATTTCACTGCCTCCGCTCACAATCTCTTCCGTGTCTCCCAGATGACTCTATGACCGAGCGATCCGTTTCCATGGGGACGGATTCCTCCAATGGCGATGGCGCTCTCACGCCCACCACACCCACGGACCAATCGGGATCCTTCCTCTGCGGTGATGGGCAGGCGCTTGGCGTGGCAGAGGCCGCTCTCCAAGACGGTGAGAATGAAGGGTTGTGGTGTTGGCAGTTGTACCACCGCCACTAATTACCATGCCAGGGAAATGATCTGGTGTCTAGTCACTTTACCCCTTCAATCAGCAGGGCTTTTTCAGATCTAGTTGTCACTTTCATTCAGTGTCAGACATTGTTGAGCAATCGTAGGATTAGTTGAACAATCAGAGAATTAGTTGTGAAAATAAACGGATCCGTGAGGTTCTGACAACTTATGTTATTGAAACCGTTGCAATCAACTTTTCAACAATCCATTCTGGGTCGACAGCGGCTGCGTTAATTGTTCCTTACACATGCATGTTTTCCTTGGCCTGTTCACAGTGGAAACGCTAAGGCAGCTCATCTTCAGAGATTTGGACGAGGACAGCTGGAGCCACGACTCAGACAACACGCCCACCAACGAGGCGGCCAATGACAGGCAGAGGCCCGAGTCCCTGGAGACGGTCCTCAGCTGCAGCACCGACCAATGGGAGGCCGAGCCCGAGGACGACTGCCTCCCTCCGCCTCCACCTCCCGAGGAGGTGGAGGAGCAGGAGCAGCGCAGCTTTCAGGTCATGAGGAAAGGTAAAGGTTGTTCATGAAGCAGCGTGATGAGTAATCTGTCCAGTCTGTCCACCATGGTTGACCATTCACTTTCTATTCAGCCAATTCAACAAAACTTTATATATACCTTATGTATATATACAGTATATCACACATACATACATACAGATCCATCTAAAAATATATTGTGCAAAAGCTCTTCTATAATATAATTCAAAAATTCAAGCACTTTTTGTTTTAATTTTGATTTTTTATGGCATACAAAATACATGTCTCAAAATAATACAATATTACACAAGACCACTCAAAACAAGAATTTATAATACTGAAATGTCAAGCTTCTGAAGTACGTTGTCCAGGTTTCTGCAGTCAGTGATGATTTGGGGGGGGGGGGGGGGGCTATGCAGCACCTGCTGCTTTTTTAAACGACATTCTGTTTTTTAGATGGATCTGTATTATTCACTAGCCTCACATTCAGGGTCTGGTGATGCTGTAGAAAGGCGGGGTTTTCTCGGTTGAAAATCTAGCCGGCCCAATCTGAGGGTTTTCAGACTGGATAATGGAGTGAAACGAGATGAAAATTCAGGCTTAGTGTCAGGCTAATTATTCACTATATACCCTTAAGGTGCTGCAATTCAATTAATTATTGCACTTATCTGCATTTGAGAGTATTTGAAATTGACTGAATTAAAGCCGAATTGAGTCGAATATAAGTCTTGACTGAACTTGACATCTGACTCTTTGTGGAGTGGGTTAGGGCATTCACGAATAGTGATTTTTAGTATTCGAATTATTCGACCTCAAAGTATTCGAATAGTCGAATATTCGACAGGACTGGCCAAACTGTCAAATATTAAGTAAGCAAGAGGCGAGCATTGTGAAAATAGCCGATCTACTGAGCCTGTAGATCGGCTATTTTCACAATATTTATCTGCAGAACAGAGTCACATTAAATGTAATACCTACAATTCCAAGTGCTTGTCAGTGTGGGGGTCCCCTGTTCAAATATGTTTATTTTGGGGGTCACGGCCTAAAATGGTTTGAGAACCCCTGGTATAGAGCATTAACAAATTCATCCACCATCCACCAACTCATTCTTATGTTTATAAAGCCAAGCTTTATAAACTACCGGTATATATTTTTTAAAGAGAAAATAAAAATAAGCGAATATTTGACTTCAGTGAACAACGTCGAATAGTGACTTTGATATTCGAATATTTGGTGAATGCCCTAGTGTGGGTAAACTTTCTGCAATGGCAAGGCTTCCTCTGCATGATTTCCGCACACACACTCTGAATAATTCTTTTGAGGTGATTTCTTATTCACTTCTTCTGCTACTTCTTTTTCTGCCTGCTCCTCACTCCTTCACAAACACGTACCATCTGTTTCCACACATGTTCAAACACACACACACAATCACACATCCACACACATGCACTCCATTCTTCTTCACGTCTATCCTCTGTGCATAGCTGTGGTTGCGGGCTGTCCTTCTATCCCTGATGACATCACTGATGATGTCCCCTCCAACCAATCAACCGAGCCGAGAGGCGAGGCCACAGAGCAGGGTAATGGTAACCGGTCCTAGTGGACACTGTCCTGTAGGCTAGATTTGTATTCCTAGGATGAGCGTGTCGCGGGAGCGCTTGTTTTCGGACACCCCGACGGAGGCGCAAGAGCCCCGAAGTACGTTGCGAAATATCAACACCACGCCTCGGCTTGCGCGCACAGTCAAAGTGAACACAGCCGAGCGCTCTCTACCCCAATCAGAAACCGGGTCTGGCCCCGCTCATCCTAGGGTTATGGTGTCCTGTAGACATTTTCATGTAGTCTTTTAAAACGTTCTGCCAAACTGGGATCAAATAGTATTGGTTTAGTTTTTCAACTTCTTTTGTGCTGACTGAGTATTGCGTAACACACTATAGTATACAGTGAGTTTCAGAAAGCTTGGTTAATCACAGGAAAGTATCTGAAAGTTTATTTTTAACTGTACAGTACATTTCTTTTTATGGAAATGACAACTTAAATTGACACTGCGTGTATAGTCCTGATGCGGCTTACTCCATCCCTGCTGGTAATCCATGTGGGTTAAAACAAAGACAGCAATTTAGTCATAAACACGCTTCAGTCTCCTGCTACAGAAGAAATTTTGTAAACTTTGTTTAAAATGTTGATGCACTTTTAGCCTTAGTTCTAGTGTTATATTAGTGTTCTAAATGATGCAGCAGAGTTCTTGTCCATGTTATTGATTAGATTACACATGGAAGTATCTCTAAACATCTAGGACCAGCACCCCTCAGCATGCTCTCATAATGAGAATGCCATGCAGTGGTGGAAGATTGTTTTACTTTAATAATAGACTAAACTGGGCCTTAATTGGTTAGTGTATATTTTGTAATAATAATGTAATCTGCAAAAAAATTTTACTAAAGCTTTAAATGAGTAAAAAAAGTACCAATATTTACCTATGTAGTGGCGTAGAAGTACAACGTTTTGAGAAATGGACATACTCAAGCAAAGTAAAAGTTCCCTTTTAAAACTGTACTTAAACACATTTCCCGCCGGGTAGTTTTTATAACTTGCAACTCCGCCAGCGATTTTCATGATTTTACCTTATTTTGAAGGACCCATGAAAGTCACGGGCATGACCGCGATGAGTGTTGTAGACGCTGTTTGTAACATCCGACGATCATGTCTTCTTTCGATTTTCATGATTTTACCTTATTTTGACACTGCCGTACAGGGAACATGTTCTACTTGGTGATGCCAACGGAGCACGGCGAGAGCGCCACGGACGACCTCAACGACCCCACCACCCCCACCGCCGACACCTTCCCTCTGCTGCCAGAGGAGGCGCTGTCGTTGCCACCGCCGCCGCCGCCGCCGGTCCAGCCTGGGGAGGAGGAGGAGGAAGCAGCAGCGACGGCCGCCTGCGTTGCAGACAGCGACCTGTCGGACCTCCCCACGCAGCTGGAGCAGGAGGTGGAGCTGTGCCATTTGGAGCAGGCGGGCCCGCAGAGTCACGTCATCACAAACGTGGACGAGATCTTCCAGACCATCGAGGTGCTGATGGGCAAGTTGCACCAGCTAAGGGTGAGTTGGGTGAGGTGCTGCTGCGCGATTGCGCTGGACAAAAGATAGATAGATAGATAGATAGATTAGGGGTGGGCGATATGGAAAAATACAATATCACAATATTTTCCCAAGCTGTATCACGATACACGATTTTATCACGATTCTTTTTCACGTTGGTCTTTATGGTTATTTTTCAAGTTACTTGACAAAAACTAGACTCTGGGTTCCTTTTGGGAGGTCTAAATTGAACCTTACAATTATGTAACTCTGACAGTATACAAATGAAACCAAATAGACCCTTATGGGTCCATTTGGTTCCATTTGTATACTGTCAGAGTTAAGTGGAGACCTTGACATTTTAAAGTTTGAAAACTACTGATTTAGACCAAAATGCAGTTTTAAATTGAAATCTGCAATGAATCTCTGTATTAACGATTAAACAGGATTTTTTACAAGGCTTCCTCAATTGTATCACGATATATACAATACCTCTGAAAAGGCATATCGTGGAGACATTGTATCGTCACAACGATAATTATCACCATATCGCCCACCCCTAAGATAGATAGATAGATAGATAGATAGATAGATACCTTTATTATCCCAAGGGGGAAAAATCCCCAGTGATACATAATATGATTGAGATGGGGGTCGGCGGCCAAATACATATAATTAGGGGTCGTTGACATGAAAACGTTTGAGAACCACACCTACTTAGAAGGATTTAGAAGACATTTATAGAATCGGGTCAATATATTCAAAGGCTTGCGCAAATTGTCACGATTTTTCAAAAATAGCAGATCAATGAGCTTGCAGCGTGCGCTATGAGCTTGTATATCTGCGATTTTTGAAAAAGGGAAGAAATGTGTTAAAAGCATAAGATAATGGTTAAAGTGGTTAAGCTCACTGTCTGTGTCCATCCCTCCATCCATCCCTCCATCCCCAGGATATAGAGATGGCGCACCAGGAGCTCCTTAAGACCCTCCGAGAGTCCCCAGCCAATCAGGAGTTAGAGGAGCAGCCATGCACCCCGACCACCGTCTCCAGGACGCCGTCTCTGGACCGCGGCTCAGGGGACGGTGAGTGGGCTGGGGGTCAAAGTTCACCGTGTCTATGTTTGAATGTTGCAACAATTGTGAAGTAGAAAGATGCAATTGGAAAATGCAAGTGTGGTTGCCGTCAATGCCGTGACGCGAGTCACACTTGCCGTTTGAATTTTCCCCATTCAAGTCAATGGGGAAAATTAATTCACAAATACATATCCCAATACCCTATCCCAATAAAGCCGGTCGATTTGACATATGGCCCCAAGTGCGTGCCATCAAAACTGTGGGAGGAGTAGTGCGGCAAAATAAAGTTTATCTGACGTGGATGGAAAGATATTGTGGTTGCTCTGCAGGGGCAACCACACTAATAACGTTGTTGGGGTTCTGTGACATAAATATTATACCTGGGTTTGGCACGGCACGTAAGTTAGGCCTTGTTTCAGTCGCTGGCCTTCATCAGGTATCATCAGATAGCTGATGAAGGTCAGTGACCGAAACCTTCTGCATTCATTAAACGTTTGTAAGTGAAGACATGTTTTACGTTGGAAGTGAAGACTTGTTTGTTTAGTTTTTTTGCCTGTTCTCTCCATCTGTAGTTGTGCAATATTACTTTATTTAATGACTTGTCTTGCCTTCTAGAAATAGTGTTATGTATGCTGTTTTACAAACCTTTTTAACTTGATTGTCTTTGGTTAAATGAAGAATTGCTAAATAGATAATATCTGAGAAAGAAGGGCTGATATAATTTACACAGTAACAGATTATTATTGTTTTAAATCCAATCCAGGCAAGGAGGGCAGTCCAGCAGAACGCAAGATCCAGTCCACTGGATTCTGACATCACCTCACTGTCAGTGAACTGACAGATACACACTCTCGATCGCTGGCGTGAAGAGAACACGTACACACGCACATAATACAGTATGTACCTGGCGATCAGACTCGGGCACCTCAGCCTCACCCCTTTGCACCCCCCTCCTCCCCCAGCCTCTGCATGCACACCTACTGTAACACAACCCAGGGAGGACTGCTGACGTCACCGTGTCCCTTGTGCTGGGATATACCAGGAAGTCTGGCTGACCCCCCGCGCGATCGCAGAGGTCCCAATGACCACCTGCACTCGTGGAGGCAAAGGGAGTCCAGGTCGATGGACATGAAGGAAAAAACGCTTAAAAAAGAGAAAGAAGGATAAGTGAAATGTTGAAACGGCGAAGGGAAGATTGTTAGAAGAGCAAGGGGGGGAAAGGATGGAAGAACCCTTGACTGGACAATAGAGGTGTGCGCGTGCGGGGGGGGAGGTTCATGAAGGAGAACCGTGGGCGACATTTTGAAAGATGGAGGACTCGCGTACTTTGAGCTGGTTGAAGGAAAACGGGAGCAGGAAAGTGTTGAATTGTTCAAGTAAATAAACCAAGGGACCCCGCAATCCCAGCACTTTACCCACAAATTATGCATCCCTAGCCCCCCCCCCCCCCCCCCCCCCCCTCCAGTTGCTTTTACACTGAATTCACCTGCCGCTGAAGCCGAAGGACTGTGTCTGTATATAATTCAGGTTATTTGCACTGGGTCATCGTTGAGGATACCAATATAACACAACACCCACGCATCGTTTTGTCTGTCATTCACGCACCCTGGCCCCATTTTTTGCTCTCCCCCTCCCTCACAACTGGTAGAGCAGTGGTTCTCAAACCTTTTGACTGAGAGTGTACAAATGGAACCTTAAGGTTCCATCTTGTACACTCTTGAGTTACAGACCTGCAAGGGTCCATTTGGAAACCCCCTTGAGAAACCCAGAGGTTCCTTGGAACCCTCTTTGAGAAGCACTGTGGTAGGCAGAGACACTAAAAATGTTGTTTGTGTGTTATTTTTGGGAACGCGCTGACGTTGTGGACACAAGCGCTTTACGCATGTCAGCGTTGGCCGTCAGTGCAAAACATGGATCACTATATCGCTCCTGTTGATCACAGATGTAAGTTATAGAAAACATAGTCTCGCGTAGCCAGACAACCATTCCACAATCTCAGAATGCTATTATTATAGAGTCTGGAACTACACCTCCCGAAAGCTGGAAGCAAGGAAGCCGTCATTTCCATTCACGAAAATATATTTAAAATATCTTAAATGTTTTTATATAGCAACAAGCTATATAGGCTTTGATTATTTAGATTTACATTAGGACAAATCTGTGCAAATGCAAAGACTAAACGGAAACGGGGGAGTAGGCGGGACATCTGCTTCAACTACTCCCGGATTGCTTTTCAGAGATTCCATTGCACAGACTGTATATGACGGAAGCATTTGACATTTTTGGGGAGTCGACAGTCTGACTTCGAGAGACTATTGAAGAAAACACTACTGCTACTACTGCGCTGTTTGCTACTGAAGAGCTGTGTTGTTGTGTGGCCCTCCTTCCATATAGCGCTGTTCTAGAGACCGACAGGGATTACCACAACAAAGGAACCGTTTCAGTGAATACATAGTCGTATGCATCATATTATTTTTGTTTTGTTTGTTGTTAAGAAGGTAGATGGAACACAGGTAATTTTTAAGTGTGCTTAGAAACCGAATGGGGGAGGCTTATATATATATTAAAAAACTTGAAAACTTTAACCCTCTGAGGCAGGTTTTACCATGAGTAAAAAAAAAACAGCTTGCCAAAAAAAGTCAAAAGTAGAATCTCAGCATTGTCTTAGAAATTGCCTGTGCGACAGGCCTGTCTCTACTGTATTGAGTGTAACAAAATGTGAACCAGCCATCCCTCTGAGCAATAGGCATACCGGTAGATCAGTGGTATTCAGTCATGTGACATGGTGGGTTTTAACTGAATTAACAGCAAAATAAATACATATAAATAAATATTATAAATACATGCATATTGTCGTTGTCGGGGTGGAAACCTTGTATCTCCAAGTTCCAAATGTGTACGTTCAAAAGTAGTGAAAACCAGTGAAAACATTTTTAAATGCAAAACGAACGGTTTTGGACATGCAAGGTTTTCACCCGACAACGACGATATATAAATGTCCTTTTCTTTGGACTGTTCCACTGTCCAGCACCTGGGATTTTTATCTGGTGGGGCCTTTCGTTGGTTGGAATGAATACCCGCCCGCCATGTCACATGTTGGGACACAACTGTCTATAGATATAGCGTTTTATGTTCCTCTAAGCATCTCTCGCCCCAAGCCTGAAAACCATGAAGGGACTGTTATATTTCAAGTAGCATTGTAGCAACGCACTCCCTCTCCCCCTGGCGCACAGAACAACTTATATTTATTGGGAGAAAAGGACGAAAAAAAATTTGAAATGTGCATGCGCCTATCTCCGCTAGGAAATGTGGCCAGTCTTATCGACATCAGTTACTATGAAGTCATCTCCCATATTGAGCAACGGTTCACATAAGTTTTCATCGACTTTTCCAGTGTAAAATTAAAGTTCTAAAAAAGTAAAGCAATATTAATAATATATTCAAAGAAAAAACATAGCCTACTGGTAGTGTGCACAAGACATTTAGCACTGATCGGTACAGAGATAACAAGTCTGAAAGATTCCATTTGATGAGAGTCTGTACATGTGGGAAAGTAATGGCATGGCTCTGTTCTGATCCGCGGCACTGGTTGAAGTGTCTTCTCGTTGTACTTGGGCTGTATCGTGTATTGGAGCAGCACAAGTTATTTGAATTGCCATTTAATTGTACCCGTTGCTGTATCGTCGTGTATTGGAGCGGAACACAGTGTGCAGTTTCTTTGAATTTGAGAAGAAGGTTGTGTAAGTCATCTTGTAAGGCCTTTCGATGGGGTCTTTGCAACCAGTGTGCTTTCAGATGTTTACTTTTGGATTTCATATCATACAGACCGAGGCTATATTATATGCTTTTGGTTTTGTCATGGTTCTAGTCTGTAAGTCCTAAGTTGAGGATCACACTGTCATCATCTAGCTGAGCCAACACACACTGACATCTAACTCTGCATTTGAACTGGTTTCAAATATCTTGAAGAGGAAAGGAGCACAGTTATTGACTAAGCTAGGCTCTTTTTTCCAACCTTGAAACTGGAAACATTACTGCCAAAATTAAGGTAAAGCTTCTCTTATCTGAGTTTAATCAGATCACCGATTCAGTCACTCAGCTGATGTTTCGCTTGAGTAGAGAATGTTTTTGCCCCGAGGAGAGGGAAAATTAACTGACACTAACGCCCTTCCGAATCCCTTGTTAGCGCATACAAGATTTGTAGTGAGTTTCATTTTTGCACACATTGTGATAAAACAAATGCTATGTGGTTAAAAACTTTAAGATGTAATAAAAAAAAACGTAAATCGCTGGAGAAAAATGTGTGCTGGTTGAAAAGAAAGAAAAAAAAAACTAAACAAGGGACCATTTAAAAAATATGCATTACCCAAGCAAGTTCAAATGACTTACAGAGGAGGTTCGAAAGAAATAATAATAATAATAGAAAAGCCTGTATTGGCTCTTGATCACTCATGGACTCCACTAGACCTGCATGCACTACAAAGTTAGAATAATAAATACACTTTTATCTAAATGAGATATCAGTTGAAGAGAGTTCAGTCAGTGGACAATTAAGGCTGCTAAATATCGAGCAACTCCTCCGTCATGTCAGGTTGATTTTTCTTTTTAACAAAGGACTAAATATGCATTGTCTCAAGCTGTCATTGTGTTGAAAATCAATGCAAGCTGTGTGTCTCCCATACTGAAACGCACAGATTCTGTTGGAAACCAGCATCCTTTTTTTTTCACAGTTCATATTATGTACATTGTTTTCCATTATTTTCCTCTCATTCCTACAGCATTCTTCATTTTTTTGGAATTTCTACCTCTTTCGCTTAACTTTATACTCATCAGTGTTTTTCTTTTATTTTCTATAGTTTTATCTTCTAAAATGATGTGACAGTTGAAGCTATAACTTAGCTAAATAACATCTTTATACCTTTTTTTTTTGTAAAATATTGCACAGAGAATCCCTTCCCCCGCACAGTGCAAACTACTGTATGCATACACATGTCTTTAACCTCCCATCTCATTGTATTCTTTTTAAAGAGAAAACAATCTTGTCCACTAATGTAATATAGAGTCCAGCCCCACTTGTTTTATACATGTTCATTTGTTTTCTTGGGTTTCATTTTTGTTTGTTCTGTAAAGCCTTAGTCTTCATCTTTTGATTTTATTTTTGTAGATATGATTTTTAAGAGATGTGTAAATTATTTTCTTCTCCTGTTTTTAAAAATGGTGAGATTGATAGCTGCACAGAAGGAAAAATGAACTCGTGTTTCGGATTCACGTGTTTTGTGAAATTAAAAAAAGAAAACTGGATACAAAAAAAAATGTTTGAAATGTGTTTTTGTCTCTGTGTAAATAGACAGTGAATGGTCAAAAGGCTTGAGTTGGTTGATTTTAAATGATTTGCTCAGTGCAGATGGGTTTTGCGTACACTTAAAAGAATGCATTGCACATCTAGGTGACCGTTTTGCTTGTTAAATAGATTTTACATTCAGATCTGAACATTTCTTCTATTTAAATATTTCATATATGTTTATTTCTGTTTTTTTAATTATTTGTCTACTACCTGTAAGAACACATGCCTGGTGTGGGCATTTTTGGGAACGGGTACACATTGTGTATCATTATTTTATGCTTTAACTATTGAAAAATAGCAGATATACAAGCTCAGCGCGGCACCGAGTGCCGCACTGCAAGCTTGTAGATCTGCTATTTTTGAAAAATCGGGACAATTATAATTTTGACCCAATTCTATAAGTGTCTTTTGAATCCTAAGATTTTTTGAAAAACCTATGTTTCTATGTCAGCAATCTGGCTCGCCATCGTCAAAGAAAAGGTGTTTTTCACTTAAATGGAGCTCTGCTAGTCTTGAGAGACTACTATGTCAGTGGTTCTCAAACCTTTTCATGTGAAGGACCCCCAAAATGATATGTATTTGACCACGGACCCCCATCTCAAAATATATAGTTCCAGAGACCACCCCAGAAGCAAAATTTGAGTTACAAACGTTCGCTTTGAAAATACATATTGTCAAAGATTTGCACACATTTTCACGACTTTTTCAAAAATAGCAGATATACAAGCTCACAGCGCGGCACAGAGTGCTGCGCTGTGAGCTTGTATATCTGCTATTTCTCACTGTTTAAAGCATTCAATAATTCTAGGCCTAAATAAGCTACCGCTCAGAAATTATGTCCCATAACCTATATACTTTGAACTGCCATGTGTTATGCTGTAATTCAATCCCTACAACCTCTGTCCATGTACTGTAAAAGTCAATATGGATAAGGACATGCTGAATTATTAATGCTGTCATACTGTCTTGAACCACTTATACTCAAATAAATTAGTCATAGATCACTCAGGATTTAGCTGTCTGCTAAATGCCTACAATGTCAACATGTGAAGTGAACCAAGTAGGCAACAGAACATAGGTTATGGTATGTTTTCTTTTCATTTTGGTATGTCAAACGGCAACCAAACTTAAGATGGATCAAACAAATACAATTAGATTAGAGGCTGGCCCTAGATCTCTGAATATGAACCCTTTATAAATGTTCAGTGAATATACATCTGTTGCTATACTGTATATATTTCCTATGAATGAATATTCTAGTCAACAATGAGTATATGAAGTTATTGCGACCATAGGTCGCAGATTAGTATGTAAACGGTCACAGCTTGTCCTTATGTATGTATGTATCTCTGTCACGCCTGACACTGGTTCTATGGGTTTGTCGCTCTGACATCACGCTCTGGCTTCACTGTGATGTCACGCTAACAGAATCCCTTTTATGCCCATATATGGAGTTCCCTGATGTCATCAATATTAAGGCCATATCTAACAGTACTTCATATGAGAATGAAGTCCCATGATGACCCCTGGTACCCATATATGGAGATCCATGTACTGTATATGGAGATATTCTGTGAGAGCCCAAACATGCGTACTCGTTATGTGAAAGTCCTATGACGTCTATGACATCTGACATCATACCCTTTTATGCCCATACATGGAGATCCCTGTCTGTAGAACCAGCCACACAGATATGGGCTATCTTGGCCATAATGATATGGATTCTGTTAGTGTGGTATGTGGCCTCCAATCCTCCATATATAGGTAACTGGTCCGATTTACTGTACATCACTGGCCAGATGGCCAAGAATTGGCGTGACCTTGCCCTTTAGGGGGAGGTCGCGTGTCGCCCTGAGGCGTCTAACAATTTAAGTGACTGTAAAAAATAACAGTGGAGAAACAATAACTGTGTTATTCCATACAGGTGTATCCAGAATGAGGATACAATGAATCAATTACATTTCAACAGCCTACCGTGGTTTGTGTCTGTCCTATGCATAGTGTTGTTGAACAGGTCCAGTGGACCTTGAATGTGGATCGAGCCTCAAAAATCCAAGTGACTGAAAGAGGGTTTGTTGCCAAAGCAGGGATGGCAGGAGTCACAAAAGGCTGCTCAACTGGCGAGTGTTTCAATGTGAAAAGTGACAAAAGTCACACCTTGCATTTAGATCTACGGGAAAGACGTCCGTAAATAAGATTGGAAATTGTATTTGAAAGTGAAAGAACACATTCAATGACTGTGATGACAGCCACAAGGGAAAACAAAAGAGGCTGTGAATGTCAATGCAGGACGTGATCATGAGGTGTCAGCAACAACATAGTATGCCCTGCATCTTTGCATCTGCAAAGCAGAGTCAGCAGTAGGCTAATGCATGTGTTACATTGCCTTGCTCAAGAGCAAGGGCACTTTTAGCAGAGTTGGTGGGCCCTGTAGATGTGGGAAACCAACCACAGGTCATGAATTATGTCTGTACGCAATGTGTCCGAGGCAAAGACTTGGCCCTGTCCATGGCACACTTTAGATTTTCTGTTTTACACACCATTATGTCTATAATGTTCTTATTTTGAGCATAAGTCTCCTGGTTCTTCAGCATATGTATGACACTGTAGATTTACTATGACTCTATATGGCACATTATCAGTTCATGTTCATGTGCACATGTGAATTTTGACAAAAATGTCCACCACAAGCCAACTAATGGCAGCTGAACCACACTCCAGTCACCGCTTTAAAATATGGAATACACTATACAGGAATAGGGATCAAACTGGGCATCCCAAGACAAACAAGGTCAACCTGCCACACCCAGTATCTTACATTTGCTAGAATCCGAGATCAGATGCCGGGTGTTTGAAGGAAGGTGGCAGGCTGAACTTGTGTGTTGGTCAAATATGAGAGAATTGGCGTTGTGCTGCTACTGAGCCAAACTAGAGAATCAGAATACGGTCCCTGAATCCACATTTATTGTAGCCTAGGCTGCCTACTGTACTAGCCTCCATGGGAAGGTGTGAACAGGGCTGGGACCATGGGAGGGGGTGGGAAGAAGAGAGGGGGCTTCATGTGAGGGGCGGAGCACCGAATGGGGGAGAGACAGTGTGGCCATTCATTTGGAGTTGGGAGTCGGGACAGTGAGTGAAGAGACGGGATTTTCTTTTGAATTTTGGTATATTTCTGACCAGGAAGCGCAGAGCCCTAACCGTCTGACTAAAAGTGGACCAACAAACAGAACATAAAGCGCCTGGCCGAAGGAACGAAAGCGGAAAGAAACCAGATTTCACTCTTCATTTTTGGGCGAAGAGGGGGGTCCAATAATTATTGTCCCGGAGTCGACGTGTTGTTGCATGTCTTCTGAGGATTTGTAGAGCACGCAAAGGAACACTGACATTCCCGAACTTAATTTAATTTAAGTGGAACTGAAACATTTTTTTCCAGCACTGTGAGTTTGTTTGCAGACCCGGCTGAAGTTTTGTTTCCAAACGCGGCACAAAGCCTCGCAGCTTGGCGGAGCGGAGCCGCGCAGCGGGGCTCCTCTAACAACAGATGCAGGATGCGTCTCAACCTCAGTGCCTTTGTATGGTTTGATCCTTGTCGAGTTGAAGTTGAAAACGAGCAGATTGTTCTGAAGTCGAGTTGCAATTGACTCTTATTATTTGGGCTGAACTCCAACCGGGCGCAACGAGAGGGTGCAATTGAATTCAGGAGAGGTTTTTTTGGAAGCGGTTTGGATTTCAACTCGGCGCTGTTGTGTCGGTCCTTTGTGCTCCCATTGAATGTTCTTCAGTTCGGGTAGCGCGTTTTAAGGTGAGTTTTGTTTCGTAATAACATTGTTGTAGTGTGGATGTCTGCAGGGGCGGGCATTTGCTCTACGCAGACTACGCAACTGCGTAGAGCCCCAAGGCAGAGGGGGCCCCCTGTTGGGCTCATTATTCTGAGCATTTAGGAAAAAAAAGTAAGTCTCTAGCCCATTCCTGTCAAAAGTTATGATTGTTTAAAGAATTGACCAACTGCTCACTGGAGTCAATAGGTTTCACACAGAGATCAAACTTCCTTCGCCAAACAGGAAGTGCCCTTCACCAAACAGGAAGTGCCTCTATATCTCATGAACCGTTTGTCTTACAGACTCGGGGCTGGTGTCATATGACTTGATTAAGAGTCCTTAACCTTAATTGGTGCTTCCTTCGCCAAACAGGAAGTGCCCTTCGCCAAACAGGAAGTGCCTCTATATCTCATGAACCGTTTGTCGTACAGACTTGTGGCTGGTGTCATATGACTTCATCAAGAGTCCTTCACCTTAATTGGTTTAACTTAGTCCTGTCCCCTCTTCTGATTGGCTGTTGCCCCTTGTGACGTGGGTAGAGCTGCGAGGGCCCGGTCATTGCTGCTTGCAGCTTTAATTTTATCAAAATTTTGAAAAATAATAATTAAATAAAATAATTAATAATTAAAATATAATTTTAAAGTATTATTATTCACTGATATTCCCTTATTGTTATTAAAATAATTATTGTCCTGCATCAAATATGTCCTGTATAAAAATATACATATAGGCCTACTCTATATAGGCTACCTTACTGTACTCTTCTTAAATTAATCAAATAGATCCAAAATGATTGTGGTTAGGTATTTAAAACCAACCATAATGACAACAAATAGGCTTCCTCTGCCTCTGCTCTTCATTGTCTTGTCAAGTTCATCGTCTTGTCATGCTAAATCATCACTTTTTCAGAATAGGTATTGAGTTGGAGGGTGGCATTTTTAATTCCTGCACTTCGCACGCACGCATAATGTTTTTTTTCACGCATATCTATTTTTCACGCGCGCTCATGGGGGGGGGGGGCCTCTTTTACTACCTTTGTGGGGAGCCCCCAGTTTATAAAAACCGCCCCTGGATGTCTGTGTGAAAGCTTTAGACAATGAATCAAGTTTGTCTGGCTACACCGTGAGATTGCTTATTTGTGTGAGTTGATAGATTCCCGACTAGTATTCCGATCGCCTGATACGAGAAGATTGTTAAGTTACAGTTTACATCAGTGTGAATCTGCAGCAGAGATTGCAGCTCCGGGTCGCTTTAACTCTTTTCTTTTGACTGTATGCACTTCATGTTGCTGTTTTACGCATCGGATTCCAAATGGATCAGTTTAGGAAAAATAAACACCGGAGTTGTGCGTACTGTAGGCTACACACGTGAATTTGAAAGCGTCATATTACCAGTCATACATACAGGATACAGACTCTCTGTCTGTAAACTGTTGCTGTCTGCATTCTGCGATACATACCGGCGGCGCAGCTGTTTTGTGTGTCGTGTGCGCATAGCCCAAAGCCTACCCAGGGATGCTAGGCTACTCTATGTTTAAATCGTGAACACAGGGCTCGTTTCAGCAGAAATCAAGGCTTTTTTGCAGACTGCGGTTGTTCTGAATGTGCTGAGGCCGGGCAGGAGGGGGTGTCGGCGCCGCGGCGACAGAGAGCCAGTGCGTAATGGAATAAGGCCTCAAAGCCCGGGGTTCGATTTCCTACAGTAGTCACGCTTGGCTCGCTCGCCACGCCTCACTGGCCCGCCGCCACCCCGAGGCTTTCGAGGCCCTCGGACGTTTTGTGCGTGAAAGACCAGAAACCATGCACTATCACCTGGCTGGAAAAAATAAAAAGTGAAAGTCACACAACTTTGGTCGCGTCGTATTCATAACGCACGCGCAAAGTGTCTAATAGTGCAGTGGTTCTCAACCTTTTCAGGCGGCGACCCCCAAAATAATAATATTTTAACTGGGGGTCTGGGGACCCCCTCCCTACGAGCACTAAGAGCTGAGGCATTACATTTTGTATAACACGGTTCTATTGTGATAATAACAGATCTACACGCTCACAATGCCTAGCGTTTTATTCTGCCTCCATAATTGACAATTTGACCAATATTTAATTTGTAATTAAAGTCCTTAAATTGATACTTTAGAAATGTGCAGTTCCCTCTATAACCTTACACGTTATAAATGTTGGTTTGTTTACTGTTGAGTGAGAAAACAATGTTAATCATCTGGGGAACCCCCAAAATAATTTGGGGACCCCCCCTACAGGTTGAGAACCACTGCAAAATAGTGCACATGCAGAACAATGTAAATCAATCAGTTGCGAATTGGGGCGGCGAGCAGGCTTGCAACTGCAATCAGTGGAACTGATCTTAATTAAGAGTGAATGTGTGTGTGTTGTGGTTATAGGGGTTTATCATTAGCACAGAGCGGTAGATGGTAAACATTGCACATTAAAGTCAAGTGTGACAATGTAGCCTGTCTGCAGGGAGGGGAGCGTTCCACCATGTAGACCTGCCCCGGTCGGAGGAAATGGAGAGAATAATAGGAAATTTAATATCCACCACAACACACACTCCCATGACCACTCCTACCATCACCACTGCACTGGCCTCCTGCTTGGAATGGAAAACAATGCGGGGCACTGTGTGTGTGTGTGTGTGTGTGTGTGTGTGTGTGTGTTTGTGTGTGTGTGTGTGTGTGTGTGTGTGTGTGTGTGTGTGTGTGTGTGTGTGTGTGTGTGTGTGTGTGTGTGTGTGTGTGTGTGTGTGTGTGTGTGTGTGTGTGTCTGTGTGTGTGTGTGTGTGTGTGTGTGTGTTGCCCCCATGACACACATGGCGGAAGGCCACAGGCCTTGCATGTTTATTTACACTTTGATTCTGATGTTCTTTGACAACTGTGACATTCACAGTTTCACACCAAAGAGAATCACTGAGTAGCCCACCATGTCTGTTAGTTAGTAGGGTTCGTAGGCTACTATACAACAACTCTGCATTGACATACTGTATATGACCTCCAAAAGTTTGTCTCGATATACATTTGGTATTTCCTATATAGGGTATGCACGTGATATCATCATTATACCAGAAGTTATGCAGGAACGCCTACTGAGTGGCAAAAAAATACTTTCTGTCTTTGACAGCCCATACATCCAAACAGAAAAGTCATATCCGATGGACACTCAACAACGGCGTTGAACTCACTTTGCCACTGGATTTGCGATTCACTTCATGCATGCGCATACCATCTATAGTAACCAGGCAGGGGCCTCTATCGTTATCAATTGTTTCATTGATTGACTGATTGAATACTTTATTGGCAGTTTGCTAAAAGTACAACTACAGTTATACAATAATGCTAAAAGGGAAAACAAAAAAAAAAGCCCTGCATGGTGGCTTGTTTCCATTGTGATCCTGTGTCCTATTCAATTCATCAAGACTCAAAGACATGCAATACTATACAGGAAATCATCAATATCAGGAGCAGTAATAAAAGTATAATAACAGATTACTAAAACAGTGAGGGTGTTTTCTTTTGGCAAGCATGCTTTGCTTTCTCATGCAGGCGGGATTAGGGTTGGCCTACCAACACCATTCCGGTGTGAATGTCATACACGGATACAAAGAGAGATTATCTGTCCTGTGTGTAGGTTCAGCTGGTTGACACTTCTCACTTCTCCAGTCACAGGTGAGGAGAAACTGAAAGTTTGCGAGAGAAATAACTAAAAGCAACCAGGTCTGGGAAAACAAGGACAAAAGAAGCGACTACATAAGTAACACATGAGCAGCACTTTAAACTTATATGGCACGTACTTTTAGATTGGGTGTCTGTGGACAAATATGTATTAATTTGGGGGGGTTCTTGATGTGAACATTTTTGAGAACCATAGGTTTAAACATTAGGAAATAAGTCTGAATAAGCAACTACACTTTAGAAACAAGCCCACAAAAACATGTATTGCAAAGTACACCATGATGATGTCATCACGGTGTACTTTGCAATACAAACCCCAAATGAAATGGTACAGTATCTCTTGGCAACCACTCAGTGCCCCGCACCCACTTAGAACTTGGAACGCATTATTACTTTAACTATTATTTTATGCTTTGACTATTAAAATAGCAGACAAGCTCGCAGCGCCGAGTGCCGCGTTGCGAGCTTGTAGAGCTGCTATTTTGAAAAAATCATGAAAAGTGTTTGAATATTTTGACCTGATTCTATAAATGTCTTCTAAATCCTTCTTCTAAATCAGTGGTTCTCAAACCTTTTCATGTCAGTGGACACTCAAAATTTGGTAGCGGACCCCCATCTCAAAATATGTTGTTCCAGGGACCCCCCAGCAGCAGAAATTTGAGATACAAAAGTTCGCTTTGAAAAATATACTGTACATTCAAAGATTTGCAAAAATGTTCATGAACAGCATATTATGTGACTCTGAAAATGAGTGGCATAATCACTATGGCATTCAACATGCACATTTCTTCTGTGATTGACAGCTTCAGTAGCCTGCCTCAGTTGCGAGTCAGTGGCACGTTGCCAGCATACATTTCCCTCTGGTACAATAGAGTGGGGGCATCGGTCTTGTGAGAGAGACACTAATGAACCAGAGCTAATTTCCTGCATCATACACTGGGGAGCGTTGGCTCCCTGACCAGGATAATTTCCCTTCATAATAAGACAATTAAAAGTTTGCAGACGACTTGGGAGGGCAGACATTCAAGACCTCAAGTAATTTCTTTCTTGACATCTTTAGGTCTGTCTTTTATACTGTATCTTTGGCTTTTGGATTAAAAACTAATTCAGATCAGAGTTGAATGTGTATCAAGGGTCCTGGAAGGTCCTGGAAAAAATAGTTATGCATTGTCTTTGGTTATTGATTTTGTTAATAGCTCAGAAATGACAAATTAAACATTGGCCAAATTGTCATTAGAGGCAGAAATTGTGAAAATAGCAGATCTGCATGCTCACAACGCCTCGCAACAAAATTCCTCAACTCTTAGTGCTCGTCAGGGTGCCCCAATTAAAATATGATTATTTCGGGGGTCACAGCCTGAAAAGGTTGAGAACCACTGTCATACACTACCTGTCTTTAGGCATTGCGCATAGGAGTAAGCGACTTGTTATTGAGCTCAATTATTGTATAGTCCTGGAAATTGGGTTAAATATTCTGGAAAAGTTTTGGAAAAGTTTTGGAAATTAATTGGTAAACATTTGTGGGAACCCTGTATACAGTAAATAACCCTCACTGTAGATGTGAGGTCATCGAGAGACGTCACCACCCACCAAGTGTCGTCACATACCCAGCGCCGATCGCAGTACTTGCACGCTCTGCGGGCGCACAGCAGGCCTCGACTGAGAGCAGTCTATTTTTTCGTCGCATTCCAATCTTGAGACAATAATTTGATGACCGGGTCATCTGTCAAGCAGTAGGAAACTCTTTGACTCCGCCAGTCATCGAATGATCAGATTAGGAATGAATGAATGAAAGAAGTAATTGTTTTTGGTGAGCTACTACTTTTTTAAATATTGCTTAAGTAACTGTTAGATTGTTCTATTCTGTATGTACAGTAGTACCAGCACAGTGTGGTTTTCTCCCTGTTTGGAGAATCAAAGGGTAATTGAGAAACCCAATGGAGTATGTTTTTTTTGGGGGGGGGGGGGGGGGGGCTTTATGCTTTATTGATAGGACAGTTGGCTGACAGGAAATGGGGAGAGAGAGATGGGGAGTGACATGCAGCAAAGTTCGTAGGGATCGGGATTCGGGACTCAAACCTGCATTCCGCTGTCAGGCATCAGAGCCTAAGTGGTATGCGCCTAGACGCTAGGCCAGCAAGCTCCCCACAAATGGAGTATGTTTTACTGCGTGAATGTGCCTAGCATTGGTGCAGCCTGCACAAGACTTGTTTTTAAGCCTCCGGACGCATGTGGCCAATTTCAGAAATAACATTAAAATAACTCAATGAACAACATGCCAAGAAATGTTGTGAGAACGCACACAGTCACAAAGGTGATGACCAAAATCGAAGTTGGCAACAAATGTAATACTTGTTAAGTAGTTGGCAACTGATCACTCGTTATTTTCACACTTGCTGAATAACGTGCTGAATTAAATGTTTTTTTCTCTCCCCTGGAGCTATTGTAGCTAAGCTAAGGAGTGAGCCACCTCTCTTCCTTCCTATAGTCTTTGCTGAGAGCTGCACATGTGCAATAGCAAGTATTGTCAGCCGTAATGACAGAAAGATGATCTAATCAAAATCAGTGGTTCTCAACCTTTTCAACTGGGGACCCCCCAAATGACAAGCACTTCGAATTGTAGGAGTTGGCATTACATTTAGTTTGACTCGATCTGTTCAGGCCAGGGTCCACCCTAAAGACTTCTGCAAGTGTTGTTGACATAAGTGACAGGCTGGCTGACTGTACTTGTAAACACATGACCACTATGTACTGTACACAACAGTGACAACACTCACACACACACTGAAGCATGCATGGCACAAAGAGTAATGTTTATGAGGGTTGTGCTGTGCTTTAACATGTGTGCGTGCGTGCGTGCAAGCACATGATGCACGCACGCAAGTGTAAACATGTATTCATGGCCTCATTCATGTGCAAGTTAGCAGCACGTGTGCGCGTGCACGCCGTTGCTATAATCAAATGTCTTGTGTCTCTCACTCACTCACATGAAACTCATTACAACATCCAAAAAGCAGTTGTTGTCCCGACTAGGAACATATCATGCTGTCCCTGTAAGAGAGCAAGAGACAGAGGGAGACCAAAATAGTGAGCGCGAGGTGGTTATAGTCGTTAGCCTATATTAGATTAGGATTATTTAGATTCAGGAAAGTACCTGCCTGATGATCAAGCCACTGCGCTGGCTCTCCAGTTCAGAAACGCACACTGTGGGGACCACAGCTTGAATGGGGAGGCGGCCGGTAAAAGTTGAGGTGAGGGGCTTCAAGAAAGGTGCAGTCACTGAGTTTACGAGTTAAATAGCTCAACATTCTGATTGTAATCATAGCTATAGATTGTTTGTTAATAGTTATATGATGACTTGCTTTGGTAATGTAAACATACTCTATGTCAGGGGTCTTCAACAGGGGGTCCGGGACCCCTAGGGGGTCCTCAGAGTTACTACAGGGGGTCCTCCAAATCTTTGAGTGATAGAAACCTTTTTTTTCTCCTTTTTTATATTAACCACTTGAACCCTAGCGTCCATATTCTGAGAACTTTAGCCAAAAATATTTTCGGCAAAGAGCTTTGGTGAGGGGAAAAAGAGCAGACTAAGTACATAGTGAAAGGTCAAGTTCATTTAGTATTGACAGTTCAAGTGGTTAAATATCTGAAAACACATTAACATGAATCCAAAATACACTGATGATTGCGCTGTCAAACGATGAAACTATATAGAATCTATGAAAAGGTTGTAGGGGTCCCTGCTTCATCTCTCTCTCAACTAAGGGGTCCTTGGCCTGAAAACGTTGAAGTTGTGTGTTATATTATATGACACTTGCTTTGGCAATGTAAACATACTCTATGTCTTCTCGTGCCAGTAAAGCTCCTTTGAATTGTTTGTTCAGTAACAGTGGTCTTCCCCCATCATTTTCTGTTGATGCAACAGAAAATGCATTTTCAGGCCAGGATGCCAATTTTATCCTGCCAGTTGAGATGACTCACACAGGATAGGGGATAAACAAGTGAAATTGGAATTAAAAGTGATGAAACAAAGAAATTACTGAAATGAGCAGACAAAAGTGTAACGAAACCGTATAAAATTGAAGCCAAACAGGCACTTTCCCCTGATTGGATGGCACTGGCAACCCACCTGAAAATGTATATTCAGTTTAAAGAGCTGGAGAGACAGAGGGAGACCCCTGTTACTGAACAAACACCGTATAGCAATGATTACTAACACAATGTAACGCTTTTAACAGTTTCACACAATGAAACCTTTGTTTTAACGAAACAATATCACCCACACCACCTTTCAAGTGAACTGTTAATAAATAATCATTGTATCACATGTGACCACATTGAGTGTATGTGTGAGTGGGGGGGGGTGGTATACGGGGGATACAGGCCTAGACGGGGGGAGGAGATGGTTGGGGAGTTGATGCTCCGGTTCCCATGGTAACCCCCCTCCCCATAGCCTCCCATTCATCTCCATTGTAATAGCGGTGCTCTGTTGCCCCTAGAGACCACAGGGATGGTAGGAGTATGTGATGTGTGTGTGTGAGCGACTGTGTGTGCGTGTGTGTGTGTGTGTGAGAGCGACTGTGTGTGTGTGTGTGTGTGTGTGTGTGTGTGTGTGAGAGCGACTGTGCGTGCGTGTATATGTGTGTGTGTGTCACTGAAGGGCAGGAATGCACATTTGGGGAGTGGATGAGAAACAAGCTTAGCTCACGCGAAAATAAATTAGATATCATTTTGCCCTGTTGTGAAACGCTGCTGCTGTGTGTGTGCGAGAGACTCTGAGGTGTGCTGCTGTCGTCCTTTATCCCTTAATATCATTTCAGAGCAACATATTAGACAGGAGCAGACCCCGTTGAACTTGGGTCTGTTCCTGCGTAATCATCAGAACATTGAGAGTGATTGCAGTCTTCCATGCACGCCCTGGCCATTTTCACTTACGTCATTCTCGAAAGGCGCACGCACGCACGCACGCACGCACGCACGCACGCACGCACGCACGCGCGCGCGCGCACACACACACACACACACACACACACACACACACACACACACACACACACACACACACACTCACTCACTCACTCACTCACTCACTCACTCACTCACTCACTCACTCACTCACTCACTCACTCACTCACTCACTCACACTCATACTGTTTCATTCAGAGCCTCTTGTTTTATCCAGAGCCTGTCTGATGTGACAAATCATCTCTCCTTTCTCCTCCTCAAACTCTCACTCTCTCTCGCTCTCTCTCTCTCTCTCTCTCTCTATCTCTCTCTCGCTCGCTCGCTCGCTCATACATGCCCCTCCACCCCCTCCACCTGGCCCAACATCCAACTTACATCCCCCACACACACACGCACACGCACACACACACACACACACCCACCTCCCCTAATCCTCACCCCTCCTCCTCTACCCTATCTCTCCCGCTCCATCTTGCACCCCCTTCCCCTCTTTTCTTCTCGCATGCAGGCTTGGTTCTCCTCCCCCCTTCTTCTCCTCCTCCTCCCCTCTGTTCTCCCTCACCCCCCACAGACACCCTCTTACCCCGCCCCTCGCTCCAGCACCGAGGGCTGGGCCATAAGGCTTCAGTTTCAGGATTATTTCAAACCGTAGTTTGATGTCCATTACTGTAAATATATATAGTGACTAGTGAGTGACGTTTGGTCAATTCGTTGATCGATCCATTGATACAGTATAAGACCAAAAAAGGGCTTCTCGGTTATTGTTTCTAACTTGTCTCTGTCGTATCTCCAAGTTTCAATTTTTTTTTGGTAAAGTAAAGCCTTGCTTCATCATACTAGACACACACACACAAAGCTAGTGAAAATAGCAGATCTACAAGCGACGTTCGATAGTAGGACGTTCCATTAGTCCGATGCTGGTGAATGCTAACCTGGTGAAATGCTAACCTGCCGACACTGGTGAATGCCAACCTGGTGAATGCTATCGTGGTGAATGTTAACCTGGTGAATGCTGCTATGCCTAAACCTAACCCTAACCTCAGTAAAACTATGCCTAAACGTAACCCTAACCCTTTGTCGGACTAATGGGAAGCCGAAATATCGAGATTTCCCCCAACACGTTGTGAGCTTGTAGATCGACATTTTTTTGGCAAATGTTCCCCCCAGGATAATGGATGTTGGGGATATTTTGATTGTAAATCGCGATATCTTTGGTCACAATAATCGTGATATGAAATTTTCATATCGTCCCATCCCTAATTCTGTTTTGTTTTTGCACATGCAGGCTCTACTCCAGCACCTCCAAGATAGATTCCCTCAGGAGTAAAGTGGAGCTGCTGCGCCTCCCGCTGCCCCTCTCCAGGTCCATCGAGCAGAAGAAGAGGGAGAGCCAGCTGAGGGTCACGCTCGGAGAGAAGGGCGGAGGAGGCCGCAAAGCCCGCCCGCCGACGCTAGCCTCCGACATGGACAACGAGTCCACGTACTCCAGCTACTCCTACAAGTCCTCCCACTCCCGGAGCTCCCGCAAAACCAGGTAAAAACAACAACAACAACAACAACAACAACAACAACAAGATCTGTAGGCAGGGGTCATCAACGTGTCCGTACACTAGGGCATTCACGAATAGTGATTTTTAGTATTTGAATTATTCGACCTCAAAGTATTCGAATTGTCGATTATTCGACAGGACTGGCCAAACTGTCAAAAATTAAGTAAGCATGAGGCGAACATTGCGAGGCGTTGTGAGCATGTAGATCTGCTATTTTCACAATATTTATCTGCGTAACCGAGTCACATTAAATGTAATACCTACAATTCCAAGTGCTTGTCAGGGTGGGGGTCCCCAGTTCAAATATGTTTATTTTGGGGGTCACGGCCTAAACTACTTGAGTAAAAGTGTGAAAGTGTTGGCATCAAAATGTACTTAACGTGCCAAAAGTAAAAGTACAAAATGTTTGAAAATAGCAGATCTACTGAAAATAGCAGAGGGTGCAAGCCAAAAATACAAAATACAGCACTTTCACATTGATTTTTAGTATATAGGGTTTATAGGTTTTGACTACTATTATTGTTTCCCTTGATTGTATGATTATGCGTGTGTTTTTGAATTATTGGCGTTCTGAAAGGCAATTTTTTAAATGTCGGCCATCTAATGTCTTCTGATCTCCCTACTGTTGTGTACAAAAACAATAACATGAAGAAAATACAAAATACTGTGCATATATTTTAATATAGGGTTTGACTATTTGTGTCCCACTGTTGTGTGACTAATACTATGTGTGTGTGTTTCCACAGGGAAAGGAGGGACAAGCATCGCTCTAAGAGCCGAGATGGCAGCAGCGTCCGCGGGGACAAGTCTGTCACCATCCAGGCACCCGGAGAGCCCCTGCTGGACACCGAGTCCACCAGAGGAGATGATAGGGTCAGAGTTCACACGCACGCGCACACACGCACGCACGCACGCACGCACGCACGCACGCACGCACACACACACACACACACACACACACACACACACACACATTGTTTGCTTTTGAATGCTTTAACTATTGAAAAATAGCAGATATACAAGCTCACAGCGCGGCACCGAGTGCCGCGCTGCGAGCTTGTAGATCTGCTATTTTTTGAAAAAGTCGTGAAAATGTGTGCAAATCTTTGAATATATGTATTTTTAAAGCGAATGTTTGTAACTCAAACTTTGCTTCTGGGTGGTCCCTGGAACTAAATATTTTGAGATGCGGGTCCGTGGTCAAATACATATCATTTTGGGGGTCCTTCACATGAAAAGGTTTGAGAACCACTGACATGGTAGTCTCTCAAGAACAGACTAACTGAGCTCCAGTTAAGTGAAAAGGACCTTTTCTTTGACGATGGCTGGCCAGATTGCTTACATAGAAACATCGGTTTTTCAAAAAAATCTTGGAAGGAGTCAAACGACACTTATAGAATCGGGTCAAAATTCTAATTTTCATGATTTTTCAAAAAATTGCAGATCTACAAGCTCGCTGTGAGCTTATCTGCTATTTTTCAATAGTTAAAGAGGTGGTGCCATAGTTTTGTACTTTTTCTGTTTTTCATGTGTCTAGGAGGTTGAAAGTACTTCATTAGACCACCTGATGTGTTTTTTTTTGAGAAATTATGTATTCTCTTAGTATTTGTTTGTTTTCTCTTGGAGGCTGCCACACAGATACTAAGTGTGTCACAGTATCAACTCCTCCATTCACCCAACACTGTGGGGTGTGGCTATATCAGCTGGGTCACCACCCACCATGCCATCCATGCATACTTAATGAACTGGGGGTGTGGCCACATAAAAACCCAATTTGAACTCTTTCTGTATACTTTTTTGGAAAAAATCTTCCTCCTAGTATAATCATAATACCTGATAATCATGTTTTAGAGGGGGGGGGGAATCATGGCACCACCTCTTTAAAGCAGTCAATAATCCTAGGCCCAAATGGGATAATCTATGCATGAAGAGTGCCTTAAACCCTCTCCCCCCTTGCAGGATGACAACTGGGGCGAGACCACCACGGTGGTGACAGGCACGTCGGTGGACAGCGTCTCCAACGAGGACCTGACGCGCCTCTCCAAGGACCTGGAGGAGTCCTCGCCGCTGGAGTGCCGGCGCTTCCTGGGCCCCGCGCTGGGCGCCGTGCTGGGCCTCTTCGCCCTGGTCACCCCCTTGGCCTTCCTGGCGCTGCCGCAGCTGCTGTGGCGTGACACGCTGGACCCGTGCGGCACGCCGTGCGAGGGCCTATACGTCTCGCTGGCCTTCAAGCTGCTGGTGCTGCTCATCAGCACGTGGGCGCTGTTCCTGCGGCCGCCGCGGGCCGCGCTGCCGCGCCTCTTCGTGTTCCGCTGCCTGCTGGCGGCGCTGGTCTTCCTGTTCGTGGCGTCCTACTGGCTCTTCTACGGCGTGCGCGTGCTGGAGCCCCGGGAGCGCGACTACCGGGGGATCGTGGGGTACGCCTGTCACAATTATTACATAATCAATCGTCTAATCGCAATTACTTGACATATTCGCAATTGTTTAGCCATAATCGTCATAATTGTTTACATGTTGAAAAATGTTCATTTTTTCAAACATAAAAAATAAATAGTGGGAATAGCAGATCTACAAGCTCACAATGCGTCGCGATGCAACACGTTGTGAGCTTGTAGATCGGCTATTTCCACTATCAATGTTCTTTTTTAAGTTTAAAGTTGTCAAATATGTTAGTAATTTCTTTGTATATAGGTTATGTGTCATATCTGCCATATGCAACTTCAAAGACTACAAGCCAAACGGAAATGTAATGGTCAACGACAAAAAACACAATTAAATCGAGAATTATTTGAGTGACAATGAATCGTCATGTAAAATGTCCTAATGGTGACGACCCTCTAGGTACGCGGCGTCGCTGGTGGACGCGCTGCTCTTCATCCAGTACCTGGCGCTGGTGCTGCTGGAGGTCCGGCACCTGCAGCCCGCCTTCTGCCTCAAGGTGGTGAGGAGCACCGACGGGGCCAGCCGCTTCTACAACGTGGGCCATCTCAGGTTGGTTAAAAGCCATTTAGGCCTGAACGCAAATCTGTTTCACTTTAGATTTAAGCCATTTAGGCCTGAACGCAAATCTGTTTCACTTTAGATTTAAACCACTATACCACTAGTAAGACGCCTCAGGGCGACATGCATCGGACCAGTTACCCATATATGGAGACCCCTGCTACCCATAATGGAGATCCATGTACTGTATATGGAGATATGCTGTGAGAGCCCAAACATGCTCACTCAGTTATTCGTTTTGTGAAAGTCCTATGACGTCTATGACATCTGACATCATACCCTTTTATGCCCATACATGGAGATCCCTGTCTGTTGAACCAGCCACACAGATATGGGCTGTCTAGGACATCTGTCTTGACCATATATGTATTCTGTTAGTGTGACATCACAGTGAAGCCAGAGCGTGATGTCAGAGCGGCAAACGTTATGCTCAGGGACACTTCAGTACACAGCTGGGACTGGGACACGAACCGTGTGTGTGTGTGTGTGTGTGTGTGTGTGTGTGTGTGTGTGTGTGTGTGTGTGTGTGTGTGTGTGTGTGTGTGTGTGTGTGTGTGTGTGTGTGTGTGTGTGTGTGTGTGTGTGTGTGTGTGTGTGTGTGTGTGTGTGTGTGTATTTAATTGCAAGTTTATGTTTTCAGTTCAGTTTAGTTTATTTCCAGCACTTTTGGACAACAAAACCGAACGAAACCTCGTATCTCCAAGTTTCAAATGTGTACGTTCTTTCGCAAAGCCCTGCTTCATCATACAAGACCGTCGCACAAAAGTAGTGAAAACAGTAGATCTACAAGCACACAACGCCTCGCACCGTGAGGCGTTGTGTGCTTGTAGATCTGCTGTTTTCACCAGTTTAAATCATTTTTAAAATGATAAATGCAAAACGAACGGTTTTGGACATACAGGGTTTTCACACGACAACGACGATATACAATGTACAGCAGTGCAATTTGAGCAAGGCATTGTTTTCTTACTGCCCGCCATGTTTTAGAATTATTGGCATTCTGAAAGTACAATTTTAGAAATGTGGTCATTCATACATGGCGTCATGAATCTATTATGTGCTTTGGTTTCATGCATTTTGTGACCGTCTCATGACATCTGATCTCCCTGTTGTCTTTGTACCAAGTTCTGAAAAGAACAAGAACAAACAACAACACAACGTATATAGTGGAGTTGAAACATTAGCCTATAGTCTACTCTACACTGCTGCTGGTCTGCAGAGCAGAGTTCACTGTCGGGTCTGTGTATCTCTTGACCACACCCAGCAGCCAGTGGTGTAAAGTGACTAAGTACATTTATTGTACTTAAAGGAGGACTTCACCACTTTTCAACCTGTCTTCATATAATAGGTCCTCACTAATGTTCATAATAAAATATCACAATTTTTTCCTACTCAGTCTGGGTCTCATAGGAGAGCTGTCAAAATCTTCCACTGGTGACATCATCGTTTGACAGATTTCTTTTAAACAATATTTTTGAAAAAAAAAAAAAAAAAGATCACGAGAACAATGGCTTCAACTTTAACATTGCAACTTTTCAGGAATAGAAAGCCTGCAGTTTCTTTTAGCTTGCATTTCCCATTGATGATGTCACCGGTGGAAGGATTTGACCCACCCACAGCTCTCCTAGATATAAATGATTATATTATAAAACATATATTAATCCACTTCAGCCCTATTTTATACCAGGGATATTTGAAAATACGGTATATATTTTCAAACATTTTGTACTTTTACTTTTGGTACTTTAAGTACTTATTGATGCCAATACTTTTATACTTTTACTCAAGTACATTTTGAATTCCGTACTTCTACTTGTAACAGAGTATTTCTATATTGCAGTATTGATACTTTTACTTAAAGGATCTATAGTCAACTTTTTCTTGAAAAACGGATGCTAACATAAAAATAATGTTTCTAAAATATTTTATAAAAGAATAAGCTTCATACATGTGTTTCTATTAAAAAATGACCACAAAAAACGTAAAATAATGATAAAATAATCATTTTGGCCATTGTCAGACCGACACTTTGTTTACATTCTAGTCTATTCTTTGATAGTGTTAGACTAGGATGTAAACAAAGTGTCGGCCCGACAATGGCCACAATGATTATTTTATCATAATGTTTCGCTTTTTGTGGTCATTTTTGAATTGAAACACATATATGAAGCTTATTTTTTTATAAAACATTTTCGAAACATTATTTTTATTTTAGCATCCGTTTTTCAAGAAAAAGTTGACTATGGCTCCTTTAAGTAAAACATGTGAGTACTTTTTCCACCACTGTGTATAGTTGACTCCTTGACCACACACCCTGCAGCTGTGGTCATGCTAGTTCCTGCACGGACAAGCCACTCTTCCCTACACCAGTTTGCGTAGCTCCCTCGCTTCCCCCGCCTCCCTGTTCGTCTTCCCCGTCTGTCACTGTGATGCCTTTTCTTTAATAATTGTTATTTTCCATGCATTTATTGTATTCATATGTTTTCTTATTTACCTACTATGATTCTGTAAGGATAACTCCCTCTTGTGGCTGTTTTTGGTATTATGGATACAAATGTACAAAGCTTTGGTCTTCATCTAGTAACAGGTGTGACAAATGCGATGGCAGTAGTAAGTAGCAGGTGGGATTTTTTTTCCTCAGTAGAAGTAACTTGAGTCACACTGCTCCAGCCACACAGTTTTGTTTTCCTTCTCCTGCCAATATGCTGTTTTTTGTTTAAACTTAGGGCCTTGGAAACGTTTGTCTTTTTTACGGATTTGATCTGACATTCTTCGAGTAAAGTTTAAGAAAAGTTAAGCGTTGTCCTCTTCTTTGGAGAAGTGGATTTTTTTGTTCACTATCTGTCTAGTATTTTACAGATACAATATAAGGGCAGAATATTCAATATACAAAAACATGACACCGTCACAATGCAAGATGTAATTGTAAAGGAAATTGTGTGATTAACAATTTAAAATGGAGATATATATTGCAATTTTAATGCAATTAGGTGCATGTATAGTCCTTTGGGGGGTTATATGGCTCTAATATTCGCTATACAGTAGCCTATATCTATCTTTGACAAAAATAGAGAGATGTATTTAAATAATGCAGACATGTGGTGGTTCTCAAACGTTTTATTTGCAAGGATCACCTTACAGGTCCATTTGGTTCATGCTTTTCACTCTGTAAAAGTTAAATTATTAGTATTACTTATTAATGTTCCAATGTTCAATGCCCAAAACACATTTAATGTGTTAATCACAATGATTTCCTTTACAATTACTAATCTTGCGCCATGACTGTGTCATGTTTTTGTATGGTGACAAACGGGGAAGGCGAACGAACGGGGAGGCAGGGGAAGCAAGGGCTACGTGAAGTGGTGTAGGGAAGAGCGGGCTCGCTTCCTGTTCAAACATGTTCATACTTCAGAGGAGCCGCGTTGTTGTTTCTGATGTGAAGGGTGCTCACAGCACACATTTAATAGGACATTATGTGACCAATGATGGGTAATTACTGCCTGCTCTCTGGTGTGTTCAGTTAGGCGTTTAGCAGACACTCTTAATCCAGAGCGATTTACAATAAGCAAGGTAATACATCAATACAACAACATCAATACATCAAATGCATAGAAATATCAATCTAGACAAAATATCGTTGGCAGACCGAGCACCTAATCAGTAAAAAGTTTTACATAAAAACCTAAAATTAAGCTTTCATGTATGGTCATTGGGGGTAGGCGAGTTCTACGGTAAGTGCTATGGGCTTAGGAGTCTGAAGAGGTGAGTCTTCAGGCCACAGCGGAAGCTAGGGAGTGAGTCTGTTGTTCCAGGGGCATCAATTGGGTATGGCAGGGGTATGCAGCTGCCATACACTGGCCTGGGTCCAGGGGGGGAAATAAAAGTTACCTTTAAATATGAATGTCTCTTTGACTATCTGTATTATGTTGTTAAATTACAGTAAAATAACTACAACATTTTACAAAATGGTCACTTTAACAAGGTATTGTGGCACGTTTACTAACATCCCAAGCACTTGAACAACCATTCCAGGCTGCCATATCCAGCCCAAGAAACCGTAGAAACGGGGGGAAATATAGAATATACTTCTTAAGGTATGGCAACATGACTCGTGTCTTGCGCGCGCGTGAAGACGCACGTGCAAGACACCAGTCATGTTGCCATACCGTAGCTTTTTCTGAACCGATGCCACTGTGTTGTTCGAAGTGCGACAAGGAGTTTTTTCCACAGTTTGGGGGCCAGGAGGGTGAATTGTCCAGGACGAGTGGAAGTTTTGACACACAATTCTTGTGTTACTCTGTTGTTCCATGCAGCATCCAGCGTGCTGCGGTCTGGGTCCTGGACCAGTACTACAGTGACTTCCCGGTCTACAACCCTGCCTTGCTCAATCTGCCAAAGTCCATCCTCACAAAGAAGATGACCGGCTTCAAGGTTTACAATCTCGGAGAAGGTGAGCCACACCGTCTCTTCTACACTTCCCTCTAGAGCAGCGGTCCCAAAACCTTTTAGCTCAAGTCACCCAAAAGAGAAATTAGACGTTTGAAACCAGTAAAAATAGCAGATATACAAGCTCACAAACGTGTCGCTTCGCGCAGCGCTGTGAGCTTGTAGATCGGCTATTTTTTCACAAGCTCTTAAACATTTGTTTTCTGATTAATTTTTTCTTTCATTTCTTCATGAAATTACGGAAAATCATTTGAATTCATCTAAACATTTTGCTTTTTTGGGAATGTTTTTTAAACATGTTTTGAAATAGCAATAATTAAAAACGAAATGTAGGAAACCAAAAATAAAGGGTCCCATGCATAATGCCCAGTGTTTGGGAACCAGTGCTCTAGAGACTTTCGTCTGTATTATATTTGATTAAAATGCACTTGAATCTGAACTAATGTGATGCCCCTAAGTGTGATCACAATTAGTGTGATTGTTTTATGTGTCAAAGTGTTTTTCCTGATAAAACCCCAGTTTGTGCCATTATAATCTATTTCCTAAAACAATAACAACCTTTGGTCAATAGGTGGCAGTGTTGTTCCATGTTTGAGAACTGGTTCACCTGAGTGTAGTATGGTGCATGCACTGTTCCTTTTCATAACCCGAGGACTCACGGTGAAAAACAGTCAACACGTTTGCTGCCTCCACTTCTTTTTAGCATTTCAACCTGTTTTCCAGGTACATATATATCTGTTGTTTGGTGCCATATCCTGGTACCTGCAACACTAAAGCGCATTTTCCACAGGCCCAGGCCCAACACCACACCACTCCACACCACACCGCCCACTTGTGTCAGGTTTTCCACTACAAGGAACTGGGTAGAGTGGTGTGAAAGTGGTATTAAACAGGGTACTAAAAAGTATCCAGTCTAGAGCAGGTCTGAGCTAGGCCAAACAGGGCCAAACACTTCATAATGACTGATCACTCACTGACTTTTCATTTAGACCACCAGGATATAGTTGTAATACATGATAATAGAGTTATAATCCATTATAGTGTATTATAATTTAGGATAGTTGTAATACACATTTATATTGTATTATAATCACAGTTAAAAGGGTCAATTTGTTTCTTACCGATAGGGGTACTTTTGTGTAATGGAAAATGTGGATATTTTTATGTGGTGCGGTGTGGTGTGGTGTGGTGTGGTGCGGTGTGGTGTGGTGCTAAAGCTGCAGTCGAAAACTGGCTTTTGTGGGCTGAATGCTGAGCACTGTGTCATTTGTGTCTGCAGAGAGCAGCACCAACAACTCCACCGGTCAGTCCAGAGCCATGATCGCCGCCGCTGCTCGGAGACGAGACAACTCCCACAACGAGTTTTACTATGAGGAGGCTGAGCTGGACCGCAGAGTCCGCAAGCGCAAGGCCAGGTAGGGACGCACACGCGCGCGCGCGCGCGCGCGCACACACACACACACACACACACACACACACACACACACACACACACACACACACACACACACACACACTGCACAATATGTTTACATTGATTGTAATTAGGCCTGACGTCGTTAAGAGTCAGCAGTGCTATCCACAGCAGCGCAGACTCTCACACCAAGTGCACAGACTGCACACACACACACACAGATTTAGACACTGCCCTTTCTCCTCCCAGACTGGTGGTGGCAGTAGAGGAGGCCTTCACCCACATCAAGCGTCTCCAGGAGGACGAGCTGGCCGTGTCCTCGGCCAAGAACCCGCGGGAGGCCATGGACCCGCGGGAGGCGGCCCAGGCCATCTTCGCGCCCATGGCCCGCGCCATGCAGAAGTTCCTGAGGACCACCCGGCAGCAGCCCTACCACAGCATGGAGAGCATCATCAACCACCTGCAGTTCTGCATCACCCACAACATGAGCCCCAAGGTGAGCTGAGACACTTTCACCAGGGGCCCATTCTACTCACTTTTTAGCCATTTAGGCCTGAACGCAAATCTGTGTCACTTGAGATTTGAACCACTTTAACCACTATTTTATGCATTAACTATTAAAAAATAGTTAATGCAAAAAAAAAACAACATGTTTCTATGTCAGTGTTTCTCAAACCTTTTCGTGTCAAGGACCCCCATCTCAAAATATTTAGTTCAAAGGACCCCCAGAAGCAAGATTTGAGTTACAAATGTTCACTTTAAAAAGACGCATTTCAAAGATTTGCTAAAATGTTTACGACTTTTCAAAAATAGCAGCTCGCTACAAGCTCGCAGCGCAGCACTCTGTGCCGCGCTGTGAGCTTGTATATCTGCTATTTTTCAATAGTTAAAGCATTCAATAATTCTAGGCCTAAATGGGTTTTAATAGCAGATGTACAAGCTAGTAGCGCGGCACCAAGTGACGCGCTCTGAGCTTGTATATATGCTATTTTTTTTAATAGTTAATGCTAAAATCTAAAATTACACGGATGCTTTCCCGTTTTTAATGGGAAGATTTGGGTTGTTCAAATATTTTTTTCAAACCAGCAGGTCTACAAGCCCACAACATTTCACAAAGCGTTGTGATCGCATCGCAATGCTTTGTGATCTTATCGGCTATTTTCAAATGGTAAATCAACTATTTACAATTAGTGCAAAAACCCACCAGTGGGTTTTTGATGGATCTGATGGATGTTTCTATGTGTTTACATGGGCTGTGTATGTGTGTGTGTGTGTGTGTGTGTGTGTGTGTGTGTGCGCGTGCGTGTGTGTGCGTGCGTGTGTGTGTGTTTGTGTGTCCCACTACCTCCCAGGCCTTCCTTGAGCGCTACCTCACACCCGGCCCCACCCTGCAGTACCAGAAGGAGAACGACAGGGGGCGACATTGGACGCTGGTGAGCGAGGAGCCGGTGACGTCCGCCCTGCGGCAGGACCTGGTCTTCTCGCTGAGGCGCCTCGACTTCTCCCTGGTCGTCACGGTGACGCCCCTCCCCTTCCTGCGACTAGGGGAAGAGTTTATCGACCCCAAGAGCCACAAGTTCGTCATGAGATTGCAGTCAGAGACCTCCGTGTAGGCGAGAGAAGGAGCAGGAGGGGAGGTGGCGGATTTGAGATTACGAGCACAGTAGGCAGACAGTGAGAAGGAAGCGCGGTATGGTGTGTAGATACACGCAGGCCAAAGTTGCTTGTGTGAGTCGTCTGCGATGCTGCCATGAGAACCTTCCTTCTTCACACCCGTTGGCCCCTGTAAACGTGTAAAACCATTTGCTGGCATCAGGACAAAATACATCTAAAATCAATCACTAAATAGATCAGTTTAGTTCATGGATGATCTGGTTTGTCTGTTTGTTTCTTTGTTTATGTGAAGAAGTTCCAGGTGTGAGACTGTGTGTGTGTGCATCTCCCATGTGTGGAACAGAAAGCAGACGTGGTTTGTTTAGAAAAAGCTGGAGGACGTCCGCGGCACCGACCTCGATCCACTCTGATGTCCTGTCATTTCTTTTGTTTGTGTGTGCCTTTTTTGATACTTTGAAGCGTTGGGTTCTCCTGTTTACCACGACAATGCACTGCTTGCAGCTTTCAGTTCCCGCATTGCAAACAGACTGTTTGGGGACTGCCCAAGCAGCTCAAAACTGAAAATAGTTAAGCTTTTGGAGAGGAGTTCAATGTCTCATTTAATCCTCCTGGCTGTGTCTGACAACTCATTTAAGGCCTGACATTGCATCGTTACCACAACCATGAGAAGGTCCATGTTTACTGTTGTTTTAGCTATATAGGCTATTTGTGCCACTTATTAACCATATTAACCACTTGAACCCTAGCATCCATATTCTGAGAACTTTAGCCAAAAATAGCAGATCTTCAAGCTCACAAGCACGAGGCGTTGTGAGCTTGTAGATCGGCTGTTTTCGGCCACAGAGGTTTTGTGTAGAGGGGGAAAAAGAGCAGACTACGTACAGAGTGATATGTCAAGTTTATTAAGTTTTTTCGGTTCAAGTGGTTAAATATCTGGAAACACAAATTTAGATGAACCCAAAATACACTGATGATTGTGCTGTCAAATGATGAAACTAAACTATATGGTATCTATGGGTTTGGGGGTCCCTGCTTCATCTCTCTCTCGGCTAAGGGGTCCTTGGCGTGTAAACTGAAAACGTCGAAGACCCCTGCCTTACACTACTCGTTACTGGGTAAAGTAATAACATTACAAGTAATATATTACTTGTAACTAGTTACTGCCCAACACTACTAATGACATAGATACAAAGAATACTTTGTGGACATGACCCCTTAAGCTGAAATATGCAAAATGTCTCCTGTCTCTGTTGAGGTTAGTTACAATGTGTCATTCAAATATCCTATTGCAACTATAAGAATGTGCCCAGTGCTACTCCAAATAGCACATAGCCTATACGCTACGACATTCATTGTTCATTCAAAGCTTACGTGTGTAGCTTAATTTGTATTGCTTTTGGCACTGTTTTGTTTCGTGCACTGTCTGGCCCTGACTATTACCCTGGTAACACCAATAGAGATGAACTCATGGACCAGTTCACTCAACGTAAAGATTCCAAACAAAAATGGCTCCAAGTTTATTTCCTCTTTCCTCAGTAAATACCAATAGCTGAAAATAAATCGACTTGAACCCAAACTGTTCCCTAGCAACGCAAACTCCACTTACACAGTCTATAGCAGGGTTCCCCAATTAGTTTTCCCCAAGGGCTGAATTATTATGTCTAGGGTACCAAGCCAAGGGCCGCAACATTGCAGGGGGCGACAGTGGCATTCCCGCTACTCCAGCGACAGTTCAGATATCGTCGTTGTCGGGTGAAAATCTTGTAGGCCTATGTCCAAAACCGTTCGTTTTGCATTTATCATTTTAAAAATGATTTAAACTAGTGAAAACAGACGATCTACAAGCACACAACGACTCTGCATTTATTATTTTAAAAATGATTTAAACTAGTGAAAACAGCCGATCTACAAGCACACAACGCCTCGCACGTGCGAGGCGCTGTGTGCTTGTAGATCTGCTGTTTTCACTACTTTTGTGCGACAGCCTTGTATGATGAAGCAGGGCTTTGCTTTGCGAAAGAACGTACAAATTTGGAGATACGACGATATACTAGTGTTGTTGCTGCTCTTATACCACCATTATTACTGGGGTTGGTGGGGGCCAGACAGTAACCCCTGCGGGCCGCCTATTGGGGAACCCTGGTTCCCCAATAGGGTTAAAGCTGAAGTATGCTCAAGCACTACTTCCTCCAGTTTTCATTGCCTAAAATGCATTACTTCATTGTCCTAAATGAGACGTTTGCATCAGGGTAATTCAGGTTTTGAATGTCTTGTGTCATTCTGAAATCAACTGTATGTGTTTGTTGAACAGTCACACCACAGAGAAATTCCAACACTGGATGAACAATTGTAAACACGTGATTGTAATAGTTTCTTTTTATTCTGTTTGCTCAGCTCGCAGTGCCACTGCGGATATGACTTTGCAGTTTTTGAACGCAGAATTGATTTAATGTCGTGATTGCAGCATTGCTGAGAAGCACAAACTTCGTACACAGGAAGAATACACTCTGAGAGTGTAAAATTAGACCCGTCGCTGGCACCTTTTGTTTTTCCTTCTCTCTCCAGCACAGTTCTCAAGTATGACCAATGTGCCACAATATAGTGTGACCTGCTGTACATACATAGACACTGGTGGTGGATACGTTTGCTTATCCAAATATAAGTAGGACTTTAATATTGACATCTTTCGATCTATAGCACAATTGTCAAGTCTGGCCAATGTGCGTCTTGTTGGCAGCTCAACAACTATGGTAGCATTGTTTGACACAAGTGACTGGTATTTGTTTAATAGTTGAGAAAGAGATTGAGAGAGTGTGTGAGTGCATGTGTGTGCGTGTGATGTATAGGCACAGGTGTGTGCACTTTTATATGTATTGTTCTGATAGACAAAGATGTCTTTTCTATAATAATTGACTGTCATTTTCCTAAAAACACTGACAAAATAGCATTGCGCATTTGAATTCAAACTTTTTTTAAAGTATTATTTTTACTGATCCCAAGTTCCTAACCCATTTTTCTAAAAGAATGTCTTGTAAAAATATTGTACTGCTGTTACAATTGCTTGTCTTTTTTTTCTTCTTTCTTTTTTTTATATTTGATGCATTTAGGACTGAGTTGATTTTAAAGGAAACAAATTAAATGTTTTAAATAAATGAAAGTTGAAATGAGAAGTGCCTCCCCTCCATGCGTTAAAATACAAAAGAATTACTCAAAAGCACCTGAAGAGTTCTGTAGTCGCCTAGCGGGAGAGATGGTCCAGTAGTCTAAAGATCAAACTCTCAGTGCTGAGGTTCCATGACTGCCTGATCCTGGGGTCAAGTGTTCAAAGCCTGTCCTTTTTACTGTGAAGCTTTCCTTTGCAGACTGACTACAGCACAGAAAGCAGGGTAAAGTGGGTAAGTGGTTAAATTCAATGATATCTGTAGGATAAGTATAAGGAGTGAAGTACACTGCTGTGTATAGTATAACATCCAGAGGTTGAGGGTTTGAGTCCCATTCTAGACTTTGCTGAAGTGTAGCTTTGCAGGCTGACTACCAGAAGAACAACTTTAAAGGAGCATAGGAAGCTGAGTTAATCATGTTAAGTTGGGACAATGGATCAATCACATGACATATACATGTACTGGTATATATAGAATACCATGTAGGTGTGTATTGGTTCAAATCCAGCCACCTCCACCTACTGTATAGTTTGAGAGAGAGTATGGATGGAAATTCAAATCAGAAAAAAAAAAAAAACTATGATTTGACAACCTGTTGATAGCTGAACATGTTGAGGTGCTGTGTATAAGCACCAGAGGTCAAGGGTACGAACCCCATTTTAGGAAGCTATCCTTTGCAGGCTGAATACCATGAAGAACAACTTGTAATGAGAACAGAAGGCAAAACAAATTGGCCTGGTAAGATGGCACAGTGGATACATCAAGAGACACATCCATAGAATTCTCATACACGAGTGTGCCAGTTCAAATCCAATCCAATAATGGAATCAGAGTTAGGTAGATAGAGACTTTTATTGATTGATAGATCATAAAGTCAAGCAAATAATTATTTTTAAGATCATCCAAGGCAAGATTAAATGAAAAACAATAATCAGTGAAGTTGTTGTCAGTACAAAGCAAAGTAGATGTATTGTACTTAAGTAGGCTACAATTTTGAGGTTAATACTTGAGTATTTCCATCCATTGCATCTCAGAGGCAAATATTGTACTCCACTAAAATTATTTGACAATTAACTTTAGTTACTAGTTACTTTGTAGATTTTAATTATCAAGCCTACATTTCGGTTAATAATTATGTATTTTCTGCAGCATTCCTCTCTGTCCACTGGGGGGCACACGACCTGGCGTCCGCTGCCTGGTGGTGAGAGCCTGACCAAGCAGCGAAAAATGCTTGTTTTTGGGACGAGGTCGTAGCGACGTCGTATGGGCGTCCTGGTAGGACGGCCGTGCCTGCTGGTTGTGTGCGCTGGTCTGGCTTCCACGTCGTATGGAGGTCCTGATCAGACGGCGCATGGACGGCGTCCGTACGCTGAGTGTGTGTGCCCCCCAGTGGACAGAGAGAAGTGCTTTAGAAAATACATCATATTAACCAATACCCAGGGGGCAAACCAGCCTTTTTTTAGGAAACCTGCATTTGCCCCGACATACAAAGTTGTCCACCAGAAATATTATCTATGACCCAGTAGGATCACAACCTATATGGACAACCCGGTCAATTTGTACAACAAAGTCCAATATGGCCGCCTTTAGTTTTAATGGGGGGTCAATAGGGCAAAATTTTAAACTGAGGGATATTTCCACGAAACTTCACAGGTTGATCAATGGTATACATATGAAAATTTTTTGTAATGCAAGTTTCCATGAAATCCAATATGGCCGCCACAATATGGCCGCCATAATGTAAGGACCCAGAAAATAGGTTTTGCCTCTAACTTCTGAACCAGATGAGCTAGAAACGCAAACTTGGTGTCTATTTCATGGTGTCTGACCATGGGAGACTCAATGGAATAGCTAATTTTATTATTGGGTGTGTCTGGACCTTTATTGTGCATATTTGCAAGATGGTGGACTCCCAAAATAGAGCTTTAAAATAATTTCTACCATGATTGTTGACTGCTTTTGCAAATACAAGCAATATGAATCCATTGGATTGGCACAGAAGGACTATTATTCTTGAGTTTGCATGTTGTCAAAATGGCTGTAAACGAGATATTATATTTCCTGTCCGATTCTACTGTATGTAGTTGTAGCAATGACTTCAGATAAAATCAGAGACCAAAACAATGTATCTTAGAAATTATTTTTTAATTAAAAAAAAAAGAAAAAAAGAGAGAGATTATCTCAATGAAATGAATGCAACTGCCTTTTTGGGTCTTTCACACATAGACATGCACATGCTTTCCAACAACTTCAGCTTCAGGGAAATTATAATGAACACATGATTAAAACAGGCTGCATTATAATGCAAATAATTGCTAGTCACTATCACTGTCATGTGTACCTATCCTGCTGCATCTTGTCTACATGATATTGCCTTGTCCATTGATATAGGCCAGGCTGGCTCTGTAGATGGACAGGGGACTGCCTTCCCATCACTGAGAGACCATCCATATTCAGTGAAGCAAGGGATGTCTGGCTTCGCGATGTGTGCAGTTTTATCTATTATGGCTGCTAGAGAAGCTCTTTTCAGGTGCAGGCCAAAGGCATTTTCTGTAGGTGGCAGCAGCTTCAACAGGGTTGATCGGTTATTTAGGAACTTGTACACTCTCAGCTTTGCCAGGTCAAAGTCCTCCGAATGGTCAGCTTTTGATGCATATACAGCTATTGTGAGGTCTCTAGCCTGATTCTTGACATCCTCTGAGAGGGAATAAGAGGAATTTTCACCAAACTCCTGAAGTGCAGGGAGATCTAGACCCATGCTGGTCTTGAACCATGCCTTCTTTCCAGTGAAAAAGGGATAGCTGGTGGTATCTCTGCCACTCAGGCTGTGAATAAAGGGCAGGGCACGACACTGTGACCATGTGATGGATAGAAATATATGCATCCTGCTCTGTTCTCACCTACAGCTCTGGAAGGTCTAGGAGGTGGGTGGCAGCATGATATAAGCACATGATGATGATGTCTGTGTCATTAGCATGGATGACAACTCTGTCAACTTTGAAGAAAGGTGAAGCCTTTGGAGCAATCGCTGAATGGTACCAACGTCTACTGTTAAAGGATGTGCCGGCCAACACAGACATCATACACTTTTGCTGTGACCGGTACAGTGGACACAGTCTTAAGACAGCTGAGCAGGAACACAGGTATGTCCATTCAAAACCTGCAAAAGAATATGAAGTCTCTGCACAATATACAGCTCCTGATCCTCAAGTTTTTTGCTGTCTCTGAAAACAAAGCAAACCTTCTAAGATTCCTCTGTGAAGAATGGTGTCAAAATGAGACACTTAAGTCTGCTCTTGGTACAACCCATCTTTACCTGAGTGGAGGAATTAAAGAAGAGACAAGGAGTGTGGTGATCAAGGAGGGGTGTGTTGTTGATGTCCCTGCACTAGAGTCAACACAACAGGAGGCCGACACAAGGGTAATTCTACACACCATCTACAGTGTCCAGGCTCACAAAGTTGACAGAGTTGTCATCCATGCTAATGACACAGACATCATCATCATGTGCCTATATCATGCTGCCACCCACCTCCTAGACCTTCCAGAGCTGTGGGTGAGAACAGAGCAGGATGCATATCTTCCTATCCATCACATGGTCTCAGCCCTTGGACTCGCACAGTGTCGTGCCCTGCCCTTTATTCACAGCCTGAGTGGCAGAGATACCACCAGCTATCCCTAGGTGAAAATTCCTCTTATTCCCTCTCAGAGGATGTCAAGAATCAGGCTAGAGACCTCACAATAGCTGTATATGCATCAAAAGCTGACCATTCGGAGGACTTTGACCTGGCAAAGCTGAGAGTGTACAAGTTCCTAAATAACCGATCAACCCTGTAGAAGCTGCTGCCACCTACAGAAAATGCCTTTGGCCTGCACCTGAAAAGAGCTGCTCTAGCAGCCATAATAGATAAAACTGCACACATCGCAAAGCCAGACATCCCTTGCTTCACTGAATATGGATGGTCTCTCAGTGATGGGAAGGCAGTCCCCTGTCCATCTACAGAGCCAGCCTGGCCTATATCAATGGACAAGGCAATATCATGTAGCTGTATCAAAGGCTGCCAGAAAAACTGTTCATGTGCGAAGAAGGGAATTGCATGCTACTTGGGGTGTCGTTGCCAAGGACTGGAGACAAGATGCAGCAGGATAGGTACACATGACAGTGATAGTGACTATAATGCAGCCTGTTTTAATCATGTGTTCATTATAATTTCCCTGAAGCTGAAGTTGTTGGAAAGCATGTGCATGTCTATGTGTGAAAGGCCCAAAAAGGCAGTTGCATTCATTTCATTGAGATAATCTCTCTCTTTATTTCTTTTTTTTTAATTAAAAAATAATTTCTAAGATACATTGTTTTGGTCTCTGATTTTATCTGAAGTCATTGCTACAACTACATACAGTAGAATCGGACAGTAAATATAATATCTCGTTTACAGCCATTTTGACAACAGGCAAACTCAAGAATAATACTATACTATATAAATACTAATAGGTATAAGTCCCTTCTGTGCCATAAATCTTAGCAAATGGATTCATATTGCTTGTATTTGCAAAAGCAGTCAACAATCATGGTAGAAATTATGTTAAAGCTCTATTTTGGGAGTCCACCATCTTGCAAATATGCACAATAAAGGTCCAGACACATCCAATAATAAACTTAGCTGTTCCATTGAGTTTCCCATGGTCAGACACCATGAAATAGACACCAAGTTTGCATTTCTAGCTCATCTGGTTCAGAAGTTAGAGGCAAAACCTATTTTCTGGGTCCTTACATTATGGTGGCCATATTGTGGCGGCCATATTGGATTTCATGGAAACTTGCAATACAAAAAATGTTCATATGTATACCATTGATCAACCTGTGAAGTTTCGTGGAAATATTCCTCAGTTTAAAATTTTGCCCTATTCACCCCCCATTAAAACTAAAGGCGGCCATATTGGACTTTGTTGTACAAATTGACCGGGTTGTCCATATAGGTTGTGATCCTACTGGGTCATAGATAATATTTCTGGTGGACAACTTTGTATGTCGGGGCAAATGCAGCACACCTTCCTTTGCCCCCTGGGTACAATGGGGCTGGAAATCTACAAGTCGTCAAATAATTGTAGTGGAGTAAAAGTACAATATTTGCCTGAGATGCAATGGACGGAAATACTCAAGTAAAGTACAATTACCTCAAAATTTGCTAAAATAAAATCTACTTTGCTTTACACCACTGACATTTATTGTACTTAATTTAATCTTGCCTTGGATGATCTTAAAAATAATAATTTGCTCAAAAATGTCTCTATATATCTGTTTCCATTTCAGGATTGCTGGTTTTGAACTGGCACATGCTCATGTGGGAATTCTATGGATGTCACATGATGTATCCGTTGTGCCAGCTCACCAGGACAATCCATTCTGCCTTGTTCTTCTGGTATTCAGCCTGTAAAGGATAGTTTCACAGTAAAGATCAGAATGGGAATCAAACCCTCAACCTTTGGTTCTTATAACCAGCACCTTGTAGTACCCGGACCAATATTGAGCTATCAGCATATGTTGCCAAAGTGTAGCTTTCCTTCTACCTCAGCCCGTCAGAAACCAGGAGATTTCTTGGGGGAGGGTGGGGGGGTCATGACTGCAAAAAGTAGGTGCACAGATTTTTTTTTGATGACTTAAGCAATGTAAGACCCATCTTTAATAATAATGCAGTCATGACTTAAATGAATATCTGTGTATGACGGCATGCAATGGCCCCACCCTTTAAGGGGGGGGGGGGGGGTGTCTACTATTAACATAGTAGATGTAATTTCCAGTGTTCTGGTGAATTTTGGGAGTTTGACACCTCCAGCAATTTGTTTGTTGTTTGTCTAATAAGAAAAAAGACAAGGTGATTTCAAACAACAAGTAGCTTAATGAGTTAGGATACTGATCTAATGATACAGAGGAAGATCTTACTTTAAAGACCAGCAGTATAACTTCAAAACCAGTTCAGAAAGAACTGTGAGATAACCTCGCTGTGCTGGCGCAGCGGACTAGTAATGAGGTCTGTGAAGTAGAACACCTTTAATAGGTTTGTTCAAATCTGGCCATGGTCGAGGTGGTGTCTGCTTGGGGTGTGTTGGCAATGCATGGAAGATCATACACATATTCACTTAAGTAATCATTGAAGATGAGAAGTCAAGATGTCTTACTTTGCATCAAATCTGTACACCATTTGGCATTTTAAGGCTGAAATTGTACCCACGCTAAAGCAAACCTGATAAAAGTATCAAACATGTAAAAAAAATGTAACAGAACACAGGGAAATATTAATATTTCTGTTAAGTATGTCCCAAAATCAAGGCGAAACACCCAGAGAAAAGTGAGTCCCATCAAGGTGAAACACCCGGAGAAAGTGAGTCCCAAAATACCAAAAAATACCCAAAAAGTGAGTCCCAAAATCAAGGCGGAACACCTGGAAAAAAGTGAGTCCCATCAAGGCGAAACACCCAGAGAAAAGTGAGTCCCAAAATACCCAAATATCCCCAAAAAAGTGAGTCCCAAAATCAAGGCAAAACACCTGGAAAAAGGTGAGTCCCATCAAGACGAAACGCCTGGAAAAAGGTGAGTCCCATCAAGACGAAACACCCGGAGCAAAGTGAGTCCCATCAAGGCGAAACACCCGGAGCAAAGTGAGTCCCATCAAGGCGAAACACCCGGAGAAAAGTGAGTCCCATCAAGGTGAAACACCCGGAGAAAAGTGAGTCCCATCAAGGTGAAACACCCGGAGAAAAGTGAGTCCCATCAAGGTGAAACACCCGGAGAAAAGTGAGTCCCATCAAGGTGAAACACCCGGAGAAAAGTGAGTCCCATCAAGGCGAAACACCCGGAGGAAAAAAAAGTCAGACCTCTAGAAGGCCAATCTGTCTGTAATCGAGAGATTCTAGGCTGACTTGGACCGCATGAGTTTTTTTTTCCTCCGGGTGTTTCGCCTTGATAGGACTCACTTTTTTCACCTTGATTTTAGAGAGAGAGAGCAAGATCTCACACCTTTCAACAAAAAGAACAATCAAATACCCCCCCCCCCCCCCCCCCCACATTATAATGGCAGTGGCTGCATATCAGTGGGTCTTTGACACATTAGCCTACTTATCACACAAAAAGTGTGAAATGAGAAATGGTAAAAGAAAAAGAAAAAACTACTACTAAGGCTACTTACAAAATCTCCTGTTTTGGGGTACATTCTGGAACAAGAGACATGGTCAAATAACAGGAGACCTGTTGCTAAAACAGGAGGGTTGGTAGGCATGGTGAGAGATGATGTAGTTGTATAAAGATCAGACTCTCAGTGCAGAGGTCCCATGTTCAAATCTTAGTCCTCCCACATTGTTGTAATACATTTTCAACATTAAAATACAAAAGGACTTCTCAAAATATCTGTATTGGTTTATGGTTTAGGTGATTGGACTCTCAGTTCAGAGGATCCATATGTTCTAATCCGAGTCCTACTAGGAATAAAGTTAATAGCTCTGATGAGAGATGGTCTACTCTAGTGGTCTAAAGATCAGCCTCTCAGTGCTGAGGTTCTAGGTTCAAATAGTTCAGAGGTCTCATTTTCAAATCTGAGTTCTCATACAGATCATTGTTGTTACTTTTCAAGGTTAAAATACAAAAGAACTATTCAAAAGCACCAGATAAAGTCTGGTGTGGGACATGGTGTGGTGGTTTAAACATCAGCTTCTGAATCCAGAGGTCACATGTTCAAATCCATTCCTGTAGTGCTTTGGCCTTTTCAAGGCTAAAATAGAAGAGAACAACTCAAAAGCACCAGCGGGGATTTGAACATGGCTGCTCTGATCTGAGAGACCAATCATCAGTCCACTAGACCATATGCAGGGTTGGCAACATAAGAATGTCAGAATCAACAAGATTTCTATTTAGGGGACACATTAGCCTACTTATCACACAAGTGTGAAATGAGAAATGATAAAAGAAAAAGAAAAAACTACTACTAAGGCCACTTACAAAAATGAAAAAGGGTGAAAATCTCCTGTTTTGGGGTACATTCTGGAACAGGAGACATGGTCAAATAACAGGAGACTTCTTCCTAAAACAGGAGGGTTGGCAGGTATAGGCCTACTCTCTCTCTCTCAAACTAGTTGGAGGTGACTGGATTTGAACCAGTACACACCTATATAGTATTCTACCGGTATATAAATCATGTGATTGATCCATTGTATAAACTTAACAACATGATTAGCTCAGCTTTCTGTGCTCTTTGAAGTTGTTCTTCTGGTAGTCAGTCTGCAAAGTTAAGCTTCAGTAAAGTCTAGAATGAGACTCAAACTCTCAACCTCTTGATTGTATACACAGTATCTTAACACTTTGAGCTATCTCAGGTTGCTTATGGAGCTGTTAAGTCTGACATCATTTTGTAGGCAGAGGAGAACTTTTGGCCCCCAAAAAAGCGAATCTTTTTACTATTTACTCATTTTTCTTCTCTTTGTTGTTGAAAGGAAAGTGGTAGAATTATACTTTAGTCGTTATTTTTGTCTCGGATCTGTTGAAATAGCGAAGGACAGATATTGACAATAAATCTGCTTGGAGGTCTGACTACAAAATGATGTCACGGCTTAAAAGCCCCGTGGGTAGTTATGTTTTCTATTTATATCCTACATATAATTTTCCAAACTCACGCTCTAACGCTCAACTCACTCACGCTCTAACGCTCACGCTTATCTACGTTTATCTATTCACTCGCTTCAGCAACTGATCCCAAAGTTCACATGGTATTGGCCATTAGCATTATACCAACACTGACGGAGCCCGAATTTCATTTCTCCCAAATTAAAGCAGTTTTTTAGCGTTTTCTTAACCACTTCTGTTGAACTCTGCTGTCTGTTGCCAGGGTTACGGTCCGTTCCTCCAGGCCATGGGATCTGTAGCCCCACACACACACACCCCTTTCTCTCACAGTTAGGAATGTTTCTCTCTCTCTCTCTCTCTCTCTCACACACTTTCACCGGGTGCGTTTGACATATTTTGGAGCACATATCTTCGAACGGGTAAGGTCTAGTACTTATAATTCTACAGATATCATTGAATTTAACCACTTACCCACTTTACCCTGCTTTCTCTGCTATTTTCACTATAGAACCATGTTATACCAAATGTAATGTAGCACTGTAATATTGGATCATTCCGTCCCTGACAATAAGCAATCCTATACTGTTTGAATGCTGTACAGACGCACACATGGAGCAAAAATAATGATAGAAAAAAATACAAAAGATTTTTTTTTTCAACTTGGACTTTCTCTGGTGGGAGTCAACTTGTGTAATGAAGTCGACTCAGTCAACTTGTCGACTTTTTTGTTAATGCCCTAATATATATATATATATGTGTGTGTCTGTGTTTGTGTGTGCGTGTGTGTGTAGTGGGGCGTCTCACTGCCTCAACCTGATGGCGTCAAAATTCTAGTATCTCCTTCAGTGCACATAGATGTCCCATTGGATCAATGGTTAAGATATTGGACATTAATGTGGGAGACCTGGGTTCGAATCATGGGTGTTTTAAATATATGTATATGTGTGGAAAAAGTACAGTTTCATTACAGCACAAACTGGTACAAGGTCAACTAAAGGGAGATAGTAAGCTTTTCGGCTTATTTACGCAGGAACCACTCATATAATCGCATATATCTCATATAACATTGAAAGACAAACGGATAGAACAGAATACTTTGCATAGGATAACATCAATTACAAAAGCAGAAAAGGGTGGGTGGAAACATGGGGGCTTAAGGCCTGTTCATACTTTCTCTGAAATGTTCGGTGAGTTGTGTTTTCCGACGTGCAAATTTATGAACTCTCATTCGGTCTAATGCTTTTCAGAAGTCGCAAGGGACATAATTTTATGGTCGAAAAGGACCTTTTGACCGAAAAGGACCTTTTGACTGAAAAGGGCGGTTTCGGTCAAAGTATGGACAGGCCTTTAGTCTATTTACAGGTCTCGAGTAGCAGCCGCCTGTAGGTGACTTTTCAGACCAATTTTGAAGGAGGCTAGGGATTTGCACTCCTTTAAGGCTTGCGGAAGGGCGTTCCACATGTCGGTGGTAGCTGGAGAACGAATTACAGCCTTTTATAGTGTTAAATCTAGGTTGAACATGATTAGTGGAGCTGCTTCTGGTGTTGTGATCGTGGACATCCTTGACCTTTAGGAAGTAGTTTGTCAGGTACACCAGGCCCATTGCAAGATGCTGTAGGCCTACTCTGTCAGTTACTTTGTGTGTTTCCTGAGTAAATAAGCCTTAAAGCTTACTAGGATCTCCTTTTAGTTGACCTTGTACCGGTAATTTGTGCTGTAATGAAACTGTACTTTTTCCTGTTGCAAACTTCTAATAAATTCAATCAATTCAAAACTCTTCTTTCATCTGGTACGTAGTGAAACATTCAACATCCACAAGGTGGTGCTAGAGTACTTCTATCATTTCCTTGTTGTTAAAGCGCCATAATAAGAGAGCTCACATTAGAGCATACAGTAATTATGTGAGAATATTATGTACATGCCCACGACCTATACTTTATAAACATTGATATAAACGGTCTTGCATATGAAAGCTTTGTCTCATTAAAGTGTTCATTCATAATGAATATAGACATAATAATAATGATGATAATTATAATGATTATAATAATAATGCAGTATATCACCACAAAACATGTAATTAGTGCTTTACATTAAACATATTACAAGAGGGGGAAAAGGATTTAGAGGAAAATCTTAACCAAAAGAATAACATTTGATTGGATATTTTATTAACAGTTTGCACCACTGTTCAGTTTTGAATTGTACAGTTTATAAACAGTTTATTAACAGTACAGTGGTAGGATTTTACAATGACGCTAAAAGGATAACACAAAAAGCTCTCGTTGTAGATCTACAACCTCACAACACAAGAACACATCATGGTGAGCTTGTAGATCTGCTCTTTTCTAATAGCCGAAGTACAACATAGGGTTTAAATGGTTATGTAAAGCACATAATCAATCAATAAGAAAGTGGTTAAATGGTAATCCATCCATCCATCCATCTTCAACCGCTTATCCGGAATCAGGTCGCGGGGGTAACAGTTCCAACTGAGACCTCAAGATTTAAATAAAATGTAAATTCATTCAATTAAAACAGGTGAGAAAATAGATGCATAACTTCTTTCACACATCCAGTATTTAGAGATAGAACACCGTGCATCGTTCCATCCTCTGTTAGGAAAGCTAGACTGAGACCCATCATAATACTCAACACAGTCTTGTTCTGCATTAGGGTTGTTGTCGCTTTCAGCATGAGGCTGACCAGACATCCAGTACCTGTAGGAACATATCATTATTACAGTACTTTTACAAGGATGCCTTTTCACTCTAAATCGTTTGTTTTTGAGCGGTGGAAGCGCTCCTCTGTTTCGCTATGTCTGTGGCTGGCTGGCTCACTTTGTGTGTATGTCTGTAACCTGGCAATACCTCTTATGACCCCACACACACACGCACACACACACGCACACGCGCGCGCGCGCGCGCGCACACACACACACACACACACACACACACACACACACACACACACACACACACACACACACACACACACACACACACACACACACACACAAATTTCACTAGCCCTTTAGAGAGTTGGAATAAAAAAGAGAGTTGGATTAGATCATTTTAAGGTATTTGTAGTTGTACTTTACTTGAGTATTTCCAACAGTTTTACTTCTACTACATATACCTCAACCCCTGCATATACCTCAAGGTGCGCAGGCCTCCACCGCTCAGTTCACACAGGTGTTAATTTTTAATCATGACCTCATTTTATATTCAGTGGTTTTCAAACCACTGAATATAACAACAGTATTCATGGTGAAATTTGACGATCTACAAGTTTGCTTGTAGTGTTGTGAGCTTTGCAGATTAATATAAAATATAAAAAAGATTATTTTGGATTGAGAATTGAATGCACGCAAAGTACTGATATAGTAAATTAAATAAAAAACACAATTATTTGTATTTATTTTATATTTCTGAATAACTATCCATATAGTTTCACCTGCATCTGAAGACCAGTGTTGGGCATAATTACAAAACTAAATTACTTGTTACTCCTATAATAATTATCTGACTTGGTATAAAGAGGAATAAACTTATATATATATATATATATATATATATATATATTACATATTACTTGTGTTTCCTGTTTTTCTTCATATTCCATATCGTTGCTATCAGGTGGAAACCCAGGTGTCCAAAACTGTTCCTTTTTCATTATTATTTAAAAACCTTTTAAAATAGTGAAAATAACAGATCTACAAGCTCACAACGTATCACAATGAATTCTGGGCTTGTAGATCTGCTACTTTCACTACTTTTGTGAGACCCTCTTTCTTGTATAATGAAGTAGGAAATAAAAATATAAAAGGTTAAAATATGGAGATACAAGGTTTCTGCCAGACAGATAAGAATTAATGATCCTTACAGGAGGAGTAAAACAAACTCTACAATGGACAACAATGTCTGTGTCTTTGACTGAAATAAACTAAAAATAATGTCAATACTTCCAAATGTTAAAGTATTTCTGTATTTGTGTTCTATGTGGAGGTGGCTTCATTTTTGAGCCACGCACGGACCAAATATAGGCTTGATTGATCGTTTGAATAATTTATTAACAGGATTGTTTTTAGAACAGGTCGTAAAGTCAAGGTTATGTTAAAATGATAACACATAAAGCCACAGGGAGCTTGTTTCCATTGTGGTCCATTGTACTCAATTCATCGTGACCCATTTCAGGGGCATGAAACGTGTCGTAGCTCCGGACACCAAAAAGGGTTAATCCAGCCCTGGATTAGCCCTGGAAGTAACTCAAAGTTACTTGGATCAGTAATGTAATAATAATAATATTACACTACTGTTACTGGGGAAAGTATATTACAGTAATATATTACTACAGTAAATAACTTGTTACTGCCCAACTCTGCTCATGACTCATCAGTGGACGACACGACACACCCTGTTCTAGTACTGTTCTAGATATTAGATGCACATTAACTGGATAGTGAAGTAGACTCAGAAGTCTTAGTGACAGTGCAGTAGATTAGTGACAGTGCAGTAGATTTGTAAACATTTAATAACAGTACACTATATGAAGGTAAAATGAAGATGATCAGTCTTACGTTGGTGTGGTCATTGGTGATCCATCCACCCACTGGAACGATCCTTCTGTCTCTCTGTCGGTCAGACCCAGCCACACTCTCTTGTTGAAACTGGCAACCAAGTCCTGGACAGAACAGCTGCTGGTTACTGATGTACATACACCAATGTGCACACACGCACGCACGCACGCACGCACTCACACACGCACACACACACCATATACCTGTTTTGCTTTGCTCTTTATGATCATCAGGTCGGCTTGTCTGTCTCGACACCACTGTCTGCTCTCCGCCCAGGTTTTCTTCTCAGTAGAGATGTAGTAACACAGACCATCACTAAATGACAATCCATGTTGTTCTAAAAATAAAACAGTAGAGACCTCTGTCAAATTCTTGCCATTCTTACAACACAACAATAATGTTATATATATATATATATATATATATATATATATATATATATATATATATATATATATATATATATATATATATATATATTATCATTTTTTTCTTTTATTCTTTTGGCTCAAATGACACATTAGTGCACATTGAATGACCAATGAACAACATGATGTAACAATGAATACAAACAGTGACGTCTCACTGGCCACAGAGTCTCATCTTCAGGTCATTGATCACGGTTTGGAATTGCTCTCGCTCTTCAATCAGGGTGGTCTCCAACTTGTCACGCCTGGCCTCTAGCTTTTCATACCTGCAGGGGCGTCACAAGGGGGGGAAAAGTGGGTCTGAGTTACTATAGGGGACCTTCATTATTTTATACTTTAGCAATTGAAAAATAGCAGATCTACAAGCTCACAGCGCGGCACCAAATGTGAAAATGTGTGAAAATCTTTGAATATATGTATTTTTTAAGCGAACATTTGCAACTAAAATTTTGCTTCTGAGATGGGTCTCCGTGGCCAAATTCATATCATTTTGGGGGTCCTTCACATGAAAAGGTTTGAGCACCACTGACATAGAAACATATAGGTTATTTTGGGGCGCCCGCTGGCCTGGTGGTCAAGGCACGTACCATATACTAGGCTATGATGCCTGCTGGCGTCGCCGGTTCGATTCCCGATCCTGACGACCTTTGCCACATGTCATTCCCCATCTCTCTCTCCCCATTTCCTGTCAGTCTACTGTCCTATCGAATAAAGGCATAAAAAGCCCAAAAACAAATCTAAAAGAAAAAGAAACATATACCTGTAGGTTTTTTAAAAAAACCTTAGAAGGATTTGAAATATTCAAAGACTTGCACAAATCGATGTGAGCTTGTATATCTGCTATTTTTCAATAGTTAAAGCACAAAATAATGCTTAATAATGCGTTCCCAATCTGCAGTGAATCCTTGTACCCAGGGCCCAGAATTTGGTGTGACACCCCTGCATACCTGACCTCTAACTTGTTCTCAAGGTTTTCCAAACTGCTCAGTAACTGGTCTTTCTGTTCACTCAGGTTATGGATGTTCTGTGACAGCTCAAAACTGCTCAGTAGCTGTTGTCTCTCCGCCATGTTGGACTGATCTGTAAAATGAGAGATCCACCATTTAGTCAGTTTCATTATATTAAGAAATGTATGTTTGTCGGATTTTTTTGGAGATTTGTAAAACTATACATTTTTCGAATCTTCAGAGCATGGGGAATTCAAAAATCAATGTTCCCATTTGCACAGACACCGGCAAAGCTGCCATTTTGGACGTTCAAAATGGCCGACATGAAATACATAATTTGTGCTATCTTGGCTTCTAGACAACCTAGAAACTTAATTAAACATGCAAATCCTATGTTTTCTGGGTCAAGGAATTGAATGAGTAAATGATGGGTGTAAAACGTTCCGGACCCCCACCCCCTTTCTGGGGGTTTTCTATTTTGGGACCTCCCAGAACAGTACGCCAGCCAGTTAATGTCCTTTTTTCATAATATTTGAGTTCTTTTATAGGTTTTAAAACATCCTGAGTTCATTTATTACACTTTTAAAGCAGCCAGAATAACTTTTGGTTGGGGTCTTTCCTCACCTGGGACCCCCCAAACAGACCCCTGAGCCTATCTCAGTAATCACTCTGCTCCTGCTCCAGAACAATGTTAAATTAGATCATAATTGAAGCATAAAGTTGTTGTAGCTGGGCTCTGAAAAAAAAATAGGAGTAGTAGCAAATACCAGGGGTCTTCCACGGGGGTCCGGGACCCCAGGGGGGGTCCCCAGAGTTACTACAGGGGGCCCGCCAAATCTTGATGGGATTTGAAACTTTGAATGTTTTTTGCGACCGTCAGGGAGCAGTTTACTATGAAAACCTCCACCGGCCGCCCGTCCGTCCGTCGGTCGGTCGGTCGGTCGGTCGGTCACACGTCACACGTCACACCTTTGCCCTGCTCATATCTCCGCATCAGTATATAGGGCTTGTTTGTTTATTGTATGACATCACGCCACATCATCAGCTGTGGACTCTGTGATGTCATCGTATCTCCATATATGGCCATCTCCGTATATGGAGATATAAGTCGTCCATGCCCAAGTATGGGCTGGTGAGGTCAGACTTTGTGTGATGCGTAGGTTATCTCCATATATGGAGATTCAACATTCCAGGCAATGCTCTCTTCCCTGGTGAGAATTGCCCCTTTATATAGGGCTTGTTTGTGTATTGTATGACATCACGCCACATCATCAGCTGTGGACTCTGTGATGTCATCGTATCTCCATATATGGCCATCTCCGTATATGGAGATATAAGTCGTCCATGCCCAAGTATGGGCTGGTAAAACAAACTTTTGGCCTATTTGTGGAGATAAGCGACCAACGGTCGCTTATCTCCCGATTAGGGAGTCTTACTGGTATGTATCCTGGGTTTATTGCGGCCGTAGGTCGCAGTTTAGTATCAAAACCTCCACCGGCTGTCCGTCGGTCGGTCGGTCGGTCGGTCGGTCGGTCACACGTCACACCTTTGCCCTGCTCATATCTCCGCATCAGTATGACATCACACCACATGTGTACACAAACCTTTGTGTACGTTGCTGTGGCAACAGTCTGTTGTTGCTGGTCTGTTAGTGTACGTTAGCAACCACCTTAGCAACCATGGTTTTACCCTAGCAACCAACTGTTTACCCTAGCAACCAACTGTTTACCATAGCAACCATGTTTTTTTACCCTAGCAACCAACTGTTTACCATAGCAACCAGATACGCAGAGGAGGGATCCCCATATATGGGCATAAACAGGTGACATCACACTGATGTCAGATACTCAGAGCAGGGATTTCTCCATAATATATGGGCATAAAAGGGATTCTGTTAGGGATCTCCATATATGGGCATAAAGGGATTCTGTTAGGGATCTCCATATATGGGCATACAAGGGATTCTGTTAGGGATCTCCATATATGGGCATAAAAGGGATTCTGTTAGGGATCTCCATATATGGGCATAAAAGGGATTCTGTTAGGGATCTCCATATATGGGCATAAAAGGGATTCTGTTAGGGATCTCCATATATGGGCATAAAGGGGATTCTGTTAGGGATCTCCATATATGGGCATAAAAGGGATTCTGTTAGCTGTTAGTGATCTCCATATATGAGCATAAAAGGGATGCTGTTAGGGATCTCCATATATGGGCATAAAAGGGATTCTGTTAGGGATCTCCATATATGGGCATGAAAGGGATTCTGTTAGGGATCTCCATATATGGGCATAAAAGGGATTGTATCCCAGATGATGCCCTGTTAGGAGATCCACACTAACAGAATCCATATATGGTCCTACCGACAGCTGCTATAAGCCAACCCTGGCGATAAGGTCTGAGTCGAAGAAATGCTTCTTTCCTGGTAATCGCCAACCCTGGCGATAAGGTCTGAGTCGAAGAAATGCTTCTTTCCTGGCAAGAATTGCCCCTTTATACTGTAGGGCTCGTTTGTGTATTGTATGACATCACGCCACATCATCGGCTGAGGACTGTGTGATGACATCATCACGCCACATCATCGGCTGAGGACTGTGTGATGTCATCATATCTCCATATATGGAGACATAAGTTGCTCATGCCCAAATATGGGCTGGTGAGGTCAGACTTAGTGTGATGCGTAGGTTATCTCCATATATGGAGATTCAACTTCAATGAGTAACCATGGCAAACTGTCAACTGCCCGTATGTCTTGATAATTGGTAAAACAAACTTTTGGCCTATTTGTGGAGATAAGCGACCAACGGTCGCTTATCTCCCGATTAGGGAGTCTTACTGGTGTATTGTACTTTGATGGTTTATTAGTATTCTCAGTATTATTGCGACCGTCAGGGAGCAGTTTACTATGAAAACCTCCACCGGCCGTCCGTCCGTCCGTCCGTCCGTCCGTCCGTCACACGTCACACGTCACACCTTTGCCCTGCTCATATCTCCGCATCAGTATGACATCACACCACATGTGTACACAAACCTTTGTGTACGTTGCTGTGGCAACAGTCTGTTGTTGCTGGTCTGTTAGTGTACGTTAGCAACCACCTTAGCAACCATGGTTTTACCCTAGCAACCAACTGTTTACCCTAACAACCAACTGTTTACCATAGCAACCATGTTTTTTTACCCTAGCAACCAACTGTTTACCATAGCAACCAGATACGCAGAGCAGGGATCTCCATATATGGGCATAAACAGGTGACATCACACTGATGTCAGATACTCAGAGCAGGGATTTCTCCATAATATATGGGCATAAAAGGGATTCTGTTAGGGATCTCCATATATGGGCATAAAAGGGATTCTGTTAGGGATCTCCATATATGGGCATACAAGGGATTCTGTTAGGGATCTCCATATATGGGCATAAAAGGGATTCTGTTAGGGATCTCCATATATGGGCATAAAAGGGATTCTGTTAGGGATCTCCATATATGGGCATAAAAGGGATTCTGTTAGGGATCTCCATATATGGGCATAAAAGGGATTCTGTTAGCTGTTAGTGATCTCCATATATGGGCATAAAAGGGATGCTGTTAGGGATCTCCATATATGGGCATAAAAGGGATTCTGTTAGGGATCTCCATATATGGGCATGAAAGGGATTCTGTTAGGGATCTCCATATATGGGCATAAAAGGGATTGTATCCCAGATGATGCCCTGTTAGGAGATCCACACTAACAGAATCCATATATGGTCCTACCGACAGCTGCTATAAGCCAACCCTGGCGATAAGGTCTGAGTCGAAGAAATGCTTCTTTCCTGGCAAGAATTGCCCCTTTATACTGTAGGGCTCGTTTGTGTATTGTATGACATCACGCCACATCATCGGCTGAGGACTGTGTGATGTCATCATATCTCCATATATGGAGACATAAGTTGCCCAAATATGGGCTGGTGAGGTCAGACTTAGTGTGATGCGTAGGTTATCTCCATATATGGAGATTCAACTTCAATGAGTAACCATGGCAAACTGTCAACTGCCCGTATGTCTTGATAATTGGTAAAACAAACTTTTGGCCTATTTGTGGAGATAAGCGACCAACGGTCGCTTATCTCCCGATTAGGGAGTCTTACTGGTGTATAAAATGTTTGTGTTGGACAGTTATGGTTGACAGGTATTACGGCAGGGATTGCAATAATTAAGGTATTGCAACTTCTCACTTTGGGTGTGCAGACTAACGTGTCCATTTATTGCACTGACAACACAACACACACGTACCTCTTTGTTATCATAACCCCAAAACCCTCACCCTATCCTCTTAAAGAGCTCATGGTCAATTATGTCCAAAGAGATTCATTACAATACATGTCCTCCCTAATAGTGTTGACAGTCTTTGTTTGTATTGTTTAAGCAGCTGCACCGTCCCTAGCAATCTGCTTTAAAGCCACATATGATTAGCTCAAGTATTGCCTATATGTACCGGTATATGAGTTAAAGCGAAGGACCTCAACGTCTTACGCCTTACCTGAGTTTACTTTTTGTTGACCTTGTATCAGTGAACTGTGCTGTCATGAAACTGTACATTTTCCTATGCAAAACCTCTAATGAATACTTCAATCAAATCAATAAAAAAAGCCTTTGTTGGAGGGAGGGCAAGACAACTGACTGGATCATACCCTTCACTCTCTGAATTCCATCTATTTTCGTCGATTGATGGAAGCTCAGGGGAATTTGTCAGGTATGAAAAAGTAGGCATCATAATTATGATACCTTCATCAAGGAACATGATTTTGACGAAGTGCACGGCACATGATTGTAATTACATCTAACAATGCTTCTCCTCCATTCACGTTTGGTGAATGTAGCCTTGGCAAGGAAAATGTGATGTCTTCAGGCGGTAACCATCGATCATCAGGTGTTTCGACCCTTGAACTACACCCTCGTGATGGCAGGGTTGACAGTGGTGGCCAAATCGCTGCCCATCTCCTCCTCCTGGCCAAGGCTAAACTCTCTTCTCCTGCTCTATTTTTTTTCCCAACAAGAGGCTCCTCTGGGGAGGTATTGGGTAGGTCCCTCCTGAGGTCTTGAGGTGACACAGGTGCATAGAATTCTCCAGTACTGTGGGGTTATTCCTTCCTGGAGCTCTCCTTCATCTCACCAACTCACCAACCAAGTTGTGCGCTGCACCTGTGACCCCTTCTCTCCACACTTGGTCCTGGCTTGATGTATTTTTACCTTTTGTGTTCCTGCAGATGTTCTTGCAGTGACACTTTACTTCCAATTTCTCCCCAGCTGATATTGTTTAGGTGAGCCGTCTCTTTAGCTGTGATTAATTAAGGGCTGTTACCGTTATGTTTGTATTGTTGTACACATGAAGAGACTGATACCCTGATTCCTCATCAAGTCCTTGCCTCTACTGCTTATGGTGCTTTGCTAGACATATGTTTTTGGTCACCCGACACTGACTGCTTTATACTTCTCTGAAATTTGCAACAGTCAAATCCAAGGTACAACAAAAAACTCAAGGGTTACAGCCTACATAGTTTTTCTGGTGCTGACTGGGTAAGAACATTTCTTAGAATCTCCAAAAAGACATGCCAACTATGTCACAATGCGGGATAAATCATACATGACAAATGAGCCCTGAGCTCCACCAATCGAAGAAAATAGATGGAAATCAGAGAGTGGAGGTTATGTTCCAGTCAAGTGTCCTGCCATCCCTGCTCCAAAGGCAATACTTGAGCTCATCAAATGTGGCTGTAAAGCAGGTTGCAAGGGACGGTGCAGCTGCTCAGATAACCTGCCTTTCACTCTATGCTATGGTGGAGACTGTGTCAACACTATTAGGTTGGACATTGAAGATGACGATGATAAAGATGAATAGATCCTGCATGTCTGAAATTACTGTATAGTGAATCCCTTTGGGCATAATTGACCATGGGCTCTTTAAGAGGATAGGGTGGGGGTTTGGGGGTGACAATAACAAAGAGGTGTGTGTGTTGTCTTGTCAGTGTGAGTGCAGTGCAATAAATGGACACGTTGTTCTGCGCGCCCAAAGTGAGATGTTGCAATACCTTAATTATTGCAAATCCTGCAGTAAGTAACAGCTGTCAAACATAACTGTCTAACACAAAACCGTTATAAATAATAATGAGAATACTAATAAACCATCAAAGTACAATACAAAAACCCAGAATACAAAAAATCATTAAAAGTTTCAAATGTAAAAAAAAAAGAAAAAAAAAAAAAAAGATCCCATCAAGATTTGTCGGGCCCCCTGTAGTAACTCTGAGGACCCCCAGGGGTCTCGGACCCCCTGTGGAAGACCCCTGTTATTTGCTACTATTCCTTTTTGTTTTTAGAGCCCAGCTACAACAACTTTTATGGTTCAGTTATGATCTAATTTAACATTGTTCTGGAGCAGGAGCAGAGCGATTACTGAGATAGGCTCAGGGGTCTGTTTGGGGGGTCCCAGGTGAGGAAAGACCCCAACCAAAAGTCAGAAGGGTTATTCTGGCTGCTTTAAAAGTGTAATAAATGAATTCAGGATGTTTTAAAACCTACAAAACAACTAATATTATGAAAAAAGGAAATTAACTGGCTGGCGTACTGTTCTGGGAGGTCCCAAAATAGATAACCCCCAGAAAGGGGGTGGGGGTCCGGAACATTTTACACCCATCATTTACTCATTCAATTCCTTGACCCAGAAAACATAGGATTGGCATGTTTAATTAAGTTTCTAGGTTGTCTAGAGGCCAAGATAGCACAAATTATGTATTTCATGTCGGCCATTTTGAACGTCCAAAATGGCGGCTTTCCCGGTGTCTGTGCAAATGGGAACATTGATTTTTGGATTCCCCATGCTCTGAAGATTCCAAAAATGTATAGTTTTACAAATCTCCAAAAACATCCGACAAAAATATATAATGAACCTGACTATATCCTTTTAGCGTCATTGTAAAGTCCTACCACTGTACTAAATGAAAACTGTTAATAAAATATTCAATGAATCAAATTTAATTTTTTGGTTAAGATTTTCCTCTAAATATCTTTTCCCTCTTGTATTATTTTTAATGTAAAGCACATGTTTTGTGGTGATATACTGCATTATTATTTTTTTCTTTTCCAGAATTGCAGGTAGCCATTTTTTTTATAGCTTAGAAGAATACTAATTAGACTGAAGTTTGATGGTTTTGAATAGTTCAAAGTTTTCAGTCATGTGTAATGGGCAAATACTTTTAAAGTGTGTTCAATGAGAATGAAATGGGAAAAGAAATTATAACCAGATGCAGTGTGATGCCAACTCAGCACTCAGGGATGAATTAACCTCGCCTCACCAGGCTTTCCTGAGAGAAAGCCTGGTATTCGTTTACTAAACAGGTCGTCTGATCCGGTCTAGACCAGATGATATCTTACGTCATTTTGTATTCAAAACGGACTACACTTTGGCCGGAACTACCGACCGGAATCAGTTTTATCCAAGTTAGCACATGATGCGCAAAACCAGGTTAAAACTGATTCCGGTCGGTAGTTCCGGCCAAATTGTAGTCCGTTTTGAATACAAAATGACGTAGGACGTCTTCCGCTCCCGACCGGATCAAAAGCCCGAAATTGGAAGCGATCCAAGGCTAGGGATGAAGTAGCTGGGAGCCTTCAATGCTGGCTACTCAAAATGTTACTACATGTTTTAGCCACTAGGTGGAGCCATTAGAACAGCATAAGATGTTCCTATACAGAGGTTTTTACTACTGTATTAGTTGTACAGTTTCCACTCCAGTGGATGAAAAATAGTACTCACATTTTTTACTTAAAGGGGAAGACCACCCATTTTCAATATTGAACTATGTCATTAACATACCTTAGAGGAGTTGGGTGGAAATTAAAAAAAAAGTTCCCCCCCTTCTGTGTTGCCTAGAACCAGTGTTGCCGTGGTCTTGGGTAGCGCGCCCCTGACGACCCATATCTTTTCTGAGCCGGGGTCTCGCACCCCCCCCAAGATCACACCTCGACAACTGTTTTAACAAAGAAACAAGCCTATATGCATATCAATAGACCTGTAGGTGTACGTTCGCGACCCCCCAAACATTGAATCACCATTGCGCCACTGCCTAGAACTGGAAGATAGATGTTGGGGTTTGTATTGTAAAGTACAATGTGTGATGTCATCAAGTTGTACTTTACATTACAAACCCCAAAATCAATCCTCCAGTTCTAGGCAACACAGAAGAGGGGGAACTTTTTTTTTTATTTCCACACAACTCCTCTAAGGTATATTAATGACATAGTTCAATATTGAAAATGGGTGGTCTGCCCCTTTAAGTAAAAGTATCAATACTGCAATGTAGACAGATTGGAAATACTCCAGTAAAGTAAATGTACCTCAAAATTGTACTTAAGTAGGCTAGAGTAATTGGGTAAATGTACTTAGTTACTTTACACCACTGTCAGTTTCCATTCATCATCTTATGCATCCACCTATACTACCCACTTACCTTTATTGGTATATTTGTCTTCTTTGTCTCTTCTGTTTCAAACTCTTTCTGCATCCTTGTAGGACTGCATGGTCCCTTGTAGGACGGCATTGCTCTTTAGTCGCCCTAAAATAAATGACAGCAGAAATGATAGCATTATGTGTTGATTGTTGATGATCATGTGTCCTGTTTCCATAGCTATACTGTACATGCTGTTTGGCCTTCTACTGGTATCCATCAACCCTGATGTCCAAAAAGGTTGAAGGAGCCAAATTACATCATTTTGTCTCTTAGTAATCCAGTGGAGAACCTCTAACATCCTGAGTTCATGGTAAAAGTCTCAGAAAGGAAAAGCCACAAGATATAAATGTAAAGTATAGTCATTCAATCTTTAAACACACTTAGACTTATTTGTCCTCATTCTACCAGAAGCCCAGAGGTCCAGACTTATTACTGCCAACTACTTGCTCCACCTCTCCCTCTCATGTACAAACAATACCATTTTCTTAGAAAATACCTCAGCGGTGGTCTTTGATTATCCTCTGAGCTTTAGTTTGTAGCATGAAATTTGTAGCTGAAATTTGTAGCTGAAATCAAAATACTAAAATCACTGACAATCACTAAAACAACAGAAAGCAGTAAATGAAAAACATTTTAACACTCATCTTTTCTTTTCTCAAATTACTACTTAAAATATGAACCCTTGTAAAAAAACAAAGTTGTCCTTTAACTGCAAACAGTGGTCTCTTCAACTAATCTGCCCCTTTCCACCATGCGACCGTAGGTCGCATGGTGAGTAAGACGCCTCAGGGTGACATGCAACCTCGTTGCGCCATGTCTTGGCCATCTGGCCAGTGATATATCGGACCAGTTACCCAAATATGGAGACCCCTGGTACCCATATATGGAGATCCATGTACTGTATATGGAGATATGCTGTGTGACCGTTCACAAACTAAACTGCGACCTATGGTCGCAATGAAAACCATCACATCTTGACCGTATCTGTCTGTATGGGTAACGCTTGTCTTTTTTGTTGATTGACTCTCACGCTCTGACATCACGCATCTGACATCACGCTCTGACATCACTGTGATGTCATGAGAACCAAATCCCCTTTATGCCCATATATGGAGATCCCTGTGATGCCAGGGGGACCAAATCCCTTTTATGCCCATATATGGAGATATGGAGATCCCTGTGATGCCAGGGGAACCAAATCCCTTTATGCCCATATATGGAGATCCCTGATCTCTGATGTCATCAATATTAAGCCCATATCTGTGAATATCTATGAGGACCAGGAGTCTCCATAAATAACTGTAACTATTTACTGGTCCGATTTACATCATTGGCCAGATGGCCAAGACATCGCACAATATATATATATATATATATATATATATATATATATATATATATAAATATATATATATATATATATATATATATATATATATATATATATATATATATATATATATATATATATATATACACACTGTATATATATATATATACCAAGCATGAAGAGAGAGAGAGAGAAAGAGAGAGAGAGAGTGAGCGAGCGAGAGAGAGAGAGAGGGGGGGGGGGTTGTCTGGAGCTCCAACTAATGAAGACAATCACGGTCCAATTAAATTAAGCTATTCACACCCCACGAACGCACACACGCGCACACACACAGCATGCAGGGCAGTGGCCCAGGAGAGCAACCACTGTGGAACAAAAAGGTCCTTACCCTAAATGAATTAATCAAATACACCAAACCCATGTCTAAATAGGGGGAGGGGGGGTTACACCGCAGTTACAGGTATTGATAAACATCAGTAGGCTTACAAGTCAAATGTCAGACAATACAGTAACTTTAACAAATGATCCCCAAATAGGCAAATTTATGTAGGACCCAAGTGTGTCTTAACTGGGTTAGCCCATGTTGGATTTAAGTGGGTTCTACCTGGGCTTTAGGTGGACCCCAACTTGGTAATATATGTGGCGATGACATGGGTCCCATATGGTTTCAAGATGAGCTGAACAATATGGGCCTCGAGTGGGCATGTCAGCGGGATCCACAAGGTTCCCACTTGGGTTTGACCGTGTGGGCTTTAAGTGGGTTCTGCCTGGGCCTTAGGTGGGCCCCAACTAGGCCATTTTTATTTGGGACCCAAGTGGGTCCTAACTGGGTTTGCCCATGTGGGCTTTAAGTAAGTTCTACCTGGGCCTTAGGTGGGCCCCAACTTGGGGATTTATGTGACATGTGTCCCATATGGTTTCAAGGTGAGCTGAACTATATGGGCCTCAAGAGGGCATGTCAGCGGGATCCACATGGTT